>NC_136905.1:40587785-41324392 GCF_949606895.1 Notothenia rossii | reverse complement strand
AGAGAGAGAGAGAGAGGAGAGAGAGAGAGAGAGAGAGAGAGAGAGAGAGAGAGAGAGAGAGAGAGAGAGCTATTTGCGATTTGCATAAGAACTGGTAAGATAGCAGGTTGTCCCACACATAGACTTTACAAAGTATAATTCGCGAGCCATTTAGGTTAATTTTTTGTATCCATCCGCGAGCAGGACGGCATCTGCGATCCCTCGCTCTACCCCTTGCTATCGCGTGAAGGGTCTGCTTTATGTGCTCCGCACCCCGGTGCGAGGCTCCGGCAAACAGTTCATGAGCGTGCTCACTAGCGCTCCTCCCCCCCCTTCTCGAGCCGTATCTGCCGTGCAACACATACATTGTCACATACTGTATGCAGAAGTATTATTTTAAACAACACACAAAAAGAGGGCCTTCAGATCTGGCAACAGAGAGGAGCTGAAGACTGTACAGAGGGAGCTGAGGTGGAAAATCAGAGAGGGGAAACAGCTACAGGAAGAGGATGGAGAACAGCTGCTGCAGAGGAACGTCAGTGGAGTCTGGAGAGGCCTGAAAACCGTCTCTGGCTACAAAGAGCCAGACTCCCAGGTCCGGAGGGAGCTCATCTTTATTGCTGAGGGAGCTCATCTTTATTGCTACCCCTTTACCCGTCAATTTATAGTGTTGGCCCACAGTGCAAACGTATTAGTTTAACGAAATCCGCATCTAAAATTGTGGCATAGATACGTTATTGTCCTCTGTGCAATTCTCCATTTACTCAACAATAACACATAATTATCCTCGTGTTTATTTATTTGTTGGATTAATAAACAGAAGTTGGAGTCCGTCAGGACCGAGGGTCGGAGCAGCTCATTTGCTTTAGAGAATATTACACCCGGAAGTAAGTATTCTCTCCGCTTCGCTTGACAAACCCCGTGATAGTCCTCAAGCTCTGTGATTGGAGAGTGTGTTCCGAAGGTTACGCCGAGCGTCGAACAGCACTTGAAATGGGATGGAACCAAGGCAGACGGTCCAAAACAGGATTAGAACGGGTCCACCGCGTCCCCCCCATCCCCCCCCCCCCCCCACACACACACACACACACACACACACACACACACACACACACACACACACACACACACACACACACACACACACCACACACACACACACACTAGTCTTGATTAACACATAGATTGACAACAGTAGGCAGACTACAATGAGGCATATCAGAGCGGCATGTTATAACACCTTGGACAGTGGTTCATTATAGATAACACATCAAACAATGGGTCAACATGGGGGTCATATCGATAACACATCGAACAATGGGTCAATATGGGGGTCATTATCGATAACACATCGAACAATGGGTCAATATGGGGTCATTATAGATAACACATCGAACAATGGGGGTGATTATGGGGTCATTAGGGAACAAAGGGGTCATTAGAATAAGTACACTGAACAAAAATATAAACGCAACACTTTCGTTTTTTGTTATTTGCTGTGATAGGTCACACCTGTTACTACATATAAATTGACATGTGCCTCAGACTTTAACTATAGTTACAGTCTGAGGCACACAGCTCCTGTCACTTTTTATGCATACTAATGTGATTGAAACAGGATCATTATTACTACTCTGATTGCCAGCTGGAAAAGATGGTCCCAACCAAGAGGCTGACCACTCCGGATAGTTAGAATGTTGTCCTGGAACAAAACTCTCAGCATGGACAGCACTGAGGGGAGACGGATAATCCAGATATGTTCTGTGGAGGGTAGCAGAGGCCCCACCCAAAGAGATGCAGCGGAGCTAGCCAGCGAGGGCTAACCGTACCGGTGGGCACCCGTGGGTTGCTCGAGTACTCAGTAGTGATGATGGCACAGGGTAGAGTCAGAGTCAGCAATGGGTGATCCAGAGCCCGGGACACGCAGGGGAGCAGGACAGAGCAATCCGTCGGGAATCGTCAGGAAAGCAGAGACCTCCTAGCCTGGATCCGCTACAGCTAGCTGCTAGAGCTGATGTAGCAGAGGAACTAGGTGTAAAGACATGTTCACATAGAACGTGAAAATATGTGATACACGGCTGAGTATGAGGCCGACAATAGAGCCGGCAAAGAACGACAAACAAACAAACAAAACAAAAACACCACTAAGTACAGCCGGAGAAGCGGGCGAACAGTCTACGCCAGCGTCCTCTCTGCTGAAAAAAGCTGATTGGTTAAGAAGTGACCACTACTGCCTGTAGATCGAGAAGGTTGATGTGCCGGGTCTCTATCAGAGGCCAGCCACCACCTATAGCTGTCTCTAGGCAGGTCCCTCCCCTTCATCCAATGCTTTGGGAACCCCCAGTATTGGAGGTTGCCCTCTACTGAAGGGTGTCACCAGACGTCGTTTATGCCTCTTGGGGTTTAAACGAAGGCTGGTAAACCACCTCTGTAGGCGACGCATATGCAGTAGCCCCAGCGCTACCACGTGGTGAGCAGCCGCCATTTGACCCAAGGTCTGCATGATGGTCAGGACCAGGGGCGGATCTAGACAAATATTCATGGGGTGGCAAGAGGGTGGCAGGAGAATTTGAGGGGTGGCATCCCCTGGCAGAAGTATATTCTGATTTAATCGCAGTCATATCAATCAATGTTAACTTGGAAATCCACAATATTGATATTTTAACAAAATAACATTAGGTGAGATTATTGTAGCCCATCAGTAAAGCCTTAAATATAAATATATAAGGTGGCACACGTAATTTAATTAATTTTAACTGAATGAGTTGGTTTAACTCTTAGACCAGCAGGGGTACCAAATAAGCAGACTGCTGCAATAAATACATGAATTAACTGTCTCATCGATGTGTGTCTGTATGAATAGGATAATATTAACAATCATATTATTCCTATCAGCTATCAATCACTGTTATGATTCACATATTCAGTGTTATCATTAAATGAACTATATATTTTTGGAGGAGTTAATGATGAACGTTCCTCAAGATGCTTGCTCACCCTCCTTCAAATTTGAAAGACCAGTAATTACGATCATAATTCAAAAGAATCAAAGGAACAGTTCAGCGCCCCACAACTTCATTGCAAACAGTTACAACCTTGACTTTACATCAGAAAGAACAAACATTAAAGAAATGACTAACTGCATCAGTTAGGGTTAAAAAAAACTGTATTCAGCTAAAACATACATCGCTGCAGTTATTATCCAGTGGAATGCCGTACCTACTGCCCTAGTTAAATCAAAGTGGTTACTTTTTTTTGGCTGGGCAGTGAAGTTTTACACACCGTCTTAATTGACTTTCTCAGGACTTTAAACTGTTTTTTGGGGGCAGACCCCCACACAGAAGGAACATATATTTACACATGTAAGGTCATCATCTTACATAGTTTATTATTCTCATCGACTCATCCGTGAGCAGAGCATCAAGTTGGCATGCCTATAACAGCTGAATTTGGCGATTACCATCTTGATCAGCAAAACGCCACACAAACTTATTAAGATTTAAAGCTATGGTGCGTTTTGATTCAATGCTGAGTACAGCCAAACTTGATAGGCTCTTCTTTTTCATAGTAGACCACAAACAGTTGCGGCGCCAGAGTATTTGTGTTGGGTAATCTATGGTAGGGCTAACCCATACAGTGGTGGGGCTCAAGTCAGTATTTGCAATGTAATTACATACACGCTTCCCTTGACAGTGAAACGCCACGCGTGAGGTTTAGATTATTTCCCTGTCTCAATCCAAATTGAACTGTATGAAATAAAAAGGCACATTTGTCTTGTAGTAAATAAAAAGAGCGACCTCGAGCCAATCCTGCAATTTCCCCACAGGTGAAAGAGTTGAAAACCCAACCCCTGCAGGGGGGTCTGGGGGGATTGTCCCCCAGGAGATTTTTTGAAATACTAACATCAAATACACATTCTGGTGCTCTCTTAAGAAGACAAATAAATAAATATATATTACCACACAACGTATTTAAAAAAAATGAATGTCATTTTAGTTTTTTGTTACTTTGTTCTGAAAGCTGAACCTGCTGCTCCTGACAGAGAGGAGAGGGAAGAGGCTGTGTGAATTACTTTACTGTCAAAATGAAAGACAGCCCACACACCTATCAATCATCAAACCGTGGGGTCTTATAGTTGTACCAATGTATATCGAGATGTACTACAGCAAAAGTATTCTCCGTCGGGACTTCCTGCAACAACACCACGCCGTTGTCTTGATTCTGATTGGCCAGAAGACATTATCAAAGATGTTCTATTGAGAAGACGATCACTACGTGACAAAAGTTTTCAAAACCGTTTCTAGTCTTCGGTATTTCCAGACAAGTGGCGACTGAAATCAATCTTACTAACTGCTGTCTGTGCAATTTACTCCGCGCGAGTTGACAGACTTTATTTAGCTTACTTTAACATCATTTTTCATGGTGGGGCTAAGCCATGTATTGGTATGGCTGTAGCCTACCCCAGCCATACCCTGACCGCAAATACCTCATTCCTTCTGTCTACTTGTATCCGAAATGCTTCTCGTTTTGCGCTGTCCTCCCGTTCAAATGAAATCGCCGCCAATCATATTTCCAAGCACGCGCCAGGGGGGGGGGGGGGGGGGGGGGGGGTGTTACAAGGCTCGCGTCTTGTGCTGCATTCACTTGCACTCGGACATTAGAGATTTTCTCTCATAAATGTCCGATGAGTCACAACTTTTCTTTCAAAACAAAGCTGCCAAATGGGGTGGCAGCTGGGGTGGCAAGGTATTTTTCTGAGGTGGCAGCTGCCACCCCGTGCCACCCCGTAGAACCGCCACTGGTCAGGACTGTCCCCTTTGCCCCCTGTCACAGTCTGAAAACTGCCTGAAGCAGGGACGTCCGTCTGTTCTCTGACAGAGTGGCACGTAAACTGCCCTCTTTCTCGATGGGGGCGTACACCAAACGTGCATGGGGACAGGGAGTAGCCAAACAGTAGTCTGTTCTACTCGTAGGCTATTCCCCTGAAGGCAACACGCAAATACTTCCTGTGTTTTGGTGCAATTTCAACATGAAAGTAAGCGTCCTTCAGGTCGATGGTTGTGAACCCATAGCCCAGCTGCACCAGTTCCAGTAATTGTTTAACATGTGGAACTTTTTGCAGCCCTGAATGGAGGAGGGACGCTGCAGAACTGGAGTGAGTAACCCAGTCCCAGTGTCCTGTCCACCCATTCTGTCAGTACACAGCTGAGCTTCCATTCCCCATAAAACTGTGTTAGGGGGCATTCAAGCAGCTGTGGAGCCGCAGCTAAGAAGCTGTGGTACTCTCTGGTGGCCATCTATTTTTTCTCTCTCTCTGTCTGAGAGCATAGAGTCCAATAGAGGGCTCCGCCTGTGCCTATAGAACTAGGGTTACAATACGTAACCCACCGTTTTTGCAACAGGGCCAGCATTTATGTTGAAAGGAAACCTATCTCCTCCTGGGATGATAGATGTACCTCTCTTACAGCCCTGAATGGAGGAGGGACGCTGCAGAACTGGAGTGAGTAACCCAGTCCCAGTGTCCTGTCCACCCATTCTGTCAGTACATAGCTGAGGAAGCAGCTGTGGAGCCACAGCTAAGAAGCTGTGGTACTCTCTGGTGGCCCTCTACGCCGCCACACCTTCCATGAAAGGAATATTGGCTCATCGGGAACCGACATGAAAAGGGCTGAGCCTCTGCGGAGGTCCTTGAACGCACCACGGCCACTCTCGCGGGGATTCTGCCACCAAATAATCGATCTGATCCGGTGAGGTGGGGGCATCTTGCGGAAGAGCAATTAGCGAGACGCCTAATACACCTGTGTTATTTGCATCCGCCCTGTCACGCGGCATCGGGGCAGAGGTTTTCCACCCAGCCTGCTGCCTGTGGGAGCAGATGTGTTGCCAGGCTCTCATCAAGGGGTGGGGGCACCCCAGGAGATGAGGTCTCTGTGCGGCCCCGCACCCTCAGAATACCTACCTTTCCTGCCACCGGAGCTCTCGCTTTCAGTGGCTGTTGCCACGACGCCTCCACACACTGCCAGATATCTGGCAACGGGGGCGAGACGAAAGTCGGTTGCGCTGGGTGGGCCATACCATAACCGGCTTACCGGCTTCGGCGGCAGTGGTTGGGGGAGCAGTAGTCCAACACGACCTGGCGGGCAGACATCTGCGGATTCCGGACCCGGAAGTGTCAGACTCCTCAGCAAACAGAGCCATAACCCGCACGGCTGGGATGGCGAACATTGGTGGCGTCGCCTCGGCCATATCCTGGTCTCCAACGTCCACCACCTCGAGCTCGTCTTCGTCGTGGTCTGGTCCCAGAGCTGGTGGGGATCGCCGCCCGCTATTAATCTAGGCATGAGGGACAGGCCCAGGTTTCCTGCAGTGGCGACCCCATTCGCTTGCCTGGAGGTAAGATACTTTTCACTTGTTTCGAATGCTTTTCTCAGGTGTTGTCCCGCTCACTGAAGAGAAAAGAATGACAGTCAGGAGGTGTAGCTGCATTTTAAACCGTGAGCCTCCGCGCGCATTCAGATGGGCTCGTCCTGATTGGCCGGCTACCTTTATAAAACTTCAGTGTGTGAACGCTTGCGTATCATTGATGAGAGTAGTACCCATCGAGTCCAGTAGACGGCGGAGCCTGTGTGTGATAGAACAAGTGCTGGGTGCTTTTGAGCTAGCCCTGCGTTGTAATCATAGACTGTATATATAAATGGACGTAGGGTCCGTGACGTCACCCATAGGATTCTGCAGAGTTGCTGAGAAGCCCTTAGTAGGCGGAGTCGGCCACTAACGGCTCGACAGTGACGTCAGAGTTCAACCTTCTGCCACCAAGCTGGAAGTTCCAGAGCAAGCTGAAGCTACCAAGCTAAGCTAACATGCTCCCCATCTGCACACTGCCGTCACATTTTACGTTTCTAAGGTAAGCGGACATGAAACTATTCAGCAAAACTATAAATAATAATCTAAGTTATTGAGTTTTTAGCATAATACTTCAGAATCTTAAAATCCCTTAACGTTTGTATGCAATTGTGCTAAATTCAACACTGGAATCAAGCAAATATTAATATGTTTGCATGACATTAGTTATTTATATGTTGATATCACTTAATTATATGTTTAATACATTTAAGTCAAGCTAAGGCACTTGATGGTAGCTAGTTAGTGCTCTTACCTGTGAGGCCTCCTCCAAACAACATAATAACCAGACTGTATCATTAAAACTAAGTACCAGTTCTAGATCCTTGACTTTAGACCAGTGTTTCTCAAACCTTTTCATACCAAGGACCACTTAACCAATAAAAAAATACTCGCAGACCACCTAACTCCACAAATATTAAAAAACACATCGTTTTTCTAGAACAGATTACAAATCGCCTGAAAATGGTACAAACAAGTGGCAACATGTGTGATGAAGGTGTTGCGCTGGGCTATATCATGCAATTGAAACTTAACCTCGCTCCATTGAGGAGATATTCCCGCGAGAGTGTGGAAAACTGACATTTATTTATTTATTTCAAATGTGAAATGTTACCAATATACTGACGGACCACTAGGGGGCGCTCACGGACCACCAATGGTCCGCGGACCACACTTTGAGAAGCACTGCTTCAGACAAACAATTCAAAAGACAAAATGTATTTCAAGACCAATCTTTATTTGAATGTGCCTCTTAACCTGAGATATTAGTTATACAGTAATAGTATTGACAATCTAAAAAAACTGAGCAACTCAACAGTCAACTTTATATTTCTTATTGTCTACTCTAAAGCATTTATTATTTTCATTTTCCCCCTCTGATATTCAGTGTGGACGGATTGAGACAGCGTGGTGTCCAGAGAGCTGCTGAGACTTCAGGGAGAAACCTCTGTGTGAAGGACGTCCTGTCTGTTGGTTTGGAGAGGACTGAGGGTCTTTCCTCAGCGAGGAGGAACAGGCCTGATGGAGGAGCTGATACCATAGCTGATACCAACTGCACAGGCCTAGTCTGTCACTTTATTTGACTAAATGTGTTTACTTATACATTTAATAGGTTTACACCTTCTGTCCATATGTGCTTTTTATTTAAAACATGTTTGATTAAGTTTTGGTTCACATTTCAATCAATTGTATTTGTATTTGCACTCCTTTCGTCCATTATTCTTACTCAAAATGTTAGATTACACATTCACATCTGACTGAAGATTGGCCCCATTTACTTGTGACGTTGCAACTGTACAAGGCACAAGTGATGTGAATCTCACGAAGTGAGGCAAATAGAAATAATCAGCTGATGGAGTGTAGATGTGGAAATAGATGCATTCGATCAGCTGACTGTGCTTTCACAATAAAAGTAGTTTCTTAGTGAATGTCCTGTACTGGTCTTAACATCTCAGAAAATCAGCTTTTAATGTTCCTCTTGGGTGTTCTTCTTGACCCTCAGAGAAGGAGAAAATGTTGAGTCGTGTCTTTCAGGCATGTCCTTTCCTAACAAAAATTACAGGAAACATAAAACATATTATTGCAGAACAAGTGTGTTATTTATGAAAGCAGTGTGTTTGTCTGTTTAGGCAAGGCAAGTTTATTTATATAGCACTTTCCAACACAAGGCAATTCAAAGTGCTTTACAAAAAATGAAAGACATTAAGAAAATGGCATTTAAAATCAGTCATTAAAAAGAAAAGTCTTCAGCCTGGATTTAAAAGTAGTAAGAGTTGCAGCGAACCTGCAGGTTTCTGGGATTTTGTTCCAGATATTTGGAGCATAATAACTGAACGCTGCTTCTCCATGTTTAGTTCTGACTCTGGGGACAGAAAGCTGACCAGTACCTGAAGACCTGAGATATCTGGATGGTTCATAATTTAGCAGGAGGTCAGAAATGTATTTTGGGCCTAAACCATTCAGTGCTTTATAAACCAGCAGCAGTATTTTGAAATCTATTCTTTGACACACAGGAAGCCAGTGTCAAGACTTCAGAACAGGAGTGATGTGATCCACTTTCTTAGTGTTAGTGAGGACTCGAGCAGCAGCGTTCTGAATCAGCTGAAGCTTTCTAATAGATTTTTTTCAGTGAGACCTGTGAAGACACCATAACAGTAGTCCAGTCTACTGAAGATAAAAGCATGGACAAGTTTTTCCAAATCCTGCTGTGACATTACTCTTTTAATCCTAGATATGTTCTTTAGGTGATAGTAAGCTGATTTAGTAACTGTTTTAATGTGACTGTTGAAACTCAGGTCAGAGTCCATGACTACACCTAGATTTCTGGCTTTATCTGTTGTTTTGAATATTGCAGACTGAAGCTCAGCGCTAACTTTTATACGTTCTGCCTTGGCTCCAAAAACCATTATCTCAGTTTTATCTTTGTTTAATTGGAGAAAGTTCTGACACATCCAGTCATTGATTTGTTCAATGCACTTACTCAGTGTTTTAACAGGAGAATAGTCTCCTGGTGAAATTGTTACGTAAATTTGTGTGTCATCTGCAAAGCTATGGTAACTTATTTTGTTGTTCTTCATTATCTGAGCCAGTGGTAGCATGTAGACGTTAAAGAGAAGAGGCCCCAAGATGGAGCCTTGAGGAACCCCACATGTCATATTTGTGAACTCAGATGTGTATTTACCTATAGAAACAAAGTTGTTTATGTCCTTTAAGGAGGATTCAAACCAATTTAGAACTGTTTCCGAAAGTCCCACCCAGTTTTCCAGTCAGTTTAGTAATATGTTGTGGTCAACAGTGTCAAACGCAGCACTGAGATCTAATAATACTAACACTGAAGTTCTGCCACTGTCTGTGTTTAAGTGGATGTCATTGAAGACCTTTACAAGAGCAGTCTCAGTGCTGTGGTTTGGACGAAAGCCTGACTGGAACACATCCAAACAGTTATTTAAATGCAAGAAGTTACTCAACTGTTGAAAAACAACTTTTTCAATGATTTTACCTAGAAATAGCAGGTTTGATATGGGCCTGTAATTGTTCATTACTGAAGCATCTAGATTATTCTTTTTTAAGAACGGTTTAATGACTGCAGTTTTCAGGGCCTGTGGAAAAATACCTGAGTGAAGAGATTTGTTTACTATATAAAGTAGATCTGAGGCCATGCAAGGAAAAACATCTTTGAAAAATCCTGTTGGAATAATATCAAGGCAGCAGGAGGAGGATTTCAGAAGTTGAATAATGTCCTCTAGGTTTTCATCATTAATCTGATGGAATTGTGTCATGATGTCTGAATTGATATTAGGTGGACATAGGGACAACACATTTGCTGTACCTGATACAGAGGCACTGACTGCTTGTCTGATTTTCTGAATTTTGTCAGTGAAGAAGGAGGCAAAATCATTGCACGCCCTGGTGGATAGAAATTCAGAGGCTACTGACACTGGGGGGTTAGTTAGTCTGTCGACGGTAGCAAACAAGGCACATAGAAGAAAGACTTGTGCATTTTTCAATTCCAAATTATAAAGGCCAAGTCTCTCTTTATAGATTTCAAAGTGAACCTGGAGATTTATTTTTCGCCACCTGCGTTCAGCTTTTCGACATTCTCTTTTTTCTGTTTTCACGGTCATGGCCTTTCTCCATGGAGATATTTTCTTGCCAGATACTTCCTTTACTTTAGTTGGAGCAATGGCATCTATAACATTTTTGATTTTTGAATTAAAATGATCTACAAGCTCATTTACTGAGATGTTAGCAGGGGCAAGTGTGGAAGAAAAAGTCTGAGTAAACATTTCCCTAGTATTTTCAGTTAAATATCGCTTTGTGGTTACCTCTTTTTGAACATTTTTGTGAACAGAAATAGAGCTCTCAAAGAAAACAGGAATGTTCAGAGAGTGCAACATCAGTCACCACAACCTTAGAGATATTCAGACCCTTTGAGATAATTAAGTCCTGAGTGTGCCCCTTATTGTGCGTGGGCTCCGTCACATGCTGAGTCAGTCCATAGTTATCAAGAACACAACACAGTTCTTTAGCCCCTCTGTCCTGGGGGTTGTCAACATGGATGTTAAAATCACCAACAATGACTAGACGGTCAAAGTCAATACACACTATAGACAGCAGTTCAGTAAAGTCGTCAAAAAAGCTTGCACAGTATTTGGGTGGTCTTTAGATATTTAGGAACAGAGTTCGAGAGGAGCATTTCAGCTGAAGGGCCACATATTCAAAAGAAGCAAAGTTCCCATAAGATGTCTTCCTGCATTGAAGGGAATCATTGAACAGAATAGCAACTCCACCTCCTTTCTTATGCATTCTTTCCTGACTCATAAAACTAAAGTTGGGAGGGGTTGATTCGATAAAAACAGCTGCACTGTTATTTTGTTCAATCCAAATTTCTGTTAAAAACATAAAATCGAGATTGTGCCCAGTGATAAAATCATTGATTAAAAATGCTTTTCCTGCCAAAGACCTGACATTTAATAAAGCTAGACATGGAATCAGTGCTAAATTTGATAAACTCACACAAACGTTTGAGCGCTTCCTTTATCTAAGATGATTCACTGCTCTTAATCTATTGCCTATCAACACAGATATCGGCAAAGCTACAGGCAGGCAGGGTCCCGGCATGTCCTGGAAAAAGTTGAGAGTGCCATACGCCCTTGAGCCTGGACCCAGCACATCAATTTGCAGCGTTTGGAAAAACACATCCCTATCAGGCTTTGAAGGGGAGGGAGGACCCACCACCCTGCTCCTCTCATCATAGGAGGGAAGGGTGAGGTCTACACTGTAGGAAGGGGGGTTTGGAAATCTGCTTCCATCTTCCTTGTATTGTTTAGGTTAGGATGATTGTGGTAGGCATGGTGATGAAGCCGGGGGAGATGGTGCGCGTCTCTGCTTCGGTGATTTTGGTGGGCGTCGTTGAGGGGCGGGGGTAAAGGACATGCTGCCAACCCTGCGTATCGCCTTCATGCGGTCGAACTCCAGGGGGGAGGGCGAGGATGAAAGGGTGAGCGGAGAGTAGAGAGAGCTGGGGGACGAATGAAGAGTATCCTCAAAGGCGTTGACAGGGGGGGTGACGGGCAGTGGAGACTCCTCCATTTGTGTCACAGGTCTCCCATAATCCGAACATTCCTCAGGCGGGTGCAGTGATAATTCTTCAGGGTTTTCTGCGCGATGTTTTGTGTCTGTCTCCTGTTTTGATTCCTCTTGCCGCTTGTCCTTGGCAGAGGGAACAAATTGATGACGCAGGCAGTTGAATATGTTAGAGATAAACAATTTCACTCCTGACTTGTTCAGGTAAACTCCTTTTGTCTTATAAAGATGTCTGCGATCCCAGAAAAAGTTAAAATTGTCAATAAAATGGACAGAATGTTCAGTACAGGCAGTTGAAAGCCACGTGTTCAGTGCAAATAGTCTGCTGAATCTCTCCACTCCTCTTCTGACTGGCGGTAGAGGGCCACTGATTAACACCTCCGAATTTAGAGCTGACAGTTTCCAACAGACATTTAAAGTCTTCTTTCAGCATTTCTGACTGTTGTTTCACAACATCATTTGTTCCAATATGTAGTACCACATTCTTCACAGTCGGATGTTCAGCCCCAATATGCAGGATCTTCTCAGCCAAGTCAGAGACCACATCCTTGGGAAAACAGAGTACTTTGGTGTTGTTCTTACTACACAGACCTTTTACATCTCTTACAGCAGAGTCACCCATAATCAGAGTTTCAGGCCCAGTCGTTAGCTTTCCCTCTAGCCTTTTACTTTTGGAGTAGCTATTGGTCCTTACCCTGCTGTGTGAAGAGGACAGGTTATCCAGGTCATCAGAAAGAGATCTCCGGTTCTCAGTCAGCGGAGCGTATCTGTTCTGGATTGGCACACTTGGTGGTTTGGGAGGATTTTTTGTAGTTCTCCCTTTAGCAGCTGTCCACGGCTGTTTCCTAGTATGAATAGGGGTTGAAGAGGCGCTCTTCCTGGGTGATAACCAGGGGTGCACATAACTTTTTTGCCCTGGTTCTCAAAGGAGCACCTGGAGATGTTGCCTGGTGCTCATCCTTAAAATGAAATAAACCGTAACTTTTGAGGGGGTCTTTATTTGCCAGACACACGGCACTGAACACACATGCAGAGGTGAACACAGAACACACATGCAGAGGTGAACACAAGACAACATTAGCACGACCAATAATCCTACAAGCTGTCATCACTACCCTCCTGACTTTTCTCCTCACTGTTCTCCTCTCGGTCAGACATGGTAGCTGATGATGTAGGCATGCTACTTTCTCTCTAGTTGAGTCTGTGATTAGCTGCTTGCATCCACAAGTCAACAGCTGGTTTTGGGTCGAAAGTCTCCGTTGTCATCTTAGACAAGTGGATGTGCGGCGAGAGTCTGACAGGCGGGATCTGAACTTGCTTTTTATTATATTAAGATGTGAAAATCCCCTCTCACATGAAGCACTGCTCAAGGGCAGTGTAAGGGACAACAGCAGGACTTTCTGAATGTTGGAGTATCTTTCTGGATTGCTTGTCTTCAAAATGTTGACCAAGTCATACACAGAGAACGCTGCCAAACGTTTTCCTGCTTGCTTTAAAAGCATCCATTCTCTTACAGTGGAGTCTCTGTCGATAGACAGGATGGCCTCATATTTCTGAGGAATGTCAGTCAGTGTTGTGTTGCCAAAACTGTGGAGATCTTTTTTTTCTTTAGGCCAAGTTGAAGGATCAAACATTAAAAATGGATCACATGACTTGAGGGATTCATATCTGCTTTCAAACTCCTGAATTACACCTCTCAATACATCAACCTTGACCCTGTCAGAATCAGCATTTGAAACAGTCTCTTTCCTGTACTTGCCTTCACTGTCAAGCAGAAGTGTCAGCTGTCCGATAGCTACCATGAGCTCATCCTTGCATTCACCAATAGTCAAATTGTCTTGCTGGAACTTGAGGGAGGTGAACTGTAAAATGTTTCCAGTGTCAAGCATGTTGGCTAAGAAACACTTAAAACGCTCTGTGCAGACATGTTTTAGGTCACTGTCATCACTTGTAGCCACTTGAGATTGAATGGCAGGTAATAGCCTCCATATTTTCAAAAGAGTCTTTTGTCTCCATGCACACCATTTAATGTTGTGAAACTTTCCTAGTTTTACAAAGGCAATGCCATTCTCATCACACATCATCTTAAATTGTTCTGTTCTTTTGGCGCCCCCTTTCTGTAAATAAAAGCGTAGCAGCTTGACAACGGAGCTATTAAATGTCTCACAGTATGGAACCATACGATCAGCTGACTTGGCGCAGTCCTCGAGGGTGTGGGCGGTACAAATAATATGCACAAGGGAATCCCCAATCACCACCAGTTTACGCAGTTTGGGGACTACCCCGTTGTAAACTCCGACGTTCACTGCAGCTCCGTCTGTGCATACAGACACCAACTTCGTCTTCCACTAATCTCCTAAGCCACAAGCATGAAAGAGTTGCTCCAGCCCGTCTGTTATGTCCTGTGCCGTTCGTTTCACACCCAAATTAATTAAACAAATGAAATCTGAGCTAAACTCTCCCTTGCTACCCACAATGTACACAATTTCCTGCTCCACTTTTGTTATGTCTTCTGATCCATCAAAAAGCACACCCCAACATTCAGCTGCCTTCAATTTTTCATACAACTCTGAACTGATTGCCTGTGCGATGGTCTCCATGATGCGGGATCCCCCTTCTCTCGAATGATAAGCAGTCCCAACATTAACTTCAAGCCTCTTGAGAAGCGCAATGTCCTCCTCATATGAACGCATAGGACGTGCATGTTTGGCTTTGTGAAAGGCCAACAGAAACACATTACTCCGAGCTTGGAGCTGTTCTTCATTGAGTTTATCCTGCCACCTGTCGAGGGGACGATTGGGGTTCTTATCCTGGTTGCACTTGTCAGCTATCTTCACATGCTCTTTGCTCTTTTCATGCTTTTCAAAAGCTGGATGACTAAAATTCGTACAACCTATATAAAAGGCGTTGCTTTTATCAGTAAGATTCGGATTTTCTCTGCATATTTTGCATCACACCTCAGTGCGCTCGTCATCGGTTTGGAGCCAGCCTACATCCTGTAGCCACTTCTCTGCGAATACACGTTTTGTTTGAGCGGGTTCAGTCTGTGCGGGTTCAGTCTGTGCATAATATGCATCTCTCTCTCTCTCTCTCTCTCTCTCTCTCTCTCTCTCTCTCTCTCTCTCTCTCTCTCTCTCTCTCTCTCTTTTCTCTTCTCTCTCTCAATGTTGGTACGCAAATGCGCCTTTTTTCAAATGACCCGGTGCGCTTTCTTTGGCGCAGGTGCGCATGCACACCAGTTATGTGCAGCCCTGGTGATAACAATGCAGGCCAGCCGGTCGCATTACAGATTTCAGAGCGCTGGGCTCTGCCTGTTATTCGACCTCCCAAATCCCATGGAAATTATTTACTCTTAGGCTTTGCACCCAGAGAGTTCCAGGGAGGACTACCACTTGTAGATGTATTACCCGGTACACAGCCCTCCTGTTCCTTGGAATCCTTGTAGCTGCTAACTAGCTGTGAGTTAGCATACCCTTTTCCATTATTTTGCAACACTGGTAAAGTGGTGTCATTCCCACGACATAGTCCATTCACTTCCACGTTAACTTCCAATCGTTGCCTTTTCATTTCCAACACGGCCATCTTCTGTAGAAGTTTGTGGAGGTCATCAGTAGAGAACGGAGGCATTTTGCTACCAACTAGCTTAAGCTAAATAGCATGCAGTAGCCTACCAGGCTTTAGCTGTTGCAAGGCCACGCTACTGTAAGACTGAGGTCGTCGTAAAAATGTTGAAATATGGCTGAAACCCTCCGTCTATTTACGAAGATTAACTGTCCCAGTGATAAGTTAATGTCCAGGAGCCGCTGCTCGAAGTTTTCAGAGAATAAGAATAGGAAAATCAGCATAAAAAGTAAGCAGAGGCAAGAGCAAGCGGAAAAGCGTCTGCACTGTAAGAAAGATAAGGGGCTGTAGATATAATTATTTTGTAATTGTAATGTTATTTTTTTATTTCAACAGAGCTACAAAGACAATCAGATTATGAATGAACAGCATGAAGTTCATCAACATTGAAATATATGTTATTATCAAAATGATATTTAACTGTTATCAAAACGTAGTGCAACTGTAGAAGCTTGCTCTGTTGTCTCACTGAAAGAATAACTTTTACCACGTTTTTTCAGACAATATTGAGAGATAAATAGTAGCAGTTCTCACTATGTGTTAAATATCTTAGCCTTTAATACATTAAATTAGAAAGCTGACAAAGTCATATTCCTAAATATCTAAATGTAACTTTTTGCATGGAAAAAACCCTCAACTTAACTGATTTTTAGGTGATCTAGTATTTAGTATTGTTTAATGGAATGTATATCAGTGTATTCAAGTCAATACTTCATTTATTTGAACCAATATATTTTTTGATTCTTTGTACAGTATGAAAATAGAGTCTTTGTACCTGTGCTGAAGTTCACTGTGTGAGGATTCCAGTTCTGTCTCTCACTCTCTGGTCCAGCCTGTCTGCATCACCTGGACACTTTAAACAAACAGATATATATGTAAAGTACCATGTGTACAAACAATATCACTTATTCTCAGTAGCGTGGCGTGGGGAGAAAAATTAGGGGAAGCCAATAATACGTCCTTTCTTTTGGGGTGGGGGGGGTGTGGTGGTCAATGTAATAACGTAACCAGATGAGTGATTACAGCGCCCGGTATCATTTTACACACATTTGTATCATACAGATGCAGGACTTACAAACGCCTGTTATCTGACCGACAGGTCCGCACGCACTCTCCAGCCGAAACTCTAATAAGCATTCATTCACAAACTAAATCAGGAGACCTTTAACGTTTTACGTCCGTTTCACTCTTTGTAAAATACTCAATGAGAATGGGGGAGAGACGGGCCGGCAGCAACACACAACAAAGAATTTCCGAAACTAAACGAAGATTTTATATTTATTTATTAAAATTATAACTACAATCCAAAAAAACAGGGGAAGCCTGGCTTCCCTTGGCCTCCATGAGAAAACGCCACTGCTTATTCTCTTCTGTTGAACATGTTGGATTGTGTATTGTCCGAGTCAGGGTCCTTTTTATTTGACTGTAACTTTGGAAGTTGTGTTACCAATGCTTACTGTTTATTTGATACCCATTTGGTAATGCAATTAATAAAAACCACAAGGTTTGGGTTCGTTCTTCAGGTGACTGTGACGTTAACGTGTAAGCTTAATAATGAACTCCAGCTCAACCAACCATATTGTAATATCTAACTAATCATCTTGAAATATGACATTATTTGTAATATACACACATCTTATTGTGAGGTTGATTTCACATACACTACTTCAACGTTAGCTTGTCTACATACTTGAGCATATCCAATTTAAATTAACCTTAGCGATGTATACAGTTCCTACCTATTGTTGGAGATTTGGAGGATGTTTAAAACCACCCTCGTCTCCGCGTGTCGTTTGATAAGCTGGGTAAATTCGTAAAAAGGAAGGGATTAAGAAACACCAGAATGCAAGTTAAACAATAATCTCGTTTTTATGATACAAAGTAACAATACAAATACATCACCGAAACACGAAGCACTCTGCAGAGTACTCCGGGCTCAGGTTCTACCACCGTGTGAGACAGGTCTCAGGAACGGCCAGTCAAAAACAAGAGCGCAAACCAAAGGAAAACACAGGAGGAGGTGTGTGCGTGCTTTCCCCCAGAGGTCATCTTATTGGGAGAGACCAACACATGGCCTGTCACACCCAATCAGTGTGACACAGCAGAAGAAACCCGGAAACAAAAAGTCTCTTTCAGTTTGACGAAAACCAGATACCTTTTGGTGTCTGGTACGAACCTGCTCTAAACAACAATTTTCCTTATCTTATTTCACATCTTGCAGCCAGCACACACACATCCCCTTTATGGCCCTTTGTCCCTGTGTCCATCTTCCCCCCCCCCCCCTCAGGTTACCACACACAAGTTAAAAGTATGTTTTAAGATATAGTTGTTATAGTTGGCTAAATATACGTAATACATGTAAATCACTTTCATATCAATAATAACGAGGAACACATTACCTACGCTCTTAAGCAGTATTAGAGATGCTTTTCAAATAGTCAAACTTCACACAGGCCCAATATAGAGAACACACTCATCTGTCCTGTTGTCTTTCCAGCCATTTGAGCTATTGTTCACATCTCTACTTCAAATAAAAGGTTTCACATTGCATATTTCCAGCTTCCTTTACACATACTGTTATTATTAATACAAAGTAATTAACCACATACATCTATTGAAAACAAGTAGATTTCCCTGATAATTGACATGCTGAAAATCTTAAGAAGAATGTCCCCTCCCCAGCTCTCTCGCCCCTGTCATAAAAGCTGCTTCCATTTCATATAGAGTAATAAAACATGTTTAAGCTAATTTCTCCACAATGTTTGTAGCCATTTAGTACCCACACATGAAAGAATAAAAACAGAGGTATAGTTGAACAGTAATCACGCAGCACATATATTTACTGCAATGAAAACACACACATTTGCCCTAAGCATGTGTAACGCATCCTCTTCTTTTATGAGGGAAACATTCCAGAGTTTTGGAGCTATGCCCAAATATGGATGTCCCCTGCTCACATCCCTCTCTGAACAAAAAGACTTCACCTCAATATATTGGGGAGGGAAAATATACTTTGTCCCTTCAAATTTAACACACATGAATATATATAAGGTGACATTAAAATGAATATACCAGATTTAACTTTCCTGCCATAACACGTTACTTTAATACTTCAAATAATTCAAATAATCCTTCAATTCCCCCTTTTGGTCTCGCCTCACGAGACCAACACACATAAGACATTTGAAACACAACTACTGTCATTCTTTGAGACTGTGTCTGTCCCCCAACCTTAAACCTTTGGGAACAGAACACAACTTTTCATGTCAGTGAAGGAACTATCAGAGTGGTTGCCTGAGTGCCAGAAAGCAGCATCCTTGCGTGTTGTTGAATCCTCAGGGCCCCCCTCCTCCTCAAAGGAATACGCCAACAAGGCAGCTGATAGGGAGGGGGAGATGCGGCCTTTCCTTCAAAGGTGGAACTGATGAATCTGATCAGAGAGAAGTAGACTCCTCTGCTGCCTCGAGAAGTCCCCCAGCCTGCTGACAGCCGCTTCCGAGTCGTCTGCTGTAGGGATGTCCGCGAGGTCCTTCTCCTCCAGTCCGCTGATGCCTGCTTCCAAGTCGTCTGCTGTAGGGATGTCCGCGTTGATGATAGCCAGGTCCGTCCGGATGTCGTCGAGGGTCCTTCCAGGTGATTTCCCCGCTGCACACTGGCTCCAGTGGTACCAGAGGTCCCCCTTTGCTCCTCGGCGGACGGCATGAGATGTCCTCTGGGTCACTCTGTAGAGGCCGGAGAACCTGGGGTCGAGTCACGTAGGCCTGACGACCTTCAGCCAGACGAACTCCGCTATGTCGGCCTCCTGCTCCTCGGGTCCCCCTTTTGGCGTCAGCAACCTGTGTGGAGAAATCTGATACCCACCCCTCAAGTCTCTCTCAGGGCTTCTGGGCCCTCAGGTGTTTGACCCACCACTGGTAGGCCGCTTCAGAATTCTAATACTTGGCCTGTGTCAACAAAATAAACCCCAACATCTTCAGGTGAACTAAATAACATATCTCAATAGCTCTGAATTTCTGACAAGCATCTGTGTTATTAGAAATGAAATCCTTGAGATCCTATTTAAAATCTAAATATAATATGAACTGCTAATGTCTCTGGTAAAGAAACACACTAATGTTATGGATTAAAAACAACTAAAATCATGATACTGACATAGTGAATAATTTCCTGGTGATACTGCTTCTACCCGTCAGTGCTTAGATATTATCAAGCTGAAAAATGAATACAGAAATCCAACATACTGTCATCAAATGTCTTTCTATTATGAATTTAAATTAAATGTACATCCCAATAATGATCTAAACCAAAAAGTCTATGGCTTTTACTTCTTTACCAGGCTAGTTACAAGATGTTGTCTAAATTAAATTCTATCTCAATACATTACTATGTTTTAACTTAGCTGTAATATGTTCTTTCTACATTTCAAACCTCAGTTACTTTAATACCTGTTGAAATATTACAAAATTGTTTTCATTATCACCGTTCACCTTCTCACTCTCATTCTGGAATTACCTCTCTCAGTAGCCCCTTGGCCACTGATTCTGCATCTGTGTTACCTGTTATAACTCAATCAATATTAGAAACATGTCAACATTCATCAAACAGTATCTTATCCCCAGATATGGAGCAGGTTAAATCTAAAACTGTCAATCAATGGTCAGATTGAACATCTGAGTTGGAGCGGCAGGTTTCTTCCAGTCCCTAAATGAAAATATCCCACACTCCCCCTTTTTACACATGTACACATGTGTAACAAACTGCTGTATGGGAAGAAAACCTTCAGGTAACCAGTGGTTATAAGAAAATACCAAACATCATTCACAAAAGTACATCCATCATTTTTCACAGTAAACACTCCAGGGAAAATAAGTGTTTATATCCAGCTAGCAGTCCTAAAAGAAACAGAATCTTTAGATTTTAGTTTGAGTTTTACATTTGCAAACCGCCAACTCCTGTGGGAATTAGAAACTGGTCACATGTGCGTTTTTCCAAATGTGTGGAATTGTAGGAAACCTGTGTTTCCCATGTAGCTCCAAAATAATGTATTAGTCTAAAAACATGCTTGGTTAGTCATTGTTTTAGAATCATGCAGTTACACTGATCACATGCAGAAATTCATTCACACTCACACTGTCAGGTTGTAAAGTCAAGTTTGGTCAGCCCCAGAGTCAGTCATTGATAGTGCTGTTCTCAAGTCACACTACACTGTCAGTCAGGGTCAAAGGTCATTTGGTCTCAGTTTCATTGGCCATGTGTCGTGCTCTGCAGAGACTTTGATATTTCAGCAAAGGCCAGTATCCTCTGTCTACAAAAATCAGTCATATATGGAGTGCCATCATTTATCAATTCACGATTACCACTTTAAGTCAGATATCTCTAACTTGTCATCGGGACGGCTGCTTCCCACATTTCCTGCAACTTGGTGCAAAACTCACTTCATAATAGTACTACTACTACTGCAATTTATTTACACCTAAGTAGTATTAAAATGTCTAATAAATCTAATTCAGAAACTTGTGTACATAACTATTATCTTGAGTCAAACCATTACTAGGATCTGTGTAGCTCTGCATTTCATAGCTCATTATACTCATTTATCTTCAATTCTGGTCTACTTAAAAACAATGTTAAACTCTTTAGCAGTGTGTGGAAACTTGGGTGTCCGAACATGCAACCATCACCCTTTACTCTATCAATGATTAAAAACAGTTTCCATCCTAAAGCCCTCCTATGGTAATAACTATGCCACAATGGTGAAATCGATATTGTAACAAATGAGATCACTACTTTATTCACACATGAATAAAAATCTCTTGAAGAATAATTTATTAATAAGATGGAAAGATTGAAGAATATGGTTCTACTCCAAAACACCCCCTGCTTAAAGTGTAGTGCATATTTCCCTCATGTCTCCCCCTTTAACCCTCAGTGTGTTTTTAGGATGATTTTCTCATTTTACTTTAATAGTTTCCTCTTTACTGCTATTTTGAATTTACCAATCGATTAATTCATGGTTAATACCTCTTTTTATCTTTACTTATTTATCAAGTCAATTCAAGTTCTTTAAATGTGGTGTCTTCTATGTGCGTTTTGTGAATAAGTGTGTTTATGTGTAAACTCACTCATTCCCGTTTTCCTTTTCTCCTCCCCTGGTTGTCTTAAGCAGTGACCCCGACCTCCTCACTTCAAATCGACTATGCCGACTCCTCTGATTCTGTCTTCTCTTCAATCCATCAGCTCTTGAATCCATCCGCTGTAACTGTTTTAGGCAGCCTTTGGCCCAGTCACATCTGCAGCCCACATCATGCCACTGTTCTTTGCACTGCTTTGCATTTCATCTCCTCCTTTACAGTCTCTCTGCTGCTTCATGGAGGGCGGATTCTGCTCTCATGTCCCCCACTCTGCTCCTGTGCCAAATCTCGTGGCTCAGCCCTGTCTGAGGGACTGATGAGAGTATTTCTGTATGTCAGCAAGCGGTTTGGTTCTGGATGCCTCAGGTAGAGACGGTTCAGCTCCGGTTCTCTGTCTGTTTGATGGAGAAGGAGGAGCCTCCTGTTGGGTTAGGTCTTTTGTCTGCTTGGAGGGTCGGGGCCATAGCCTTTCTAACTCAGAGGGGGTGTCCAGGTCCCGGGACGCATTATCCATAAGAAATCTAGCACACTGAGATTAAATCAATTCAACCCTTTCCACTCTGTCTCTGTCTAATCATACTATCTGTCTTAGTTGCTAAATGCCATCTAAACAACACCATTAATGTCTACTAATGATATTACAAAAACTCCCTCTATAAATTGTTTCATCCATTGTTACATATCTACCCAACCTGACTCTTTCAGGAAACCATTTTCTTCCATAAATTGAAATACCTGTTTCAAGCATCACATATTTCACCCACTACGAAATAACATCTCCATACTTTCTCCAATATTTTAAATCCCACTGTTACTTAGAACAATAGTAAACCTGCAGAGCACACTGATCAGATCACAGTAATATAATTTGACTCAAGTGTAGGCCTATGTCTACTTTCCATTATACTTATCACTTTTGGTGAATATTTCTTTATATTGTCTAAATTCCTTGTCTATGATGTGCAAAGAGTTAGAGTATAAAAATGTGTTTTTCTCAATGTATTTACACTCCATGGATTCTTGAGTTTACTCATCTCCTGGTGTTGTCGTTCCTAAAAATGTTAGCAAACACAAAACTCCCACTACAACATTTATAGATAAATTGATCTAGCAAAATGAACTCTTTTCTAATTCAAAATGTGACAAAAGAACAATGATTTGTCTTTCACAAGATGGTGGTCTAACAGAATGACTCTTGACCTCATGGGGTCAAATAGATTTAGCCATGAGGCGGCTGACTTTAAAATGAACTGGGACAAAGAAACCATATGCATGTTGGCAGTGTTGGGCAAGTTACTTGCAAAATGTAATATATTACATATTACTTATTACTCTCTTTTGAAAGTAATAAGTTACATTACAATATTACTGTCTCTGAAATGTAATGAGTTACACTACTTTAGTTACTTTTTAGTTACTTTCACCAAAATAACCGCAAAAGAATAGCTAGGTATTTTAAATGCTAAAATGTAGTTTAGTGCAGCTCATTATGCATCCAGTGAAGGGCAATGTGGTATAGCATAACAACTGTGTAGGCCAGCCAACCCCAATTAGCGGCCCGCGGGCCAGATCCGGCCCGCGAGAGGCAAATGCATGGCCCGCGCTGATCTACTGGCATTCACTTGTTATAACATAAAAACATAAAATAAAATGTCTGCGGTTTCGCTTTATTTTGACCTCCGTCGACACTCGTAAACCTGACCCATGACCTTATCGCGTGCATATGCAAGACGTGCTTCGCGCGCTTGACTTACTCGTCACCACCTGGAATAGCGGCAAACACATATAAACTATAGCTCGCCAGCTAGCCGCCTGTCATCCCAGCCCAGCGATTGACCAACATGACACTAACGGGCCGTGGATAACTCAAACCCAGGATGGAATTCGCTAAAAAGAGGAAGTTAGACCAGGAGAACCGTCAGTTCAAAACTGACTGGACTGAGAAGTATTGTTTTTTTTTACCGGACCACGCCAATGCTAAACCGACTTGTTTGATTTGCATGCAGAATGTAGCTGTAATCAAATCAGACAACCTGAAGCGGCACTTCACCTCTATTCATGCTGCCAGTTTTAATGCTAACTATCCAGAGAAATCCGACCAGCGCACACAAAAGATAGCAGGTTTGCTTGCATCATACAAGCACTCTGTTTCCACAATGTCGAAAACAACATCCGCACAAGAGGGCGCATCAGCTGCTTCATTGCACGTCTCTTGGACGCTTGCTAGAGCCAAGAAGCCGTTTGCAGATGCTGAGTTAATTAAACGGTGTGCGATAGACATGGCTCGTGAAGTTTTAAATCATGATGAAAAACAACAAAAAAAGGTTATTGAGCTATTAAAGCAGGTGCCGCTGTCGGCTAACACGGCAACCAGAAGAGTAGAGGTTTTAGCGGAGGAGTGTTTTTCCAGTCTACTCACGGATTTGAAGAAAACAGAGGCTATATCCTTAGCCATAGAATCGTCCTGTGACCGAACCGACATGGAACAGCTGTCTGTGTTCGTACGATTTTTTGATGGGAAGATATTCCGGGAAGAGCTGCTGTGTTTGCTTACTCTGCCCGGGCACACGACCGGGGAAATAATCTTCCACGAGCTGACACAGTTCTTCGAAAAGAATGGTTTGAATGTGAGTCAAATCTTCTCTGTTGTAACTGACGGGGCTCCGTCGATGGTTGGAAAGCACAAAGGCTTGGTAAGCAGGCTTTCCGCCGTTAACCCGGCGCTTCTGACATTTCACTGCATCATTCACCAATCAGTGTTGTGCGCAAAACTGTGTGGAAAAATGAAAGAAACGATGGATACTGTGACGAGACTGGTTAACTTTGTGCGTGAGAGCTCTAGTCTGCAGCATCGCCTTTTTAGATCGTTGCTAGAGGAAATGTCATCTGAACACAAGGATCTCTTACTACACAACGATGTTCGCTGGCTGAGCAAGGGCTGTGTGTTGGAGAGGGTGTGCGACCTGCGTGATGAACTGGTGTTGTTCTTATCAAGCCTGCAGAGCCAAAAAGCCCATGAGTTTTTGAGCTTTTTAACTGACACCAAGGTGATAGCAGATGTTAATTTTTTGTGTGACATCATGTCTCATCTAAATCACCTAAACCTGCAGCTGCAAGGCAAGAACCACACTGTTGCTGAGATGTACGAGGCGGTTGAAGCTTTTCGGTCAAAGCTGCACCTTTTGGAGAGAGATATTCATGGGAGGAAGCTGCACTTTCCAAGTCTGCGTGAGCACTGCGAGAAGAATGAAATGCCGGAAGATCCAGTAATGAAGGATTTTGTGTCAAAACTGGCAGAAAACTTCAAGGAGCGATTTGAAAGCTCCCCTAAAATCTCACGTGACATCCTCCTCTTCCTCAGACAGCCGTTCTCTGTGTCAGCAGACGGGCAGTGGACTGGAGAGGCCAAAAGAAGAAGGAGCTCTTCAGATGGAGGTCTTAGAGATGGGAAGCTCTGAGTTGCTGAAAGCTCAACACAAGGATGCACCAGTGTGTGACTTTTGGATCAACGTGGTTCCCCAAGCTCGTTTAAAAAACACCAGAGCTATTGCTATGTTCCTACTCACAATGTTCTCCTCAACATACATCTGCGAATCAGGATTTTCTTCAATGAATGCTATCAAAAGCCAGGACAGGAAAAGACTCTCCAGTGCACATCTTGGACAGTGCCACAAAAATAACCATTTTATAGTTATATTTTATATGTACATTCATTTCCTAAATAAAACGCTATGCAGCGTATTTAAAAACAAATTATTAATATGATAGATAAAAAACCTTGGATAATGCAGGGCTTTTAACAACAGCCCACAAACTGGTTAAATTGAATACAACATTAAAGTAATATAGAAAAAAATAAAGTAAAAAAAACCCAATACTATTTGTTATTTACAGCCTGATATTATTTGGTACACATATTTAAAAATGTTAAAACTAATAATGTGGTGTATTTTGGTACGACATTATAAAAGTAACTAACTGAAACTCTCTCTGTCTTCCTGTCTTTCCCAGTGTGTGTGTGTGTTACAGTGTTTGCTGAATTGGATGTGGACCTGTTTGACTATTTGATCAGAGTTCACTCTGTTGTTTTTTATTTTTGTTTTATTGTTATGCCCCATCAGACCACAGCAAAATCATTTGTATTTGTTAAAGCATTTATTTATTATTATTGTTAATAAATGTTTGATTTCGGTCTAATTTTGTTTCAAGGATGCATTTTTCCTTTACTCTCAACACAGGGTTTGTTTAATTATTACTGCCACAACTACAACAATTATAATAGAGGTAACATCTGCACATAGTGTAAAACAACTTTTAGTGACACATAACATTTTGGCCCTTAGCTTGTCATGCTTGAAAAAAATTGGCCCTTTGTTAAATATAATTGGGGAACCCTGGTGTAGGCCCTTAAGGCTACTAACAACTTGTATTACACGTCTTAGTTGAATACTCGATTCTGATTGTAAATTCTTAACATGTGACACGTTGTTAATACAGCAGTACAGACCGCTGTCAAGGACTATAATGAAGGTTAACATATTGTAAATCAAGGCAAATATTATTTAAACCATGCTCATGGTTTGAAATGGCAAACATTGAAAGGCAAAAGTATTATTAAAACCATGTAGCCTTGTACATCATCACCTTGGTCCCATCATATACGCTGGGAAGAGAATATTTACTGTGCTTGAAAACTAGTATCACATCATCATGTGGGGTTGACTTTGTGACCTGGAGAACATTTCAGCTGCAACATCAGCTCGTTGATAATAAGCTTGGGATATGAGATATTTTTGTAGCCATTCGTGGTGAAGGCATCTGTGCTATTGTATGCATTATTTTTGACCCAACATTTCTCCAGGCATGTCAGAATATGGTACTATTTTCACATGAATATTCTAGCCATTGTCTATTTGTATACCACAAGCTGCAAAATGACCGCCTTACCCCACTGTACAGGCGGGTAGTTGTTTAGATATACCTGGCACCTGCGGGCCGCAGAGGTGCGGCGTAGTTTCGGGCGACGAAGACTGCTGCTCCGGGGCCGGCGAGTCAGGCGGGAGTAAGCTCGTGTCCACAACGGAGGGTAACGTGATGTCCGCATCTGACCTGTTGCTACTGTCTGCAGTAGATGCAGTGTTGCTGCCGTTTAGTGATGGTTGCTTTAACCATTTTCGTATAAATGATTATCCACAGATCAAATGTGTGTCACTGCTGTGGAAGCACTTTGGAAATGATGCACGCGCAGCGGAGCAGGTCACGCGCACCTGACACAATTTGTTGTTTGTATTTTTCGCTACGTTCTCTTTTTGAATGGTTGCATAACGTTCAACTTCCCCGAAGATCTCGACGCGAAGCCTGAAGGGTAAACACCAGGTTTACTAATCAACCCGCATAATTTGTCCGGTGTCGGAATGTCTCGCTATGTTAGTACATTCTTAAAAAACAAAACACCATTTAATTTCGGGTTAAAATGTGTTGTAACTGCGTTACTGAGCATTGTAACGGGTAATATATTACCCACATTTCATTAGTAATGCGTTACATTACTTCGTTACAGCAAAAAGTAATATATTACTGTAACTCCGTTACTTTTGTAACGCGTTACACCCAACACTGCATGTGGGTACATTATAGTTAAGACAAATACCATGAAATTCACAACGCAATGGAACGGTATCAATCAGTTCTCAAAGACTATGTTTAAATAGCAGCAAATCATTGTTTCTTATTTATTTCAATATATCTACAACTTCAAATCACACATTGATCTGTTAATTTTCAATGTATTTCCTTCCAACTTCAGATCACTAGAGAAAAAAGCAAGCAGACACACTCCGGGCTGCTGCTGCTGCTCTCGAGAGGAAAAAGAGGGGGGGAACTCTCACAGACAAATACTGACACCCCCTTCTCTCTCCCCCGCTGTAGCTCTCAGCCTCTTTAGGAAAAGGGGGGCTTCTCTCAACAATTAACACTTCTGCTATCCTTTTATTCAATTTTTCTGCTTGAACCCACTGTTCTCGTAAGCTCTTAACTCACGCTCCTCTCGTTCAAATTCTCCCTTCATTATGACTTTGTATCTATTCATCTGACTTAGGCTGTTTCATGTTCAATAATATATTCTATTTATTCACAAGAAATATATCCTCCTTACTGTCTGTCCAGCTTTTAAGATGCGATATTTCTTCCAACAGAATGGGAGTTTAAACCCAACAGACTTATAACGCACCTTTTGGTTCCTATGAACCTCAGATTTGTTATTCACTTTAGCCATGGATAGAGACTTGATACTCTACTTGGCTTCCCCAGCAAGTATAGCCTGTGAGGACTCCCATACCTCCACTAGGCCAGGGACTCTATACCCTTCCAGCCGTTCGAGACTCAATACCCTTCGCTGAAATACTTGCTGATTCACTTTTATATGTATAAAAAATTCCCCGTACAGTCTATTCAGCTTTTATTGTCCGATGTTTATTCCAACAAGTTTAGCAAGCCTCTCAGCGCGCTTCAACACCGTCTTTCAACGATGTGACGCTGACATGGAGTCGTAACCCAGGCTTACAGAACTCTTAATCGTGACGTTTGGCTTTATAGATTCAACCCCCACAGAACAAAGGATTAATGAGGTCCGGTCACTTCAAAATTGCTTTTTGAAGGTTGCGTTACTCTCCTTTGGATTTTACTTATAACTCAACTTCGATTCCTATGAACCTAAGAATTATTATTCAGATTCGTCCCCTGGATGCCGTCTGAAAACGGTCACTGGACGTCCCCCAACGAGTCTTCAGCCGTCTCCTTTCTGAAAAAAGTACGGGGCCTTACACCTTCGTCTTACATACCTCGTTGATTCACTTTTATGTTATATAACTTTCCTACCTATCTAAAATATGTATTTGTATATTCCATCGCAACAACTATGACACCGGAATATGTCTCTGACAACTCTAACATTTAGTTTAGCCAATTACAGACCTTCGATAGAAACAGGCTTGTCTGATCACCTTTCAATTGTAGGATCCTCGTTTTAGTTGTCAGAGATTATTCTAGGCCTCTTCTCCGGACCATTCGTCCGCTGGCTGCTCGTGGTCTCTTCCCCAAAAACACCCCACTCAGACACGTCGGGTCACCATTTGTTGGAGATTTGGAGGATGTTTAAAACCAACCTCGTCTCCGCGTGTCGTTTGATAAGCTGGGTAAATTCGTAAAAAGGAAGGGATTAAGAAACACCAGAATGCAAGTTAAACAATAATCTTGTTTTAATGATACAAAGTAACAATACAAATACATCACCGAAACACGAAGCACTCTGCAGAGTACTCCGGGCTCAGGTTCTACCACCGTGTGAGACAGGTCTGAGGAACGGCCAGTCAAAAACAAGAGCGCGAACCAAAGGAAAACACAGGCTTTCATACTAAAACACAGGAGGAGGTGTGTGCGTGCTTTCCCCCAGAGGTCATCCTATTGGGAGAGACCAACACATGGCCTGTCGCACCCAATCAGTGTGACACAGCAGAAGAAACCCGGAAACAAAAAGTCTCTTTCAGTTTGACGAAAACCAGATACCTTTTGGTGTCTGGTACGAACCTGCTCTAAACAACAAGTTTCCTTATCTTATTTCACATCTTGCAGCCAGCACACACACATCCCCTTTATGGCCCTTTGTCCCTGTGTCCATCTTCCCCCCCCTCAGGTTACCACACACAAGTTAAAAGTATGTTTTAAGATATAGTTGTTATAGTTGGCTAAATATACGTAATACATGTAAATTACTTTCATATCAATAATAACGAGGAACACATTACCTATGCTCTTAAGCAGTATTAGAGATGCTTTTCAAATAGTCAAACTTCACACAGGCCCAATATAGAGAACACACTCATCTGTCCTGTTGTCTTTCCAGCCATTTGAGCTACTGTTCACATCTCTACTTCAAATAAAAGGTTTCACATTGCATATTTCCAGCTTCCTTTACACATACTGTTATTATTAATACAAAGTAATTAACCACATACATCTATTGAAAACAAGTAGATTTCCCTGATAATTGACATGCTGAAAATCTTAAGAAGAATGTCCCCTCCCCCAGCTCTCTCGTCCCTGTCATAAAAGCTGCTTCCATTTCATATAGAGTAATAAAAAATGTTTAAGCTAATTTCTCCACAATGTTTGTAGCCATTTAGTACCCACACATGAAAGAATAAAAACAGAGGTATAGTTGAACAGTAATCACGCAGCACATATATTTACTGCTATGAAAACACACACATTTGCCCTAAGCATGTGTAACGTACCCTCTTCTTTTATGAGGGAAACATTCCAGAGTTTTGGAGCTATCCCCAAATATGGATGTCCCCTGCTCACATCCCTCTCTGAACACAAAGACTTCACCTCAATATATTGGGGAGGGAAAATATACTTTGTCCCTTCAAATTTAACACACATGAATATATATAAGGTGACATTAAAATGAATATACCAGATTTAACTTTCCTGCCATAACACGTTACTTTAATACTTCAAATAATTCAAATAATCCTTCACTATATAATAAAATATCTCTCTAAGTTACAAGGATGACCTTATTTTATCAACCTCAAACAGAAGCCGTTTGTTGTACAGTATTATCCCACTTAACGCTTAACACTTGTCTATTTCGTTTGAACCTTTATATATATAGTCTATGATTTTAACTTGGAGGCTACTATTAGCATTGTTAGCACCGATGTAGCTTCCACTCGCTTACACGCTAACCCAACCCTTAACATTCATTACGTAGCTGATTAAAATCATTAACACATAAATAAAGTACTCAAATTTTACTTACCGCAAAACCGCATTCATGCCCCGTCTGTTTTAACCGCAGAGCGAGTCACAATAGTCCGATATATAAGCATGAAGAACAAACAACTACGGCCGGCTTCAAGTTGTGTTCCCTGGATGAACTGAGCAGGCAGAGTCCCTGTAGCTTCACGGAGCAGCTAGCAGAGAGACAAGAAGCTAGCAGCAGCAGTCACTTGACAGAGCTGTCAGTCAATGTGACCATGCCTTAATATATGCATAACTTTGAGGCTTAATATTAATTAAACAGATGAGTTGAGAACAAATTCACCCCCCCCCCCAATCCATATTCATGAAGGGGGGATCAAACTATACAGAGAATATGTTTTTTTGAACCACGATGTAAACATGTTTATTTCTGCTGTAAAGTTGGGCATTTTAACATGGGGTCTATGGAAATTGCTCCCTTCTGCAGACTGCTCCTACTGGCCACTAGATGAACTGCAGTGTGTGGCACTTCCGTATTGGCGTCCCGGCTCTTCCCCAGAGTTTGCCGCTTGGTTGTAATATGACATACGTTTTGTGTGTGTGTGCGTGTGCGTGTGCGTGTGTGCGTGTGTGTGTGTGTTAGGGGTTTCACAACTACCAATATTTACTAGTCGACACGTTTTTCAAAATAGCAGTCGACTAGTCGTTACGTCATAATAAAGACACACAAAGAGAGGTGTACAACTGTATTTTATATTGGAACTCATACAGTAACATTAAACACTGCATTTTAATTTGTGTTACATGGCTGAGTAAATAACAAACAGTAACTGGACTCACCAAAATTGACAGCAAAAAACTCTTGTTTACATAAATGCCACGTAAATCCAGTGCGCAACAGCGCATTGCGCAACACTTCGCTGTCCTCCACGATAACGTCCACCTTTCCATATTTTTGGTTTGGTTTGAACACCAACGCATCGACATGTGAGGGAAGGAGGCTTGACCGCTTTCGGGTGACAGTGTTGCCTGCCAGGGAAAAAACCCTCTCACTCGGGGCGCTTGTGGCTGGAATAGCCAGGTAGCTCCTCGAAAGCGGGGGAAGCGGTGCACGTTTTCTGCCCACCACTCCAGTGGATTATCCATTGTGGGGATATGCGGTGTCCGCTGGCAGTAATCCCGTAGCTCATCATCCGCATCACTGTTGACCCGTGTTTTCTTGCTGTTCGTTTGCCTCTGTTCAGTGCTGACGCCGGTCCGTTGCTCACTGGTGCTAGCATTACTGCTAGTGCTAGCTGTCGGCAGCGGGTGTTTCATCTTCAGATGGTTGCGCATAGCAGATGCATTTGTATTGTACTTCAGTACAGCTGTACACAACTGACACTTCACTGTGGAGTTGGTTACATCTTCGTTGAAGTACTGCCATACATAAGAATGTCGGACGTGTTTTGGAGCATTTTTTTTTCAAGACTAGTTGACTAGGGCCTACAGCGCCGACTAGTGGTAAAGGTAGTCGACTAGTCGATTAGTTGGTGAAACCCCTAGTGTGTGTGTGTTTCTTCGGTTTGGATTTGAGTTGGTTGGTAGTTTGGTCATTCATTCTCATGTTGTCGCTTTAACTGATTTGATTAATCTAGGATTATGTGATGTGAGATTATGTGTGACAGATTGTGTGCTGTTTGTAGGATTTATATATATATTCATGTCTCAGATCTCACCAAGGAAAATAAATTGTGGCCTGTTCTCCTGGTGCCCAAAAAGAATGGCACACTTTATGCATTTAATTTGAAATCCATCGGCAGGTTGTAATGTTAGTAACATTTAAAGGAGACCTATCATGCTATATTTAAATGATATAGTGTATGACCATACCTATATAAGGTATATTTATACATTTTATTTTTCAAAATACCAAACAGATCATTTTTTAGCCATGCCTCGTTTCGCTCATTTTCGCTCTATTCCAAGCCTGTCTTTTAAAATTCTGAGCAGCAGCTGACCACGCCCCCCTGCAGAAGAGGGGGGCATGAGCCGGCGAGAGTCACGTTACCATGCTTGCTGTGATTACGAGTGTGGAATAAACATGTCATCTCAGAGCAATGCATGTGTTCAAGCATATTATCAATTTGATCCAGAAACTGACCCTGAAGCAGCGGAGGTTTTGGTGGAGGTTCAAACATCTCGGTTGCAGCAGGACGTTTCTGAATGGTTAGTTGACAAGCTGTTGTCCCTATTTATTTTACTCTGTTTGTTACGATGCTTGCTACTTATTCCGTTCATATTTTGGCTAATTAGCAAGAATGCAATGTGTACAGTTTGTAACTTAGAGTTTGACCCAGCAATAAGTCTCTGAAAGGCGGGGGAAAGTTGCGTGGATAGAGGCAGAGCGCAGCGGCAGGCAGGCAGAGAGGAGCAGGCTGCGATACCCCCCGCCCCCCCACAGACCGCACCCAGAGGACAGGCTGCGTCACCTCACTTTGTAACCCAGGAAAGGAGCAGGAATCCTGGGTACGTGAGTGTTAAAAGTGCATTAAACTGTTTTAATCCGACAGCCGCTGATGTGCACGGAAGTCTGTCCGTTTCGTGAACATTTGACTAGCCAAATGGACGGAAATCCGTCCTATATGCGAATGAGAGGTTTGGCAATGCACGTGGCCGTGGCTCATTCCCCTGATAGGTGGAGAGTTGACCAATAAGCGGAGCACCTCTTTGTGACGTAGAAAAGTGTTGAAATCTGGATCCGTTTTTTTCAGATCCGTTGCAGCCCCTTTTTTAGAGATTTGGCTAAGGAGGAAAATAGAGAGGGTTGTGTTTTCTGACACTTGGTGAGTTCCCTGGAACACCGGGGATACATATTCATGTATAAAAGACGTACAAAGGTGCATTTTGCATGATAGGTCCCCTTTAAATTAAATCCAATACAGTAGTAATATTATGTCACTACTGTTAGAATGTATGTTACTACTGCATTAGATTTCTTGTTTACAAAAAGAGTCTGAAGGAGGAAACCTGTGCTGATCATTGGGTCACCGGAGTGTGTTCACAAAAACACACATGAAGCTGTTTGAATACAGACAGTGCATTTGGCAGATATTTGTGACTGTATTAAACATTATGTAATCAATACGTTTTAATAGGAACTGATACGAAATGAGTAAAGTATTGAGTTGTGTTTGGAGGTATGGATTACTGTGCTATTGATCTGGCAGCTGTACCTGACAGGAGGCGCTGATCTCACAGAAACCCTCTCCTGGATTTTTAAACCTTGCTGCTTTTCTCTGATAGTGTTTTTCTCCTTCCTTCTGTTCTCTTCTTCTTCCTTCATTTGTATGTGCTCCCACTAATCTGCAGGATTAATTTATTGTTCATCTACCTGTATTCTTTGATTATTACCAAAATCTTGCATGCTGAAAACTGGTAGGGATTATCTCCCAGTGGAGTGTTTGATGTTCCCCTCTTAATGATGCTGCCACGCTTAAAACCTTCCCTTTTATTTTCCTGTAATGTTGCAGCCATCTTAAAAGCAGTTATTAAAGAAGCATTGTGCTTATTCAGGCGTGTCCACTGCTGCATCAACGTAGGGTCACACCGGGGTCAAATGGTATTTATGCTCAGCAGGATCGCAAGTATTGATAGCTCGGGGCAGGGCTGAATATCAGAGAATTTAATTGCAAACCTCTCATCAATGGAAGATAACATATTAACTGACACACACAAACACACACACACACACACACGAGCACACACACACACACACACACACACACACACACACACACACACACACACACACACACACACACACACACACACACACACACACACACACACACACACACATAGAAAAAGCGCTTTGTGGATGATAAACAGAGCTTTGTTATTAACTGATTAGAATTTGCGTGAGTGGTGTCTGTCTAGAATTATCATATCAAACATTTAAAAACTTGCACAGATGTTTTGATTTTGATTTATCTTGGAGAGGTTAAAGTTAAACTTACAGTACATGCCTGTCTGTATCTCAAGAATCCTAAATTACATTTTTAACTTATTGGATATTTAGTAATTGAAACTTGAATATGACATTTTGATAGGTTCATGTTTTTTGCACAAAATGATCTGTTGCTAATTTGGAAATTATATTTCTACATCTTCTAGCTCCGAACAACAAACAGACTGACATAGCAACTGCAAGGTAGAGCATTTAGCAGCTAAAGAGTCAGATACTACCCTGAGAGACAAATCTATGTTTGAAGTAATCTCATCCTGTGCACATAAACAAGACTCTAATATTGCTCTGTCAGCTCGCTGTGCAAATAGAAAAACATTTGTATTGTATTTTGTCAAAATAATAAATGTATTAAAAACTGCACAAAAGAATAGATCTATGCAAAGTCATTTATCAAATAAATATGTTGGTGCGAGAATCCTAAATGTAGCGATACCAAATTACTAAATGGATTTGTAAAGTGTTATTCTCGAAACAGTGATCATTTGTTTTGAAGAAGTATGAATATAATTACTATCGGGACTGTGGCCTGCAGTTAAAAATACCTTGACCATCAATCTAAGTGCTGTTAGCAGTGAGAAGAAGGACCCTCATGCCCCCTGCAGAGATGAGAGGGACTGGAGAGAGGAAATCATACATTTGGTGATATGTTGATGGCTCTCCTCAACTTTAGCAGTATATTGGCTCTTTATTAGTCATTATAAAACACTTATTACTCCCTTATTCTACAAGTAATAGGCCATTAGTTGAGAGTTTTTTCTCAATAACCCTCTAATTAGTGCTTATTTATTGCTAGGGGTGCAACAACTAATCAACTTAATCGATTAAAATCGATGACCAAATTAGTTGCCAACTAAGTCAGTCGTTGATTCGTTGGTGACGTCATCACGTGTGTTTTACGCGCCGTTAAGCTCCAACGTTATCGGTATTTTTATCGGTATTGGAGACATTTAAAAAATATATGTCATACAGATGTAGCACCTCATTTCAGACTGTTTGAAACGCAAGGGTCGTGGCCGGCACGGGGTCTGCCCTCGCTCAAAGGAAAACCTCCAGTGTGACTTGAGACCGCCCTCTTGATAAATAAATGTAATTATAATGAAGCTAGCTGCAATGGATCATTGATCCACCAGGGGGTGCAGTGGGGTTCCACACTGGAGCTCATGTGAAATAAACTCTGATACAGTACCGTAGATGTATGTCTGGTACTACTGTATAGCGGATCTTTGTTAATATCCATATGTCACGGATAGGATCATACTCTGTGCTAAATAAGAGACCTGTAATCATTTACAAAACATCACCATGTTTTTATTTAACAAAATAATGTTGTTTAATAACTACTGTACAAAAAACATCAGGAAGCCCACCAGCTCCAAAAACGAACGGGAGGAAATGCAGCCCGGCTCTCGATTTTTAATCCTAATTTAATCATCATCTTCAGCACGATCATTTAAATTTATGTTCGCCAAATTTACATGAAAGCACTGACAAATATGAATATACTGTAGTCGACTTAATTAAAACGTTATTAACGTGCCTAAACTCAGTAATTCACTAAACATATTTATATTTTAATGGAGCCTCGTCAGGCAGATCAGGATCCCGACGTGTAGCTGAGGGATCTTGATCAGCATGAAGGGTGTTATTTTCCCCATAATGACCAAGTCGCTGCACATTATCCCGTTTATTACATGGCCACATTCTCAACAAAGTAACGACAGGACTCCCAATATTAATTGAAATGCTTTTATGGATTTAGAAAATGTCTTTATGGATTTAAAGAATAGTTGTATGTATTGATTTAAATTGACATGCATTCGTGTTTACACAGCTCTCTCTCCCCCCCACCCCCCAAGTCAAGCCCATCTACCATGGGACCTTATTTCGGAAAAATTATGCATTGAAGTCAATGGAGAGAGAAAACGTATCTTTCGATCCCGTTTGAATTGTGCCATGAATTACACATATGATGTTTGTCAATCTTAAAAAAGATTTCCATTTAAAAAAAGTCACAGTTTGTCGTAAAACTGTTGAAATATACGCAACTAGAAAGACTACAAATCCCAGAGTCGCGTAAGTGATGTCACAATTATTTTCCTCCACTAAGAGATAGCTAAAATCAGCGCCATATATATAATCTATCTATATGGCGCTGGCTAAGATAAGATAACTTTAACAAGATGCCTGTGTGCTTAGTACCAGGTTGTTATCATACCAGCAATGGGTCTTGCTCGTCCTTTCGCTTCCCGTCTGATGAAAGGACCAAGAGTGGCTGAATCAAGTTAGCTACCTAGCTAGTAGCTTGCACGCTAGTTAGCATTACAGCCTTGTCATTTTTATTAGCCTTAATATGAAGTAACATCAAGTAAACCAACATGTTAAACAATAAGACTAGTAGTTATATTTCGTGAATCCTTTGAAGAGTACTGTCACCGGTGTGATAATTCTATAATACACAATTTAAGCCCGGGGGAGAAATGCTAACACTAGCATCGGCGATCGCCGATCTTTTGTACTTCATGCTATCTGCACAAATGGTTGACATTAAACATTAAAAAGACCAGGCAGTTCAGAGAGAATCAAAGGAAGGCAGACAGGCAGCGTTGCATGACATTCTTCTGGACGTGTTTCATTGTGGTGATAGTGAGGATAGTCAATCGTTTTGTTGACAAGACAGTAGTGACGGCCATCTTGGTGACGTGTGTTGTTCTGCGAGACCAGAGATGTAGTTCATTGAGCGTTTCACACAAACAAATGTGTTACTTCACAGTTTTACGTCACATTTTCTTTTTCTTTTAAATTGACAAACATCACATGTGTAATTCGTGGCACAATTCAAACGGGACCGAAAGATAATCTTTCTCTCTCCATTGACTTCAATACATAATTTTTCCGAAATAAGGTCCCATGGTGGTCCACCGGAAGGGGAGGGACATCGCCACTCTATTCTCCGCGGTGGCCGAGCAGAGTTTTTCGCCAGTCAACATGTGTTAAAGTTTAAATCTTCCGGACAAAATTATAAAAGTGCCGGTCAAAGGTCTTCTTTGTTATTTGTTGAGCTTTAAATCAAATGAATAACGACTCTATATAATCAACCCAGTCTCATGGCATTTCGTGTTCACCAACACAATTTTTAATCTATTGATTCGTGTTCACCAACACGATTTTCCCCTTTTTTTCGTGTTGCACAGCACGATTTTAAAAGCAATGTATTTCTATTGGTAGTCTCACGGCATTACGTGTTATAGGAAGACCGGAAGCTGTGTGGTTCATAAAAACATGTTCTTACTCAATATCAAGCCACAATTATTGCTTTTATTTTAAATCGTATAATTTCGGACTTTTGTTGCCGTCTGTGAGGAAAATAAATGGGGCTCAGAGCCTCAGAATACTGAAATCTGTATTTTAAAATATTTTTTTCCTTCTAATTTGTTATTCTTTTCAAAATAACACAATGTTATTTACTCACCAATAACACACAATTATCCTTGCTTTTATTTATTGGTTTGATTCCATAATCTCTGGCTTTTTTGGTATCCGTCAGGAACTGAATTTCAAAATAAAAATAACCGGAAACAGACTTAGGCCTCTAGGAGTTTAGGATGGCCGAAGACACTACACTACCCATAATCCCCAGCTATCGTTAAGGACTACAGTCCCCATGATTAATCTTCAAGCGCTGGGATTGGATGTTGGAGTGGCAGTGCGCCAAGGTTACGCCGAGCGTCAAACAGCTTTTTGAAATGGAACAAAACCACGCCAGACTATCCAAAACTGGAATCGAACGCCCCCCCCAGAACTACACATGCTGGCTATTGTGTTTCGCAAAATGTTCCATGGGACGTCTCTACTGAACGTTTTCGTTTTTCCCACAATTAGAAGTTGCCAGTATTAAACACATTGGTGTTATCAAATGTAAAACATATTATTAATAAATGGGTGAAAATCGCTTGTGTCCATAATACACAGCATTAATATATACCCACGTGACAGCTCATTGTTACTTTGTAATTCTACTCCACAATTCAGAGGTTAACCTGATTGCCAAGTGCCAACAATCAGGAGAGATATTTGATAGTTGGTGCTTGAGAAGACTAAACATTTATCTGCAATTGACATGAATGGAAACGAGTAATAAAGTATATTCATTATTGTTATTCTCTACTAATATTTAATTAAAGACTGTATAATGGCTATTTTGCACATCCCTTTCAAGATTGCAAGATTTTCAAAGGTTATTGACATATCATATACACAACTACGGTGTATGCAATGAATTTAAATCTTGGGTCACAGGTTCCTCAACAGCACATTATAAGACATCTATCAATATGTGTTTGTACCTCCACCATTAAACTGTCATATTCTGCACATTTCTTATACTATCTACATACATAAGAGTATAATTCATATGTATAATATCAGTTAAAATAAGTGCTTCAACATAGTTAACATTGCAGGAAAGCAATATATTAGACGTTAAGTACTTTGTCAGGCTTAATATTTATCTGTAGATACCCCCAAAGTGTTTTTCTTATTTAAAAGAGGACCTTAATCTAAAGTATTATTTCATGTTTAAATAAAGGTTAATTCGTTTTTCTGTTTTGCACCTCCTCCTATTAATATCTTTGTACATCCTGCTCTAAACTTTTTCATTGTAGAGATCACTTCCAGTATCTTCTTGATTTTTTATATTTTATATTTCTATCACAGAACTTCTACTTTCCCCGATGAAAGTATGTACTCTTAATATTTTTGTAATCAAATATAACATAAAAACAATAATTCAATAACGTGCTTTAACCACTAGGCGGTGCACACAAGGTACACACAGCTATAATAACTTTGTATTATTGCTATACTATTTCAGACTCAGTATTTACATTCTTATATTCAAAGAAAATCAAAGTCCTTTTATATCAGCTGTGCACCGTTATGGTGTAAATATAACCTATCTACGAATTAGATCAAATATAAAAGTCAGCCGAATTAAGGTTGATACTGCAAGGAGACGTATTGTGTGAAGAGAAATTGAAGATGTTGTTTAATTGTTGATATATTTATGATCCACGTTAAGTATTCAGTCTCGGCGACATTTCTTCCAATTTTTCCAAAGGTCTTCTCATCAGGGCTCTATAAATAAAGAACTACGGCAGATCTGTAATATGTAATGCAGCCGAACCGTGTATTACAATGCCCTTATGTGATGACTTTCAAAGAGAAAAGCAAGAACACTCGGAATTAAGTATTATTTTATTCTTTTAAAATGTTTTCCGGATTTCATATCATATCAACACCAAATCCCAGCATGCATTGCGGCTAAAACATCCAATCAGTGAGCTTAAACCATTGCTGAGGATCTTGGGTAATCGCTCGAAATGCCTACGTCTGTTTCCGGTTATTTTTATTTTGAAATTCAGTTCCTGAAGGACGCCAACAAAGCCCGAGATTATGGAATTAAACCAGTAAATAAAAGCAAGGATAATTGTGTGTTATTGGTGAGCAGTGTTGGGACTAACGCGTTACTTTGTAACGCGTTACTGTAACGCCGTTATTTTTGGCAGTAACTAGTACTCTAACGCGTTATTTTTTAAATTCAGTAACTCATTTACCGTTACTACATGGTGCGTTACTCCGTTATTTTTTTTATATAGTCTCGGCTCCCAGACGTTGGTGAGCGGCGCCAACAGCGAGGCGAACAGAGATGAGAACTGTACTTAAGTACAGTACTTGAGTAAATGTACTTAGATACTTCCTGTGTCACATGCGGAGACGCTTTGTGGGCATGTTTGTGTTTAGTTAGCCTACTAACAATACTATCATGGCGACGGCGGAGCACAAGTCGAGTTTCTCCGCATGGAGATATGCTCACTATTTTACTTTTCTCTAGCATAAAGAAAAGAATGTGTTAGTTAAGTGTAAGTTGTGTCTTGGCGGGTCAAAGATCCTATCTACTGCTCAAAACAGCAATTCCAATCTGTTAAAACATCTGCAAAAACAACATGCTGGGACGAAGCTATTAGTTAAGACCACAGACCCAGAGCCATCCGACGCCACCCCACCTCCACCCAAGCAACAGCGGCTGGATTTCAACCTAGGGACTGCTAGTCAGGTGAAAGTGGATAAAGCCATTGCACGGTATGTTGTTGAACACGTGCAGGCTATTTCTACAGTGGAGTCACCCGCTTTCTGGGAGCTAGTAAGCATGATACCATGTCCGGGCGGCACACGGCATATGGGACGCAAAACGTTTTCCAACTACCTGGAGAAAGAATATACCAAAATGGATAGCGAGCTAAAGAAAACATTTGAGGGGCTGGAATACATCTCGACCACCGCAGACATTTGGTCTGTCCACAACAGAAGCTTCCTCGGGATAACATCTCACTGGATAAACCCCACCACTTTACAACGCCAGAAAGCTGCGTTGGCCTGTAAGAGGATAAAGGGTAGGCGCACACGTACGATCTTATTGCTAGTGAGATTGACCACATTCACTCTTTGTATGGAGTGTCAACAAAAGTTACCTCCACGGTTACTGATAACGGCTCTAACTTTGGGAAAGCCTTTGCCATGTATCAACCGGAATCGCTCTCTGACGACGATAAATTGGCACTTTGAAACATATCTTTGTGTTTGTGTTTGTATAGACCACATTGCTTAGCAGAGTTCAGTGATGCAAATGCATGTCAAGTTGATCAACAGATTGTATTATTCTCCAATGCAATAACAGTACTTAAATGAAGGCTATAAATAAGGGCATTAATGGGAGCATTTTTTTTTGGGAGCCCTTTTTTTAAGTAACTAAAACGTTACCTTTCACAGTAACGCATTACTTTTTGGTGTAAGTAATCAGTAAAGTAACTGAGTTACTTTTGAAATGAAGTAACTAGTAATGTAACTAGTTATTGGTTTTCAGTAACTAGCACAACACTGTTGGTGAGTAAATAACAGTGTGTTATTTTGAAAAGAATAACAAATTAGAAGGAAAAAAAGATTTAAAAAATACAGATTTCAGTGTTCTGAGGCTCTGAGTCCCATTTATTTTCCTCACAGACGGAAACAAAAGTCAGAAATTATACGATTTAAAATAAAAACAATAATTGTGGCTTGATATTGGGTAAGAAAATGTTTTTATGAACCACACAGCTTCCGGTCTTCCACGACCCGACCGGAGAAAAAGACGTGCTGCAGGCACAAAACACATTACCAGTAGAAATACATTGCTTTTAAAATCGTGCTGTGCAACCCGAAAAAAAGGGGAAAATCGTGTTGGTGAACACGAATCAATAGATTAAAAATCGTGTTGGTGAACACGAAATGCCATGAGACTGGGTTGTAATCCACCATCATATTTATGGCAATATACTGGGTATAACGTTTTGCCGTCCAGGCTGCGTCTATCGTTATTCCAACCCAGTTTAGATTTAACCACGCCCACTTCCGCATTACGCAAGGATCGACTTAGCTCTACGCGATAGCGTCATAGACACGGCACACCCGCAAAATCTGAATCTGACAAGCAAAATACCGTCCTTATAAACGCTGCATAATATACAATATAATAGTGCTTCTTTGTCAATATGACTGACGACCAGTGGTGTAGTGGTCCCTGGAGAAGTGGGTATACTCTTAGTTTTGCAATTTTTTTGAAGCAGCCCATAGTGCAAAGGATTATCGCCCTGTTTTATAGTGACATACTCTATTTAGTTCACCCCAAAAATATTAACCGAGTATAGTTACTCAGTATTACTTACACACAGTGGTGGACAGTAACGAAGTAAATGTAATTCGTTACTGTACTTAAGTACTTTTTTGAAGTATCTGTACTTTACTTAAGTATTTCCATTTTGGGGGACTTTTTACTTTTACTCCACTACATTTCAAAGTAAAATATCTTACTTTTACTCCACTACATTACGGGACATCTGTCGTTCCTTCTCATGAGTGAATTATTTGTTATATAAATAAGCAGAGCGTTCCACAAGGTTTAGGAGTGTGTTTATGGGAATTTTTGACCATTCTTCCAGAAGCGCATTTGTGAGGTAATTTAACCAAGAGATTTTGGACAATTCCATACTCCCAACTTTGAAAACAGTTTGGGAATGGCCCCTTCATGTTCCAACATGACCGTGCACCAGTGCACAAAGCAAGGTCCATAAAGACATGGATGACAGAGTTTGGTGTGGATGAACTTGACTGGCCTGCACAGAGTCCTGACCTCAAACCAATAGAACACCCTTGGGATGAATTAGGAGCACAGCCTGAGAGCCAGTCTCTTCATCCAAATTCAGTTGCCGCTTCTGGAAGAATGGTCAAATATTTCCATAAACACACTCCTAAACCTGGTGGAAAGCCTTCCCATAAGAGTTGAAGCTGTTATAGATGCAAAGGGTGGACCGACGTCATATGAAACCCTATGGATTAAGAATGGGATGTCACTTAAGTTCATATGCACATCAAGGCAGGTGACCCAATACTTTTGGCAATATAGTGTATATATATATATATATATAAATAAATATCACCACAAATATTGAATATCATCATTCAAATAATTCAACAATAAATTCAAAACGATATGTTACAAAACAACAATATATAGTTAACAATGAACAAAAATATATACATTTTACAACATATCCATGAAAACCAAAGTGACTCTCTCAACCCAGTGCTGGGTTTCTAAGTAAGTGCTCATATTACAGTATTTTCCAGACAGACTTGCTTTCTGCAGGAGTTTTCACACCGCATTGCCTTGAACGCATAGAAGTGGCAGCACGGTGTCTCTTCAACCAGGTCCTCATATACTTTTGAGGATCAAACATAGAAGTAGGGGGGCCGTTGATATTAATCATCATCAAGTTTGATATGTTTGAGATCAGTAGTACAGCCCTTTTGTCTGAGCTTATATTGTTCATAAGGCTAAAGTTCCTCTCACACTCTGCTGTGCTGACAGGGAATGTCTTCATACAGTTCATGAGTGGTTTTAGGTCCTTGGGCTCACTATTGGGCTCTTCCAGTAGGTCTCGCATCCCATTCAGTGCTTGGTCTGTGCACAAGTGAAATCGCTTGCACAGTCGCTTAACCTGGTCTTCACCATGGCGAATGCTGGGGTTTGATGGCCATTTACTCTGATCAAGGATGCTGAAGTCCTTGATGACCGCATCTTCGAAAGACAAGCGTTGCTCAAGATTGTTCACAAGGCTTTGTAAGAACTGGCCTGGATTGATTGACTTCAGCTTTGCATTTCCTACTAGAGCTATAGAGCGATACTCCCCAGCCTCTTTTGCCTCTAAAGCCTCACAGTATTTTTCACCTGGACTCTCTTTGAAAGACTGTATCACTCTGATTGAGCGTTTCAGCAGATGCTCTGCTCTGAGGAGAGTTATAGAATGAGCTTGAAGCTCCAGTGACAGGACACTTAGTTCATGGAGAGTGTCATACATGAGCCCAAGGTCACAGATCAATTCAGGACTTTGAAGACGGTATAATAAACCTCTGTACATTTGTTTCTCTTTGGTGGACCTCATCTCATCGGAAGACGCATTCTTAAAGTGCTGCACAAGACCTCCCAGGGATGTCCACACAGCACGAACAGTACGAAAGCTACTGTCCACCCAGCGTACATCTAAAACTCTGCCAATGCGAAGAAGTTGTGAGCCTACTTCAGCTGCTGCATCTTTGAGTTCACGCTCATTTTTGTTCGACATACTATAAAGTGAATATAGCTTCTGCATAAATATTTTAAAGTGGTTGACACCCGTCACCTCATCAACAGCATTTGACACAGCTAGTTCCAGCCTATGGTTCATACAGTGCAACACAAAGAGCCTTGGGAATCTCGAGGTCAACCTGGTTGCTACTCCTGACTTCTTTCCTAGCATGACACTGGCTCCATCAGACACAAATGTTACCCAGTTTTCAAGAAGCCACTCTTCTGTAAAGCCAGCCTTCATTAAACAGGTGAGTAAAGCCTGTTCTATGCCATCTGCTCTCTGATTGTCTAATTCAACTAGATCAAGGAATATGAACTCAGGGCTTGCTCCTTCAATTGACGCTTTTACAGAAACTGTCATGACAGGTTTGTGACTTAAAGAAGAGGCCTCGTCAATAAGGACAGCTAACTTCGTGGATGATGCTATTATGTTACTCACAATTTTGCTCTGCATCTCACTGGCAACATGTTGTATGATTTGTGTTGCACTGTAACGTGAATGAAGTATTGAGCCCATCTTAACACCATTCAGTTCCTGCAGCTCAATGAGGCTCTCATGGTCAGAAAAGGGTCTGTTCTTTTTGGCCAAATGGTAGGCTGTTCGGAACACAGCATCAGTTTCCTTCTTGTAGGACTCAGTCATAACCTCCACTGCATTCTCAATGGCCGATTCTTTTTGTTGTTCTGCCACCTTCACAGCCTGAGAGTGTGCCTTGGACAAAGCATGTTTCCTGATCTTATTTCTCAAGACTGACAGACTTGTTTCTCTACTTCCCTGAGAAGACACTTGAATTTCAAAGTTCATCCATTCTCTTGAGAGTGATACACCTTGCTCCTTGTTGATCCCAATGGAGTTCACACTGCTACAAACCAGACATCCTGTGAAGCATAAACATACAATGTAACTACTGTATCCACAGCTGTATGTGTGCATGGTCTATTTTTCCCATATACATAAAAGGACACACACACACACACACACGCACACAATATTAATGTGTGTCCACTGTTTCAGAAGCTACCTAAACCAACAAGATACCTAAACTTACCAAGTTTTTTGTTTTTGGATCCCAACCAGGGGTTCTTGGATTTAAAATCCTCTTTTTGATTGACAGTCCACAGGTCAGGCCAGTCATTATTGATGTCTAAGGGAAGAACAACAAAAGTGATTGAATTATAGGCTATAAAAGGGGAACAATGACCATAACCTATTCAAAAGTGTAAAGTGGTCACCTTCATAATCTGCATTATTAGATTTTTCATTTTAGCCCCCAAATAGTCAAATAGTCAATTACACAGGGCCTAGCTGTAGCTTTATCCATGGCTGTGTCAATACAAAGTGTGAAAACTCTTCTAAGAAAAGGCGTTATGACGTGACTCAATGTTGCACACAAATTAGACCTAAACACAGACAAACCTTGTGCCCTTTTCAACCAGGTCCTTGGTAAACAACAGCACGTTTCCTTTCGTGAGGAAGACGCACTTTTAAACTTTTACCGTCATATACGTCTTTTACTTCCTACCGCATCCTGCCTTCAAAATAAAAGTACCCGTTTTCATAATGTATCCAAATTCGTGGATTCCACGTAACGTCGCTATGCCCGAATCTGGCTGTGCGTCGCACAAGGTCAAAATGCCCTTGCTATTTTTAAGCTGTTGGCTGAAACAACAGTCGCCAAAGTAACACAGATATAAAACTTTATTCAATCCTAAAAGAGGTAGATCGGCGGGATAAATGGCTGTCTTTAATTAGAAGAGACCACTGGCAGCCAACATCTACCCTCAGATTGTGCAGTCTCCTATAAATTAGCACTACATTTGACCTCAAATTATGTAGCTGCTAGTGCTAGCTAGCTAATTTTTTATCTCCATTTGACAGGAAAACGCTGACAATCCAAAACACTAATCTTCAGTTGCCACAGCTAATGTTACAATTAAGCAGATAGCTGTGTCACGTCACCAAACACACGATGATCTTAGCATTATGTTAGCTAACGTTAGCTAAGCGCTAACGTTCTTCAGATTGCGTGGTACCTAGCTATGCTCTTGAAAAGCCTTCAGGCTATCTCTGGTGTATGGGGATGGATTTTGTGTACAAGATAAATGTAAATGTCGGGAAAATAAAGTTGGGGCAGACACTTAGCATAAGGGACACAATAAAGTTCAGAGTAATAAATATGGATTGCAGCAAATAATGGATGTATTTTCCAAATGTCTTTCTGTCTCACTAAGGTGTGCTGTGCTCATTGCCATGAAGCTATAATAGCTAACTAGCGCCACTAGAATCAGAAATACTAAATTTAAAAGTTGAAACCAACTATTAACGAAAATAATGCTATTACTACTTTTATGTTAGTATATGACTACCTAGCTACGATTTGTTACAAAAATCTTAAAATATAGAAGTGAGACCCACCGTTATTGTCGTCTTCATCTCCTTCCCTGTCAGCATCCTCTTCAACGGATGAGGGGGACGGAGGGAGCGCAGGTGTTGGGCTGATGTCAGGGCTGATGATAACAGGGCTATCAGCTAACAGCTCCGGTGTTCTAGCCTCCCTATCTGTAGCTGAGCTGCTGGCCGATGTAGTTCCACAAGGACGTTTATTGTAAAAGGAAATTTTAGTCTGAATGGCTCGCTTCATTTTAACAGTTCATACAATTTTTGTAATGGCAAATAGTTGAAAGTAAATTAACATTTGTCTATATGCAGTTTTTTTCCCTTATTAAGACCCGCCCTACTCTGCCTCTGATTGGTTTTTCATCAGTTCTCGCGCTGAAAACCTGACCAATCTAACCAGCGAAGGCATAGAGTTAGCCAATATGAGGCAGAGTAGGTTTGTGTCATGAGTCTTCAGAGTACTATGAAATGACATTGAGCCACTACTAAATAATGCGCACCAGCGGTGATTGAGAAGTGGGTATACGCCATGCTGTCTGAAAAATAAGTGGGTATACGCCGTATACCTGCGTATACACTGGACTACACCACTGCTGACGACCACACTTATGCAGTGCTGAGGTAATGTTAACACCCGCAAAATCTGAATCTGACAAGCAAAATACCGTCCTTATAAACGCTGCATAATATACAATATAATAGTGCTTCTTTGTCAATATGACTGACGACCACACTTATGCAGTGCTGAGGTAATGTTAATTCATCATTTAATATTAATTCCTGATGGATATAAGAGAGATACATTAGCAAACATCTGTACATATAGCCTATATATAATGTTTCGTTTTTTTGTTTGTCATGTAACATGTTAACGTTTATTTAATATTTTATAGACATTTATAATATGTTTTAAATGTCTATTTTAACATTAATAACATATTAACGTTTTGCCATGTAAAAATGAAATGTTGGGACATTTATAAAAATGTATTCCTTTACATAAAAGTGCTTTCCAGAGGTGTAAGAAGTAATAAGATCTTGTACTTGAGTAAAGGTACAAGACGAGATCATTCCGATCATGGCACATGTGTGTAAGTAACCAGTATGCTGTATAATCTGCAACAACTGTCAGGCGGTGTTATTGATTATCTTTGCAAAAGAGCCCCCACCAATATTGATTTTGAAAAATATCTTTTAATTGAAATATGGGAGCAAAAACAAAAGGGCAGAATTGATCATACCATATTATGTTATTATTGCAACTGTTTTTATTATATTGTGTTGTTTTGCTTATATATATATGTATGTGTGTGTGTGTACACATTAATTAATATAAAGTGTATATATGTGAGTGTGTCTGTATAAATGAATGAATACACGTGTGAGTACATATAAGTGTGTGTTTATATATATGTTTATAAATGAATAAATGTGTGTATATATATATAAGATAGTATCATTAAATAATGCTGTGTGTGTATAAATGAATGAATACATCTGTGTGTATATATATAAGTGTGTGTTTATATATATATATGTTTATAAATGAATAAATGTGTGTATACATATATATATATATAAAATAGTATCATTAAATAATGCTGTCAGATAAATGAAGTAGGCTGCACAGTAATAGTCAAGGTTATATTCAATATTCTGCTCTTACACCAGCTGAGATGATAAAACACCAGTAATACAATCTCAGGACTCTGGATCATTTACTTTCAGTCAACAAATCCTTTGGAAAGACAAAAAACAACTATTCAATATCCTGCTTTACACCGCGACCGCCGAAGATGAAGTCTATGACGCTAAAGCTACGTTCTTGCGTAATGCAGAAGTGGGCGTGGTTAAATCTAAACTGGGTTGGAATAACGATAGACGCGTCCAGGCTTGTACTTTCAGATGTGCTTTGTTTGCTTCTCTATTACGTCCGCAATGGTAATTTTTACGTGGATTTGGGAACTGCCCCTCGATTCTATTGGACATTTTGGTTAAGAAAAAGGTGTAAATCACCCAAATCGACCAATGGGTTCCAGAGATATGATCCTGCGTAAAGTATGAAGAATGCCAGCCAGCGTAAGAACATTATGCAGCCGACTTCATTTATTGTTTACTGCCGTAAGGAAGCAGGAATTGCAGGACCCAGAGTGCACGGAGCACAGAGCGGACAGCAGATAACGGAATTGCAGTTCTATTTCGTATATGGCTTCGCCCTCTAAGGCTATCGCTATTGGATAATCCCCCTGCGCCCCCGCGCAGCATTGAAACACTTGTAGTCCACGCCCACCCGTAAGGTGGGCCCCACCCTCGGGCCTCCTTCCGGTATAAATAGGAAGGTGGCCCGGCAATCTGCTCCCTCTTTTTTTCAGCAAACCAGCACAGTTACTGAAGCACAGCAATTGAGAATCATCATGAGCAACAACTGCGTCCGTGGTTGTCCCTCATGTGGCTCTGGGTTCGTAATGAGTTATGACCTGCAGAGATAAAAGCAGTATGCGAATCTTGCCGGGGGTCAAAGCACGCGTACGCGGCTCTAAACCAGCAGGTAGCATGCACTGCGCTCGTCTCCCCTCGGGCGACAGGAAGCGGAGAGCCGACACTCTTGCTGCTGTGGCCGAGGAGGACGATTGGCCCGTCACGGCTTACGAGCCCGCGGACGGGGACTCGTGTCCCTGGGGCAGAGTGCCGGGCAGGAGTCCGAAGCAACTCCTGCCCCGCCTCCCTCCATGGTTCACCGTTCGGTTCTCCCCTCCCTCCTCTCCCCCGGACGGGGGAGACAGAGTCGGAGCAGGGTGCCAGCTTGGCGGCCGAACATGCTTTTCCCCTCTCCGTCACCACAGCGCGGCGGCGTCTGTTACGGAGACGGCCAGAAAAGTGCTACTGGACGCTCCAATCAGCCCGGACGGGCTGTTCGGACCCCAGTTCCACGCCATGGTGGAGTCCATGAAACGGCCGCGGAACAGGTGGACGGCATTCGCCAGCATGTACAGCTGGCTCCAGTCGGCTGAGCTGCCACAGCGGCACCAACGCCCGCAGCAGCCGCGGCATCCACGCCGGCCACAGGAGGCCGCAAGCGGAGAGACGCCCACAGCAACCGCCCCGGCGGCTGCAGGGGCTCCGTCCCACGTCTCCGCTCCCCCGCCACCCCAGAGACAGGGTCTCCCGGCGGCGAGTCAAATGGGAGTGAGGCTCCCCCGCTCCTGGTCGGCTCCGCGAGAGCCTCCGAGGAAGCGGAGCCGGTAATTACGCCGGCTGCCACTAATCTGTTGATTAAGTAGATAGCAGAGCTCCCTGCAGAAGCCTGCTCGCGGCTTTCCTCTGTCCGAGATACGCCTCCTACACACGGTCATAACCCATGAGCACCGGTATAACGCCTCATGTGGACAGCACTGCACACACCTCCACTCATCCCCTGAGCGTGTACACGCCTCATGATGACAGCCGGAGTGAAACGCAGCGTGTGGAGGTTTCCTCGCAGCCCTTTCGCCTCACGGGCAGCGGCGGCAAGGGCAATGCCCCGCCTCCCTCCACGGTTCACCGTTCGGTTCTCCCCTCCCTCCTCTCCCCCGGATGGGGGAGACAGAGTCGGAGCAGGGTGCCAGCTTGGCGGCCGAACATGCTTTCCCCCTCTCCGTCACCACAGCGCGGCGGCGTCTGTTACGGAGACAGCCAGAAAAGTGCTACTGGACACTCCAATCAGCCCGGACGGGCTGTTCGGACCCCAGTTCCACGCCATGGTGGAGTCCATGAAGACGGCCGCGGAACAGGTGGACGGCATTCGCCAGCATGTACAGCTGGCTCCAGTCGGCTGATCTGCCACAGCGGCACCAACGCCCGCAGCAGCCGCGGCGTCCACGCCAGCCACAGGAGGCCGCAAGCGGAGAGACGCCCACAGCAACCGCCCCGGCGGCTGCAGGGGCTCCGTCCCACGTCTCCGCTCCCCCGCCACCCCAGAGACAGGGTCTCCCGGCGGCGAGTCAAATGGGAGTGAGGCTCCCCCGCTCCTGGTCGGCTCCGCGAGAGCCTCCGAGGAAGCGGAGCCGGTAATTAAGCCGGCTGCCACTAATCTGTTGATTAAGTAGACAGCAGAGCTCCCTGCAGAAGCCTGCTCGCGGCATTCCTCTGTCCGAGATACGCCTCCTACACACGGTCATAACCCATGAGCACCGGTATAACGCCTCATGTGGACAGCACTGCACACACCTCCACTCATCCCCTGAGCGTGTACACGCCTCATGATGACAGCCGGAGTGAAACGCAGCGTGTGGAGGTTTCCTCGCAGCCCTTTCGCCTCACGGGCAGCGGCGGCGAGGGCAATGGCGTGGCTCGTCACCATGACGACCATTACAGCACATCACAGAGAAGCCAGAACAGGGGAATGAGCAGTATTCCAGGCTGAGTGCCCCCCAGCGGAAGCGCCCGCAGCGCCACGGCGCCAGGGCTCGCTGCAGAATCCTGCTGGTTTTAACCTATCGGTTAATTAACTGCAGAGCTCGCTAATTAAGCCGGCTGCCACTAATCTGTTGATTACCAGCAGGGCTCGCTGCAGAAGCCTGCCCGTTTTAACCTCGGTTAATAACCTGCAGAGCTCGCGGCACTCCTCTGTCCGAAATACGCCTCGTACACACGGCCTTAATAAACCCATAAGCGCCGTTATAACGCCTCATGTGGGCAGCACTGCACACACCTCCATCCATCCCCTGAGCGTGTACGCGCCTCATGATGAGAGTCGGAGTGAAACGCAGCGTGTGGAGGCTTCCTCGCAGCCCTTTCGCCTCACAGTGGCGGCGAGGGCAATGGCATCACAGAGAAGCCAGAACGGGGGACTGAGCAGTATTCCAGGCTGAGTGCCCCCAGCGGCAGCGCCCGCAGCACCACGGCGCCAGGTCTCGCTGCAAGAAGCCTGCTGGTTTTAACCTATCGGTTAATAACCTGCACAGCTCGCTAATTAAGCCGGCTGCCACTAATCTGTTGATTAAGTAGACAGCAGGGCTCGCTGCAGAAGCCTGCCGGTTTTAACCTCGGTTAATAACCTGCAGAGCTCGCGGCATTCCTCTGTCCGAGATACGCCTCCTACACACGGTCATAATAAACCCATGAGCGCTAGTATAACGCCTCGTGTGGACAGCAATGCACACACCTCCATTCATCCCCTGAGCGTGTACACGCCTCATGATGAGAGCCGGAGTGAAACGCAGCGTGTGGAGACTCCCTGGCGTGGCTCGTTGCCATGACGACCACAGAACATCTCGAGCATGTGCACCCGCTCTTAGAGTGTTTCTCAGAGTGGCAGCGTGTGTGTCTGATGGACAGATGGATGAGCAGGCTGATCAGCAGAGGATACGTCCAGCAGTTCGCCTCTCCCCCCCCCCCCCCACAGTTCAATGGGATACAGGAAACACTCCTGTCCTCCCAGAAGCTATGTCTTGCGCTCCAATCCGAGCTGCTGGAACTCCTGTTGAAAGAGGGTATTTCCAGGGTTCCTCAAAGGGAGGAAAATCAGGGGTTTTCACTCCCGTTATTTTTCTAATCCCGAAAAAGACTGGGGGAATGAAACATCCTCGATCTGTCAGCATTCCACATGCTGACGATCAAACAGGTGCTGGAATGTTTTCACCAGGACGACTGTTTCACTTCCACCTGAAGGATGCATACTTCCACGTACCCATCATCCCGAAACACAGGAAATTCCTGCGTTTTCCATTCAGGGAATATCAGACCAGACAATCGTCTGCCGTTCGGATATTTCCTGGCTCCTCGCATTTGTGTAGAGAAGGCTGGAGCCACTACACAGAGGAGGGATGAGCATAATAAATTGGAAGAAGAGCTGTCCTCTTCCCTCTCAGACAATCGTTTATCTGGGAGTGGAGTTAAACTCAGCCAGCATGAGAGCGCGACTCTCGCGGCAGCGAGGGGAAGAACTGACAGCTCTCCTCCGGCATGTCACAACCCACACAGCCCTCTCCGTGACGCAGTTGCTCGGCGTTGGCGTCAGCTGGTCACGTGATGATCCCCCTGAGTCTCTTCCAACAGGGGGACACTCCAGAGGTGGTTCATTCGCTGCAGAAGCCTGCTGTTTTAACCTATTGGTTTATAAACTGCAGAACTCGCGGCATTCCTCTGTCCCAGATATGCCTCCTACACACGGTCAAAATAACCACGAGCACCGTTATAACGCCTCGTGTGGACAGCATGCCCACACCTCTCATCCCCTGGGCGTGTACGCGCCTCATGAGGAGAGACGGAGTGAAAGGCAGCGTGTGGAAACTCCCTCGCAGCCCTTTTGCCTCACGGGCAGCGGCGGCAATGGCATGGCTCGTCACCATGAAAGACCCTTACGGCACTTCACAGAGAAGCCTCTCCCCCCAGCAGTTCCATGGGATACAAGAAACACTCCTGTCATCCCAGGAACAGTGTCTTGCGCGGTTTTTACCCCCGCTATTTTTCTAAATCTCCTCTGTCCTGTGCGCGCGCTGTCTTGCTAGTGGCGCGCACGGTTGCCTTGCGCCATTCTCAGCGCCTGTTTGTGCACTATAGAGAGCGCTCGATCGGGCAACCTCTGCGTGCACAGCGGCTGTCATACAGGTTGTGTGAGGCTGTGTCACAGGCATGTCTCCTCTGGGGTGGAGCTCCCGGAGAACGTCAATGCGCACTCCACCAGAGGAATTTCCTCCTCCATGGCTTTGCACGGAGGAATGTGGAGTGGAAGATATTTGCACGGCTGCATCTTGGTCTTCCCCCTGTTCGTTTATTCAATTTTATTTGAGGGATGTCTCCCATTCCTCTCTGACACACACTGTACTGGGTGTCCTGTCGGAGTGAGTGACGTCAGGGAGCCAGCTGTGCGCCTCTCTCCTGCCTCTCGGCACGCGGAGAGCGGCCCTTTTCCCCTCTTATAGGAGGGATGTTCCTTTTTCCTCTGACACACTTTGTACGGAGTGCCTGGTCAGAGTGAGTGACGTCAGGGATCCAGCTGGGCGCTCTCCTACCTGTCTGACACGCAGAGAGCTGCTGTTCCCCCACTACGCTCGCAGGACGAGGTGGGACTTTCTTCTCTACTTTCTCACAGCGGCCGGTATGTATTGTTCCCAGCCTTCACCCCGTCGGGAAGATAGGCATGTTTGCTATGTTCCAGGTACGGTGATGAGCCATTACGCATGGCACATCAGGCAGGGGGGTGTTATTGAGCAGGTATGTCTGTGCTTCTAGTGCCGGGCGGACCCATTGGGGCGCAGACTACATCATGCTTCGCCCTTAACCCAATAGCGATAGCCTTAGAGGGCGAAGCCATATACAAAATAGAACTGAGGTTACCCACTGTAACCCCAGCTTCTATGAGTAAATGGCGCAGCCCTCTAAGTGCGGGGCCCCACTGGCTCTACGAATAGCTGAAGAAAAGTTATGTTGTATGGGAGCAGATTGCCGGGCCACCTTCCTATTTATACCGGAAGGAGGCCCGAGGGTGGGGCCCACCTTGAGGGTGGGCGTGGACTACAAGTGTTTCAGTGCTGCGTGGGGGCGCAGGGGGATTACCCAATAGCGATAGCCTTAGAGGGCTGCGCCATTTACTCATAGAAACTGGGGTTACAGTAGGTAACCTCAGTTTTATTGTTTATAGATTATCAGAACATTTCAAAGGGGACACAGCCACATTGGATATTAACCTATGGATTAACTACATCATCGTTGTTATCGTTTTAATGCCATCGAAGACCAGTTTAGACCAGACAAAGACAAAGGTAAGCCATGTTAGCATTGTGTAGCTACCTAGCGCCACTTATTTTGATTTACGTTTTTGTTGATAACGTTGCAAGTTTGTATCTTTCAGTGTTGAGGTGGGCACCGTTAGATTCTGTGTCTTTATGATCATAAACGATGTGCAGCTGGGATAAGTAATAAGGGAGGTAGGAGTGATTTTAGGTGCAGTAATAGGTTAGCATTTTTCGCTCGGGGCTAATCCAGTGGCTCATTGTTAGCATTGTGGGGCCTAAGAGGATAACAGAGTATGTTTTTAAAACATTTTTAATTTTTCACAACAGTTGTATTTAGATGGAATGAATACCTATAGTGATAATTCAAAGTAATACAATTATTTTTACAGTGAAAAAGGTCAAATGGAACCGATGGTTCCCAAATTACCCAGAGGTGAGTCCGCCTGGACTTTATTTTTCTAAACCTCTCTAAAAAGGTAAATTTTCACTTTTTTTGCATCAATCTTGATACAGGGTACTTATTATATGTTATAGTTTGGATTCCTAAAGCTTCTAGTCTACTAACCCATCATTAAAGGGTGGTTTTCACTATAAGTAATGGGGTTTCTTTTGGCGGACATTATAATTTACATGTTTTTACTATGTTCCATCTGAATTTACTTTAAAATAAAAACATCTATATTGATTCTGACACTTCTACATCCAACTCACAGATGTAACCTTGCTTTGAGAGAAAAGATTATTAATGTACCCCTTTTAGAAGTGAAGATATAGTCTTTGCTGTGTTAGTGGCATTTTGGAGCCTGAAACCTGAAAAACAGGCTCAGGGCTTAAGAGGTTAAGAACACTGTATTAAAAATATAGTAAGATAGCAATAAAATAAAGCTGTAATTTACATCGAAATAGAATGCAATACATTATAGAATATAAAATATGTGCAGTAAGCAATATTTAAACATTGCATTATCTACCATCCTGTGATCTCCATTATGTAATGCATAGAGTCTGCGTTGTGGCTGAGGTAATGTGTCAGTGGGGGGGGGGGGGCATTCTTGAGATGGAGAGAGGTTCTGGTCCTGATGGAGAGAGGTTTTGGACCCGATGGAGAGAGGTTTTGGTCCTGATGGAGAGAGGTTTTGGTCCTGATGGAGCACAGCCTCCAGCCAGAGGGTTGTCCACAAACAGGATCCTGGCGTAGGTGCTGGAGGAGGAAGTGAAGTGATAACTATTAGTAAACCATAATGATGGATGTTATTATCAGCAGCTGCCAATAGATCCCCTAAATCTTGCATGATGGACCTTTGACTATGGGCTCAGAACAGTCTCATAATACACACATGCACACAGAATGATTCACACTTGTATTTCATGATCCGCAAAAGGATTCACACTTGTATTTCCGGATCCACACTTATGTTTTTCAATGCACACACAAATGTGTTCCGTTTCATATACATGTAAATAAAATCCAAACACAGAAAAAAGTTTTACATGTGTATTTTTGATCCACACATATTAGTTTTCCGTTTAAAACCGCTGCACCTACAAACACAAACCGCTTTCTGTGCCGGGATCGCTGTGCATTCGTGTGTTTTTTTTTAGACTCCCCTGACGGTCACCCGATTCGTACTTGTAATTTCTCTCATCTATAGCCAATCAGATGTCTCCTCCAGTCTAAGCCAATCACATGAGCGCGCCCCCACGAGTGTAGGATTTCTTGCGTTCATGACGTAGCGCTTCATTTACGCATTTTGCGCTGTCCGGACTCCGGAGCTGACAGGTCAACTTCAACATGGCGTCTAGCACAAGTGTAAGTGATACGTGTCTCGGCGTGAATGATTAAATATGTTTTAGGTATGAATTCTTGTTATGTCAGTGATGTGTTAGCATGGAAGTAATATGGGTGGCATGTCATTCTAGCGTTTGCTGGCAAGTTAGCTATATAATGCTAATAGACTACCTAGGATTATAACCTTACATAGCTAACATTAGCCAAACATTTCTCTAACTTCTTTCATTCTCTTGCTTTCTTTTTTAGGGACAGCTTAGACAGAATGAATCCAAAGTTTGCTGCTCAAATCATTATTCAAAATATATTCCATAGTGTTTAATGATGGGGTGGAATTGAACATTAAGAGCTGACGTTAAATAGGATTAACCAGTGTTGGTAAACAAATGGTCGAACGTTGAGCACTGTTTGTCATATTTTATCTATCTTTTCTATTCTTTTCCCCCCACGAATCAGTAAAGCGTGAAATCCTTCGGAGACTTCAAGATCGACTGACATACATCTTGGATAGGACACCTGTTGATCTCGAAGGGCTACAGTTTGCGTGCCGTCAGGCTTTTGTTATATTGAGTGCACTGGGTGACATGGTTGATTTAGGGAATAATATACAGTCTGCACTTGCAGACCTGAATAGCCTTATCCAGCAAGAGAGAGATAATCAACAGATATTTGTGACCCTTGAGTTGCAAAAATGTTGTGGACGTGGGCGTCCACGATTGAATGTGTCAGTAGAGGCTCTGACACATCTGGTTGAACTGGGAATGCCATCGAGTTGCATCGCCAGACTCCTGGTTGTGTCTAGAGCAACGCTATTTAGGCGGATGACCGAAAATGACATTTCTATATCTGCTTCATATAATGGCTGCACTGATGACCAGTGTTGTGCTAGTTACTGAAAACCAGTAACTAGTTACATTACTAGTTACTTCATTTCAAAAGTAACTCAGTCACTTTACTGATTACTTACACAAAAAAGTAATGCGTTACTGTGAAAAGTAACGTTTTAGTTACTTAAAAAAAGGGCTCCCAAAAAAAAATGCTCCCATTAATGCCCTTATAGCCTTCATTTACGTACTGTTATTGCATTGGAGAATAATAGAATCTGTTGATCAACTTGACATGCATTTGCATCACTGAACTCTGCTAAGCAATGTGGTCTATACAAACACAAACACAAAGATATGTTTCAAAGTGCCAATTTATCGTCGTCAGAGAGCGATACCGGTTGATACATGGCAAAGGCTTTCCCAAAGTTAGAGCCGTTATCAGTAACCGTGGAGGTAACTTTTGTTGACACTCCATACAAAGAGTGAATGTGGTCAATCTCACTAGCAATAAGATCGTACGTGTGCCTACCCTTTATCCTCTTACAGGCCAACGCAGCTTTCTGGCGTTGTAAAGTGGTGGGGTTTATCCAGTGAGATGTTATCCCGAGGAAGCTTCTGTTGTGGACAGACCAAATGTCTGCGGTGGTCGAGATGTATTCCAGCCCCTCAAATGTTTTCTTTAGCTCGCTATCCATTTTGGTATATTCTTTCTCCAGGTAGTTGGAAAACGTTTTGCGTCCCATATGCCGTGTGCCGCCCGGACATGGTATCATGCTTACTAGCTCCCTGAAAGCGGGTGACTCCACTGTAGAAATAGCCTGCACGTGTTCAACAACATACCGTGCAATGGCTTTATCCACTTTCACCTGACTAGCAGTCCCTAGGTTGAAATCCAGCCGCTGTTGCTTGGGTGGAGGTGGGGTGGCGTCGGATGGCTCTGGGTCTGTGGTCTTAACTAATAGCTTCGTCCCAGCATGTTGTTTTTGCAGATGTTTTAACAGATTGGAATTGCTGTTTTGAGCAGTAGATAGGATCTTTGACCCGCCAAGACACAACTTACACTTAACTAATACATTCTTTTCTTTATGCTCGAGAAAAGTAAAATAGTGAGCATATCTCCATGCGGAGAAACTCGACTTGTGCTCCGCCGTCGCCATGATAGTATTGTTAGTAGGCTAACTAAACACAAACATGCCCACAAAGCGTCTCCGCATGTGACACAGGAAGTATCTAAGTACATTTACTCAAGTACTGTACTTAAGTACAGTTCTCATCTCTGTTCGCCTCGCTGTTGGCGCCGCTCACCAACGTCTGGGAGCCGAGACTATATAAAAAAAATAACGGAGTAACGCACCATGTAGTAACGGTAACTGAGTTACTGAATTTAAAAAATAACGCGTTAGAGTACTAGTTACTGCCAAAAATAACGGCGTTACAGTAACGCGCTACTTTGTAACGCGTTAGTCCCAACACTGCTGATGACGAATTGGATTCATTGATCACCACAATAAAAAGTGCAATGCCAGATGCTGGCTACAGTGTAGTCCGAGGTGCTCTACTTGCGAAGGGACACAGACTGCAATGGGAACGGCCCGGGTGTATGCATCCATGCATCGTCTGGACAGTGTTGGTTTGCTCGCCAGGATGACCCGGATGGGATGTGTGGTGAGGAGAACATACACAGTTCCTTACCCTAAGTACATGGTGCACATTGACACCAACCACATGCTCATCAGGTTTGTCTGCATGCTGTATGTAATCTGTTCATTTTATTATTTGTAATGTCTAGTTGTATATATCTTGTGTATGTAATCATATCATTGTCTATCATTGACCTCACAAAACATCAACAGATTTTGTGTTTAGGGGTTAATTCTTATATTTTCCTTTTTTTTTTAAACAGGTACAACTTTGTTATCTTTGGGGGAATAGATGGCTATGCAAGGAAGGTAAGACTATTCTATTGTCAAGAACCAACAACTGCAAAATGTTGCCGAACATCATGTGATGGTTTTACTTTTCTAAGCTTCAGTTTATTTTCTGTACCAACAGGTGGTGATCTTTAGGTACACAATCTAATCTATAGTTAATTACAGATGTAGCACTGAATTTCAGACTCCAGTTTACAGCTTCCTGTCTACGACCTGCCAAAGACCAGTATAGAGGAATGTTAAGCCCTCCCACTATTTTCCAAGAGGGCGTTGCCAGATTTTCAATTTCAGGTTTTAACCAGGAGATGGCGCTTCATTCACAAATACAGAAAGACAAGTTTCATGGACTTTCAGTTGTGTTTTGAAGAGCATTTGAACACATCAATATTTTAGATCAACTAAAGTATATCTAGTCTTGTAATTCAATAATATATAGTCTTTATATATTAAATAATCATAATTATAATGTAAATGTTTACATTACACTTCTTTATTTGTTATGCTCATACTTTAACCTTTACAATCGTTTGCTTTAATATGCAGTATATTTTTTGTATATTTTTGTGTTTGCTTCCTCCTGCTCCCTTTCGGACACATACTGTATGATTTATTATTATTATTAATATGAAGATATTATTAAGATAAGATAAGATGTTACTTTATTGATTGAACATTTTAGTTTAGAATGTGCTGTCCCACGGTAATTCAGAAGGCTCACAGGTCACATTCCGACCATTATTTAAAACAATAGGTGCTTTCACACCGTCTACAGTTTGATATGTATAGAGGGACCTCTGTGGCCAGTGTTCGAATTACCCATTTGCTTTCGGGGAGCCCTATTTTTCAGAGCACATCCTGCTACTAAATATGTCACACGCACGCTCTGTTGACTGGCGCAGCAGCGCGGATGCGATCAATTGCTATAAAAACACTCTTCTACTAATACAGACGGTGTCACTATGCCGGCGGATGTGGCCGTTGTTGAAGCCTCTTCAGGCTCCGCATCGGCAGGCCTCTCCCTCGGTGTGGAGCTGTCAAGCTCGACCCTAACACCGCTTACAGCGGGCCAACTAAAAGTTGTTTTCCGTTCACGTTGTCATTTTTAGACTCCTTCGCTTCTTTGCTTGTGAATCCAAAAGCTGTGACGCTTGGCTGTTTTCGTTTTGCCATATTTTTTATTACAAAGCCAGAGTTAAAAAAATATCAATATGAACATTTCAAATACCGCGCCGGCATCACCGCCATAACCATAGCAACGTAAGTAAGAATGCAGCGCCGCCACGTACAGATGGCAAAACCCAGACATATTCACAAATATAAAACAAATATTCAGAAACTGTAATGAACAATGACTATTATTTATTTCAAGAACTGTTATTTACAGAAACTCAACATTTCTAATCTGTGTGACACAAATATGCACGATTGTTTTGGGCTCCCCCTATTTATCTCAAAGTCAGCCTTCAGGGGAGCTCCCTCCCTCTTCGGGGAGCCAAGCTCCCCTAGCTCCCCCCCATTTCGAACAGTGTCTGTGGCTGAATGGCCAGCGATTAAGTGCGGCGCATTTATCATAGGTGATCAGAGCTAACTGCCTGCCGTCAGATTTCATTTAAAAAACAGATCTGATTTTAAGACTATTTCTGCGCTCATAAAGAATGATAAGAATAAGAATAATGCGTATTGAACTGGTTTCATTAATTAGTGAGTTTATTTAACACTAGAACCGCCAATCGGGTCAATTTGTGTGATGTGTGTTGTGTGTGTGCAATGTAACTTTTTTTCAATAAAATATTAAAGTCTCCCAGTCCGTGACTTTTCCTGAAGGTCTGTTATGTAGCACCCTATGTTGTTAAAAATTGCATTCTAATAGCGGGATTTGACGGGTTCAGGTAGGCCTATACAAAAACCTCTGGCGGTTCTAGTGTTAAGGTAATTAGGTACAGTAGAAGCCCTTTTTTATCAGTAACGAATTTAGCAGTTGAACATAAAAGTCAACTAACTGAGGGTCACTTGCAATGACAGTGTTGTGTCTGAGTGACAAGCTTACAGTTAGAGTAACCTACCGTTAATTTAGTTGCTGGAGAAGAAAGATCAAGGGGGGAGGGGGGAGAGAGCTGTGGTTGATGGGCCATTAGTTGTGTAAATACACAGCTGAGAGCTGCCGTTTCATTCAGACTGTTTAATAAAAACGGTAACAACGGACTATTTTTCTTAGCGGATGCATGTCAATTTAAATCAATACATACAACTATTTTTTAAATCAATACATACAACTATTTTCTAAATCAATAAAAACATTTTCCAAATCCATAAAAGCATTTAAATTAATATTGGGAGTCATGTCGTTACTTTGTTGAGAATGCGGCCGTGTAATAAACACCCGTCATGTGTGTGTAGTTAAAACACTTTCATGAAGTGAAGGAATTTCCTTCTATAAAACAGCTGTGGGCAGCTGTGAGTGTCACGGACATGAATTCATAGATCAAGGCAGACTGGTGCACACACTCTCCTGTCCTGCCAGGCGACACGCCCGTTCTAAGCCGTGTCCCTCACTCACATCCCAAGCATCCCCAAAAAGTGTGTTATATTGTTACATCTCAGATGTTATGTTTCAGTTGTGCTCTGGGTATGTTCAGTGATGTAAACTTGTCACCATTCGGCGAAACTCGCCGTTTTTAATCCAAAATAAGTCGTTTGTGTGATTCATGTAGATCTGCAATAAAAATATTTTTGGGGTATGGGAGGGTCTGGGACCCGGAGTAATCTGCGGCCGTGAGCTGTTATGTGCCATCATGACACGCATGATGTTATTTTTTTATATATTATAATGAAGTACAAGCTGTGTGCTCGAGTCTTCCTGCCTGTCGGCTCTGCTCATGGTGGATGTATAATAAGGCTCTGCTGCTCCGAGATGATGGTCTAGCTTCAGCAGCTACATTACCTACGGGTGCGTTCGTTAATATTAACTGTGCGTCCGGAGTCACTGTGGCACAGACTGGACCGCTGGTGAACAGCTGTTTGAACGGGCCGTTCAGGTGTTCAGAGCAGAGCTCCCTGTCGGAGCGGCAGAGCGTGATGTGAACTGAAAAGTTTTTCTGTGGCAATATTATTTAAGGAATCGTTGAGCTAGCTAGCTAGCATACATTGTCACTGACTGCTAACGTTAGCTTTAGCCTTCTATTTCTAATAGTTTTTTTCATAGGCTATAAACAGAGGTGGTATAAGTATATATATATATATATATATATATATATATATATATATATATATTGTAGTGCCGAGAGAAGGGAGTCGGAGGCGGGGTATCGAAGGTACAAGCTAGACTTTTATTTAACATCAGATCAACATGTAAACAGCTTTCAGCCCGGGAAGGTAAGACCGGGGGAAACAGGAAGTCCGGTCAACTCACTAATGTCCGTGCGGAACAATACCCCAACCCATAGTTCCGTGGGTGAATAATGTCAATCACCACACAAGCCCCCCCAGAATTCACCCATAGTCAAAACCCTCGCGCCTGGGAGGAAGTACCGCCCGACCCCGGCGCGTACGGACCACAGGGGCTGAGGAGGGCGGGGCCGCAGGCGAGGGCAGGGGCAGGGGCGCCAACGAGGGCGAGGGCATCCCCACAGGGGGTGGGGGGCGGGACATGGGAGGGCGGCCCCGACGTGGGGGCAGAGCCAACTCCAACGGCCTGGAAACGTCCACGTGAACAGGCTTAATCCGATCAACGGACACAGTCTCAGGCCTGCCACCAACGTCCACCACCAGGCTCTTGTCCCCGTGACGTATGACCCTGAATGGACCGTCGTAAGGGGGGCGCAGGGGACCGCGGTGAGCGTCGTGGCGAATAAAAACGAAATCCGCCGACCGTAATCCAGGGGACACCCGGAAAGCTGGGTTGCTGTGCTGCGACGTGGGGACGGGCGTGAATGTCCCGGCGGTCTCCAGCAGGGAGGAGCGCTGCCCGGCTGCAGACCAGGGCACAGTGGCGGTGGGAATGAATTTCCCGGGGACCCGTAGCGTCTGGCCATAGACGAGCTCCGCCGACGAGGACTGCAGGTCTTCCTTGGGGGCACACCTGAGGCCGAGCATAACCCACGGGAGCTTATCCACCCAGTTGCCGTCTGTCAATCCGGCACGCAGTGACGCCTTCATGGATCGGTGAATCCGCTCACACAATCCGTTAGCCTGGGGGTGATATGCGGTGGTGCGGTGCAGCTTGACCCCCAAACCCACAGCAACAGCGTTGCACAGCTCCGAGGTGAACTGAGAACCGCGGTCAGAGGAGAGGTCAGACGGGGTCCCGAAGCGCGCCACCCACGTGCCGATGAAAGCGCGGGCGACGTCGGAAGCTGACGTCGAGGTGAGGGGAACGGCCTCGGGCCAGCGGGTCGTCCTGTCCACCATCGTAAACAGGTAGGTGAAACCGTGAGAGGGGGGAAGCGGACCTACGAGGTCGACATTGACATGGTCAAACCTCCTCTCAGGAAACGCAAACAGTTCAAAAGGGGCCCTAGTATGGCGGTGGACTTTAGCCCGTTGACAAGCCACGCATGCGTCGACCCAGGACTTCACGTCCTTCTTAAGCCCCTGCCACACAAACTTCTGCGACACCAACTTCACGGACGGTTTCCTACCGGGGTGGGAAAGATTGTGAACCGCCTCAAAAACGGGTCGGCGCCAGTCCGTAGGGACTAGCGGTCGAGGCTGGCCCGTGGAGATGTCACACCACAGCTTCGCGCCCGAGTCACCGACCGTGACCTCCTCCAGTCGCAATCCCGTGACCGAGGCCTTGAGGGTCTGGACCCCGTGGTCAGAGGCCTGGTCAGCGCCCATGCGGAGGTAATCGAGGCCCAGCTGCACAGCTCCGATGACCGCTCTGGAGAGGCAGTCCGCGACCACGTTAGCCTTGCCAGCGATGTGTCGTATGTCCGTGGTGTACTCGGAGATGTACGAAAGCTGGCGTTGCTGTCGGGCGGACCACGGCTCGGCCACCTTGGACATGCAGAAAGTAAGTGGCTTGTGATCCACGAACGCCGCAAACTCCCGGCCTTCCAGCAGGAAACGGAAGTGGCGAACAGCCAAATAGAGACCAAGGAGTTCCCTGTCGAAAGCGCTGTACTTGCGCTCCCTGGGAGTCAACTGGCGGCTGAAAAAGGCAAGCGGTTGCCAGGCGCCGTCGACCCATTGTTCATGCACCGCGCCCACAGCGTAGTCAGACGCGTCGGTGGTGATAGCGATGGGGGCCCTGTGTGACGGGTGAGCCAACATGGCGGCTTCGCTCAGGGCGGCTTTGGTGGCATCGAAAGCGGCTTCCCTTTCAGCCGTCCAGTCTATGGCCTGGTCGGGGGACTTGTCCTTGAGGGCCTCGTACAGCGGGCGCATGGTGTGGGCCACCCGGCGGATGAACCGGTGATAAAACGTCACCATCCCGAGGAACTCTCAGAGCGCCCGAGCTGTAGACGGTCGTGGAAAGGCGGACACGGCCTCCACTTTCGATGGGAGGGGGGCGGCTCCATCTTTGCTGATGAGATGCCCGAGGAAGTGGATGGAGGACAACCCGAACTGACACTTTGCCGGGTTGATAATCAGGCCGTGTTGGCTGAGCCTCGCAAAAAGGACACGGAGATGTGCCTGGTGCTCTTCAGAGGAGGAGCTGGCGACAAGGATGTCGTCTAAATAGACGAAAATGAATGGCATGTCTCTGAGCGCCGAATCCATCAGCCGCTGAAAGGACTGAGCTGCGTTCTTAAGTCCAAACGGCATACGCAGGAACTCGAAAAGCCCGAACGGCGTAATCACCGCAGTTTTGGGGACGTCTGAGGGGTGCACCGGAACCTGATGGTAGCCCCGCACCAGATCCACCTTGGAGAAAACCAGCTTGCCCGCCAGATGTGAAGAGAAGTCCTAGATGTGAGGGACCGGGTAGCGGTCTGGCGTAGTGGCGTCGTTAAGGCGGCGGTAGTCACCACACGGTCGCCAGCCACCGGCTGATTTAGGGACCATGTGGAGCGGCGAAGCCCAAGGGCTGTCCGAGCGGCGGATGATGCCCAGACGCTCCATGCTGTCGAACTCCGACTTGGCGACCGACAGCATGTCAGGGTTGAGTCGCCGGGCCCTAGCATAGACTGGGGGGCCTTCAGTGTCAATGTGGTGCTCTACCCTGTGTTTGGTAGTGGCAGCGGAAAAGGTGGGCTGCGTCAAGTCGGGAAACTCACTGAGAAGGTGCTGGAACTTGTCACCCTGTGAGAGTGAGCTGGAGAGCCCGCTGAATGACGCCTCGCCGCGGGTACATGCGAACGAGGCAAACGTCAGTGCGTCCACCAGGCAGCTGTTCTTGACGTCCACCAGCAGTCCGTGAGCGCACAGGAAGTCTGCGCCAAAGAGGGCGAAGGAGATGTCAGCCGTGATGAAATCCCACTTAAACCGCTGACCCTCGAAACACAGGTCCACTGTCTTTGTGCCATAGGTGCGGATAGTGGTGTCGTTAGCGGACGTCAAAGGTGGGCCGTGGCCCCCACTGGCGGCGTCCTCCACCGTAGCCGGCAGGACGCTCCGCTGGGCTCCTGTGTCACAAAGGAGTCTGCGACCAGAGAGGGTGTCCCTGATGAACAGGAGCCGGTTGGATGTGCCCACGCTCGCGGCCACTACCGAGCGCAGGCCTTGGCGTTTCCCGTTTCCTTGTAGGTGCAGGGGGGACGGCACATCCTCGCTTTCGCCCCATAGCGTGCATGGTACTGACACAGGCCAGGGCTGGAGTCGCTGACGTCGGCCCTGGAGCTTCTGCTAGGTGGCATGCCTCTACCAGGGAAGGAGCCGCTGCGTGTCGGGGCCAGCACCTCAGGGGTAAAACGCTGGGTGGCCAGGAAGAACCGGTCAGCTTCTTCGGCTAAAGCGCGTGGCTCAGTAATAGCCGTGTTAGCGAGCGCTGTCTGAACATGCGGCGGCATGTGCCGAAGAAACAGTTCTATGAACAAAAAATTGGGTTCTTCCGTACCTAGCAGGTTGAGCATCATTTCCATGTGGTCAGAAGGCTTGCTGTCTCCCAGGCTATGAATAGCGAGCAGGCGTCGGGCCCGTTCCGATCGAGACAGCTCGAAAGTCTTTAGCAGGAAAGCCTTGAACGCTGCATATTTATCCTGGGCAGGGGGAGATGTAATAAAGCCCACCGTCCGGGTCGCAGTGGAGCTTCCCAGTGCCGAAACGATGTGGAAATAGCGTGATGCGTCATCAGTTACTCCGCGGAGGGCGAACTGAGCCTCCGCCTGTGCGAACCATGTAGCCGCAGATGTATCCCAAAACTCCGGCAGTTTGAAAAAAACGGCGTTATTTGCCATGCTCGGTTCAGTCTCAGATCCTTCTACGAGACTTATGTCGGGGTCACCAATGTAGTGCCGAGAGAAGGGAGTCGGAGGCGGGGTATCGAAGGTACAAGCTAGACTTTTATTTAACATCAGAACAACATGTAAACAGCTTTCAGCCCGGGAAGGTAAGACCGAGGGAAACAGGAAGTCCGGTCAACTCACTAATGTCCGTGCGGAACAATACCCCAACCCATAGTTCCGTGGGTGAATAATGTCAATCACCACAATATATATATATATATTGTACTTGAGTAAAAGTAGAAGTACTCAAATCTTGTACTTGAGTAAAAGTAGAAGTACTCAAATCTTGTACTTGAGTAAAAGTAGAAGCAATCAGATATTGTACTTGAGTAAAAGTAATAGTCCCAGAGTGTAGGAATACTCTGTTACAGTAAAAGTCCTGCATTCAAAATGTTCCTCAAGTAAAAGTAGAAAAGTATTATCATCAAAATATAGTGAAAGTAGCGACAGTAAAAGTAGTCATTGTGCAGATTGGTCCATTTCAGAATAATAGATATGATATGTTTTATAATGATTGATCATGAAAGTGTTCTCAAAGCTGGTAAAGGTGCAGCTAGTTTGAATGACTTTGTATACTGCAGGGTAGCTTGTGGATTTACTCCAGGTGGAACTAAAGTCGGAATTAACACTTGATTATATTTCACATCATTCATCCACATCTGTAAAGTAACTAAAGGTATTACATACATGGAGTGGAGGAAAAGTACAGCATGTACCTCTGAACTGTAGTGGGGTAGAAGAACAAAGTAGCAAAACATTGAAATACTTAAATAAAGTACAAGTATCTCAAAAGTGTGCCCAAGTATAGTACTTGTTGAGTTTATGAACTTAGTTACTTTACACCAAGATAGAAAGACTAAGCTTTGCACAGCGGCATGAAAATACATTTTCAAAATGCTCAACAGTGCTGCCAAAATTATAAACTGACTGCTACACAATTAAAATAAATGCTTTTATATATTTCTATTAGATGTGACTCTTTGGCGTTTCTGTTATTATTAACACTGCTGCTTTAGTTGTTCTGACTGCTAAAATCCTCTGTTATTCCGTGGGGTGGGGGAGCCGGGGGCTCGGATCCTTGTCACCTTTTTCATACCTGATGAGTTTGCATCCCTGTATGTTAAAAAGCCTCAGTCACCTTAATTCATGTAATAAAAACATCTCAGGTCAGTAACACTCAAAGCTAAATGTGCAATACCATGTTCAGCTATGTTACTATTTATAATGTTATTGTTGTTACATCAGAAGATGTACATATTGGAATGATTTCTTAACTTACAGTAGGCTATTTTAAAATATGTGTTGGAAGGATTTATTAAATTACAATGAATATTGTCATTGTTGAAGGCTTTTAGAGAAGGGTGAACTATAAGCCTGAATTACATAACATTTTATACCTAAAAACATAAAAGCCACAATAAATAAATCACAATTATTGTAGTTATTTTTACCTCCCGTATTGCTTTCAACCCACCAGCTTTTATGGTGTTGTTACGTCACTAACTGTAAACTTGTCACATACAGTCTATGGCCACTCAGAGTAACCTACTGCTGGAGAAGAAAGATCAGGGGGGGAGGGGGGGAGAGAGCTGTCGTTGATGGGCCATTAGTTGTGTAAATACACAGCTGAGAGCTGCCGTTTCATTCAGACTGTTTAAAAAAACGGTAACAACGGACTATTTTTCTTATCGGATGCATGTCAATTTAAATCAATACATACAACTATTTTTTAAATCAATAAAAACATTTTCTAAATCCATAAAAGCATTTCAATTAATATTGGGATTAATGTCGTTACTTTGTTGAGAATGTGGTCATGTAATAAGCGGGATAATTTGCAGCGACTTGTTCCTTATGGGGAAAATAACACTCTTCATCCAGATGAGGATCCCTCCACTACGCTTTGGGATCCTGATCGACCGACGAGGCTCTATTAAAATATACATATTTTTGGTGAATTACTGAGTTTAGGCACGTTAATAACGTTTTAATGAAGTTGAATACAGTATATTCATTTGTGTCAGTGATTTCATGTAAATTCGGCAAACATAAATGATCGTGGTGAAGATGATGATTAAATTAGGATTAAAAATCGAGAGCCGGGCTGCATTTCCTCCCGTTCGTTTTTTTCGAATAACACAATTATTTTGTTAAATAACAACATGGTGATGTTTTGTAAATGATTACATGTCTCTTATTTAGCACAGTAGTATGATATCCGTGACATATGGATCTTAAAAAAGTTCAGCTGTACATCCAGCGTAGGCCTACTGTATCTGACTTTATTTCACATGAGCTCCAGTGTGGAACCCCACTGCACCCCCTGGTGGATCAATGATCCATTGCAGCTGGCTTCATTATAATTACATTTATCTATCACGGGGGCGGTCTCAAGTCAAGCTGGAGGTTTTCCCTTGAGCGAGGGCAGATCACGTACCAATCACGGCCCTCGCGTTTCAAACTGTCTGAAATGAATCGCTACATCTGTACATATCGCCTCTTACCAAACAGACGATTTGGACTTTTAAAGCCACCTTATATTTTAAGTGATTCAGATCAAACAATATGCATTTACTTATTTACTTAATTTCAAAATAAATACTTTGAAGAACTTGTGAAATAGTTAAAACACTTATACTAGTAACCGCACAATATATGTCAAGAAGCTTGCCTGAGCTATCATGGTATTCTGTTATACATTGAATAATTCTGTTGTGCGTTGTTCTCTTAATTCTGCACATTGTCATTTGACAGATGCTTCAAGTTAAACTGATTCATCAAGGTACTAATATGTTGTTTTATGTGTACTTGTATGTGTAGATTATGTACTTGAAGATAGCAGACAACAACCGGGCTGACACCCACTTGTGTTTCTTCAATGAAGCTGTGAACGAGCACGGCTTTCCTTTGAGGTATTCACATTATTTCATATGTAATCATTAATGTAATTGTGGACCTTTCCATCAAATTTAGATGTTCCCCTCCAATGGCTGCATCAGTGATGACCACTTTAGTTTTGATGGGACTCATTCATTGCAAATATTGTCGTTCTTTATTGTTAGTTCAAAGAGGCAATCTGAAAGTACAAGTTAAAACAATTGCCATGATAAACGGTACCTTTCTAGGCCACAAAAGTGCTGTCGGACATAGTCATATCAATTGTTAATTATATGTGAGCCCCTCACATATGACAATATATAACCTACATGTCAGATTTTCCTATCCCTCAGCTGAGATTCATGTACTGTACAGAAATATGAAAATATAATCTATTCACAAGCTGATGTGAACCATCCCTCATTCAGGTCTGGAAGATAACTCAAGTTGTAATAAAGTGAAAGAGAACTCTTAAGGGTTACAGTTAAGGACCTGTCCAGATATCTCAAATATTTATGTCCAGAGAGAGCCATTTGTGATCACATTATGGATGTAGATCATTATGGAATTGTACCCCTCGTTTTTTGGACCTTCAAATACGTAGATTTTAACTATGCATAAGTATTTGATTTATTTTCTAGAGTGAGAGGAGATCATGGTGGAGAAAATTGTGGGAGTAGCACAATTAATGTTCTCAGTTCGTGGAACTGACAGTAACAGCTTCATTGCAGGGAAAAGCGTACACAATCAACGGTGAGTTAAACCTAATTTTGTAAGCTTATGAGCATATTTCTTCTTCTTAATATTCCCTTTAACAAACCTTCATAAGCACATGTTGAGACCATTCTTTCACAAAGAAGAAAATGACAATTTTCACAGAAATGTACCATCCAAACAATCATTTGAAAACTCACTTAATGTTATGTTTTTACTCTCCTGTCAAATCAGTTAATTTTTTTTTTAAATAAATGCAATTTTCAGTTCGAGACATTGCCATTGATTCAATGACTAAGAAACTTTAAATTGTTCATAGTGAACAGTTTGGATTTTCTTTTAAGTTTAAAAAATAATAATTGTGTTTTCTTCTACAGAATTGAACGCCTCTGGCGTGATGTGTTCATGAGTGTTACGGGTGTCTTTTACAACACCCTGCACTCTCTTGAGGAACAACACCTGCTTGACATCAGTAACGTCCTGCACATCTTCTACTGCCACTACGTTTTCTTGCCACGCATCCAAGCCAACCTGGATGTGTTCAGTGAGGCCTGGGCCAACCATCCCATCAGCACGGAGCAAAATCTGACACCCAATCAGTTGTGGCAGGTGGGCCAGCACCTGAATCATGTTGCAGATCCTGAGCCTGAGGTAAATTATGAATTTTCAAAACCATCACTATCTCTTGTTTATTATCAATCAATAAAAACCCAAACAGTATAATAAGTTATCTGATTCATAATCTAACTCCCCTTCTTGGATTAAAAGAACCACTGCTGGGAGCAAGCAAGAACACTTTTCTATAATATTACACTATTACCTTAAAGGTCACATGTCATGGCCATTTCCACTGATCATAATTCCATTGTTGAGGTATACTAAAATAGAAAAATACTGTGCAATTTTCCAAACTCACATTGGTTTCGCATACAGCATCTCTGTAAAGTATGTGTATTCACTTTCTCCACTAAACGGCTCGCTGCAGCTCCCCCCCTCCCCGATTTCCCTGTTTAGCGATACACAGCCAAACTCAACCTGAACACACACAAAGTCACAGCCGAAATAAAAACAATAAGTGTGGCTTGATATTGAGTAAGAAAAAGGTTTATAGGTTGATAAACGCTGTGAGAATGGGTCTGCAGAGAGAATTTTGCCGCGATCCCAACTGTCTGTTATCAGCCTGCAGCCAGGGAGGAGAGATCAGCAGAGCTGCATGCACTGAGTGTATGTGTGGATTGGTCAATTTGGACCAATCAGCGGGGGTTTAACGTAACGGCTCCACAGATTGACCCATTTAATCCCGGAAGAATCAAATGGATGATGACGTTTCACCAACGAGGCGTTTTGGGGAGGTATTTTCTGTTTTAGAGTTTTACTCGCTACAGGGTGTACTTTGAGGGTTTTGACTCTGCACACCGTTTACATGCAGAAAAACCTTCATAACACACAAGGGGACGGGTAATAACCGGAAAAGCATGACATGTGACCTTTAACATTATTCCACAATCACTCAATTTTTTATTATTATAGAACAATTGCATACCCTCTTTATTTCACCTGATCACATATTTTGTAATAAGAAGCAGTAATGGCACAGTGCTTGCTTTAATATTTGCACACTCACTTTGTCTTTTTTAGGGTTTAGTCATACCAGAGATTCAATGGGAAGAGAGTGGATACACAAATGAGCATCATACCGGGGTCAATGTCCCTACTACCCAGGTGGCAAAACCCCATTTTTTGGGAAATCAGACATGGAATGTTGTAAAAGGTTGTCCTCCAGAAATGATATCTAGGACCTTCAAGGATCACAACCTGGGTGGACAACCCGGGCAACTAGCTACTGGAAAGCTACAGTGAGAGTTCAAAAAATGCAACCCCAATATGAAAAAAAGTCGTCAATTCTGTCTGGATCAGATGCCATCATTCTCTTTCTGATTGAATATCTCTGTGACAGTTCATGGTAAAGACAAAACTGAGCCAACCTATTGAATGAGCAGAAAATAAGCTTTCAGGTGATGCCTTGGTTAAGCATGTTCTCAATAAAGCCACTAGATGAAACTGTGCCTTTTTTGTCTCTCCAAAGCGAAATCCATGTCAAGCAATGCACTTGTGGTCCTCTGGATTGTTTGCTGTGTTCAAAATGGGTAATAATGATGATAATAATAATACATTTGATTTATATAGCGCTTTTCCTGGTGCTCAAAGCGCTTAACAAGCAAGTAAAGAAGAAAAATAACAACAAAAGTAAAAAGTGCAAAGCTAGGTGGAATAAGGGTGAGGGGTTAGTGGATTAGGAGTTGAAGGCAAGAGTAAAAAAAGGTGAGTTTTGAGGGATTGTTTGAATGATGTGAGAGAGTTGGCAGATTGGAGTAAATGTACTTAAAAGATGATTTCTATATAACATATTGAAGGGTTTACATTAATATACAGAAGGTTTACTGCCGATGCTAATTTGAATTGATTCAATGTTTACAGATTTTCCAGCAAGTGAGAGGATTTTAAACTAGCTAGCCAGCACTGTTACTGTAAACTACAAATCTTTAATAATTTGTAAATCAGTTTTACAGTGTTAACAACCTATTAATGATGCATGCCCACTTAACGGGAAGAAACTCAGCTAACAGACGATAATAACTATTTTTACCTAAACGGAACACAATTCCAACACCAAGCATCTAAATAGTCTAAAACGATAATTGTATTACTTCATGTTATCTGCACAAATGACATGTCATATGAAAGCTGAGATTCCACATATTCCATTGGTATAAGTCTCATCACTGTACGACTGTATGTCTTCCCTTTGAGGTTTCAAAAGTTGTGTTCAAGGGCATAAAAACACTGCTAAAGGTTAATCCAATGTCTCTGTGTCACTTTGAAATGAGTTGTATCATTGCTTTGATAACAAGATTATTCATATACCCCTTTTTGTTGTGAAAAATACTCATTCATTCTGGGCATGTCATTTTCGAGTCTGAGGCCCGACAAATAGGCCCTGTGTTTAAGAGGTTAAGTAGCAAGAGGAAAGGCTATAGTGAGTACATTAAGACAGACTGTACTGCATATGCTTAAAAATTATAATTTCTATAAACTTTATATTGTAATCAGTCAATTGTATCTACTACTTTATTATTACTGTGGTATTGGCCTGTCAAAATAGTAATCTAAGCCTGTAGCAAGATGACAAGCCAGCTGAAGAAACGTGTGGCATACATTGCTATGGCACTGAAGCATTAACCATGTAAGAAGAGCTGTGAAGACAAAACCTCTGACTACAAAAAGTGTCTTATATGTCAAGAACACTCTACGATAGACCTGTACTGTATTAATCCATCAACAATTTCAAAGTTTATAAAAGCAATGAATGCTAGACAAGACGAGGTCTTTCATAGACTGCACCATGCGTCTGCAGAAGAAAAATGGTTTGAAGACAGAACACCAAAGTGTTCTGTCTTCAAGCCAGCTTGGCCTGTGTCAATGAACAAGAAAATCTCATGTGGATGTCTCGAGGGCTGTCAGAAGAACTGTTTCTGTGCAAATAATGCAGTTCCATGCTACATAGGGTGCCGTTGCCAAGGACTGGCAACCAAATCCAGAAGGATACACACTGCCACACTTGAGAGCAGTGACAGAAGCTGTGACTCCGAAAATGAATAGAAAGCAAAAAGCTTTCTGGGACACGACCATGAATACCACCATGTGTACATTGAAAACATTTGTACTATATATTCAGTGTAGATTACTTTTCCCCCCTTTCTTCTTAAAACATTCACATTTTTCTAGTTCTGGGCCATGTGAATGATTATTTTGTGTTGAACTTCTGATTATTGTGTCATATCTGTTGATTTGTAGTTAATAACTAAGAAAAGAGTATGTGAAAGTGAAATAAATGTTTTGCCACCAGGAATTTTGTTTGTTTTTGTGAGAAATATCCTATTTTGATCATGAAATAAAAACATTGATTTGCACAAATAATATAAGGGTATTGATTTGACATTAAGTTGAACTTAATGTCAACTTCCAGATAAGTTTAACTCAGTTTGCCTTGTCCTATAACTTAGAAAACCTTCAATTAAAGGGTTTTGCAAAGAAAGTGGCGGCCATTTTGAATTTCGCTGCCTATAGCTTTCCAGTATGTAAACGGAAAAATCTGTAAACATTGAATCAATTCAACTTAGCATCGGCAGCAAACCTTGTGTATATTAATGTAAACCCTTCAATATGTTATATAGAAATAATCTTTTAAGTATATTTACCCATTTTTAACACAGCAAACAATCCAGAGGACCACAAGTGCATTGCTTGAAATGAATTTCGCTTTGGAGAGACAAAAAAGGCACAGTTTCATCTAGTGGCCTTATTGAGAACATTCTTAACCAAGGCATCACCTGAAAGCTTATTTTCTGCTCTTTCAATAGGTTGGCTCAGTTTGTCTTTACCATGAACTGTCACAGAGATATTCAATCAGAAAAAGAATGATGGCATCTGATTGAACCAGAATCTTTGACTTTTTTCATATATGGGTTGCATTGTTTGGACCCTCACTGTAGCTTTCCAGTAGCTAGTTGACCGGGTTGTCCACCCAGGTTGTGATCCTTGAAGGTCCTAGATATCATTTCTGGTGGACAACCTTTTACAACATTCCATGTCTGTAAAATGACTTTGCCCCCTGGGTATACGCTGAACTTCCCTCTCTCAGACCTTGAAATTACTGCAAGACAACATTGATCCATTGGAAGAATCTGAATGTTTCGGAGTGGACATATATCTCAATACTGTCCTATACATTGAGAACTTAATTGAGCACCGATAGTTGTTACACATTTAACAACTATAGTATGATTTGTGTCATGATTTCAGTTATTTGGCAATGATGGAAAGTTAATCATTTTATATTTACATAGCTTATGCTTGATTAAGTTAATCTCAATTGCATGATTAGACATTTTTCTTTTGACTTATAATTGGAAGAGAAATTAATGGAAGTGTTTTTAGAGATGCATTTTCAGTCAGGATCAAAAACCGTTTCAGAGCAACAGAATTAAATTCCTTTTACACTCTGTACAAAATAAAAACATTGTAAAATAATTATTCGGAGTGTACTGCTTTACTGTTCAAGGGATTGGGCATTGTTAAAGTGTAACAATGATAATGGACAAACAGTCTTTTTCCAAATGTCCTTTATTTATAAAACATGGTAGGTGTACCAACTGTAACCCTGTATCTCACACAGTGTATTGAATAGAGAGGCAAACCCTTTTCCAGAAAAATACAAAACAAACTGAGTCAGTGTGTAGCTACACAAGCCCAAAGCCTGAACCGATGGAACTGAGGGCCATCATCAAGTCCTGGTGGAACTTCTCATAGGTTTGGTAGTGGCTTGGGAGCTTCAATTTTAGGAAGCAGGTGAGAGCCACTGGGTATTTTGAAGTAACAACCTCAACTTCAAGGTTTGTTGTGAGCAGCTCCCACCCGACCCAGAACTTCAAGAGGTCACGCAGCACCTTCGGAGATGCTATGGGAGAGAATTTGTTATGTATGCGATACATCAAATTGCATTATATCAAAACTTACATTTGAGCAGTAAAACTTGCAGGAATATCAACGGTTAACCCATGCATAGATTTGTACACTGATGTGTGTGTATATTATTTTTCATCAGAACTGCCATCTCTTCAGCTGCACTACAGCTTTAGCAGTCATTACACTTAAGTAACTAGTTTAAAAATGGAAATGTAATAAAAAGTGTTACCTTCCTCTATGAATTGCCTCAAAAATCCAGTGACGAGACCAACTTTCTCCAATGGAACGGCGTCGTCCTCGTCCTCATCGCTTTCACTTTTGGGCTGTGGCCAGTGGATGTTCTGGATCACAGTCTATAGGGGATCAAATACAAACGTGTTCTTTGCTAAGAGTGAAGCTCATGTTAAATGCTACAGAATTATCTTAAAATGGTAAAGCATTGATTTAAGATCTACACACCAGTTTAACACTAGAACCACCAACGGGTAAATGTTACCCGCAGCTGTTTTTTTATTGTATGTAACTTTTTTTCCAGAACATATTAAAGTCTCCCAGTCCGTGACTTTTCCTGAAAGTGTGTTATGTAGCACCCTCTGTTGTTAAAAATTGTCAATAGGAAGTCAGATTTAAAAAATCACCAAATAAATGGCCATTTATACCCATATCCACCAGCGGGTAATATTTACCTCATAGAAAATGCAGCGTAAACAGACGTGTTGCTATAGCAACGCCTTTTGTCTATGCGGTTCCTTATAGATAGAGAGATAGATAGAGAGAGATAGATAGATATATTGATAGATAGAGAGAGAGAGAGATAGATATATAGTTATAGATAGTGTAACATCTTGGAGAATACAAGATCTTGGATGACTGAGCTCACGTTGAGGACGTAATGCATGTGTGCAGGTTACGTGCCAGTTGAATAAAGATGGACACTCGGAATGAGAGAAGTAGTCTTCGTCGTCTGTTTATGTAGACAATTATATGTCCATAGAACAGAACATTACAGATGGATCGATAGATAGAGAGAGATTTGTACCTAAACAAAACACAAGTCTAACACCAAGCGTTTAAATCAGCACTTGTACCGATATTTTATACTTCATGCTATCTGCACAAACTATATCATATGAAAAGCTGAGAGTCCACAGATTCCATTGGTATAACATTCATCCCTGTGCGATCAAAACTCACTGTTCTGTATGATAAATAAAAGAACATTGTACCTTGCAAATCAATAGCGGGTACATTTTACCCGTTGGCGGTTTTAGGTATACAGCGACCTCTGGCGGTTCAAGTGCTAAGAGCCCCACAAATGAAATTGCATGATAGTGTTTGCAAACAAATCCCTTGAATAACATAAATCCAATAAAGAAAATGGTACTTACCTGTGAGTTCAGCTCATCATTTTTCTCTCTTGGAAATAATATGGGGTGGACATCTGGCCTATTTGAAACAAGCGGCCAGATTCCCGTTTCTTTAAGGCCTTTGCGAATCTGCTTGATAGGCTGCCTAACACGGTGAAGTACCTACAAGTAAAAGGAACAATCAAACTGAGGCACTAATGGAAAAACACCACAGTAGCAGATACAGGAGGACTTACAAAGCAAACCTACTAATTACCTAAACAATTTATTGTTTAAATAAAAATGGTACAATATAAAATGATTACTGCATGGGAAAGAAGTTCCTGGAACAGCCAGTCATGATTGGTGGAGGTTGGAACAGGGAGGTCCCAGGACAGGCAAAGATCAGTCACACTGGTGGTTTCTTGAGCAGTAAGTTATGTATTCTTGAGCTAAAACAGGAGAAAAGAGGATATCATTTAAATGCATGCAAAATTGTGTACGGCAGTCTGCAAAAGTGGACAAAAAGCCTAAATCTGGAAAAATCCAAATGGGACACAAAAAAGCATTGGAAATCATTTCTAGCTAAAAAGCCCAGCCTTGACGCATGAATGGAATCTTTTTCATAATGCACAAGATGACAAGTGTATGTAGCATTGTGGTGCAGTGGTGTATGACATGTCACTTTTTAACTAGGACACTCACAAAACCAATTGTTTCACGGTGGTCAAGATCAGAACAGTCCAGCAGGGTAAGCGCTGATGCTGCAGTATCCGTGCTCCCACCAGTCAACAGAGTCACTACAGGCACACTTAGTCCTGAGAAACCAAAACCACCATGCAGGAAGGAATGGCCTATCACAGCCGACCTGCCATCTCAAACAGGTTGCTATCCCGAAGCACAGCAGCTGCAGAAGGAACCCGATGTTCCATTTCGCCTTCAAAAAGGCTTGTAAGAGCTGCACAGCCTTAAGAAAAAAGGAGAAATAGTTTAGACACCATGTATTGCTATAACGTAATTTTTAGGTCAATCTATATTGAGTGTTGGTTCAACTGTGAATAGGCATGTTGTGATCTTTTTTGGTTTATTAAGATGTAGCTGCAAGTGGTTATTTCAATTGAAAGACAAATGGGGACATCCCACCTAAATTTATGCTGAAGCCGGTCTTCAGTTTCTGCATGGCCATTGACAAAACGTGTCGGTTGACACCTTGGCCGATTGCTGCATCCCCTTGAAAAGACGACCTCATTTAGAAAAGTACAACCAACAAGATGATATTCAACATACACTTACCAAGAGACAACATGAATCATCCTTCAAGCTTTCAATACAATACATGTAACTAGTTATTTCTTCCCTGGTCTAAGGGACATGAACGTAATGTAATCCTCAACATGCAAGTAAAAACAAACAAAAAAGGCAAAATTCGACCCAGATGACAACCTATAATGAAACATGAGAAGTTACACTATTTATTAATACCTCTCAGCCTGCACTTCAATGGAGCTGCCCAGTTAACATTGTTCATTTTAAAGAATGAAATCAATGAACTGTCCGTTTCTTCTTCTGCGTCAAACAAGTCGATTGATAGAAAGATAGGTGGACATTCATAGTTACGTTCCAGCAGTTCCTCTCTGAACAAATGACATGCCTTCCGGGGGTCCACTTTATTGGCCCATGCTGAAAACGTAATTTTAAGGAAAAAAAAGTGGTTGGTACAATAAACTTCATAATATGTCAGCTTCAATTCTAAAATAGTACTTCATTTATTGTCTCATTTAGTAAGCCCTGTATTTTAAAGCAATATATTAAAAGGTAGTAACTTGAAGTCAATTATCCTTTCCATATTACTGTATCAAACATGTAACAACATTCATTTTGGTGATCATTGCTATTTAAGTGTTTGAGTAGTCACTGTTTCAAACTACACCACAGCAGTAATTGTTCTGAATAAATAACCTGCTGAAACTGTTGCTGGCAATCGTTGAACTGAAGGTCCTGGCATTTCCTCTGTCCTTGTCATACTGGCTGCATCGCTATGATGAGCAGGGTCCATTCTTGGAAAAGACAAAACAAAAAACATACTCACAGGAATGGAAAATAGAGACTAGTTGAGTGCCCATTCTTTTTTTACATATTTCTTCTTGCATATCAAACAAAGTAATTTAAATCAGATCCCTAATAAATATTTCGGCTCTGTTATGATTTCTTCATCTACATTTCTTAAAAATGCATCACATGCTCTGATGCAGCTGCTATAGCTGTAACATTACAGCATTTTAAAACACAAAAAAGGAACAAGCACATTCACCAAACGATATCGTTATTAGGTTTGACACTTTGTATATGTTGTTCAACTCACTCAAAACATGTCTATCTTCCATCTTTTGCTTGAACAATTCAAAACGTCTTACCCTTCACCACATGTGCTTGCATGAAATGAGAGAACATTACATTACATTACATTGCATTTAGCTGACGCTTTTATCCAAAGCGACTTACAATAAGTGCATTTGACCAGGAAGATACAACCTTGAAGAAAACAGAATCATATAAGTACATCAGGTTTCATAGAGCCAAACATTTCAAGTGCTACTCAACTGGCTTTAGATAAGCCAGCCCTTTATTATTAGGACATCAATCGGGTAAGATTCAAGACATATAGGGCAAACCTGTAAAAAACATAAACAAATGTCAATACCTTTAAAACATATCACATTATTATAAGAAAGGTTTTATGTTTAATAATTCTCTCTCAGATAAGTGATACAGGAAACATAATTCTATGATAAAAAATGAGTACATAGACAGTGTGCAAAAAGTCAGTTTGGCGAAATGTGTTATACCCAACCTATATACACACCTGCAATCATACTGTCATTATTTACTGAAAACAATAAGGCTTTTATACTAAATTGCAAAGTAACTTTAACAGGAGAAGACAGCATCAACTACCTCTGACAATTCTCCCATCCCTGTGTTAGGTGGATTTGGCTGCTCAATCACTTCATCAAGAGAAGTCCCAGATTCACTCTCCTAAAAAACAAAAAAAGGAACAGAGAATTGGTTCTATAGACTTTGAAACAGTAATTTGAGCAAACTAAAACATTACATATTTATTTGAGAAATTAGAGAAATGTTTTAATAACAGCTTACAGTCAATATGTCATTACATTCCTCCACATGTAAAGGCAACAGCTGCAAAGGCATTTGACTGCCACATGTTATGCAGGTTGACTGTGGCATCTTTGCAAACTCTGCCGAGTCATAGGGTAGTGGTTCGGTAGAAAGTTGCTCCTGTAGTGGAATTACAAACACAACGTTTTTTCCGTTGTTGGACGCTGTTTTGAGGAACCTTGTGGAGTACCCCTCGGAGTCAGTAGGAATTATGGACAGCTTTCGACGTCCACTACCACCTATTTTAAAATCAAAATAGGAACAACACAAGTGTGCTTTAAAACCACCTGACAGTACATACATTAATATTAGGGATATACGTTACACTTTGTCAGGCAAACTTTAGTACTGTTTTATATAACTTGAAGAAGTGATATGAATGGTAATTCAAAGTAGGGCATCATAAAACACATATGTGGGGCCTCTGAGTGTGAAAAACACAACACCGCATTTTCACCAATGGAGATGAGAACAATATTACCTGCTGACTTGAAAAACATCCAGCCTCCTTTTAATGTTTTCAGTTTTGGAAATTCTTCCTCATCCGAAGCCATAGTCTTTAAAACAAAGTGAAATAACATACAATATTCAGCAAGTGATACACATTTTAAATCTTTGAGAAATCTTCAATACTGTTTATATGATTACCTCACTGTGCAATAAGTTGTCCGGTAGATTTAGCATCCTCTTTCCAAGGCCAGCATGGGCAAGTGGTAGCTCTTCCGAGCCCTTAGGTGAAAACTGACTGGGTCCGGAAAGGACATATACAGTGGGGCAAAAAAGTATTTAGTCAGCCACCAATTGTGCAAGTTCTCCCACTTAAAAAGATGAGAGAGGCCTGTAATTTTCATCCCAGGTACACTTCAACTATGAGAGACAGAATGGGGGGAAAGAATCCAGGAAATCACATTGTAGGATTTTTAATGAATGAATTGGTAAATGCCTCTGTAAAATAAGTATTTGGTCACCTACACACAAACAAGATTTCTGTCTCTCACAGACCTGTAACTTCTTCTTTAAGAGCCTCCTCTGTCCTCCACTTGTTAACTGTATTAATGGCACGTGTTTGTTTGAACTCGTTATCAGTATAAAAGACACCTGTTCACAACCTCAAACAGTCACACTCCAAACTCCACTATGGCCAAGACCAAAGAGCTGTCAAAGGACACCAGAAACAAAATTGTAGACCTGCACCAGGCTGGGAAGACTGAATCTGCAATAGGTAAATAGCTTGGTGTGAAGAAATCAACTGTGGGAGCAATTATTAGAAAATGGAAGACATACAAGACCACTGATAATCTCCCTCGATCTGGGGCTCCACGCAAGATCTCACCCCGTGGGGTCAAAATGATCACAAGAACGGTGAGCAAAAATCCCAGAACCACACGGGGGGGACCTAGTCAATGACCTGCAGAGAGCTGGGACCGAAGTAACAAAGGCTACCATCAGTAACACACTACGCCGCCAGGGACTCAAATCCTGTAGTGCCAGACTTGTCCCCCTGCTTAAGCCAGTACATGTCCAGGCCCGTCTGAAGTTTGCTAGAGAGCATTTAGATGATCCAGAAGAGGATTGGGAGAATATCATATGGTCAGATGAAACCAAAATATAACTTTTTGGTAAAAACTCAACTAGACATTTTTGGAGGAGAAATAATACTGAGTTGCATCCAAAGAACACCATACCTACTGTGAAACATGCGGGTGGAAATATCATGTTTTGGCGCTGTTTTTCTGTAAAGGGACCAGGACAACTGATCCGTGTAAAGGAAAGAATGAATGGGGCCATGTATCGTGAGATTTTGAGTGACAACCTCCTTCCATCAGCAAGGGCATTGAAGATGAAACGTGGCTGGGTCTTTCAGCATGACAATGATCCCAAACACACCGCCCGGGCAACAAAGGAGTGGCTTCGTAAGAAGTATTTTAAGGTCCTGGAGTGGCCTAGCCAGTCTCCAGATCTCAACCCCATAGAAAATCTTTGGAGGGATGTGAGACTGACCGTTGAGCGGCCCAGACCAAGCAAGGAGTCAGAGGCAGAACATCCAAAAATATAACCCGACGTGGGCATTTACTCAAATATGCGTAGAAAGTTCACAGCCTCAATCATGCTGTTCTCCTTTCTCACATCCTGCAGCCACAACGATCTCACACACACACACACACACCCTCTCAGCACTACAAGAAACAGCACTTAAATATACAGACTAATTAGACACAGGTGAGGGGGAGCAATTAAAAATAGGTGAGGGGGGAGGAGACAACCCAGGGGCCCAGGTGCACACAATCATCAGCCACAGACATTCAACATATTATTTGCACCCTGATTACACTCAACCGCTGTCATCCTTATCCCAGCATCCAGACGACATTTCAATAAATACGGTTTAATCAGTTAAAAAAATACTACTTCAATAATTAGTATAAATTATTTGCAAATACGCAATGTTAACTGTACTGTGCAATCACTCTAATAAAGTGCAATAACACCCGGCCCAAATGCGTCAGTCCATAGTGACGAAGTCGTCGTTGAAAGTCCGTGTTGCCCAGCGACAGCCCCAAAACATCACTGCTCTCTAGAGGAGATCTGCATGGAGGAATGGGCCAACATACCAGCAACAGTGTGTGAAAACCTTGTGAAGACTTACAGAAAACGTTTGACCTCTGTCATTGCCAACAAAGGGTATATAACAAAGTATTGAGATGAACTTTTGTTGGTGACCAAATCTCTTCTTTAAAAATCAGACAATGTGATTTTCTGTATTTTCTTTCTTCATTTTGTCTCTCATAGTTGAGGTATACCTAGGATGAAATTACAGGCCTCATCTTTTTAAGTGGGAGAACTTGCACAATTGGTGGCTGACTAAATACTTTTTTGCCCCACTGTATATGAAAGTCCGTCCGTTTGACGATGCTAGGAGCCGGGGTGGGAAATCGTCTTTTGCCTCTTGGCTGATCAGTACTGAACATACTTGGGAATTGCCTTATGTGGGAATGACAAAAGGATCTGTGAGACTAGACATTCTATTAAATGTATATTAAGATTGTTATATCATTTCCAAATCCTTGGCTTGCATTGATGGTTTTGTTAACATAGTTTGAACAAATTGTATAAATAAAAAGCAAAATCATAGTTAATATTCTGTCGATACAAAACGAATCTCGACACTTAGCTTTATCTTACCAAAATATTTGCTTTGAAAACATTAATATATTGTGTTTGGGACGTTTCAAGGCAAGGGGCTGCTAAAGGTTTTAAAAGCAGTAATGGGGATATAGAGGATACATACTATGAAAAAATGTTTTAAAAGATTAACTCAACATTACATTAGAGTAATGCGAGGTGTGAGATCAAATATCAGATGTTTACACATCTACGGGATTAGGCCACAGTTTGATCTTGAACTGTCAAATGTAAAAAAAAAAAAGTCTAAATCACCCTCTCATCGCCTGCCTCACCCTGACATCATTGTGGAATTGGACGCTGTCTAACGCCCTGAATGCTACGCTGACCGGTGCACTCTCTGCTATGCTCACTTCTGGTGGAGTTGGAGTCGCAGACAGCTCCCTGGCTATTAATTGAACTAAAGCCCGTGCTGCTACCTCGACCCGAGGCGTTACACCCTGTCGAACAGTCAATTAATTTTCTCTCACATTCACTTCACTGCAACATTTTACTTGGTAGCAGAAGCACCTAATAAGAATGGGGGATCGTTAGACCAACCAACTCGTTAGATCGTTAGACAGACAACGCTAGCTAATGTTAGCTTATGGAGCTCAGTTACAACACAGTTAAGCTAACCAAAACAGTTCTATATAATTAAGCTAACCAAAACAGTTCTATATAACTCGAATTAAACAACTAACAACTAAGCAGGGGTCTTGTTCTCGAGTGAGGGAACAATGGAGCGTGAGATGGGTCGGAGAATCGGAGCGGTACTGCAGTCGCTCTACCGCACCGTTGTGACGAAAAGGGAGCTGAGCCAGAAGGCAAAGCTCTCTGTCTACCGCGCCATTTTCGTTCCTACCCTCACCTATGGTCATGAAGGATGGGTCATGACCGAAAGAACGAGATCGCGGGTACAAGCGGCCGAGATGGGTTTTCTCCGCAGGGTGGCTGGTGTCTCCCTTAGGGATAAGGTGAGAAGTTCAGTCATCCGGGAGGGACTCAGAGTTGAACCGCTCCTCCTTCGCGTCGAAAGGAGCCAGTTGAAGTGGTTCGGGCACCTAGTTAGGATGCCACCTGGGCGCCTCCCTAGGGAGGTGTTCCAGGCACATCCAGCTGGGAAGAGACCAAGCGGTAGACCTAGAACCAGATGGAGGGATTATATCTCTTCGCTGGCCTGGGAGCGCCTTGGGATCCCCCAGTCAGAGCTGGTTGATGTGGCCAGGGAAAAGAAAGTTTGGGGCTCTCTGCTGGAACTGCTACCTCTGCGACCCGACCACGGATAAGCGGGAGAAGATGGATGGATGGACAACTAAGCAAAACCAATACTTCATAATTTAGTAGTATTTCATAATTTAAACATAACTTACACTTGGAGCGGGAGGTGCGTGACCACCAGACGCCATTTTACAGATGACCTCTGACCTGTCAGCTCCGGACAGCGCAAAAAGCGTAAATGAAGCGCTACGTCACGAACGCAAGAAATCCTACCCTCGTGGGGGCGCGCTTATGTGATTGGCTTAGACTGGAGGAGACATCTGATTGGCTATAGATGAGAGAAATTACAAGTACGAATCGGGTGAACGTCAGGGGAGTCTCAAAAAACCCACACACGAATGCACAACGATCCGTGCACAGAAAGCGGTTTGTGTTTGTAGGTGCAGCGGTTTTAAACGGAAAACTAATATGTGTAGATCAAAAATACACATGTACAACTTTTTTCTGGGTTTGGATTTTATTTACATGTATATGAAACGGAACACATTTGTGTGTGCATTGAAAAACACAAGTGTGGATCCGGAAATACAAGTGTGAATCCTTTTGCGGATCATGAAATACAAGTGTGAATCCTTCTGTGTGCATTATGAGACTGTTCTGAGCCCATACATTGACACACACACACACACACACACACACACACACACACACACACACACACACACACACACACACACACACACACACACACACACACACACACACACACACACACACACACACACACACACACACACACACACACACACACACACACACACACACACACACACACACACACATACACACACACATTATTGAGAGCATCCCAAGGGCATTGATTATTTCACAAGTTTAGAAGGGGGGAACATAGTCTAACAACAGTTAGCTTTTGTTAATTTTACCTCGAGCCAAACTTGTGAGACTTGTTTCTGAAATCCCTTTCTCTTAAAGTGAATAAATAAATTAAAAAAACAATGGAGCTTACCCTAAAACTAACCACTGGATTGCTTGTCTAACATGACCTAGTCCATAAATGAGGTAAGGGTGGGAACAATCAAACGCACCCTCCCAGGCACTGCGTGTTAGAGAAGTACAACTGGGATTTCGAAGAGGAAGATATGCTTGGTCAATTCTTAATAAAAAATAAAAACCAACAAATTGAGCACTTGAGTTTTCATTAGCAACGCCTAGCTACAGCTGCAGAGCTTCGGTCAATACCACTAACAGTCTATTTCCTTAAAATGGTACATATCGCTGAATCTATTTTTTCATCTTCAGGTGATTAAATCTGCATAATGTTGTCCCTGTACAATAAGATTCGAGCATTTTGTAATCCAGTGAGGAAATTCAAGACCAGTAAATATTGATTAAACAACACTAAATACAATGTTAGTGTTTTCTTCAAACTCAGACTCTCTGCTGCGGCTGTACCTCAAAGACAAAACAATTGTCTGATGATCTTTGTTGAACAAGGTCTGATTATCCTGTACATGTACAATGTGGGGTATTTTTAAATACTTTACTAAACCACATTCAATATTATGTTAGACACACGTTAGTTATTACTCACATATCAAAGTATTTTCATCTGCAAAATGGAAGAATAGCTGGGTGCTGCCCGGAGAGACTGATGAGAGTGACACAGGCTGGCATCAGCAGCTTTCCACACAAAGCCATCACATCTTCTCTTCCATATTCCTCACTGTCCACTGGTGCTCTGTCAAAAGAGTGAACATCACAGCTGTCATGTTAACCCTTTGTTACACAACATACAACCAACATGCGTCAAAAGTGACCCAAATTAGTTTTAATTGTAAATATCTTTGCAATAAATTACTTTAACCATTCAGGATTCCAGGTATTCCTCAATTAACCTGTTTTGGATCAACACCAATTCTAATTTTTATTTTTCCCTTTCTTACTTTTTGAATAAAAATTATGTTTTTATCACTACGCTTCTAAGGCACAACATGGGTCAAACATTACCTGTATTCTTTTGCTATGTTATTTAATGCATGGCTGAGTGTTTCTTTACTATACATTTTCAAAAATAATTAATTTTAAAATTGATTTGGACTAAGCATGCATGATGTAGTAATACAAAAAGTATTTTAGTTCACAGTGTGACTAATTAGCTAGTCATGTTAGCTTGTAATATATAGAGCAGAGCTAACTAGCAAGTTAGCCGAACGTTAGCGGTTAGCTGTTTATGCTATGCTAGCTGTTGGCTAGTGTTGGAGATTTGGAGGATGTTGCAAACCAACCTCGTCTCCGCGTGTCGTTTGCTAAGCTGGGTGAGTTCGGGAAAATAAAGGGATTAAGAAACACCAGAATACAAGTTAAACAATAATCCTGCTTTTAATGATATACAGTAACGATACAAATACAAAGAAATCACGAAGCACTCTGCAGAGTACTCCGGGCTCAGGTTCTACCCCACGTGTGAGACAGGTCTCAGGAACGGCTGGTGAAAAACAAGAGCGCGAACCAAAGGAAAACACAGTCTTTCATACTAAAACACAGGAGGAGGTGTGTACGTGCATTCCCCCAGAGGTCATCTTATTGGCAGAGATCAACACATGGCCTGTCGCACCCAATCAGTGCGACACAGCAGCTTTTAGCCAGCACACACACATCTCCTTTATGGCCCTGTGTCCCTGAGTCCATCTTCCCGCCTCCTGACTGCCACACACAAGTTAAAAGTATGTTTTAAGATATAGTTGTTATAGTTGGCTAAATATACGTAATACATGTTAATTACTTTCATATCAATAACAACGAGGAACACATTACCTATGCTCTTAAGCAGTATTAGAGATGCTTTCCAAATAGTCAAACTTCTCACAGGCTTACCTATGGCCCTTCCATTTGTTTGAGCTATTGTTCACATCTTTACTTCAAATAAAAGGTTTCACATTGTATATTTCCAGCTTCCTTTACACATACTGCTATTATTAACACAAAGTAACTAACCACACACCTCTATTGAAAACAAGTCGATTCCCCTGACAATTGACATGCTGAAACTCCTGGAATGCGTCCCTCCCCCACCTCTCTCGTCCCTGTCATAAAAACTGTTTCCATTTCATATGGAGTAATAAAAGATGTTTAAGCTAATTTCTCCACAATGTTTGTAGCCATTTAGTACCCACACATGAAAGAATAAGAACAGAGGTATAGTTGACCAGTAATCATGTAGCTCTTATATTTACTTCAATGAAAACACATACACATCTGCTACAAGATTGTGTCACACACACCCATTTTTTACGAGGGAAGCATTCCAGCGTCTGGCACTATCTCCAAATATGGTGTCCCATGCTCCCATCTCTTCTCTAAGCACACAGAATTCACCTCAATATATTGGGGGAGGAAAGGATACTTTGTCCCTTCAAATTTAACACACATGAACATATATAAGGTGACACCAAAATGAATATACCAGATTTTACTTTCCTGTCATACCCCGTTACTTTAATACTTCAAATAATTCAAATAATCCTTCACTAGTGAACATTAACAAACTAGATTCCGCTGTAAGAAAGCTGTGAAACTTTACATTAAACTTGGAGACAACACTGTGACACCCCGCTGCATGTTTATGTGTAATTCTCCCGTGTTGGAGAACGAGAGGGTGGTAGTGCTGCAGATAGCTGTAACAATCTTTCACAAGCCCCAAAATGTCAATGTTTATCCCTCCAAGGCCATTTATTTAAAAAAGCCTGTTAGCCACCTCAATTTTCAAAATGGCGATCATCTTCCAAGATGGCCGCCATTTCCAATCGAGGAAACAGTATTTTACCACATCATTTCAACCACTGGGTCAATTTTAGTGATTTTGGTATTGAATTATATGTTTTTGACTATGGGAAAGTAAAATGTATATGTTTGAACTTGTTTAGACCTGTTTTGTGTAATTTTAAAATGCAACATTTAAAAAATAACACTTAAAAAAATTGATAATTGCAAAAAACATGTAAAACTACGATTTTCAAACACCAACAGGAAACGTATTTCCATGTTTATTAGATATAACATTGCCACAGTATGTATTTACTCCTGACACCTGCAGCTGCATAATGCTGTACAGCAGGGGTGGGCAACCTTTTTCCTCTCAAGGGCCATTTCAATTTTTACAACATCCTTCGAGGGCCGTACAAATTATTGAACTCAACGTCTGCTTAAAAAACTCAAATCACAGCCCATTCATTTGGCGTTTCTTTCATGCTGTGCAAAAAAAAAGCAACCTCTTAATCCAGATATTTGACCATGACATTCATGCACCGTGGCATGACCACCAAAACAGAAAGATATGGACACAAGATGTGTGCAAATGTATTTAGTTTCATATCCATGTGGACATGATTTAAGTGTGTGTGTGTGTGTGGGGGGGGGGGGCGGATCTAACCTCATCGAGGGGGGTTTGGGGGCATGCACCACCAGGAAGATTTTTTTTAAGTGTTGAAGTTAAAAGCATCAATCTGGTGCACTTTGAGAGCAACATGAAGAGATCTATGGATACATCTCTCAACACCAATATGAAACAGAACTGTAAAGAGGTTTTTTTCTTTATGGATATTTTACAAATCACTTCCCTTTTAAACTGTATTCTTGTTTATTAACAACAACTTTTTTTTACTGTCATATAGTATTGTATACCTGTTTACTTTATTCTCTTATTTTTCTATAACTATAATGATCATATAAAGATGTGCATTTACCTCAATGGTTGGAGAAAAAGCTTCTTATATTCGTTAGCATAGCTAGCTAACCAGATGCTAATAACAACAACGTTATTGACTGTATGATCAGTATGACAGATGAACAGATCACCACTGGGCTTTCAACTAAAGACACAGCCACGCAAAAACTGCGGCATGTGTACAGCTCCTTATGGGTATTGCAATTTGTGAAGTCCCGGCCCGGAGCCGCGTTCTGGTGCTCTCCGTTAGAACTACATTCCTGTCAGACGAGACATATACCACGTGATGACACGTTAGGCTCGTGTTGTGTTCAAGGACCCTGACCTTGGCCAGGAAAAACAAGCTTGTTTAATTATTTTGCAGTCTAGATTTCTTGAATTTTTTTCTTTTTTGCGTGTGTTTATAAATTACCTCGAGGGCCGTACCAAATTGTCTCGCGGGCCGTATACGGCCCGGAGGCCGGAGGTTCCCCACCCCTGCTGTACAGGGAAGAACAAATCGGTAACATTTGCATCGTCCACTGCATTCCGACTTGCATCCACACTTGGTCAGCTGCTGACAGCTCTCAGCGATAGGCGGAAGCTTGGTCCAGAATATCTGCCAATGATCTTCTTCTTTGGTCCATCCCCACTCTGCAGGACTCTGTATTTCAGGTTGAAGCACTGTTGACTGACTCCATATACCTGCCATGTAGGCTGCACGTTTCAAATGCTGCAGTAGAGCCACTTGGGAAGGAGGAATGGCCTTGTAGGCCCTCTGTTTCCTTGCAAACATGACAAATCTGGCATCATTAACACCCTCAGCAACACTGGATCTGTCAATCATCATGACCACACATTTTTCTAAGATCTTCAGTTCGTCATCATAAACCACTGTTGGTGGATACTGGCTAAGTTTACTGAAGAGATCAGATGCCTCGTCACAAACTTCCCATGTCTGCCAAGCTGTCTTCTTGCCTTTACCGCGGAAAGCTGAAAAAACATCACAGCCAATAAAGACATGAAAGAAGATAATCCCTTTGCTCTTTTCCATTCCAATAGAAATACAACGGTCATGCACAGGGATCCACTTAAGGTTCCGTCCTTGGCCAAAGGCAATCCACAACTGTTGCAGACCAATTTCCTGAAGGGTTGGAAGAATGCCGACTGTAATCACAAGAATATCTGTGTCGTTGGCTTTTATAATTATGTTTTTTCTGCCCTCTTTTGCTGCTTGCTTGGCATGCAGAAAGATTCTTGTGTCGGCTTCTTTGTGACTACAGGGAGCCAACTTGTCTAGGCTCATGGTTTGGGTACTTAGAGCGTTTTCTTCTTTGGTCACAATGACCACATTTTGCGCTGACATCTGTGCAATTTTGTCAGCAAGGTAGTGGAAGAGTTCAGTTTTGTTGTCATTGTCTCTGAGAAAGCTCTGCCAGTTTGATTACATTTTGCCCTTGTTGGTCACCCTACGTCTGACTCCACGTCCTCGCCTTGACCTGGTTTCAACCTTTAGGCTCATGGGCAGGTAGACATCAAACACAATGTCAGTCCTCTTGTACTTGGTAGAGTATGCCTCGGTCGTGGGAAGGAAATCCCGTACTGCATAGTCTTCAAAGCTCTTGGAGCCTCATGGTGGAAGACTGTATACCAGTGCTGAACCATCAATAATGATGATATCTGCCTCAGGCTCAGTGTCAGGGATTGCAACAAGCGACTCGAGTATGCCAGCAAGCTGGGATTTCTGGCAGCTGTGAATATTTCCCCCATCACTCATAGCAGCAGGGAATGGGTGGTTCTCCTGACCAAAGAACTCCTTCAGGTCACATTCTCTGCTTTGGCATGAAATGAACAGTTTGGAGAATAGTTGACATTCCTCCTGCAATACCTTCTGTTTGGAAAAAAGGATAGAGGCTGGTTTTTGACCAAAACAATCCATACGGTTCTTCTTAATTGGTTTGTAGAAGGTTGAATCTTCTACGTTGATTCCTGCCATGAATTCCTGGAACTGAGCTTTGCCCCTTTTATAGTGAGTTCTCATCAAGTCTACTGCACTGGTGTGAGCAATATCCTTTGTGTCTAGTGACAGCAGGTCACGACTCTCCTCTTGGAAAGGATTGCCCATATCTGTCATAACTAGTGAGAGCTGATCAACTTTCTCAAGGAATACCCTTTGAGCTCGTTCTGTCTGCTCATGGTGGCTGGTGTGCTCTGTACCCTCTTTAACTTCAGAGGCTGGTTCATACTGTGCGACCAAATGGTTGATTTCGGGCCCAGCTATCATCCACCTCCTGAGTGCTGATGGATCTTTAGTCAGGCCGATTGCTCCCCCATCTGCCTTGACAACAGCGTTGGCCTGTTCGTGGGCTTGGTCGATGGCCATTGCTGAGAACTCTCGACTTGATTTGTGCACAACAAATGTTCCACTCAAATTCCTGGGCCAGTTGAGGGTGTTTTTTTTTTAAGATAATCATGTCTCTGAGGTGGATAGGAAGCCAACGTGCATAGTTTGTGTTGTTGTTTGCAAAAAAGTAGGGTAAGAGCTCAGCAAGTGAATGACGGTATAAGCTGAAGTTGGCTTCCCTGAATGATCGAATCAACATGAAAATCATCAGTTCCATTGAAAGCACTGTATTCCAGAAGAGAAACTGGGGGCTTTGTAGTTTGCGGCTCTCACACCAAGCTTTAATACAGAGAACTTCCCCAGCATTTTCAGTTGCCTCACAGGAGTAGTCAGCATAGGCCACCTTCATTAGCTTGAACAAACTGCATGCTGTTATCTGGTGCATCTGTCGTATCCTAGTGATGCTTGAAGCTGTTGAAAACGATTCTGCTGTACCGGCAGATGCAATGCCAGCTTCAACTAGAGCTCCTGTCCAACCACTGTCCTGGAGTAGGGTCCCAACTGACCTCAGTGCAGCCATTTCAATATGTAGGCCTCCAAACATGATGACAAACTTGTCCTCACCATAGTTTTCAGGCCAGTGCCACTGCACCTGTTTGGCTACTGCATAGATTGGCTGGTCAGCAGCAATTACAGGTACCTGGCCTGGGTTCAAAAATGCCACAATGTCCTTGATTTTGTCCATCACATGTCTGACAGTAGCAACAGAGTGGGCTTGATCTCGGAGCAGAGGTAAAAGTGATGTGATGCTTACCTCAAAGGTTGGGCGTCTCTTTTTTGAAGCGTGGTGGGCTGACCAAGTCACATCCACCAGACCATCAGTCACAGTAACCTTTTCTAGCCACTCGTACTCTAGTGCAAGTTGTGACATGTGAAGAATATTATCTGGACCTGTCGATATGTTCTCTGTAACATTACTCTTTGGAGGAAAAGGTTATTTCTTGGTGAAGAAGGTAGGGCATATATTTGTGAAGGAGTCAGGTAGTTCTGGAATAACCTTCACTTTGTCCTCTCCAAACTTGAGCTGTCCACGCTCCTCACCTTTGTAGTCCTTGATTGGGTGTTGGAAAACCGAGATGCTGGTGCCATGGAATGAAGTCGTTGCTGTTGTAGCAGTGGGGTTATGGTCTAAGTTATCCATTGCTGCTGTGGTGAACAACCCTCTACGCAGAACTGGTGGACAGACCACTCCATCTTCCACATATTTGCTCACTGTTGCCTCTCCTAACTGTGCAGATATTTCCAGCACTCTGTCATATGAAATGCTAATGCCACGCCCATGATGCAACTCGATCAACTTCCTCTTTCTAGTCTTTGCATATACTGAAATTCCCATGTATACGGGCCATTCTACCGAATTGGACCAAAGTAAGGTTGGAAATATTTTTGACATTTTGTATGTTTTTTTCCTAAAACTTTTTCCATATATATTTTTTCACATATCTAAATTACACATATCTAGTAAAAGAACCGTACATGTTTATATCGTATTTTCAGACTGTTCTTCCTCTCCCAAAAATGGTCACTACCGAAACATAGTACATACACTGTAGTAAAAAGGTATTATATGAACCTGTTAAGATTGTTTTATCTTCCCTTCTCTAAATAGTATTTTAAAAAATATCTCTTGAAGGTTTTTACAATTAAATCAATAAAAGTGCATTTTTAATCAAATTTCAAAGTTCAATTTATACAATTCATAAAAATCTTAATGCAATCTTTCTTTGTAAAATTCATAATACTTTTCATATTGATTCCAGAGTTGATGATTGTTGAAATTGAACATACATTAAACCAATCAGTATCATATCATTTTAGTTGATAACTCAATATACTTTATTTTTTACAAAACATCCAGTGTTTCAGTAGTGACTGCACTGTTTCGGTAGTGACCACAGTAGTTTGTTCGCAAGGTTGTATCATATTCCCTCAACCTTATTGCTTAATCTTAACTCATTACTGCCTTATGTTGGAAATATTACAAACACAAATGTTTTGGGGTCAATAGAATCATTTTATTTTTGAAGACATAATTGTTCATCCATAACCATTTAAAGTACACAAAAAATAATTACCCAGGTGGGTTCAGAAGAAAACATTGACATAATTAATATTATGCTGTTGCTGTCAGGCTTCTGAACACTAACCAATGTATCCCTGAAAGGTTTGTAGCAAATAGATTCAACATCTAAAAGAAAAATATACAAGAAAGTGACTAGAATCTGAACTGATCATGAACACACATTTCACCACTTGCACGCGCACAATTGTAACAGATCAGTTGGTTTTAGTACAAGTGCAGTGAACACACAGTAATACCCTTTCTACAGTAAATACTCACATTTCCCAACACAAAGCTGACTCATGAGACCCTTTAAACACCATATCTGAATACCTGTGATATTGCCGTATCACAGTTAATCTGTCATTGACCTTAAAGAGAGAGACGCATTTGTGGTTGAAGTCCGACCTCAAGCTAATTCTCTATGCACTTTAATTATCCTCTTACCTGTTCTTTCCTCAATTCAATTCAATTCAAAACCTTTATTTATCCAGGTAAAATCCCATTGAGATCAATGATCTCTTTTTCAAGGGAGACCTTCCTTTGTTCACTTGAACACCCTCTAACCCAGTAACACTTGCCCAAAAGTATACATGTGGCTATATTTCCCCTTGAAGAGGTAGCTTTGGTGAAAAATAAACTTCATGCAGTGTTAATGTGGGGTTAAGGGAGGAATGGCACCGGATTTCATGCAATCAATCCGCTACTACTACTACACACGCTGGCTCAACCAAAGACATTTTTCTCCGCTGTTGTTCTTTCTAATCTCTATGCTCAGATTACTAGCTAGAGGGCCCGACCAGATGAGAGGAGTACCGGATGGCATGCATGCACGCACATGTGCCCAAACAAGCAAAAACAAACACCAGCTTTACAGACAGGCGACATCTATTGAAAATCACTGCAGTACACTTTGGATGCTACCCAGCATGTATGAAAGACAGCAGTTCCATCTGGTAAATCTATAGTTGGAAACGGATCTTGGTGACACACAAATGAAATAAAAGCACACCAACACACTGAAGTCATTACCTGAAAGCTTGTTTTTGTTCTAAACCCAAAGAAAACAACACACTGCAGAGAATTCTGAGAAGATTCTCTCACACACACACACACACACACACACTTAAGGGGGTTTGTCAGACACCATCACAAATCAATTTACAAATTGAGTTTTTTTACATACTGCGGCGAACACTCTTGGGCTGATCTGGACATGCCTCTGTGTTACGTTTTCTGGTGGAGGGATTAAGGTGACAACATTGTCCACTGACCTCAAGGCCACCTGCAGACAGATAACGGACAAAAAGGACATTGAGCAAGACATAAGTTTTGCTTGTATTGCAATCTTATAATACTATGAAATTAAGTTTGATTAAAAGGGAATGGGAATATGGGAATAGAAGATGGCCAAGTGAAAATAAATTGAAAGAGAGAAATATCATGCAATGAAGCTAAATGTTGAAATATGTGAGACAAAAAATATGTACAAATCACCTTTTGCTATGTCTGCAATGATTCCCGGATATGGGTTATCATCATATGTGACGACACACCACTTTCCAAGAAGGTCTTTAGCGATGTCATCAACTGGACAGAGAGTCCCTTCATACTCAGAGCTTGGGGTGGAATGGCTTCCATTTTCTGGGGTTTTTGGTTCAGATGTTCTCACATCTCTTCCAGGTTGTACTTGAGGTGCAATGTTGGTGGACAATGGGTGGAAACAGGGACAGATGGCCTCTGTTGCAGAAGCAGCTCAGTACTCTATAGTGGATCGTGCCAGGTGTAGTGCAGATAACCTGATGAATGCTCAGTGTACCTTTGATGGTGGTCAGCTCTTTTGGAAGGAGTGTGCTTACTCTGTTCATCTCGTCTTTCTCCACGTAGAAGAGCTTGACTTTTGTGAGAGGAAAGAGTGTGTCATAGAGGGCTTTTGCTGTGGGTATGTCAGTACCCCTGGCTACCTGTGAATTTGCAGTTCTCTTCATGGTGGCTCCAACGCCATCGGCAGGCCCTTTCCCGTGACCAGCTTCAAGGAAACTCCAGTTTACTGCGGTAAATCCCATCCGGAAACGAATGGTGCTCAAGAGAAAGAAGTTCTTCTTTCCTTTATATTGCATGGTCGGCCCATCGCTGATGAAGAAGAGCTTTTTGATCCTTGCATGGTTCTCTTTCAGGAACTGAAGAACTGGTTCAAGTTGAGCCCAAATGGCGGGAGGATCATGTTTCATGGATGGGGACAAGGCACAGAATGTCAGTTTACCATCTGTGGTGTACACAACAGCATTGTGCAGTGTAGTCTGCCTGTGGGATGCTCCAAAATGGACTTGCTGCACCTCCTTTGCACATTTGCACTTCCAGTTTTCTGCATAGTCAATGTGAATAATAGCTTTGTCTTCTTTCAGAGATTTGTGCAGGAATTGGAGCTGTGTGTACTGGTGATGGATGTTGAAGAGGTGCTTGCACACTTTGGCTTTCATTTATCTCTCAAAATGCAAGTGCAACAGTCTACAAAACATAGCCTAGCTAATGTTTGCCTACATAGTTACTTACATCAGAAGACATAGACTAAACTGTGGTCACACTACTTAGGTATGTAGCCCTAGCTAGCACTGTAGTAACAGGGCTGAAATAGAGGGGGATGAGGCTGGAATCGGTAATCTGCTTAGTATTTTGAGCAAAACACTTCATAGACTTGTTTTTTTATACATCCAAGACCTATAATATATGTTTACTATAATAGGAGACATTTAAAACATTTATTTCAAAGTAACCATTCATTTTTGTCACTACCAAAATAATCATGTCACTACCGAAACGTAACCATATGTTTCGGTAGTGACTGTTTCGGTAGTGACGATTCTAGCTATATTTGAGCATAACTAAAGAATGCTAGCAACTAAATGGCTAGCATACACGTTTTTGAAGAGGTTTACACACATAAAAACCTAATACTTTGCATAAAACCCCCAAAAAGTTTACTTAATGTAACACTTCTATGTAGTAGGTTGCTTTCAATGAGTAGTAGAAGATAATATAAATAGAAAAAACAATATCAAATTAATATAGCCGGAATTTTATTAAACATTCATACAAAACGTTCACAAACCCCTCATCCACCCCAGTGGAACCCAATCTGCTATCATGGACAAAACAACAATAATCAAACCCGGGTAGTCTGTAGTTTCTCTCTCTGGTAATCCAATGACCATCAGTCCTTTTTCTGGAGAGTGGAATCCTTTATAATCCTTTCTCTGGTGAGTAGAATCCTTTATAATCCTTTCTCTGGTGAGTAGAAGACAAAAACTGCAGCTCCAAAAAACTTTTGTCGGTTCTGCTAGTTCCTGGTTCCCCGCAGCATCAAAAAAGCACATCATCAAACAATTTGAACACTGCCCACACTCTTACACACACAGGGCCCACACCCAGCATCTTCTTCTTCTTCTTCTCTTTAATGGCGAATCGCTTCCACTTGGAGCATATATAGTACCTACTGTTGAGCTATTAAATGTTCATACTAAATCCTTGTCATCAGACCAGTGCTTTTGAGGAATTTGAAGATCAGCTTGTTTGCTTCATTTCTTAATTTACTTTCGTATATTGACTTGAAATCCATGTCCTTGACGTTGAGTTGTTCCAGTGCAGTTTTCAGAATGAATCTTTGTCTGTTATAATCCGGGCAGCTAAAAAAAACATGATGTATTATCTCTGGTTGTTGGCAACCATCACAATTGCCATTTGGATGTTTTCCAATCAGATGCAGTGATGAGTTTAATCCTGAGTGTCCCAATTTTATCCTGCTGTTAATGCTCTGTTCTCTTCTACTACTCCCCCAAGTGCTTCCTGTTCCTACTTCCTTTTGTATCTGGTATAAATGTCTTCCTTTGGTGTTACTGTCCCATAGTTTTTGCCATTGTTGCTTGATAACCACTTTTGTAAAAGATTTTACTTCTGCTCTACCGATGGGTACCATAATATCAATCTGGTTTGCTTTCAAACCACATTTTGCCAGTTGATCCACTACTTCATTCCCTCCAATACCCACATGCGCTGGAACCCACACAAATTGCACAACAATTCCCAGATGAACTAACCTAAATATGATGTGTAAAATGTCATGTAAAATATCCTGACGACATTCTGAAGAGAAGTTGTTTATACTCTCCAGAGCTGCACTGGAGTCAGAGCAAATGACCACTCGCATTGGCTGTATTTCCTCTACGAGATAGCCATCATCTCTACTATACTGTATATACTGCAATGTGATCACTTGTACGCTTTCCCACTTTGACTTTTAACTCAGGAACATAAAATGCATAACTAGTTAGACCATTTTCTGGATTTTTGGATCCATCAGTAAATATTTGTATAAACTGCCCATATTGTTCATGTAGAACAGTGTTCACATAAGCCTGTACATTGATTTTGTTTTTCATTGATTGTAACCGTTTCAATAATGATAAATCTACTATAGGTTGAGGTAGCAACCATGGTGGAACAGCTGATAACAACACCGTCTGACTAATATTCCATTCTTTAACTTTGAATATTTCCGAAACACAAAAACGTTCTTTTTTTATTTTGTTACTTTCCCAACTTGTTTGTACAGTTTGTTTAGTAGGGTGAGTATCTTTATGGCCCTGTAGATTTGCCCAGTAATTAAAAATTAACTGTTTTCTCTTCAAAGAAATTGGTATTTCTCCGACCTACCTGAAGTGCCGACACTGGTGTAGATCTGACTGCCCCACAGCATATCCTTAGTGCTTGTGCTTGGACTCTATCTAATTTTTGAAGAGAAGAATATGCAGCTGAACCATACACTATTAGTCCGTATTCTATGGCTGATCTTATTAAGGCTGTGTATACGTTCCTCAAAGCAGCTTTATCAGCCCCCCACTTAGTGCCTGCCAAGCACCTCATAACATTTAAAACCCTTTTACATTTATCTACTACTTTATCAATGTGAGTACTCCATGTGACTCTCTCGTCCAACCATATTCCCAGAAATGTAAATGTCTTCACTTTCTTTAGATCTTGTCCATAAATTGTAACCTAACCTCCTCACCTATCCTTTTCCTCGTAAAAAATAAAGTTTCAGTTTTTTTCACCGACAATCTAAACCCCCATATCAGAGACTAGCTTTCAATTTCCATAATGGCTTCCTGAATCTTAGCTACAATATATTTTACATTTCTGCCCCTTTTCCAAATAGCTCCATCATCTGCAAAAAGTGACTTACCAATATCAGATCCTACTTGTGTATATATATCATTGATCATAATAGAAAATAAAAGAAGACTGATGAAACTCCCCTGCTTTTATTTTGGTTCCCAGAATGTTCTTCTGAAAGGTAGGATAACGTTCTCTAAAAACATTCTTAAAATGTTTTTGATAACATTGTTAGAACATTATGCCCTACTGTTATTAAAACATTTTCAGCTGCATGTTAGATTTTTTTATGTTGCCAGAATGTTATTATTTTAGAGAAGGATAACATGGTTTGTGTTAAATAAATTATGCAAATGTTCTATGGTAACAATTTACTAAAATATGTTTACATTATTTGAACATAAAGAGATAATATTCCTGTAATTGTTCAACTCAAAATTCCTGGGTAAGTGGACTGACCACTGTGGTCATTAGTAGGGATGCACCGAATATTCGGCCACCGAAAATTATCGGCCGAAAATGGTTAAAAAGGCCCTTTCGGCTTTCACCCGAAGTGGTGAAAGTTTTTGCAGTAACACCCCCTCGAGAAATGTCAGCTGAACACGTTTTACAAATCGCAATCCGCGCCTCTCTCTCTGATATTTTTAAATATCTCCAAGCGGCAGACATGTTGGCTGTGAGCCAGCCGCGAGCATGGTCGCGCGCCGTGCTTGTCGCCGCGTTTTGATTACGTCATCACAACAACACGTTAGGTTACCAAAGTTATAGGTGCATTTGTTGTTGTTGAAGGTCTGGCTGTTACAGTCTTTATTTACACTATTTTGTTGTAGGCCTACTGGCCTAGATGTTTATGCAGTTTTAAAGCACCTTGGCTTTGTTCTGAATGCACTTTGTTGTAGTTATCCTACAGAGAAAAGAAAATGCACTTGACTTGGAATTAATGTACTGTATGCATTCAGAAGGGCTGAATAAATGTTTTATGGACCCATAATCGTGATTATTATTTAAGTTAAGTGTTGCCATAATCATTTATTTTTCCATAATCAGGTAGCTGAACAACATCGGTAAAAAATGTATACATTATATATATATATATATATATATATATATATATATATAGAAATATATATATTTCTATTAATCATTTTCGGCCTTTCGGCATTCGGTTTTCGGCTAACTGTTTCCTATTTTCGGTATCGGTTTCGGCCAAGAATTTCCCATTCGGTGCACCCCTAGTCATTAGGATGATTATGATAGTTTACTTAACTATTGGAATTTGACTATTAACAAATGTAAAAGGATGACATGGAATCAGCTGGTGAAAGTAACATTTGTTTATTAGGAAAAGGGGAGCTGGGAGTGGAGGTTGGTTATGGTGGCAGTGGGAAACAGTTGTTCCAGGGTGGGTAGAGAGGCCTGGCTGGTCTTGGGAGTGTGGAAGGCCTTGGATTCCTCCTGGGAGAGACACAAAAATCAGTGTGAGGCAAAAGCAGGCAAAGTTGTCAAAGAATATGCTGGTAAAAAGCTAGAGCAGCACGCAACAAACCATTCACGGCAACAATCCGGCAGGGAATGAGTGCAGGCTGTGCAGGTGTGGTTGATTGGAGATTGCTCCCAGCCGTGTAGAGCAGACCAGCAGGCAGAGAGAGAGACACACAGTGGAAAGAAACACATACAAACACTAACAGGGGTTTCAGGGACGGGCAGTGATAGTCGGTCCGTTCTTCTATATGTCTGTCTTTGGTTTTCTAAGTGTTATTCGATCCATATGACAATAGAGATATGTGCATAAACAACAAAAACACTTGGGGTATAATGTTCGAACAATGTTATCACCAAACATTTTGAGAATGTTTTTAGAGAACGTTATCCTACCTTTCAGAAGTACATTCTAGGAACCAAAATAAAACTTCTCGATGAAACCATTCCTAGAACAATGAATGGTAACATTCTCAAAATGTTTTTAGAACCAACAATGTCTAGCTGGGAACTCAGACATGCCTACGCAAACATGCAACATCATGAATTACGTGCTTGTTTTTTTCTAAAAAGGAAAATGTGGTGACATCAGATTTCTTTTAAACATCCTTTTCAAACAAATGCAACAACTTTGTTTTTTTTTTAAAGCGCACTACAAATGAATCTGACGTTGACCATGACCCTGTTAATATTTCGCATCACAGGAACATTTTATAAAAAAAATAATAACCTCCTGAAAACATTATCCAAATGTTGCTTCCAAAATGTTCTTCTTTGGTTATCATGTAACATTGAGGGAATGTTCTATAAAAGAACCTCTTTATAGTGTTACCCCAACAACGTCCAAAACACATCCTTAGAATGTTGGAGGCAAAACGTTCCACCTTTGTTGACTTATCACATTAAAGGAACATTTTATAAAACACTTTGTCATCTCAGGCCTCAATAACATCCTGAAAATTTTTTCAGAATGTTGCTTGGAGAATGTTCTTTATTTATTATCATGTAACATTGAGGGAACATTTGATATAGAACATCTTTAATGTGTTACCCAACAACGTCCAAAACACGTCCTTAGAATGTTGCAGGCAAAACATTCCACCTTTGTTAACATATCACATGAAAGGAACATTTTATAAAAAAACGTTCTGTCATCTCAGGCCTCAATAACATCCTCAAAACATCCTCTGAATGTTGCAGTTAAAATGTTATGTCTTAGTTAACCTTAAAGATTATAGGAACATTATTTGAAATAAACATCCGACAAAGGTTATTTGAACATCAGATTAAAACGTTTCTTTAAAACCTTATTAGAACCTATAGGTAACATTAGCCAAAGTTGTGAGAACGTTCCCCGGTAGCTGGGATGTATTTATTATAAACGTTAGTCCTTAACATTTATCACTGTGTAAATCACCATTCAAACATATTTTAAAAGTTGAACAAACCCCACACAGCTCTGTGAAATGTAGACTTTTTTTAATCATTTCAGTAAAAACTAACGTTCATATTTCTCTTTTTGATTATAATACTGATGAACGTCAAAACAAAGCACTTTGGCAACTTACCACATATATTTTAAAATGCTTAATAAGCACCGTAAATTTCATGATATAATTTCTCTGTCATAATCGGTTGTTTCTGTGAACGGCCGACTGTTGTGTGATGGCAAATGCTGCGGCTACAAGGCATTGTGGGGCAGCATTTTCTCCTCTCCTTTCGGTAAGGGAGGTTCAGTGGTTCCTAAGCTAAAGGAGGTTATAAAGGAAGTTTGAAACCTCCTTTCCTATCATGTAGAGAATTCGAACGGCACTTAAGATGTATGCGCTCATACATCTTAAGAAAGTTATCACCAAACATTTTAAGAATGTTTTTAGAGAATGTTATCCTACCTTTCAGAAGAACATTCTGGGAACCAAAATAAAACGCCCCGCTGAAAACGTTTTAAGAGCAGTAGGGCAAAATGTTCTAATGATGTTATCAAAAACATCTTAAGAAGGTTATCAAAAACATCTTAAGAAGGTTATCACCAAACATTTCAAGAATGTTTTTAAAGAACGTTATCCTACCTTTCAGATAAAAATTCTGGGAACCAAAATAAAACGTCCCGCTGAAAACATTCCTAGAACAACGAATGGTAACAAACATTTCTAGCTGGGAACTCACACATGCCACCACAAACATGCAATATCTGCTTACAGCTTATCATGAATTACGTGCTTGTTTGTTTTCTTCAAAGAGGAAAATATGGTGACATCAGATTTCTTTTAAAACATCCTTTTCAAACAAATGCAACAAGTTTGTTTTTTAAAGCGCTCTAGAAATAAATCTGACGTTGACCATGACCGTGTTAATATTTGCCATAACAGCAACGTTTTATAAAAAAAGAATAGCATCCTGAAAACATTTTCAGAATGTTTCTTGGAGAATGTTCAATTGTTATTATGTAACATTGAGGGAACATTTTATAAAGAACATCTTTAATGTGTTACCCAACAACGCCCAAAACACATCCTTAGAATGTTGCAGGCAAAACATTCCACCTTTGTTAACATATCACATTAAAAGGAACATTTTATAAAACACTTTCTGTCATCTCAGTCCTCAATAACATCCTGAAAACATTTTCAGAATGTTTCTTGGAGAATGTTCTTCATTTGTTCTCATGTAACATTGAGGGAACATTTGATACAACCCTTTCTCTCATCTCAGACCTCAATAACATCCTGAAAACATTTTCAGAATGTTGCTTTGAAAATGTTCTTCATTTGTTATCATGTAACATTTTTGGAACGTTTTATAAAGAACATCTTTAATGTATTACCCAACAACGTCCAAAACACGTCCTTAGAATGTTGCAGGCAAAACGTTCCACCTTTGTTAACATATCACATTAAAGGAACATTTTATAAAACACTTTGTCATCTCAGGCCTCAATAACATCCTTAAAACATTTTTAGAATATTTCTTGGAGAATGTTCTTCATTTGTTCTCATGTAACATTGAGGGAACATTTTATACAACCCTTTCTCTCATCTCAGGCCTCAATAAAATCCTGAAAACAATTTCAGAATGTTGCTTTGAAAATGTTCCACCTTTGTTAACATATCACATTAAAAGGAACGTTTTATAAAAAAACTTTCTGTCATCTCAGGACTTAATAACATCCTCAAAACATCCTCTGAATGTTGCAGTTAAAACGTTATGTCTTAGTTAACCTTAAACCTTATATGAACATTATTTGAACAAATAAACATCCTAAAATCAGATTAAAACGTTTCTTTAAAACCTTGTTAGAACCAATAGGTAACGTTAGCCAAAGTTGTGAGAACGTTCCCCGCTAGCCATGACAAACTGGAGTTGAGACCAGGAGGCAGAGTCGCAGTCTTACACGCTTCTCTGCGCTCTCTCCTAGGCAGTCATCCATAGGAATCCCGAACCCAATAAAATACCCAATATTAACGGTGTGTGTGTCTGCCCAAGGACAATTTAAGGTAAAACCTAATAGAGGTGTCATACATAATAACCTAATAAAAGTAAATGTAACAACTATTACAGTGCAACAAAACAGGAAGATTAAATGTGGTCTCTTAAACATAAGATCTCTAGCATCTAAAGCAATACTGGTAAATGATTTAATATCAGATTATAATATTGATATATGCTGTCTCACTGAGACTTGGTTGAGACATGAAGAATATGTCAGCATAAATGAGGCCACCCCACCCAGCCATATCAATACTCATATTGCCCGAGGCACGGGCCGAGGAGGTGGAGTTGCAGCAATCTTTGACTCAAGTTTACTTATCAATACTAAACAAAAATTAAATTATACCTCCTTTGAAAGCCTCATTTTCAGTCTTACGCATCCGACCTGGAAAACTTTGCAGCCAATCTTATTTGTTACAGTGTACCGTGCACCAGGTCCTTATTCAGAATTCTAATCAGAATTCTCTGAGTTTTTATCAGCTTTGGTACTTAAAACAGATAAAGTAATTATCGTAGGTGACTTTAATATTCATGTTGACGATGATAAAAATAGCCTTACTGTTGCATTTAACTCTATATTCGATTCTGTTGGTTTCTGTCAGAGTGTAAATAAACCAACCCACTGCTATAATCACACTCTTGACCTTGTTCTGACTTATGGTATTGAAATTGAGCAACTATTAGTCGAACCGCATAATCCTGCTTTATCCGACCATTTCTTAATAACTTTTGAAGTACTGTTACTAGACTACAAAGCATTAGCCAAAAGCTCCTGCAGCAGAAACCTATCTGTTAGTGCTATAGCCAAATTTAAGGGAAAGATTCCACCAATACTTAACTCGATAGCATGTCTGCATGTAGGGGAGGAAACTTATACAACATGTACACCACCCCAAATTGATCATGTTGTTGATAGTGCTACAGATGCGCTGCGAATAAAATTAGACTCTGTTGCTCCTTTGAAAAAGAAGAAAATAAAACAACATAGATTAGCTCCATGGCATAATGCCGAAACCCGCAAAATAAAGCAAAAGTCGAGACAACTTGAAAGGATATGGCGTTCCACTAAACTTGAAGAATCTTGTTTAATTTGGCATATTACTCTCAATGAATATAAGAAAGCACCGCGTAAAGCGAGAGCAGCCTACTACTCTTCATTAATAGATGAGAATAACAATAATGCAAGATTTCTTTTCAGCACTGTAGCCAGGCTGACAGAGAGCCACAGCTCGACTGAGCCTTCTATTCCCATAGCACTCAGTAGTAATGATTTTATGTGCTTTTTTAACGATAAAATTGTTACTCTTAGAAACAAAATCAATGACCTCTTGCCTTTGACCAGTATAGTGTTATCAACAGCTCCCGGAAACGTTAGTTCTAATATTACACTAGATAGTAAACTAGAATGCTTTTCAGCCATAAACCTTGAACAATTCAATTCAATGATTCTCTCTTCTAAACCATCAACGTGTATCTTAGACCCGATTCCAACTAAGCTGTTAAAATAAGTTTTTCCATTAATTAGCACTTCTTTATTAAATATTATGAATTATCAGGCTATGTTCCACAATCATTCAAAGTAGCAGTGATAAAACCGCTTCTTAAAAAGCACAACCTCGATCCAGAGGTTTTAGCCAACTATAGACCTATTTCTAATCTTCCGTTCCTCTCAAAGATTCTTGAGAAAGCAGTCGCAAAACAGCTGTGTGATTACTTAAAAAACTATGATTTATTTGAAGATTTTCAGTCTGGCTTTAGAACACAACATAGCACAGAGACAGCTCTGGTTAAAGTCACAAATGACATTCTAATAGCCTCTGACAAGGGACTTGTCTCTATTCTTGTCTTGCTCAATCTTAGTGCTGCATTTGATACTATCGACCATGATATCCTATTGCAAAGACTAGAGCACTTAGTTGGCATACAGGGAACTGCTTTAGGCTGGTTTAGGTCCTATCTATCTGAACGCTCTCAGTTTGTCCGTGTCAACGATGAATCTTCCATGCAAACCAAAGTTAGCCATGGAGTGCCACAGGGCTCAGTGCTTGGACCTATTTTGTTCACCCTATATATGCTTCCGTTAGGCAATATTATAAGGAATCATTCTGTAAACTTTCATTGTTATGCGGATGATACTCAACTATATTTATCAATCAAGCCTGATGAAATTAATCATCTAAATAAAATTCAAGACTGCCTCAAGGACTTAAAACCGTGGATGACCTTACATTTTTTGATGTTAAACACGACCAAAACTGAAGTTATTGTACTTGGCCCGAAGCATCTACGAAACATATTATCTAAAGATATACTAACTATGGATGGCATTAATTTGGCCTCCAGTGAGACTGTAAGGAATCTTGGTGTTATATTTGATCAGGATTTATCCTTTAACACCCACATAAAATCAATTTCAAGGACCGCCTACTTCCATCTCCGTAACATTGCAAAAATCAGGCATATCTTGCCTCAAAACGATGCAGAGAAACTAGTCCATGCATTTGTTACTTCAAGGCTGGATTATTGTAACTCCTTATTACCAGGGTGTACCAAGAAGTCAGTCAAGTCGCTTCAGCTGATTCAAAATGCTGCAGCTCGTGTACTAACCAGAGTTAGGAAAAGGGACCACATTACTCCTGTTCTGGCTGCCTTACAATGGCTCCCTATAGAACACAGGATAGAATTTAAAATTCTTCTTCTCGCCTACAAAGCCCTTAATGGGCAGGCGCCATCTTACCTTAAAGAACTCATTATACCCTATTGTCCTACTAGGGCATTGCGTTCCAAGAATGCAGGGTTGTTGGTTGTTCCTAGAGTCTCTAAAAGTACAATGGGAGCCAGAGCCTTTTCTTATCAAGCTCCACTTTTGTGGAATCAGCTTCCAGTTTGTGTTCGGACGGCAGACACCCTATCCGTTTTTAAGAGTGCACTTAAGACCTTCCTTTTTGATAAAGCTTATAGTTAGGGCTGATTAGATTCAGCCCCTAGTTTTGCTGATATAGGCTTAGTTTGTCGGGGGACATCTTACTTCTTCCTTCTCTCTGTCTATACCTGTGTACTCTCATGTTCCGATTAACCCAGCTTCCCCAAATTTCTTTCTTTTTGGTGTCTATATACGCCGGGATCCGGAGTCATGGATGATCCTGCGGTCCTGTGTCATGGATCGCGAGTCCTGGATCTTGAGTCGTGGCTGTGGTCCTGGATCATAAGTCCTGGATGGATATCCTCGTGGATTCATCTTCCTATTATACACACATGCATTTCCAAACATTTGGTATACCTATGTTGCAAATGTATTATCTTTTCAATTTACACATGGCATCTATTGCACGTCTGTCCGTCCTGGGAGAGGGATCCCTCCTCTGATGCTCTCCCTGAGGTTTCTCCCATTTTTCCCTTTAAACTGTGGGTTTTCGCTGGAAGTTTTTCCTTGTACGATGTGAGGGTCTAAGGACAGAGGGTGTCGTATTGTCATACTGATATTCTGTACAAACTGTGAAGTCCACTGAGACAAATGTAACATTTGTGATATTGGGCTATATAAATAAACATTGATTGATTGATTGATAGCTGGGAACACACTCCTTGTTCGCTTGGGCTTTCCTGACTTCAGACTCCAGGCACAGCAGTGGATCTAAAGTACTCCTCCCTCTTCTAAACCCACTCTGAGAAAAATGAACTAATGACTCCTTATCAATGTAGTATGTCAGCCTTTCTGTTATCATTCTTTCCATAACTTTACACAAGTGCGATGTCAGAGCTATAGGTCTATAACTGCTTGGACTGGTTGGATCTTTCCCAGGTTTTCTAATAGGAATAATGACAGACTCTTTCCATATTATTGGCAGCTTCCCTTTCTCCCAGATCTTATTGTACATCTCCAGCAGCTTTCCTAATGCAAAATCACTTAATTTGATCAACATTATATAACATACATTATCTTTCCCAGTGCAGTCATTTTACACTTACTTAATGCTCTTCTCAACTCTTGAATAGCAAAAAGGTATATTTACAACACTCTGCGACGAATGTCTTTCTTCATATACATTAGGATGTTCATCTAACACTTCCTGCCTCCTGATCTTACCTTTTTCTGTCAAATTTTCCGAAGAATGAACTTTGACAACATTTTTAACTAGAGTTTCTGCCTTCTCCATAGCACCAGTGGCAATTTCCCCTCCATTCTCTAACACTGGCAGGTTACTCTGCTGTCTTATTCCCCTCATCTTCTTAACCATTCCCCATACTTTATCTAATGGTGTAGTTCTCCCAATACTTGAACAGAATCCTCTCCAACACTCCCTTTTTGCTCTTTTAACAATGTTCCTTACCTGAGCCTGTGCCTTTTTATATTCTAATTATTTGTGTAATGAATGTGTCTTTCTTAGCTTTCCAAACAGCCTGATTTTGTTTCGGATTGCATAATTACATTCTTTGTTCCACCACCGTACTATCTTAACACATTTACTAAGTTTACCAGTTTTATTCCCAATAGTTTGATTAGCGCTTTTAAATTATATTTGAAGTAAATTGCTCATTTATTTCATCAATACTTCCTGCCATATCAATCTGATCAAATTCATTATCACACAATTTAGCAAACATCTCCCAATTTGCTTTAGAAAAAGTCCATCTCATGATACCGTCTAGCTCAACCACATGACTTATATCAAACTTGATTATAATCAGAAGATGATCACTCCCAATACTGTTATTTGCCAATACTTCCCAACTACTACCAGAAGCTAATTCACTTGTTACAAGAGTTAGGTCGATCGCAGACTCTGTTCCATCTCTAAAATTGAGTCTTGTACCTTGCCCATTATTTAAACAAACTAATTCCTTTGCCTCCATTAAGTCCTCCACCACCTGTCCATTGTAATCTGTTGATCTCCCTCCCCACATTGTATTATGTGCATTCAAATCACCACACCATATTATTTCATTTCCTTGGCAAAGACTGTCTAATTCCTCTATTTTGAGTTTATTACATGGATTATAAAAATTCAGGACACTAATTTTCCTTTTATTAATCCAAACTTCTACACCCACTATTTCTAAATCATGACTGTTCTTAAATGTTAGCCTACTATAAGACATTACTTCTCTGATAAAGATTGCACATCCCCCTCCCTGGCCATCATTTCTATCTTGTCTTATAGCAGTATATCCCCCAATTATGAAGTCCAAATGAGTCTTCAGCCATGTTTCTTGAATACAAATAACGTCTGGTTTTTCTTTTAACTGATATATATAGGTCTTGAATTATTGTCAATTTGCAATACGGCTTCTAGCGTTCTAGCGTGTACTTATTAACAATCAATGCATCCTCTCCTATCACACACTGATGTGAACACTTTGTGGAGCTTTCCTTTGCCTGTGGGAGTTTGGGAAAATCTTTTGAAGAGAACATACTTGCTGCTACTTGGGATTTCCTAGCTATGTTTAGTGAAACCTTTTCTGTTGCTTCAGCATATGAGACTTTATTTTGCACTTTGTATCTCTGCACCTCCTTGGCCTTTTTCTGCACTTCGCAGCCCTGATACGCAGCACTATGTTCCCCACCACAGTTACAACCTTTCACCTTAGCACCTGCAGTACAACTACCATATTCATGTTCCCCCGCACATGTTGGACACCTGGGCTTAGTTGCTTTGCACTTGTCTGCCACATGCCTAAACCTTTGGCATTTAAAGCACCGCAGAGGTTTAGGGATGAATTCTCTTACTGGAAAGCTCATGCAACCGATCATTATCTTCTGTTGTATTGTTTCTTCAAACTGAAGAAGAACAGACAAACTATCCACTATCTTAACCTGATACCTAGTAGGAAGACGCTTAACTACAGAAACTTTTCCCCTTTTAATTTCTTTCTTGAGTTCTTCTATGCCGATTTCTATGGGAACTCCACTGATAACTCCAAGTATTTTCCAATTTGCTCCATGAACATGGCATTTAATTCGAACTTCATTCAGGGTCTTCATTTTCAGTAACTTTTCCTGTTGTTTTGCATTCATCAATTCAACCAACATCCGTCCTTTGCTCAGAAATCTTGCTTGCTTTATCGATCCAATTTCTTTGTGAATCACTTTAGTCAAGGCCACTGGATGTAGCTTAGCTGCAGATTGCTCACCAAACTCCACGATCACTTTCCACTCTTCATTCTCAATCCTTTTCTTTACTTTCTTCAATTCATTCTGCGAATCAGATTCACGATGACTGTCACTTGACATGTCTATCTTCTTTTTGAAGACTTTTTCCTTACTTCATTCCACCCTCCTTCTCCTTCAGATGCACTTTCCATATCCTCCTCTCCAGGACTCAAAGACGCCATTCCACCAGCTGCTCTCAATCTCGCACTCACCCCCACACTCATTGAGCTTCATCAACAACCACACCTGGCCTGCTCTTCCTCTCCTCCCTCATATGCAGACTCTGCTGCCCCAGCACTGCCCCAAGTGGGAGCTGCTGTTTATTACAGGGTCTAAAACTCACTGCATTATTTGAGTGGGTTACATTAATAGAAGAGAATATGTGTTCGGTAGTGACAATTCTTAATCTTTTTCAGATTTTGGAACAGATTTATATCAAAAGTATGGGATCGAGCTACTTACCATTAAGCCGTGAGGGACAGGGATGCAGTGTCACTGCCTTGTCAAAAATGCAGGGGTGTGGCTAAAAACCAGGCTCAGCCATTGGACTAAAACCCCTTGTGTTTCGGTAGTGACATGAAAACTGGGGACATGATTTTTTGAGTTTAGTTTTTTTATTAAAAGATTAAACCCACAATAAATCTAAATATTCCGACTTTGAAGTATTATTTGAATTATTTGAAGTATTAAAGTAACGTGTTATGGCAGGAAAGTTCAATCTGGTATATTCATTTTAATGTCACCTTATATATATTCATGTGTGTTACATTTGAAGGGACAAAGTATATTTTTCCTCCCCAATATATTGAGGTGAAGTCTTTGTGTTTAGAGAGGGATGTGAGCAGGGGACATCCTTATTTGGGGATAGCTCCAAAACTCTGGAATGTTTCCCTCATAAAAGAAGAGGGTGCGTTACACATATTTAGGGCAAATGTGTGTGTTTTCATTGCAGTAAATATATGTGCTGCGTGATTACTGTTCAACTATACCTCTGTTTTTATTATTTCATGTGTGGGTACTGAAGGATTATTTGAATTATTTGAAGGATTAAAGTAACGTGTTATGGCAGGAAAGTTAAATCTGGTATATTCATTTTAATGTCACCTTATATATATTCATGTGTGTTAAATTAGAAGGGACAAAGTATCTTTTCCCTCCCCCAATATATTGAGGTGAAGTCCTTGTGTTGAGAGAAGAGATGGGAGCATGGGACACCCTTATTTGGGAATAGGGCCAAGACTCTGGAATGTTTCCCTCGTAAAAGAAGGGTGTGCGTTACACAATCTTGTAGCAGATGTGTGTGTGTTTTCATTGAAGTAAATATAAGTGCTACATGATTACTGGTCAACTATACCTCTGTTCTTATTCTTTCATGTGTGGGTACTAAATGGCTACAAACATTGTGGAGAAATTAGCTTAAACATCTTTTATTACTCTATATGAAATGGAAGCAGTTTTTATGACAGGGACGAGAGAGGTGGGGGAGGGAGCGCATTCCGAGGAGTTTCAGCATATCAATTGTCAGGGGAATCGACTTGTTTTTAATAGAGGTGTGTGGTTGGTTACTTTGTGTTAATAATAGCAGTATGTGTAAAGGAAGCTGGAAATATACAATGTGAAACCTTTTATTTGAAGTAAAGATGTGAACAATAGCTCAAACAAATGGAAGGGCCATAGGTAAGCCTGTGAGAAGTTTGACTATTTGAAAAGCATCTCTAATACTGCTTAAGAGCATAGGTAATGTGTTCCTCGTTGCTATTGATATGAAAGTAATTAACATGTATTACGTATATTTAGCCAACTATAACAACTATATCTTAAAACATACTTTTAACTTGTGTGTGGCAGCCTGAGGCGGGAAGATGGACACAGGGACAAAGGGCCATAAACGGGATGTGTGTGTGCTGGCTACAAGCTGCTGTGTCGCACTGATTGGGTGCGACAGGCCATGTGTTGGTCTCTGCCAATAAGATGACCTCTGGGGGAAAGCACGTACACCTCCTCCTCCTGTGTTTTAGTATGAAAGACTGTGTTTTCCTTTGGTTCGCGCTCTTGTTTTTCACCGGCCGTTCCTGAGACCTGTCTCACACGGTGGTAGAATCTGAGCCCGGAGTACTCTGCAGAGTATCGTTACTGTATATCATTAAAGCAAGATTATTGTTTAACTTGTATTCTGGTGTTTCTTAATCCCTCCCTTTTCCCGAATTCACCCAGCTTATCAAACGACACGCGGAGACGAGGTTGGTTTTCAACATCCTCCAAATCTCCAACAAATGGTGACCCCGACGTTTCTGAGTGGGGTGTTTTCGGGGAAGAGACCACCAGCGGCAAGCGGACGGAATAGTCCAGGGCTAAACATCTCGGCCTCTTCTGACAACTACAAACAGAGCTCTGTACAATAGGCTACCAGGTGAGCAGACACGATTTAATTCGAAACCTGTGATTTGACCATATTCCAAATTTTAGGGTTGTCAGACGAGGTTTACAGTGTTTTTTATAGTAACAATGCAAATGCGTGTTTTAGTTGTTAAAATCGGATATCGAGTTCCGACAGGCCAGAAGGGTATTGAAGTCCCGGGCTTGAAAGTGGCGGTATTGAGTCCCCACAGTTAAAATCGGATATCAAGTTCCGACAGGCCAGAAGGGTATTGAAGTCCCGGGCTTGAAAGTGGCGGTATTGAGTCCCCACAGTTAAAATCGGATATCAAGTTCCGACAGGCCAGAAGGGTATTGAAGTCCCGGGCTTGAAAGTGGCGGTATTCAGTCCCCACAGTTAGACTGTCTAGAGTAGTCAGTTGGTTGTATTAAGTCTCCATATAAGACTGACTCAAAATAACGAATCCACAGCTCGACGGGGCTGGAGATGAGTTATTTTTTATAAGTGATCCAAAGGAGAGTAACGCAAACTTCAGAAAGTCATTCTGAAGTGACCGGGCCTCACTATATCCTTTGGTGTGTTGTGAATATTTACTGGTAACAAGGACAGTAAGTCAGATCAATAGATATGAAGTCTGTGAATATTTACTGGTAACAGAAACAGCCTAAGTCAGATTAATAGATACGAAGTCATAATGAAAGGAGAATTTCAACGAGAGGAGCGTGAGTTAAGAGCTTACGAGAACAGTGGGTTCAAGCAAAAAAAAAAAAAAAAAATTGAATACAAGGATAGCAGAAGTGTTAATTGTTGAAAGAAGCCCCCCTTTTCCAAAGGAGAGGCTGAGAGCTACAGCAGGGGAGAGAGAAGGGGGTGTCAGTATTTGTCTGTGAGAGTTCCCCCCACCCTTTTTCCTCTCGAGAGCAGCAGCAGCAGCCCGGAGTGTGTCTGCTTGCTTTTTTCTCTAGTGATCTGAAGTTGGAGTGAAATACATAGAAAATTAACAGATCAAGGTGTGATTTGAAGTGGTAGATATATTGAAATAAATAAGAAACAATGATTTGCTGCTATTTAAATATAGTCTTTGAGAACTGATTGATACCGTTGCATTGCGTGGTGAATTTCATGGTATTTGTCAATTAACTAAGGATTGTACTTAATTATATTCCAAGGGGAAAATTATATTAAATACAGGAACAAAAGAGTAGAAAGTAAAGAGAAGGTTTTTGTAAGTTCGTCAGAGGGAATCTGTTAATGTTTAAGCATGACAGAGGTCCTGCACGAGGTTTTGCTCCAGCCATCTCACACGGTTACACAAAGGGGTGATTTATGAGAAACTTGTGGTCAGGAGAAATGAGATGTTTTGGAAAGTAGACAGAGAGAGAGAGAAAAGTAAGGTTGTTGCTAAAATATAGAGAGTAAAAGTTATATAAAGTTAACTACTATTCGGGAGAATGTCATATTGTTGAATGAGTAACCTAAAATAAGTGAAGATGGTGAAATAGTTTGATTAAGGATACAACCGGTAACTACTGATTAAATACACAGTGATGGTGTACATGAACATTGAGAGTAGATTAAGTTGTTTTGTTCTTCATGCTTTTCACCGGAAGTCATTTGAATTGTTATTATTTTTAAGTAGTGTTGTTTTGTGTTATATTTCTAGACTATAATGTACCCACATGCATGTGGTTTCTTTGTCCCAGTTCATTTTAAAGTCAGCCGCCTCATGGCTAAATCTATTTGACCCCATGAGGTCAAGGGTCATTCTGTTAGACCACCATCTTGTGAAAGACAAATCATTGTTCTTTTGTCACATTTTGAATTAGAAAAGAGTTCATTTTGCTAGATCAATTTATCTATAAATGTTGTAGTGGGAGTTTTGTGTTTGCTAACATTTTTAGGAACGACAACACTAGGAGATGAGTAAACTCAAGAATCCGTGGAGTGTAAATACATTGAAAAAAACACATTTTTATACTCTAACTTTTTGCACATCATAGACAAGGTATTTAGACAATATAAATAAATATTCACCAAAAGTAATAAGTAAAATGGAAAGTAGACATGGGCCTACACTTGAGTCAAAGTATATTACTGTGATCTGATCAGTGTGCTCTGCAGGTTTACTATTGTTCTAAGTAACAGTGGGATTTAAAATATTGGAGAAAGTATGGAGATGTTCTTTCGTAGTGTGTGAAATATGTAATGCTTGAAACAGGTATTTCAATTTATGGAAGAAAATGGTTTCCTGAAAGAGTCAGGTTGGGTACATATGTAACAATGGATGAAACAATTTATAGAGGGAGTTTTTGTAATATCATTAGTAGACATTAATGGTGTTGTTTAGATGGCATTTAGCAACTAAGACATATAGTATGATTAGAAAGAGACAGAGTGGAAAGGGTTGGATTGATTCAATCTCAGTGTGCTAGATTTCTTATGGATAATGCGTCCCGGGACCTGGACTCCCCCTCTGAGTTAGAAAGGCTACGACCCCGTCCCTCCAAGCAGACAAAAGACCCAACCCAAAAGGAGGCTCCTCCTTCTCCATCAAACAGACAGAGAACCGGAGCTGAACCGTCTCCACCTGAGGCATCCAGAACCAAACCGCTTGCTGACATACAGAAATACTCTCATCAGTCCCTCAGACAGGGCATGAAGCTGAGCCACGAGATTTGGCACAGGAGCAGAGTGGGGGACATGAGAGCAGAATCCGCCCTCCATGAAGCAGCAGAGAGACTGTAAAGGGGAGATGAAATGCAAAGCAGTGCAAAGAACAGTGGCATGATGTGGGCTGCAGATGTGACTGGGCCAAAGGCTGCCTAAAACAGTTACAGCGGATGGATTCAAGAGCTGATGGACTGAAGAGAAGACAGAATCAGAGGAGTTGGCATAGTCGATTTGAAGTGAGGAGGTCGGGGTCACGGCTTGAGACAACCAGGGGAGGAGAAAAGGAAAACGGGAATGAGTGAGTTTACACATAAACACACTTATTCACAAAACGCGCATAGAAGACACCACATTTAAAGAACTTGAATTGACTTGATAAATAAGTAAAGATAAAAAGAGGTATTAACCATGAATTAATCGATTGGTAAATTCAAAATAGCAGTAAAGAGGAAACTATTAATGTAAAATGAGAAAATCATCCTAAAAACACACTGAGGGTTAAAGGGGGAGACATGAGGGAAATATGCACTACACTTTAAGCAGGGGGTGTTTTGGAGTAGCACAGTGTAGAACCATATTCTTCAATCTTTCCATCATATTAATAAATCATTCTTCAAGAGATTTTTATTCATGTGTGAATAAAGCAGTGATTTCATTTGTTACAATATTGATTTCACCATTGTGGCATAGTTATTACCATAGGAGGGCTTTAGGATGGAAACTGTTTTTAATCCTTGGTAAAGTAAAGGGTGATGGTTGCTTGTTCGGACACCCAAGGTTCCACACACTGCTAAAGAGTTTAACATTGTTTTTAAGTAGACCGGAATTGAAGATAAATGAGTATAATGAGCTATGAAATGCAGAGCTACACAGATCCTAGTAATGTTTTGACTCAAGATAATAGTTATGTACACAAGTTTCTGAATTAGATTTCTTAGACATTTTAATACTACTTAGGTGTAAATAAATTGCAGTAGTAGTAGTACTATTATGAAGTGAGTTTTGTACCAAGTTGCAGGAAATGTGGGAAGCAGCCGTCCCGATGACAAGTTAGAGATATCTGACTTAAGGTGGTAATCGTGAATTGATAAATGATGGCGCTCCATATATGACTGATTTTTGTAGACAAAGGATACTGGCCTATGCTGAAATATCAAGGTCTCTGCAGAGCACGACACATGGCCAATGAAACTGAGACCAAATGACCTTTGACCCTGACTGACAGTGTGACTTGAGAAAAGCACTATCAATGACTGACTCTGGGGCTGACCAAACTTGACTTTACAACCTGACAGTGTGGGTGTGAATGAATTTCTGCATGTGATCAGTGTAACTGCATGATTCTAAAACAATAACTAACCGAGCATGTCTTTGGACTAATACATTATTTTGGAGCTCCATGGGAAACACAGGTTTCCTACAATTCCACGCATTTGGAAAAATGCACATGTGACCCGTTTCTAATTCCCACAGGAGTTGGCGGTTTGCAAATGTAAAACTCAAACTAAAATCTAAAGATTCTGTTTCTTTTAGGACTGCCAGCTGGAAATGAACACTTATTTTCCCTGGAGTGTTTACTGTGAAAAATGATGGATGTACTTTTGTGAATGATGTTTGGTATTTTCTTATAACCACTGGTTACCTGAAGGTTTTCTTCCCATACAGGATTTTATTACACATGTTTACATTGATTGACAGTTTTAGATTTAACCTGCTCCATATCTGGGGATAAGATAATGTTTGATTAATGTTGACATGTTTCTAATATTGATTGAGTTATAACAGGTAACACAGATGCAGAATCAGTGGCCAAGGGGCTACTGAGAGAGGTAATTCCAGAATGAGAATGAGAAGGTGAACTGTGATAATGAAAACAATTTGGTAATATTTCAACAGGTATTAAAGTAACTGAGGTTTGAAGTGTAGAAAGAACATATTACAGCTAAGTTAAAACATAGTAATGTAATGAGATAGAATTTAATTTAGACAACATCTTGTAACTAGCCTGGTAAAGAAGTAAAAGCCATAGACTGTTTAGATCATTATGGGGATGTACATTTAATTTAAAGTCATAATAGAAAGACATTTGATGACAGTATGTTGAATTTCTGTATTCATTTTTCAGCTTGATAATATCCAAGCAGTGACAGGTAGAAGCAGTCTCGCCTGGAAATTATTCACTTTGTCAGTATCATGATTTTAGTTGTTTTTAATCCATAACATTAGTTTGTTCCATTACCAGAAACATTAGCAGTTCATATTATATTTAGATTTTAAATGGGATCTCAAGGATTTCATTTATAATAACACAGATGCTTGTCAGGAATTCAGAGCTATTGAGATATGTTATTTAGTTCACCTGAAGATGTTGGGGTTTATTTTGTTGACACAGGCCAAGTATTAGAATACTGAAGCGGCCTACCAGCGGTGGGTCAAACACCCCAGAAGCACTGAGTGTAGACTTGAGGGGTGGGTATCAGATTTCTCCACACAGGTTGCTGACGCCAAAAGGGGGACCCGAGGAGCAGGAGGCCGACACAGCGGAGTTCGTCTGGCTGAAGGTCGTCAGGCCTACGTGACTCAACTCCAGGTTCTCCGGCCTCTACAGAGTGACCCAGAGGACATCTCATGCAGTCCGCCGAGGAGCAAAGGGGGACATCTGGTACTACTGGAGCCAGTGTGCGGCGAGGAACACTCCGGCTAGGACCTTGGAGGACATCAGGATGGACCTGGCTATCGTCAACGCGGACATCCCTACAGCAGACGACTTGGAAGCAGGCATCAGCGGACTGGAGGAGAAGGACCTCGCGGACATCCCTACAGCAGACGACTTGGAAGGAGGCGTCAGCGGGCTGGGGGACTTCTCGAGGCAGCAGAGGAGTCTACTTCTCTCTGATCAGATTCATCAGTTCCACCTTTGAAGGAAAGGCCGCATCTCCCCCTCCCTATCAGCTGCCCTTGTTGGCGTATTCCGCTGAGGGGGGGGGGGGGGGGGGGGGCCCTGATGATTCAACAACACGCAAGGATGCTGCTTTCTGGCACTCAGGCTCTCACTCTGATAGTTTCTTCACTGTCATTGGAGGTTGTTTTCTGTTCTCAAGGGTTTAATGAAGGGGGACAGACACAGTATCAAAGAATGACAGTAGTTTGTTTCAAATGTCTTATGTGTGTTGGTCTCGTTAAAGCGAGACCAAAAAGGGGGAATTGAAGGATTATTTGAATTATTTGAAGGATTAAAGTAACGTGGTATGGCAGGAAAGTTCAATCTGGTATATTCATTTTAATGTCACCTTATATATATTCATGTGTGTTAAATTAGAAGGGACAAAGTATCTTTTCCCTCCCCCAATATATTGAGGTGAAGTCCTTGTGTTGAGAGAAGAGATGGGAGCATGGGACACCCTTATTTGGGAATAGGGCCAAGACTCTGGAATGTTTCCCTCGTAAAAGAAGGGTGTGCGTTACACAATCTTGTAGCAGATGTGTGTGTTTTCATTGAAGTAAATATAAGTGCTACATGATTACTGGTCAACTATACCTCTGTTCTTATTCTTTCATGTGTGGGTACTAAATGGCTACAAACATTGTGGAGAAATTAGCTTAAACATCTTTTATTACTCTATATGAAATGGAAGCAGTTTTTATGACAGGGACGAGAGAGGTGGGGGAGGGAGCGCATTCCGAGGAGTTTCAGCATATCAATTGTCAGGGGAATCGACTTGTTTTCAATAGAGGTGTGTGGTTGGTTACTTTGTGTTAATAATAGCAGTATGTGTAAAGGAAGCTGGAAATATACAATGTGAAACCTTTTATTTGAAGTAAAGATGTGAACAATAGCTCAAACAAATGGAAGGGCCATAGGTAAGCCTGTGAGAAGTTTGACTATTTGAAAAGCATCTCTAATACTGCTTAAGAGCATAGGTAATGTGTTCCTCGTTGCTATTGATATGAAAGTAATTAACATGTATTACGTATATTTAGCCAACTATAACAACTATATCTTAAAACATACTTTTAACTTGTGTGTGGCAGCCTGAGGCGGGAAGATGGACACAGGGACAAAGGGCCATAAACGGGATGTGTGTGTGCTGGCTACAAGCTGCTGTGTCGCACTGATTGGGTGCGACAGGCCATGTGTTGGTCTCTGCCAATAAGATGACCTCTGGGGGAAAGCACGTACACCTCCTCCTCCTGTGTTTTAGTATGAAAGCCTGTGTTTTCCTTTGGTTCGCGCTCTTGTTTTTCACCGGCCGTTCCTGAGACCTGTCTCACACGGTGGTAGAACCTGAGCCCGGAGTACTCTGCAGAGTGCTTCGTGATTTCTTTGTATTTGTATTTTGTATCGTTACTGTATATCATTAAAGCAAGATTATTGTTTAACTTGTATTCTGGTGTTTCTTAATCCCTTCCTTTTCCCGAATTCACCCAGCTTATCAAATGACACGCGGAGACGAGGTTGGTTTTCAACATCCTCCAAATCTCCAACAGTACTAAATGGCTACAAACATTGTGGAGAAATTAGCTTAAACATGTTTTATTACTCTATATGAAATGGAAGCAGCTTTTATGACAGGGACGAGAGAGCTGGGGGAGGGGACATTCTTCTTAAGATTTTCAGCATGTCAATTATCAGGGAAATCTACTTGTTTTCAATAGATGTATGTGGTTAATTACTTTGTATTAATAATAACAGTATGTGTAAAGGAAGCTGGAAATATGCAATGTGAAACCTTTTATTTGAAGTAAAGATGTGAACAATAGCTCAAATGGCTGGAAAGGCTGCAGGACAAATGAGTGTGTTCTCTATATTGGGCCTGTGTGAAGTTTGAATATTTGAAAAGCATCTCTAATACTGCTTAAGAGCATAGGTAATGTGTTCCTCGTTATTATTTATATGAAAGTAATTTACATGTATTACGTATATTTAGCCAACTATAACAACTATATCTTAAAACATACTTTTAACTTGTTGGTGGTAACCTGAGGGGGGGAAGATGGCCACAGAGACAAAGAGCCATAAAGGGGATGTGTGTGTGCTGGCTGCAAGATGTGAAATAAGATTAGGAAACTTGTTGTTTAGAGCAGGTTCGTTCCAGACACCAAAAGGTATCTGGTTTTCGTCAAACTGAAAGAGACTTTTTGTTTCCAGGTTTCTTCTGCTGTGTCGCGCTGATTGGGTACGACAGGCCATGTTTTGGTCTCTCCCAATAAGATGACCTCTGGGGGAAGCATTCACACACCTCCTCCTGTGTTTTTAGTATGAAAGCATGTGTTTTCCTTTGGTTCGCGCTCTTCTTTTCTTCATGCTGGCCAAGGTGGTAAGACCTCTCCCAGCGAGAGGACCAGAGCAGGGGCACCCGAAGGGGCCCCTTTTGAATTGTTTTGTGATGTATTGTATGTTCTACCATTAAAACAGATTATTGTTTAACCCTTATCCTGCGCCGGAAGATGTGCAAGCTATCTGCTGTCCTGATTTCAATGGGGAGCTCATTCCACCATTTTGGAGCCAGGATAGCAAACCCACAAGTTTTTGCTGATGGGAACTTGGGTCCCCCTCGCAGTGCGGGTGCAGCGAGCTGTTTGGCCGATGCAGAGTGGAGTGCAAGTGCTGGGGTGTACGGTTTAACCATGTCCTGGATGTAGGAAGGGCCAGATCCATTCGCAGCATGGTACGCAGGTACCAGTGTCTTGAAGTGGATTCTAGCAGTTACCGGAAGCCAGTGAAGGGAGCGGAGGAGCGGCGTGTTGTGGGGGAATTTTGGAAGGTTGAAGACCAGACGAGCCGCTGCATTCTGGATGAGCTGCAGAGGTCGGATGGCACATGCAGGTAGACCAGCCAGGAGGGAGTTGCAGTAGTCTAGGCGTGAGATGACGAGAGCCTGGACCAGAACCTGCGCTGATTTCTGGGGACGTATCCTCCTGATGTTGTAAAGTGTGTATCTGCAGCGGCGGGTTGTAGCAGCGATGTTTGCAGTGAAGGACAGTTTGTTATCTAGGATCACACCCAGATTCCTTGCAGTCTGAGTCGGAGAAACAAGAGAGGTGCCGATGTTGATTGTTAGGTCAAGAGTGGGACAATCTTTTCCCGGAAGGAAAAGCAGTTCAGTCTTGTCAAGGTTGAGCTTGAGGTGATGAGCAGACATCCACTGAGAGATGTCTGCTAGGCAAGCAGAGATGCGGGCGACGACCTGGGTCTCTGAGCGGGGAAAGGACAGAATTAGTTGGGTGTCGTCAGCGTAGCAGTGGTATGAAAAACCATGCGGGCTAATGACAGACCCGAGCGAGTTTGTGTACAAGGAGAAGAGGAGGGTACCAAAAACACAGCCCTGAGGGACCCCTGTAGTTAATTTACAAGGGTCGGACTCGGACCCTCTCCAAGTTACCCTGTAGGTGCGGTCTTTGAGGTATGAGTTGAGGAGGGAAAGTGCAGTGCCTGAAACTCCATGTTCTTGGAGAGTACGAAGGAGGACCTGATGGTTCACCGTGTCGAATGCAGCAGACAGGTCCAGAAGGAGGATGACAGAGGAGAGGGATGCTGCTTTAGCAGTGTGCAGTTCGTCAGAGACAGCAAGTAGAGCAGTTTCTGTTGAGTGACCTGCCTTGAAACCAGACTGGTGCGGATCCAGAAGGTTGTTCTGATGGAGATAACAGGAGAGTTTTTTAAAGACAGCTTGTTCAAGTGTTTTAGACGGGAACGGGAGGAGAGAGACAGGCCTGTAGTTTATAACATCAGACGGGTTGAGAGTTGGTTTCTTTAGGAGAGGGTTTACTCTTGCCTCCTTGAGACTGTTTGGAAAGTGACCAGAAGTTAGAGAAGTGTTGATGAAATGGGTGAGAAACGGTAGAATATCAGGAGCGATAGTCTGAAGGAGGTTTGAGGGGATAGGGTCCAGAGGACAGGTGGTAGGACGGGCAGAGGTAATGAGGGTAAGAACCTCACTTGGAGAGAGAGGGGAGAAGGAGGTCAGTGTGTGGGTGAATGGAGGGTCTGGTGACCCAGCGGTGAGTAAAGGTGAGTCAGAAAAAGAAGAGCGAATATCATCAACCTTTTTTTCAAAGTGGTTAACAAAGTCGCTTGACAGAAGGAGGAGGGGGGAGGGGCTTTGGGGGGGTCCAAGAGGGTGGAAAAGATAGAAAATAGTTTTTGGGGATTGGAATAGGAAGATTGGATCTTATCTTGAAAGAAAGTGCTTTTTGCCTCAGAGATGGAAGCAGAGAAAGAGGAGAGGAGAGCCTGATAGGTTAGGAGGTTGTCACGGCGTTTGGATTTCCACCATTTCCGCTCTGCTGCCCTAAGGATGGTTCTATTAGCACGCAGTGCGTCATTTAGCCAGGGAACAGGAGGGGACTGACGAGCCTGCCGAGATCTGAGAGGACAGAGAGAGTCCAGAGAGGATGAGAGAGTAGAGAGGAGAGTTTCTGCAGCAGAGTTTGGAGGCAGGAGTTGGAACGAGTCACAGGAAGGGAGGGCTGAGAGCACCGATGAGAAAAAGGTAGAGGGGGAGAGGGAACGGAGGTTACGGCGGACAGGTGCAGAATTAGAAGAGATTAGTTTGTTATGTTTGGAAAGGGACTGTGACGGCATGGAATTCAAAGGTGGAAGGAGTGAAGTTAGGTAGCTTAAAGAGGGAAAAGCTCCAGTTGGGAGAGAGCAGGAGACCAGTGCCACCTCCTCTGCCAGAGGTTCTGGGTGTATGGGAGAAGGAATATGCTGTGGAGAGAGCTGCTGGGGTGGATGTGTTGGATGGAGTGATCCAGGTCTCCGTGAGAGCAAGGAAATCCAGAGACTGCAGGGAAGCGTAGCCAGAGATGAAGTAAGCCTTAGGAACAGGTGACTGGCAGTTCCACAGGCCCCCTGAAACTAGATGTTGGATCTCAGTGGAGCATGTGGGATAGACGAGAGCAGGCCGGTTATATCGCTTAGGAGATACACGGGGCCAGTAATAATTGCGAGAGGACACATGAACAGGATTTCTCTCAGAAATCGCCGTTTTACAGATGTAGGGATTCATTTCAGACAGTTTGAAACGCGAGGGCCGTGATTGGTACGTGATCTGCCCTCGCTCAAGGGAAAACCTCCAGCTTGACTTGAGACCGCCCCTGTGATAGATAAATGTAATTATAATGAAGCCAGCTGCAATGAATCATTGATCCACCAGGGGGTGCAGTGGGGTTCCACACTGGAGCTCATGTGAAATAAAGTCAGATACAGTACGCTGGATGTACAGCGGAACTTTGTTAAGATCCATATGTCACGGATATCATACTCTGTGCTAAATAAGAGACATTTAATCATTTACAAAACATCACCCTGTTGTTATTTAACAAAATAATGTTGTTTAGTCGAAAAAAACGAACGGGAGGAAATGCAACCCGGCTCTCGATTTTTAATCCTAATTTAATCATCATCTTCACCACGATCATTTATGTTTATGTTCGCCGAATAGACGTGAAATCAATGACACATGAATATACTGTATTCAACTTCATTAAAACGTTATTAACGTGCCTAAACTCAGTAATTCACAAAAAATATTTATATTTTAATGGAGCCCCGTCAGCAGATCAGGATCCCAACGCGCAGCGGAGGGATATTGGTCTGCATGACGGGTGTTATTTTCCCCATAAGGAACAAGTCGCTGCAAATTATCCCGCTTATTACACGGCCACATTCTCAACAAAGTAACGAAATGACTCCCAATATTAATTGAAATGCTTTTATGGATTTAGAAAATGTTTTTATTGATTTAAAAAATAGTTGTATTGATTTAAATTGACATGCATCCGCTAAGAAAAATTGTCCATTGTTACCGTTTTTTATACAGTGTGAATGAAACGGCAGCTCTCTCCCCCCTCCCCCCCTGATCTTTCTTCTCCAGCAGCTAAATTAACAGTAGGTTACTCTGAGTGACCATAGACTGTAAGTGACAAGCTTACAGTTAGTGACGTAACAACACCATAAAAGCTGGCGGGTTGAAAGCAATACGGGAGGTAAAAATAACTACAATATTTGTGATTTATTTATTGTGGCTTTTATGTTTTTAGGTATAAAATGTTATGTAATTCAGGCTTATAGTTCATCCTTCTCTAAAAGCATTCAAAAATGACAATATTCATAGTAATTTAATAAATCCTTCCAACACACATTGTAAAAAATAGCCTACTGTAAGTTAAGAAATCATTCCAATATGTACATCTTCGGATGTAACAACAATAACATTATAAATAGTAACATAGCTGAACATGGTATTGCACCTTTAGCTTTGAGTGTTACTGACCTGAGATGTTTTTATTACATGAATTAAGGTGACTGAGGCTTTGGGATGCAAACTCATCTGTATGAAAAAGGTGACAAGGATCCGAGCCCCCGGCTCCCCCACCCCACGGAATATCGGCTTTAAAATTAGGAATAACAGAGGATTTCAGCAGTCAGAACAACTAAAGCAGCAGTCTTAACAGAAACGCCAAAGAGTCACATCTAATAGAAATATATAAAAGCATTTATTTTAATTGTGTAGCAGTCAGTTTATAATTTTGGCAGCACTGTTGAGCATTTTGAAAATGTATTTTCATGCCTCTGTGCAAGGCTTAGTCTTTCTATCTTTATAGCCACATGGTGTAAAGTAACTAAGTTCATAAACTCAACAAGTACTATATTTGGGCACAATTTTGAGATACTTGTACTTTATTTAAGTATTTCAATGTTTTGCTACTTTGTTCTTCTAATACAGTTCAGAGGTACATGGTGTACTTCTACTCCACTACATGTATGTAATACCTTTAGTTACTTTACAGATGTGGATGAATGATGTGAAATATAATCAAGTGTTAAATCAGACTTTAGTTCCACCTGGAGTTAATCCACAAGCTACCCTGCAGTATACAAAGTCATTCAAACTAGCTGCATCTTTACCAGCTTTGAGAACACTTTCATGATCAATCATTATAAAACATATCATATATATTATTCTGAAAAGGACCAATCTGCACAATGACTACTTTTACTGTCGCTACTTTCACTATATTTTGATGAGAATACTTTTCTACTTTCACTTGAGGAACATTTTGAATGCAGGACTTTTACTGTAACAGAGTATTCCTACACTCTGGGACTATTACTTTTAGTCAAGTACAAGATCTGAGTGCTTCTACTTTTACTCAAGTACAAGATCTGAGTACTTCTACTTTTACTCAAGTACAAGATCTGAGTACTTCTACTTTTACTCAAGTAAAAGACCTGAGTACTTCTACTTTTACTCTACAAGATCTGTGTGCTTCTACTTTTACTCAAGTACAAGACCTGAGTGCTTCTACTTTTACTCAAGTAGAAGATCTGAGTACTTCTACTTTTATTCTAGTACAAGATCTGAGTGCTTTTACTTTTACTCAAGTACAATATATATATATATATATATATATATATATATATATATATATATATATATATATATATATATACCAGCTCTGTTTATAGCCTATGAAAAAAACTATTAGAAATAGAAGGCTAAAGCTAACGTTAGCAGATAGTGACAATATATAATAGCTAGCTAGCTCAACGATTCCTTAAATAATATTGCCACAGAAAAACTTTTCAGTTCACATCACGCTCTGCCGCTCCGACAGGGAGCTCTGCTCTGAACACCTGAACGGCCCGTTCTAACAGCTGTTCACCAGCGGTCCAGTCTGTGCCACAGTGACTCCGGACGCGCAGTTAATATTAACGAACGCACCCAAGGTAATGTAGCTGCTGAAGCTAGACCATCATCTCGGAGCGGCAGAGCCTTATTATACATCCATGAGAGCAGAGCCGACAGGCAGGAAGACTCGAGCACACAGCTCGCACTTCATTATAATATTAAAAAAAAGAACACCATGCGTGTCATGATGGCACATAACAGCTTACGGCCGCAGATTATTCCGGGTCCCAGACCCCCCCATACCCCAAAAATATTTTTATTGCAGACCTACATGAATCACACAAACAACCTATTTTGGATTCAAAACTGCGAATTTCGACAAGTTTGCATCAAGCACAACTGAAACATAACATCTGAAACGATGCAACAACATAATACACTTTGATGCAGCTTGTGATATGAGGAGTGAGGGACACAGCTTAGAACGGGCGTGTCGCCTGGCAGGACAGGAGAGTGTGCACCAGTCTGCCTTGATCTATGAATTCATGTCCGTGACACACTGCTGCCCACAGCTGTTTCATAGAAGGAAAACCTCCTTCAATTCATGAAAGTGTTTCACACACACACACACGCACACGCGCGCACACACACACACACACACACACACACACACACACACACACACACACACACACACACACAAACACACACACACACACACAAAATCACTGACAAATATGAATATACTGTATTCAACTTCATTAAAACGTTATTAACGTGCCTAAACTCAGTAATTCACTAAAAATATTTATATTTTAATGTAGCCTCGTCGGGAGATCAGGATCCCTCCGCTACGCTTTGGGATCCTGATCTTGAAAAATAGTCCGTTGTTACCGTTTTTTAAACAGTCTGAATGAAACGGCAGCTCTCAGCTGTGTATTTACACAACTAAAGACCCATCAACCACAGCTCTCTCCTCCGCTCCCCCCTGATCTTTCTTCTCCAGCAGCTAAATTAACTGTAGGTTACTCTGAGTGACAAGCTTACAATAGACACAACACTGTCATTGCAAGTGACCCTCAGTTAGTTGACTTTTATGTTCAACTGCTAAATTCGTTACTGATACAAAAGGGCTTCTACTGTACCTAATTACCTTAACACTAGAACCGCCAGAGGTTTTTGTATAGGCCTACCTAAAACCGTCAAATCCCGCTATTAGAATGCAATTTTTAACAACATAGGGTGCTACATAACACACTTTCAGGAAAAGTCACCGACTGGGAGACTTTAATATTTTATTGAAAAAAAGTTACATTGCACACACACAACACACCCGATTGGTGGTTCTAGTGTTAAGTAAACTCACTAATTAATGAAACCAGTTCAATACGCATTATTCTTATTCTTATCATTCTTTATGAGCGCAGAAATAGTCTTAAAATCAGATCTGTTTTTTAAATGAAATCTGACGGCAGGCAGTTAGCTCTGATCACCTATGATAAATGCGCCACACCTAATCGCTGGCCATTCAGCCACAGAGCTCCCTCTATACAAATCAAGCTGTAGACGGTGTGAAAGCACCTATTGTTTTAAATAATGGTCGGAATGTGACCTGTGAGCCTTCTGAATTACCGTGGGACAGCACATTCTAAACTAAAATGTTCAATCAATACCAAAAAGTAACATCTTATCTTATCTTAATAATATCTTCATATTATTAATATTAATAAATCATACAGTATGTGTCCGAAAGGGAGCAGGAGGAAGCAAACACAAAAATATACAAAAAATATACTGCATATTAAAGCAAACGATTGTAAAGATAAAAGTATGAGCATAATAAATAAAGAAGTGTAATGTAAACATTTACATTATTATTATGATTATTTAATATATAAAGACTATATATTATTGAATTACAAGATTAGATATACTTTAGTTGATCTAAAATATTGATGTGTTCAAATGCTCTTCAAAACACAACTGAAAGTCCATGAAACTTGTCTTTCTGTATTTGTGAATGAAGCGCCATCTCCTGGTTAAAACCTGAAATTGAAAATCTGGCAACGCCCTCTTGGAAAATAGTAGGAGGGCTTAACATTCTTCTATACTGGTCTTAGGCAGATCGTAGGCAGGAAGCTGTACGCTGGAGTCTGAAATGAAGTGCTACATCTGTAGCAACAATAACTACAGAACAATTATACGGAGTAGAATAAATGAAACAGAGAAGTCTATTTAAACAAGAATATAACTTACATTGATTGCTGAGTCAGTATCGATATTGTCCTCACCGGGTCTGGATGCACACTGAGTTATTCAGATTTTAAATGCGCTATTTAAATGATTTTTAGCTGAGGGTTTACTAACTCACGCTGTTTGCACTTCACGCAGTCAGCAGAGTGTTCCTGCCTATTTTAATGCTGGGTTGAAGCGCGTGACCCACTGAGACCTGTGTTACAGGTTGAGTTGAGCAGATCCGAGATTTAAAATCTCTCAGAAATCGCCGTTTTAGCTACAATAACTATAGAACAATTATACAGAGTAGAATAAATGAAACAGAGAAGTCTATTTAACACTAGAACCGCCAGAGGTCGCTGTATACCTAAAACCGCCAACGGGTAAAGTTTACCCGCTATTGATTTCCAAGGTACAATGTACCATACAGAAGAGTGAGTTTTGATCGCACAGGGATGATATGTATACCAATATAATCTGTGGACTTTCAGCTTTTCATATTATATAGTTTTTACAGATAGCATGAAGTATAAAATATCGCTACAGTGCTGATTTAAATGCTTGGTGTTAGACTTGTGTTTTGTTTAGGTATATATCTCTATCTCTCTCTCTATCTATCTATAACTATCTATCTGTCTATCTCTCTATCTACATATATATATATATCCATCTATCTCTCTCTATCTATAGGAACAGCAGTAGACAAAAGGCGTTGCTATAGCAACACGTCATGTTTATGTTTACGCGCGAAATCAACAGCGCGAGGATCGCTTCATATTCTATGGTAGAAATATTACCCACTCTCGCTAATAAACGCTTGATGTTAGGCTTGTGTTTCGTAAAGGTACAAATGCTTCATATCGTCTGATAGCCTTTTATTCATAAAAAAACAACAACATGACAATAATATAAATTAATATAATAATGTATTTGTTATATAATTGAACAACAGATAACACAGAACGTATACAAATGACAAAAAATATCAGAGAAGAAGAACAATAAGAACTAACACATCGATCACAACGCTTCACAAACACTCAAACACAATTGTTGCAAACACTGAGCACCTTGGCTGTGCATTTGCCACACACAGCATCCCCACACTTGACACATTTGCAGAACGTTTTATTCTGCATGCAGTGCGCCTTCACCATGCAGGTCATTCTCCTGCGCTCTCCTGCACCAGCACCGCTGAAGGGCAGGTCCGCAAGTGGTAGCGCTTTTGATGCCATCCACTCAGCGCGCAGCTCGTGTGCCAGCTGGAGCATTAAGTCCCTTCTCGGTATGTTCTCCTGGCTCATGCAGCTCCTGTACAGCACCCAGGCATTGATGGCAGCGAGATCCAGCAAATTATAAAAGACAGCAACGGGCCATCTACGCGTGCCACCTGAGGGAAACATAGGATTTAGTAAAAACGATTGACCAATGCAGTGTTTTCTATAGGCCTAAAATAATAATAATAATAACAATTATAGCCTACCTTTCACCGAATATTGGCGAGCCATTTGATCGAGCACGTCAACCCCCACTTTTGATTGGTTGTAGTATTCCACAGTCTCTGGCTTTTTCTTTCTTTCTCTGGAGATGGCCACATGCTGGTGTTGCGTGCTGAGTATTGTCACATTTCTCCTCGGCTTGCACTGGTAGACTGAGAGCACCATTGTGTCGCTCTTCAGCACCTTGGTGCTGAACAGCTCAGATCTCCCTTGCACAGAGGGTGGGAGCTCCCGCTTGTTGCGCTTGATGGTTCCCACTAGGCTGGTGTTTTTGGCGAGAAGCGCTTTGGCGAGAGGGAGGGAGGTAAATAAATTGTCTGTGGTTATGTTTCTTCCCTTACCGACAAAGGGCTCCACCAGCCTCAGCACATTGTTCTCTCCTAGCCGCTGGCCTGCTGGCATCTTTTCCCAGGTAAGGGAAGCCATTCAGTATGTATTTGCTGTCAACGTCAGCTGCCAGCCAAAACTTGATGCCAAATTTGTCCGGCTTGTTGGGCATGTACTGTGTGAATGGACATCTTGATTTGGTCGGGAATAGCTGTTCATCCACAGTGATGTCGGACCCTGGCCTGTAGGACGCGATTGAATTTTCGACATAAAGATCCCACACCTTCCTCACATGCGTAAACTTGTCGGTGGTCAACCGGCACCGGCGGGTCTCCTTTTTATCAAAGCGCAGGTAGCGCATGATTTCCCGAAACCTGTTCCTCGACAGTGTTGCGTTGAAGAACGCGTTGCCCCACTGCTCGGACCGGAAACTCTCCATCTCAATGTTCTTCCCACAATATGCACCTCTCACATAGAGAAGCACAATAAAGGCCTTCAGCTCCATAATAGAGACATCCCAGGTGGCTCTGTCTCTCCGCGCTTCAGCAATTTTGCAATCACGGATTTCCTCCAACATTACATTATCACACAGACACATAAATGCTGTGAGTTTGTCAGAAATGTTGTGACGTGCGTGTGGTGTGGGCTCAGCAGACTCTGTGAGGATGTTCTGTATCTGCCGTCTCCCTGCACCTCCGCAAGGCTCCATGACCGTCCACACTGTGCCATCTTTCCCGATCTCTTGGGCTGGTGACGGCTCAGTGGCACACACTAAATAGGAGAGAGGAAAACACTACTTTAGACTAAAGTATATTTCATAAATGTTTATTTGATAATATTACATCCTCCAAAGGCAATGAAAAGATAATTTGTAAAAAGAAAAGGCATTATCTATATGCCTTGATATCTTATAGCCTACGATTTGTGGAAAAGTAGGAAATAAAAAACAAGAATCATCATACCTTCTGCATGGGCTGGTACAGTAGGCCCATCTGCAAGCCGGGGATCAGGATGGGACGGCCTCACGTTCCGCGGAGGCTCAGGATCGCTGTGATGACCCATCAGAGGCAGAACAAACCCAGGACACATCACTCAGTCCTGATACTTCCCCACCATCAGACTCTGCTTCGCTCAGACGGTTTAGCAACGCTAGTGCCTCATGTACGTTCATGAGTCTCTTTCTTTTGTCCATTTTAGAAATATAACCGGCTCTCTCTCTCTATCTATCTATTAATCTATATATCTATCTATCTCTCTCTCAATCTACAGCACTAGACAAAAGGCGTTGCTATAGCAACACGTCATGTTTATGTTTACGCGCAAAATCAATAGCGCGAGGAGCGCTGCATTTCTATGAGGTAAATATTACCCACTGGCGGAAATAGGTATAAACAGCAATTTTTTGGGCGATTTTTTCAATCTGACTTCATATTGACCATTTTTAACGACACAGGGTGTTACATAACACACTTTCAGGAAAAGTCACGGACTGGGAGACGTTAATATTTTATTGAAAAAAAGTTACATACAATAAAAAAACAGCTGCGGGTAAAATTTACCCGTTGGCGGTTCTCGTGTTAAACAAGAATATAACTTACAGTGATTGCTGAGTCAGTATAGATAGTGTCCTAAACGGGTCTGGATGCACACTGAGTTATTCAGATTTTAAATGCGCTATTTAAATGATTTTTAGCTGAGGGTTTACTAACTCACGCTGTTTGCACTTCGCGCAATCAGCAGAGTGTTCCTGCCTATTGTAATGCAGGGTTGAGGCGCGTGACCCACTGAGACCTGTGTTGCAGGTTGAGTTGAGCAGATCTGAGATTTAAAATCTCTCAGAAATAGCCGTTTTAGTTACAATAACTACAGAACAATTATACAGAGTAGAATAAATGAAACAGAGAAGTCTATTTAAACAAGAATATAACTTACAGTGATTGCTGAGTCAGTATAGATAGTGTCCTCACCGGGTCTGGATGCACACTGAGTTATTCAGATTTTAAATGCGCTATTTCAATTATTTTTAGCTGAGGGTTTACTAACTCACGCTGTTTGCACTTTGCGCAATCAGCAGAGTGTTCCTGCCTATTGTAATGCAGGGTTGAGGCGCGTGACCCACTGAGACCTGTGTTACAGGTTGAGTTGAGCAGATCTGAGATTTAAAATCTCTCAGAAATCGCCTTTTTAGCTACAATAACTACAGAACAATTATACAGAGTAGAATAAATGAAACAGAGAAGTATATTTAAACAAGAATATAACTTACAGTGATTGCTGAGTCAGTATATAGTGTCCTCACCGGGTCTGGATGCACACAGGACCAGATCTCAAGTCTTCTGTTGTTTGTTGATGTCCCGATGCTCATATTTAACGTGTAGATGTAAAACGATCCCGATATCAATACATAAACTCCTGCAGCAGGCATAAAGGAGGAGACCCGCTCAAACGATTTTTTTATTTGACGCTTTTTTTACAGTTTTATGTTTACCTTAAAATTACAAAGAAAATATCTTAAAGTCTTATAATAGTAATACACTTTTATATTACGAGTTACATATTTAATTACAGATAATACTTTTTATTTTACGTACATCTGCATGTATTTTCTAAAAGTGCAAAAAATAATGTAAATATTATATAGTAAATTTACTGTAAAAAAAAGGAAATAAACGTTATTTGTTGTTATTGTGAAAATACTTAAAATAATGTTTTGGGTTGTTAATTTATAGTTAATATCTGTCATTTTACAGGATTTTGCAAGTTATTTAAAAAAACATGATAATTACTATACACATTTAGGCCTACAGTCATTTCCTGTAAAATTACGATATTTTTTTACAGTGCAGGCTAACCGAGGCTAACCAATGAGGACCTGCATGTGAATGAGAATGGCCCTGACACCATTTCAACCCAGGTTTAAACTCCTGGCAGGACAAGCTCAAGCTCAATTCTTGCACTGAACAAAACAAAGTGAGAGAGGGACTGCAATATAAGAGAGAAAGAAAGAGAAACTTTTAAACTGTTCAATTGTTATGATGTGTAAAGACTGATATTGTTCTATAATCGGCTGAAACTGTTAAGTCATGATGTGAAACGGTTAACAAAGAAAAAGGGAAACTCAAGCTGCTGCTACACTTTATCTTATTTATGTAAAATTAAGCACTTTTAAGATGCACATATTTTCAAAAGCTATTTTATTTATTTTCTCTATTTTATTTTTAAATGCAGCCCGAGAGGAACATTACACATATCCACAGTATTTACTGTATATCTGTATAGTTCAATGTTAATTGACAATAAATAGTTGTTGTTTATGAATTGTACTTTCTTTATTTGATTGGCAGTCAGTTGTTGATTACATGCAGACGTTGATAAAGCTACAGGCTACTTCAATATATATCACACTAATTCATAAAACAAGTTAGACATTTTGATGTTCCGGACCTTTGCATGGGGGGATTTTCTCTAACTGGACCTCGTTGAATTTTAGTTGAATACCCCTGGTATAGGGCGTACACACGGAGTCGTTGGACCCCCCAGAGCGTTGCGTATGCCGTTCTATCCACCTTGGGACCCGTTATCGTTAACGTATTTGTTTACTGCCATATTATGTCGTCCTAGTAGTGTGGCCGAACGGTCTATACAGCGGCGAGCCGTCAGGGCCCTCTGTGAGGGCCTAAGATATTAAAAAAAAAATGATTTTAAACATAAACAAATATATATATATATTATTTTTTATATATATTTTTTGTTACATTTTTCATTAGTTTTACCAAAATAACTTGATTTAATTGTATTTAAAATAACATTTCCAAATAAATAAATCCTTCGAATCTGCCTGTTCAGTTTCTGTTTGAATGTGAAGGGTTAAATGCCGTATCTGCGAGTTACTGTGAAGACGGGAGAGCTTGTTGGTCCCTCTCTATATTCACAGAGGGCCAGCTATAGTAACTCAACGAGAGAGTAATGTAAAAGACAGTACAATTGACCAATCATATCTTCCCTCTAAATGGGCGGGCTTTATTTTCGCGCACTTTATGACAAGTTCCTCCCGCTGTGAAGTCTATTCAAGTGGTGAAGTGACGCGTCCTCAAACCCGGAAGTAAGCTGCGCTCGGATTCCCTCGACAGAAAGAAATGGGATTTCTCCATAGGATTTGGGAAAATAGCTTGAAATAACCCCGGGCCACTGTTTTGATATTCCGCTGAGGTATACGGTGTGACGTAATAACTCTTCTTTTTATTTCGAGGGAAGGGGGGGGTCAGAGGGCCTAGGTATAAAAGTCACGGCTCGCCACTGGGTCTATATGACACAAAACGGTAACGGAAACTACCGTTATCGTCCTTGCGTGGCCGGGGCCTAATTTAACTGTAGGTGACTCTGAGTGACAAGCTTACAGTTAGTGAAGTAACTTTTTTTTGTGAATCATGGCCTGGCTGTTTCATTCCAACATAACGCTCCAAATGTTACTGTTAGCAACAATGGACGTCCACTCTCGGGAGACGTCCAAGAGTGGTGCGGTGACCCAAAGTGACAGACCTAATTTTACCCAGGAAAAGGGTTTGAAACGTTGGGAAAAGTGGTTTAAATAGAGGCAGAGTGAACCTGTGAACCCAGAGAGCAGGCTGTGCAGAAAATGTAAAAAAGTATCCAAAAATAGTGCCTCATAATGCAGGTAGAGTCCCCTGTCAACTCCCCTTACAGTCCTCCAGAGTCAAAATAGTCTAATTCACTTTTTGGAAAACCAGTGAGAACCAGTAAAAAGGGTTGAAAATGAACAAAAAGTATCCGAAAATAGTGCCTCATAAAGATGGTCCAGGAGAGACCCTGTTGAGGTTGACCCGAAGACACATGTGAGTGACTCGAAGACACGTGTGAAAGTACAACATTTCACTTTTTTCAGGAATAAGTGTTTGAAATGCGGGGAGAAGTGCATCAGAAGACAAACTAATGACCTCCAGCATGCCTCCATAACTTGGGCACTTAGATTATTTCACACCCCCAGGAGAGAGACCGCGAAAACCACCTCTATGTGGCCCCTCACAGACCACCAAAGGACGGACTAGAGTCCTCCAGCATGTCTCCCTCACATAATAATAATAATACATTTATTTTGGGGGGCGCCTTTCATAACACCCAAGGACACCTTACAGGGCATAGGGGCAATATAGGAAACAATTAAAACAGTGTATTTAGTGAAGTATCAGCCGGGGTAAGACAAGACAAACAACAGGAAATTGACTACAAAAGGACACAAAATGACGCAGGGTACAGATTATAAAGAAAATGCGAGTTTGAACAGGTGGGTTTTGAGTTGGGTTTTGAATGTTATTATGGAATCAGACTGTCGGATGTGTAGTGGCAGGGAGTTCCAGAGTCTGGGAGCCGAGCAGCTGAAAGCTCGAGCACCCATGGATTTGAGGCGATAGCTTGGGACGGTGAGAAGTCCTACAGACGAAGAGCGGAGGGTGCGGGAGGGGGTGTACTCCTGAAGGAGGTCGGTGATGTAGATGGGGGCAAGGTTATGGAGAGCTTTGTATATGAGTAGAATGTTTTTGTAGTCAATACGGTAGCGTACAGGAAGCCAGTCTAGCTGAGTGAGAATGGGGGTGATGTGGTCGGATGAGTTGGTGCGGGTGATGATTCGGGCAGCAGAGTTCTGGATTATTTGCAGTCTATTTAGGAGCTTGATGGGAAGGCCAGTCAGAAGTGCATTGCGGTAATCATTCCGGGATGTGACGAATGAGTGGACCAGGATTACAGTGCTGGGTCGGGACAGAGATGAGCGGAGTCTGGAGATGTTCCGAAGATGAAAGAAGGCGGTGCGGTTGATATTTTTTACGATAAATAAATTCTTTAAGCTTGTAAAGGGAAGATGACAGGCAATCTGCTCTTCCGCAGCGTCACCCCCCTTCCCTCCGGCTGACATTATGAATGTAAGCGTAGAGTAATCATAAATAACACGGCAAGGTCCGTTACAGTTTGTTTTCATCTGATTTCAATTAAGCAAAGTCTTGGCTTTCAGAATATTAAACTTGTTTCGGTAAATTCAGATGATAAATACAACTTTGAAGCTTGTAACGGCATAATTACAAGCGGAGAACCGAGTAATGTAACGTCACAGCAGGCATAACAACAGCCAGTGTTTCTTGTGAGGGTTTTCCCCAGGAAACAAACGCAATTCACACAAACCCAAAAAGACACAAACACACACACGTATACACACGCGAGCTTCCCCAACCCAGTCTCATAAAAAAACGTGTAATAACTATGTTGGTCCACAACGTAGGACGTAGTATTTCTACAAAAACGCCTCTGAAATTGTAAGATCACTACGGTTTTTTTCACCATTCATTCCAATGGCTGGCGTCTATGTCATGTGATCTTCACATTTCTCCCTGCAGAAAAAAAAAACATCATGGCCGAACTTCGTTTTATTCTCGGTGTAAAATGCCTATTTTAAAGTTAGTTTGGCCATTAAAATGCATTTTGATGTAATTTTATGCGAGAAATATGTGTTGTTATTTCAGATTATGTGTGCAGTGGATGTACATGATCTTTAGTTTGCTAGTTATTACGAAGATTACTTCAGGAAATTGTGTCTATACAACGTTTTCATTGTTACCAAGGTGGTTGCTAGGGACGCTGCTATCGATATTATTTCTGTTATGTTGTGTAACTGTTTAATGGTGTTATCTTTATTGCTACCCCCTTCCCCGCCAATGTATAATGTTGGTCCATAGCGCAAACGTATTAGTTTAACAAAATCCGCATCTAAAATGGTGGGATAGTGGTGTGGATACGTTATTTTCCCCTGTGCAATTCCAGTCTCACATGTAACATCTCACATCACATCGTCATAAACAAATACCGGAAACAGACCGAAAAAACTTTATTTCGAGTGTGCTTGCTTTTCTCTTTGGAGGTCATCACATAAAGGCATTGTAATACACGGTTCGGCTGCATTAAATGTTACATATCTGCTGTAATTCTCTATTTATAGAACCTTGATGAGAAAACTTCTAGACAAACATGAGGAACTGCCGCCAACACTGAAAACGTGACGTGGATCATAAATATATCAGCAATTAAACAACATCTTACATTTATTTTCACAAAATACATCTCCTCACAATATCAACACTAATTCGGCTGACTTTTATATTTGATCCAATTGGTAGATAGGCTGTATTCACACCATAAACGTGCACTCCTGACATAAAGGGACACCTAGTGGTTAAAGCATGTTATTGAATTTCATTATTTTTTTATTAAATATTAATAGGATCCCTATAAAGTATATTCATTACTCGTTATTCTCTACTAATAGTTAATTAAAGACTGTATATAATGACTATTTTGCACATCCCTTTCAAGATTTTCTAAGGTTTATGAAGGAAACAGGACCCAAATGCAGATATAAACTGAAAAAACTCCTTGATTTCAAGGCTATGATATAAGCAAGACAAAACAGAACACTCAACGCAGAACTAGTCAAGGCAAAAGACGAACCGACAAAGACAGACAGAAAACCCAGAACTTAAATACACAAAATACTAATCACACAACAAGACACAGGTGAGGAGGGAGGAGGAAACACAGGGGCCACAGGTGAACATAATCAGACAATTAGACACACCAGGGAAACTAACGACAGGAGAAAAAACACAGGGAAAAGGACCAGACAATAAACAGGAGGAAAACATGACAGGGAAAACAGCAAAACACCCAAACCTAGACATAGAACATGACATAACCTAAACATACAAAACTACCAACGTGACATGAGCCTAGGAGTGTGACACGCGTCGGGATCCTGATCTGCCGACAAGGCTCCATTAAAATATAAATATTTTTAGTGAATTACTGAGTTTAGGCACGTTAATAACGTTTTAATGAAGTTGAATAGAGTATATTCATATGTGTCAGTGATTTAATGTACATTTGGCAACATAAATGATCGTGGTGAAGATGATGATTAAATTAGGATTAAAAATCGAGAGCCGGGCTGCATTTCCTCCCGTTCGTTTTTTTCGACTAAACAACATTATTTTGTTAAATAACAACATGGTGATGTTTTGTAAATGATTACATTTCTCTTATTTAGCACAGAGTATGATATCCGTGACATATGGATCTTAACAAAGTTCCGCTGTACATCCAGCGTACTGTATCTGACTTTATTTCACATGAGCTCCAGTGTGGAACCCCACTGCACCCCCTGGTGGATCAATGATCCATTGCAGCTTGCTTCATTATAATTACATTTATTTATCATGGGGGCGGTCTCAAGTTGAGCTGGAGGTTTTCCATTGAGCGAGGGCAGATCACGTACCAATCACGGCCCTCACGTTTCAAACTGTCCGAAATGAGGTGCTACATCTGTACATATATACAATAATAATAATAATAATAATAATAATAATAATAATAATAATAATATAACAATATACATAATAAAAAAATGATTAGCGGGGGCCCGGGGTCCATATTAGCCGTCTTACTTGTACGGTGCACCGGGGAAAACAGGTTGAGTCCACGGCCCCTGCCCCCTCATCAGGAGTATCAACCGGCCCTGAAGAAGAGGTATCGCTGCTCTCCGCCCCTGAGCCCTCTTCGGAGGTATCTGACGGCGGTAGACCTCCTTCTGATGATGCTTTTTTGCAGCTGCTGCTGCCCTGAACATCTTGTTACAACCCTGGGTCGTAAGGTCATTTGTGTGTGCCCTTTTCCCTCCTCCTGTGTGTGTGTGTGTGTGTGTGTGTGTGTGTGTGTGTGTGTGTGTGTGTGTGTGTGTGTGTGTGTGTGTGTGTGTGTGTGTGTGTGTGTGTGTGTGTGTGTGTGTGTGTGTGTGTGTGTGTGTGTGTGTGTGTGTGTGTGTGTGTGTGTGTGTGTGTAAGCAGGTGGTGCCCGTTAGCTGATTAGCTGCCTTCAACCTGCTGATTGGTCCACCTGAAGAAGAGGGGAGCATTTAAGCTGCAGCCATGCAGTTCCTCGGTCGCTCTCTCCGACTAGACTTCTCCTACTCCCAACACAACTTTGTCTGTCCTTTTATGCTGAGTGCTTAGTTATACTGTATGCCGGTCATTCTCTTGTGTTGTGAGACTGTGTTAGAAAAGCGACTAAACCTGTCTGTGTAGACACACTTTATGTTTTTCTTAGGAGTGCAAAACCCTTTTCTTTTGGAATATTCGTTTTCTCCTGTTTTTGCATTCGAATAGGTAAGATTTTTGTACATTTATTTTTCTCATTTGTTAGGTAAGATTTTTGTGTTGAAAGGTTTTGTGGTTTTGCTACTCCTGTGTGTCATTTAATTTTGGGTAATTCAATTTACCAAACGCTTTCTCTGTTTTGGCGTCCATTTTCTTGGGAGTGGGAAAAGTGGGGAGAGAGCATTTTATGCTGCGCCTAGGTTCCCCTAGGTCTGGGCGTAACAATCTTCAATCCCTCCTTTATTCCAGGCGTATTCGCATAGAACTGGTCTGCAGTGCTTACGTTGTGACACATAAACCTGGCGAGAATCAAACTGCTTTCTGGATCTTGGTGATGCTTCATATTGTCAGCCGGGGCAGTACGCAGGATTGTGAAGGTGACGGCTGTTTCTAGCCCAGCATCAGCCCAAGCCCTCTTCAAGTGAGCGTTCAGGTTATTGAAGGCGTAATGCCCCGTTGTGAAAATGAATAATTCATTCTGAGGACCCGACAAGCCTCTCCAGTACCCCGGAGAAGCAGGCTGTGAGACCCACAGAGTGCACCCAGAGGACAGGCTGCTTCATCTCACTTTATTACCCAGGAAAGGAGCTCAAATCCTGGGTACATGAGTGTTAAAAGTGCATTAAACTGTTGTAATTCAACAGCCGCTGATATGGACAGAAATCTGTCCATTTCGTCCACATTTTACTCACGAAATGGACAAGAAGGTAAAAACAGCAGAGTCACTGCTGTTAGGGTCTCAGACTCACAGGCACACATGAAGAGATCCAGGGTGATGCACATGGCTTTTCTACCCAGCAATAAGTCTCTGAAACCTGGGGGAAAGTGGTGTGAATAGAGGCAGAGCGCAGCCAGAGAGGAGCGGGCTGCGAGACCCACAGAGCGCACCCAGAGAGCTCCTTGCAGCACATGACTCTTGCACCCAGAGGACAGGCTGCTTCATCTCACTTTATAACCCAGGAAAGGAGCTTGAATCGTGGGTAAACATTGTTTAAGTGTTTTTAAATGTGTGGAACAGTGTTTTGTCATTTTCAAAAAAATTGGGTCGATATTGCATTCAATCTGACCTTTAATATTCCAGAGAGACGAAGTACGTACAATGACCGGAGTGATCCCATGTTAATTTTGTCCCAAAACCACAGCATTCCCTCACACTCAGTACTGTGGGAAATCCCCACAGGAGCAATTTGCGGTACAGTGTCTTGCCCAGGGACACAACGACATGCTGACTGCAGTGGCGCCACACGCCAGCTTAAGGTGTGTGTGTGTGTGTGTGTGTGTGTGTGTGTGTGTGTGTGTGTGTGTGTGTGGACAAACACTAGGGGGTCCGGCCGTCCTGTAGCGATAGCTTGAAGCAGACAGAGGATAAGAGCTGCTGTGTTCCTGTAGGTGTGTGATAATGGATGAGGTCCAGGAAAAAGGAATACCTAGCTAGGGCAGCATGGACATGAAAAAAAGGAGTGTGCGATTATGTTTGTGCATTGGGCTGTGCATGTGCATTTGTTAGTAAAAAGTATTTAATGTGAACGTGTGCATGCATCTGTGTATAAGTGCTTTTGTCTGTGTGTTCTAATGTGGAAGTGCTGCTGCTTTGAATCAATTTAAATAGGGAACTCTGCCCTTATGAATAATGAACAAGCCTGTCTTTTTCAACTTGTTAAATGTAGAAAAATGAAAACTTTATGAGTGTTTCACGCATGAGAAGCTTGCTAATAATAAATAAGTGAAATGTGAACGTCATGTTTCCCTGCTGTTTTACCTCTCTCCAGGAGAGGAAACGTCTTTGTGAAAAGAAAGAGAACAGAGTAAAGATGTCATGTCCTCCTCTTCCTCACATAAACAGTGCTTGCTCCAAGATTTTTAACTGCAGTTGGGTTCTTTTTGCATATTTTATTTTACTGTTTGACCAAATCTTTAGATGATGACATGTATCGATTTTTTCACTTTGGAACTTTTTTTCACTTTTTTCACATTTTTTGATAGTTTGATAATTAGATCCAACAATCTGAATTGATCAAATTATTCAATTGCCACTCATGTTGATTTAGATTTACAGCACACATACTGTACATATGCTATTCAGCCTCTTGTTTGGTGTCCATCAGGTGCAAATGTGTTTCAACGGCTCAAAGCGGGGGGGGTTACGTATTGTAACCCTAGTTCTCATTCATAACACTCCGTTCGATGTCTCACAATGGGATGCGCCTCAACGTGTATGCAAACAGAAGCATCAATCTCATTACGCCAATCCTGATTGGCTGGTGATCTTGACGTCTACGTCAGGGAATCCACCCACCCTTTAAGTAGCTTGGGCTACGTCGCAGCGTCATTCAAACACCTCTTCTCGCTTCAGAGCACATCTTGAATATCAGTAGCCGGGCTAGCTTAACAGTCCACAGACTGAACCCAATCTAACATTCGGTCGACGGGCGCTTGCCGGTTACTTTTTTGCTTTGCAGAAGAATTGAACAAATATTAAAACACCAGTTAATATTGTAATCTGCCCCGCCGTTTTTTTTTCGAAATAACGGTAAGGTTTGATTTTTTTATTCAAACAGTAACATACCTGTTGCTAGTTTATCCCTCCGCGCCGACACCACGGCGAGCGAGGACGGACTCTTCTCTCCCTCACATCAGAGGAGACGGAGATAAGAAAGATATTAACAATTAACAAGATTTTTTTTATTCAAACAGTAACATACCTGTTACTAGCTTGTCCCTCCGTGCCGACACCCCAGCAAACAAGGATGGACCCTTCTCTCCCTCACACCAGAGGAGTCGGAGGCTCGGAGGCTCGGAGGCTCTGCTCTGCGGCTGCGGGTTTAAGATCTCGGGCACGGACTCACACCATGTCTGCTCGTCCTGCCTTGGGCTGGAACACGCCCATGAAGCTATCAATACCCCCGGTTCGTGCGGGCATTGTGCCCGCTTCACCATCAACAGCCTCCTCCGACGGCTAGCGTGCCAAGCTAGCCTGTCGGGACGGGACCCCTTCATGTCCGTTGATTCGCCGGCCGGCAATCGGGACAGGGTGGCGACCGCCACGGAGATTGAGCCCCGCGGTGTGTCAGGCTGGGGTCAACAACGGCGGTAAGAGCCGCGAGAGCGGAGCCCCGCGCTGTGTCAAGCTGGGGCTCCCAACTGGACCTCACCGTGGTTCCACCCGCGGAGGATGTCCTAGAGCTGGATTATATAGAGGAGGATGAAGAGGATGCCTCTGAGTTCCTCTTATCCGACTCGAATGAGCACGAAGATGAAATCTTCATTTCATCTGCCCAGGCTGCCTAGCCGGGGGCGATGTCCTCTCCCCAGGGCGAAAGCACACCAGCTTCGCCCTGCCTCAGTATGGACTTGCAGGCCGTGTGCCAACGCGCTGTGTCCAGGCTGGACATCCCCTGGCCTGAAGTGGCCAAGGAGACCTCCAGATCTCGCTATGAGGCAAATAACTTGCCCCAAGCAGCGAGGATGAAGAGGCAGCTTCTCCCAGTCTTTCCAGAGATGCTGGACGGGGTGTCGGTCTCTTGGAGAGACCGCCCTTTCAGCAACAAGGCCCCAATCCAGGGTGCCTCCTCTTTGGAATGTGACGGCATGGAGAAGCTCGGCCTGTTCTGCATGCCGCCCATGGAGCCGCTGGTGGCAGCCCACCTCCAACTGCGACTGGCTTCGGCACCGAGCAGGAACCCCACGCTACCGGCAAAGGCAGACCGCTTCCAGTCAGCAATGACCGAACGAGCCTATAAAGCCGCAGCTTTGTCCGCCAGGGCACTCAACGTCTCCTCCCTGCTGACCGCCTACCAGGCGGAGCTCTGCGAGGAAATGACGAACAAACCTGAGCCTGCCGTGTGGGACAAAATCGGAGCGATCACGGACATTTGCCTCCATGTGCAACGCTGTGCAGTCCAAGCCACGGGCAAAGCACTGGGGATAATGGTGGTACAGGAGAGAGCCAGGTGGCTTAACCTGACGAACCTTCCAGACCGGGAAAAAGAGGACATCTTTGACTTGCCTATTGTTCCCGAGGGCATATTTGGCTCCACTCTAGCTTCGATGCAGCAGCGGTGTGAATCCAGAAAGAAGGAGGATGAGGCTCTCCAGCTTTGTCTTCCCCGCAGGGTCCAGCCGCCGCCTTCAACGGCCCCGCGGCAGTCCTTCGCTCAGGCTGCCTCACGTCCTGCCCGTTTCAAGATCCCGAAACAGCAGAGGCCACAGCCCGCTCCGGGTCTCCAGCCCAGGCACGAGGCGAGGACGAGCTGGCCAAGAAAGTCTCTGGTACCGGCAGCAGCCGCTCAGGCAAAGCCGGTCCAGACTTTCAGCCACTAGACGAGGAAGAAGAAAAGGGTGGCCTGACAGCCTCCTCTCCTCTCCTCGATAAAAGAGCTGGAAGTTCCCTGTTCTCCAGCTCCAGAACACGTTCCAGTGTTAGATGCTCATGTGTTTCCGGGGTGCAACCATGCCCCCATCTTCCCGCCGCCTCGAGTGATGTCAGAACGTCATCCTCAAGTTCGCGCCATGAGGGAAATGGACTTAACATCAAAGACAGCAAGCTCCGCTGCTCGTTTAAGTCACACAAACACATGTCATCACTATTGTTTCTTAATAAATCATTTTCCACTGTCGTTTCCAGGCTTAAAGCCAAGGGCACAGTCAATGAAAATGAAAAGAAAAACAATAAAAACAATAAACAGTCTGACGTCTACCCCCCTTCTAAGAGTGGCTGCTGCCTCTCTCAGAAGGAGGACGATGGACGGGGCTGTGAAGGCATCGCCGCCACGCGCATGCGCAGTGTTGACCGGGGTTGTCAACCTGGGGTACCACCATGTTCAGACACTAGAAGGCCCCATAACACAACAAATAAAGACATAGAGAGCAGACGTGACATCTCCACTAGCTTTAAGAAGCAAAAAGTGGAGGATGCTCACAGATTCTGCTTGGGTTTTCAGGACAATAGCACAGGGTTACAGACTCCAATTTGCTGTCACCCCCCCCTCACTTTTCGGGCATTCTGCATTCGCAAGCCCGGGGAGAGTCGGCCCATATTCTGGAGCAAGAGATTCTCTCGCTACTAGAAAAAAAGGCTATATCTATAGTACCCTCCAAACAGAGTCAGAGCGGCTTTTATTCCAAGTATTTCCTCGTTCGCAAACGGGGAGAGAACGGAATTCGGTCTATACTAGATTTGAGGGCTCTGTACAAATATCTCAAAAGATACAAATTCAGAATGCTCACTCACACATCTCTGTTGCGTCTCGTGCGCCAAAACGATTGGTTCACATTGGTACACAAAGACGTGTATTTCCACATCCCAGTATATTATCCACACAGGAAATATCTGAGGTTCGCCTTTCAGGGTGTCTGTTACGAGTACAGAGTACTTCCCTTCGGTCTGTCTCTCAGCCCACGAGTGTTTGTACGGTGTACGGGAGCCGCGATAGCCCCGTTCAGATAACAGGATATTCGCCTGGCAACTTATCTGGACGATAGGCTTCTTCTCGCACAGTTGGAGCAAGAGGCTATTACACAGAGGAATGTCCTCGTAAAACACCTGCTCGACCTGGGTTTCGTAATAAACACAGAAAAGAGCTTGTGGTCCCCAGCCCAGACTGTACTCTTCCTGGGCCTACGCTCATTTCCAGGTCCGCAAATATGTTCTCTTCAGATCATGTCTGCGGTTACTGGGGCTCATGGCGTCAGCCATCCTGGTGGTACGACTGGGACGCTTACACATGAGGGAGTTTCAGCGCTGGGTAGCTGCCCTCAGACTGGACTCCGTGCGTCATGGCGCGCGGAGAGTGATGGTCATGAATGGTATGAAATGTGTAATGGCACTGCGCCACTGGCTGCACCCGACTTTTCTAGTACGGGGCATGCCTATGGGTGCTGTCCTATCGCGGAAGGTGGTCACCACAGACGCATGTCTGACGGGCTGGGGGGGTATATACGAAGGTCGACCTGTGAGGGGTCTCTGGAGCAGAGACCTCCAACGGTCACACATAAATTATCTGGAGCTTTTAGCGGTGTTCCTCACCATGAAACGCTTTCTGCCTTTTCTCAGAGGACATCATGTCCTTGTGAGGACAGACAACACGACCACAATATCGTATATAAACCGCCAAGGGGGTTTGCTCTCCAGTTACACATGCTGGCACGCAAACTGATCTTATGGAGCTGCGGACGTCTCCTCTCTCTGAGAGCGACGCACGTACCAGGAGTGATGAACCTTGGGGCAGATCTGCTGTCCAGAGGTGCACCACTATATGCAGACTGGACTCTTCATCCAATAATTGTGAGTCAGCTGTGGGTGCATTACGGCCGGGCCGCGGTGGATCTGTTCGCATCAAAAGAAAACGCTCAACGTCAGCTGTTCTTTTCAATGCGCGATTTAAACGCACCGTTAGGCGTGGACGCGCTCGCGCACGTTCGGCCTCCGGTCCTTCTGTACGCATTCCCACCCCTGGCTCTGATACCCCCAACTCTGGTCAGAGTGAGAGAACAACGCCACACATTGATCCTAATAGCTCCACACTGGCCTGCAATGTACTGGCTGGCGGAGATATATCAGCTGCTGTGCGGGCAGCCGTGGCAGCTCCCGCTACGCAGGGACATACTGTCTCAGACGGGGGGGGACGATTTTTCACCCACACCCAGAGCGCTTGGCACTATGGGCCTGGCCCGTGAGTGGTATAACCTGAATACAGTGGGACTCCCTCAGAAGGTGATAAACACTATTCAGAGTGCAAGAGCTTCCTCCACCAGGTCCCTCTATGACTGTAAGTGGAGGGTGTTTGAGGAGTGGTGCCTTGAAAAGGGACACATCTCTTTTCAATGTCCTGTCGGGGTGATTCTATCATTTCTACATGACCTGATTGATAAACACAGAGCTTTCTCTACGATCAAAGTGTACCTGGCTGCTATTGCTGCATGCCATGTGGGCTTTGAGGGAAAGACGGCTAGCCACCATCCCTTGGTCTGCCGTTTTATGAAAGGGGCTCGCAGGCTCCTCCCTGTTTCCAGGTCACTGGTGCCCTTATGGGACTTGGCAGTGGTTTTAGATGGGCTCACTCAACCTCCATTTGAACCCCTGGAAGAAGCTGACATGAAACACCTGTCACTGAAGACAGTGTTGTTACTGGCTCTGGCATCTGCCAAGCGAGTCATTGACATTCATGCGCTCTCTGTACATCCTTCATGCACTCAGTTTGCCCCGGGGCAAACGAGAGTGTTGCTGAAGCCCAACCCTGCCTCTGTACCTAAGGTGGTTGGCTCATGTACCCCCATTGACATTGAGGCATTTCCTCCGACACTGTGTTCCTCTGAGGAACAGCGGCCGAATTTGCTGTGCCCAGTCCGTGCTTTAAGTACCTATATGGACAGGTCAAAAGAGTTTCGATGCAATGACCAACTCTTTGTATCCTGGGCTAACCCTCATAAGGGCAAGCCCGTTACCAGGCAACGGCTCTCCCACTGGATTGTGGAAGCGATTGCTCTGGCTTATACGAGTCAGGGTTTGCAGGCACCAACGGGCCTGCGTGCTCATTCTACTCGTGGACTGGCTACATCCTGGGCTTTGTTCAAGGGTGTTTCCATCCAAGACATTTGTGCAGCAGCGAGCTGGTCCTCACCGCTCACTTTTGTCCGTTTTACAGGCTAGATGTCTCTGCTCCAAGTGTGGCCCGCGCAGTGCTGGGCCCCGTGTTGAGACAGGGTTCTACCTGTTAAGTTCTGGTTGTTTTGGTGATTTTCGAGATAAGCATGTCTAGCAATACGGGAGTTTCAATATCCCATAGTGAGACATCGAACGGAGTGTTATGAATGACAACTATAGGTTACTTACGTAACATGAAGTGAGATGTCTCAACAGACGGCCCTTCTTGCTAAGGCGAAGCGAGAAGAGGTGCTTATTTTGAATGACGCTGCGACGTAGCGCAAGCTACTTGAAGGGTGGGTGGATTCCCTGACGTAGACGTCAAGATCACCAGCCAATCAGGATTGGCGTAATGAGATTGATGCTTCTGTTTGCATACGCGTTGAGGCGCATCCCATAGTGAGACATCTCACTTCATGTTACTCTGAGAACTGGGGTTACGTAAGTAACCTATAGTTCTATAAGCACAGGCGGAGCCCTCTACTGGACTCTATGGGTGCTACTCTCATCAATGATACGCGAGCGTTCACACACTGAAGTTGTATAAACGTAAGCATACCTGAATGCCCGTGCATATAAGGCAGCTACACCTCCTGACTGTCATCCTCAGTGTTGAACCGTCAGGGCCCTCTAGACCCCAGTGTTTCCACCAGACCAGGGCTGAGAGTGCGTCCACCCTGAGCGGGGGGGGGTGGGTGTTTTGAATTTTGAGTTGAGCCGTCCCTTATAGATACTGTCTTTTTACGTTAGTGAGCCGGATCATTTGGCTCGGCTCTCTTAAAGCGCCGGCTGTTTCGGCTCCCAAACAGCTCTTCATGTTACCACAGTTTACCACGGAGTCTCAGTTTTGCCGCTGCGAGGCTCCGGCACTCGCAGCTCACGCGCGTGCTCCACTAAAACCCCCCCGCTCATCGGGTCCAAATCGTGCACGTTCCGTGTTGTCCTGTAGCAGGCACCTTCGATGTCAGGGAAACGATCTTCAATACTCCGAAAAGAATCCCACTAGACTCCTTTGCCCCTCCAACAGAGGGATGTCCTTGTCCTTTTCGTCATTTCAAGTGGTAAAAACTCTCGATCTTCTCTCAAATTATTAATATTTTTGGACGCCCTCGGCTCACGTTCAGGGCGTCCCGAGCTGAATAAGGGCGTCAAATGAAGGCAAGACGCCCCCCTGGCGGAAACGCTGCTAAGCCCTCTCTGAGGGCCTAAGATATATTTCAGTTATATTTTTCATTCGTTTTACCAAAATCAATTTGATTTAATTGTATTTAAAATAACATTTCCAAAGAAATAAATCCTTTGAATCTGCCGGCTCAGTTTCTGTTGGAATGTGAAGGGTTAAATGTAAGAAGCTCATCTGGCTCTCTCTGCGATTTACAGAGGGCCCGCTATAGTAACTCAATGAGAGAGTAATGTCAAGTGACGGTACAATTGACCAATCATATCTTCCCTCTAAATGGGTGGACTTTATTTTCGCGGACTTTATGACAAGTTCCGCCCGCTGTGAAGTTTATGCGGTGTGTGTGTTATAGTGGTGCAGTGACGCGTTCTAAAACCCGGAAGTAAGCTGCGCTTGGGTTCCCTCGACAAAAAAGCAATGGGATTTCTCCATAGGGTTTTGGAAAATAGCTCGAAATAAGGTCTGTGGTAAACGAACCTGTTAGATAAATGCACGTTTTGTTCAGACGGATAATATCCACATGTCTACCCTACTTTTATTATTTTCGATCGATAGATTTATGATTAGCATAAGTTTGTTCATGATGGCTCATGTCAGTGATGTCAGTGACATTGTTGCGAAGTTATTAACCGAGTCATTTTCAAGATTGAGTTACAATGATACATTGGAGTGGCAAAGGATAAGCTGCATGACCTGCCATCAAGTACTTCATCCAAAAGGACAGGAGGATGGACTTTTTTTTTAAGCGATTTGATCATCAAAGGTAGGCCTAAATCATTTTCAATGTGGTCTCCCGTGCCGACTTAATTTATTTTTAATTGTTACTTGGCTGTGGGTGCCCTGTCATGATAGGTGTTTGTATAAATGGTGTTGTTCTGTGTGGTAGAGGGTCGCTGTTATTGATGCGTTTTGCACCTTAGGCCGCTGTTTAGATATTCCGCTAAAGTATACGCTGTGACCATAGAAGGGGGGGGGGGGGGGTCAGAGGGCCTAGGTATAAAAGTCACGGCTCGCCACTGGTCATCCTACACCCTCTTCAGCGAGCGGCATAGGAAAGACAGGGCCCCTAGGTAGAGGGCTCCGCCTGTGCTTATAGAACTAGAGTTACAATACGTAACCCCCCGTTCTATCTCACATAGGCTCCGCCCTCTACTGGACTCTATGGGTACAGTGGGTGGAGCCCTGATGGATAAACGCCCTGTCGCCCTACAACATCGACCAACCACACTGCCCCTTACCGGCCTTTGGTTAACAGCCAACACACCCCGACTTCCTATTATCTGGTTGTGACCGTGGAGAAGTCGGGGCCGCAGCTTACTTGGCTGGGTAGAGCCTAATTGGTCTGAATAAGCCCATAGCTCAACCCTGCAGGTGCCAGCACAAGTGACTATACACTGCACAGTACGCTTCCCAGGTCCCTAAGAAGCACATTTTTCCTGTCCTTTAAGTGCGATTCAAACCAATTTAGAACTTTTGTTGAAAGTCCCACCCAGTCTTTCAGTCGGTCTAGTAATATGTTCTGGTCAACAGTGTCAAATGCATCACTAAGATCCGATCCAACACTGAGATTCTGCCAATGTCTGTGTTTAAGTGGATGTAATTGAAAACATTAACAAGAGCAGTCTCTGTGCTGTTGTGCGGTCAAAAGCCTTACTGGAACAGATCAAAACAGTTTGTAAGAGGCAAGGATTATATTATTTTAATTTGCTTGTCATTTTCTTTTTCCTCAATGTATATTTTGTATTTTTATGTTTTGTGAGCTGCATGTCACTGATAAGACTATTTCAACAACTTAAATTAGAAGAAGACATGGACAATGATCAGCAATGTTGGTTTGAACCATAGACTGTATATATAAATGGACGTAGTGTCCGTGACGTCACCCATAGGATTCTACAGAGTTGCCGAGAAGCCCTTGTGTTGATTAGATAGATACACACTCCTACCACAAGGTGTCGCCACATAGTTGTGACCTATGTTTGAATACAGATGTACGGTAAGGGACCCGAACAAGAGCTTCATTAAAAACTTGGCTAACACTTAAGCATGGAGCACGAGTCAGTTCATTAATAGACCAACAAACAAAACATGGTACCAGGAGTAAATTATGAAGTAAAATAAAAACACATTAAGTGAGGAGTTGTGACAAGCGACATGGATTCGTTAAAGCCACCGGAGACGCTAAAACTTTCGGGAAATGTTGACAGCAACTGGCGGACCTTCAAGCAGCAGTTCCAGCTTTACATCACGGCCATGGGACTGGAAACTAAGCCGGATGCTAGGAAGGTAGCGCTACTGCTAACTATAGCAGGCCCACAGGCAATAGAAGTGTACAATACTTTTGTGTATGAAGAGCAGGCTGATAAAGACAAACTTGATAAAGTGCTCGAGAAATTTGATGCCCACTGCTCTCCCAGAAAGAACGAAACATACGAGAGATATGTATTCCGTTCACGTGTGCAGCAGCTTGAGCCTTTTGATAGCTTTCTGACTGACCTGAAGCTAAAAGAACAGTCTAGCAACTTTTCTACGCTGAGGGACTCCATGATACGGGACCAGATCGTTTTTGGCGTGGAGGATAAAAAGGTCAGAGAAAGGCTGCTAAGGGAAACGGAGCTGACATGTGAAGCAGCTATAAAAATCTGCCATGCAAGCGAGCTGTCCCAAATGCACGTCAGGACTTTCAGCGAGATGGCGGGAACGGCTAACGTGAGTGATGGAGCAGCAGTTGGTGCGGTCTCCAGCCAAGGCAAATGGCGCGCACAGACGCGGCCTACACAACGGTCGGAAGAAGGGACATTTAGCTGTAAGCGCTGCGGCTCGAAGCACAAACCACGACAGTGTCCGGCATTTGGTAAGCAATGCTCTAATTGCCAGGGCCAGAAACATTTTGCAAAGCAGTGCTTCTCAAAAGGAAAAGAGAGGAAGAAAGGAAAGTCTGTAAACATAGTGGAAGACGATGATTTAAGTGAGACATTTTTTGTTGGCATGGTGAACTGTGAAACTGAGCAAAAAGAGGTTAATTCAATCAGAGAAGACAAATGGATAGCTCCACTGATGATTAACGGGACAATAATAACTATGAAACTGGATACTGGTGCAAAAGCAAACCTGATGAGCATGTCTGACATCAAGGCAATGAAAGATAAGCCACAAATTAAAAAAAGAACACAGGCACTAAAAGATTATAATGAACAGAAAATCAACAGTTTGGGCGAGTGCATATTAAAGGTAACCTCAAAAGGTAAAGTGCACCACCTACTTTTCTCTGTTGTCGCTGATGGACTTAATTCACTGCTGAGTGATAAAGCATGTGAAGATTTGGAACTTGTCAAGAGAGTGTATTGCATCAACACAACTGTGAGTACACCAAATGACTCGTGATGTGTTTAAGGGTTTTGGTGTGTTGCCCTTCACATACAATATCCAGCTCAAAGAAAATGCACAGCCAGATGTGCATGCTGCAAGAATAGTTCCAGCGCCACTCAGAGATTGCTTAAAGAAAGAGCTCGACAGAATGACAATGCTCGGAGTGATAAAAAAAGTTGAGAAGCCAACAGACTGGGTTAACTCGATGGTCTGTGTAAAGAAGAAAAGTGGTGATTTAAGAGTGTGCATGGACACAAAAGATCTTAATGAAAACATCAAGCGTGAACATTATCAGATGCGTGAGGAAATCACAAGTGAATTGGCTGAAAGTGAAAGTGCCAGCTTCTTCACAAAGCTTGATGCGTCTCAAGGCTTTTGGCAGCTGAAACTGGATGAAAGCAGCACCAAATATTGCACCTTTAATACACCATTCGGCAGATATTGCTTCCTCAGACTGCCCTTTGGGATCATCTCAGCATCTGAAATATTTCATAGAGCGATGGAGCACATCATTGAGGGGCTGGATGGTGTTCGAGCATATGTTGACGACATCATTGTGTGGGGCTCTACACTACAAGAACACAATGAGAGGCGGAAAAAGGTGCTGGAGCGCATACACAAGTATGGACTCACGCTTAACAAGAGCAAATGCGAGTTTGGAGTTCAAGAAGTTGTCTTTCTCTGAGACAAGCTCTCTGCACAAGGTGTACAAGCTGACCAAGAAAAGATCAGAGCCATACAGGATATGCCAAGGCCCACAGACAAGACAGGTGTACTCCGCATTATGGGGATGATCAACTTCATAGGTAAATTTATTCCAAACCTATCTGCAAAGACATCTTGCATCCGTGAGCTCCTGCACAAAGAAAATGAGTTTAAATGGACAGTCAAAAATGAGCAAGAGTGGAAAACACTCAGACAGACGCTCACAACTGCACCTGTATTGACATTCTTTGACCCAACAAAGAAGATTAAAGTTTCAACAGATGCTTCAAAGGATGGAATAGGCGCAGTGCTCCTACAAGTTGAAGGTGAGCATTGGAAACCAGTGGCCTATGCTTCCAGGTCAATGACACAGACTGAGTGCAGATATGCTCAAATAGAAAAAGAATGTCTGGGACTGTTTATGGCTTGGAGAAGTTCCACAGCTACGTTTATGGCCTACCTTCATTCACAGTAGAGACAGATCATCGTCCACTTGTATCCATCATTAAAAATAATTTAAGTGAAATGACACCAAGGATACAGCGTCTCATGATGAAGATGCAGAGATAGGACTTTGAGCTGATCTACACACCTGGAAAGCACCTGATACTTGCTGAAGCTCTCTCACGAGCACCTACAGTGGATTATGTGAGTACAACTGAAGAGGATGTGAAAAGTCATGTGAACATGGTGTCTGCTGCTCTTCCTGTATAAGACACAAAGTCCAGACAGATAGCTGAAGAAAACAGCAAAAGACACAGAGCTGCAGTGTGTCATTGCAAATATGCTAAATGGATGGCCTGTAGGTTCCTGTCCGCTCTTCTACCACATCAGAGGTGAACTGAGTGTCGTTGATGGATCATTACTGAAACAACACAGGATTGTCATTCCATGCGCATTGAGACAGGAAGTACTACAAAGAATACATGAAGGTCATCCGGGTGTTGAAAAATGCAAAAGACGGGCGAGAGACAGTGTTTTCTGGCCGGGAATAAATAAAGACATCGAGAGACTGATTGGTACGTGTTACACATGCCAGACACACAGAAACAAACAGACTAAAGAGCCCATGATGGTGACTGATGTGCCAACAGCACCATGGGATAAAGTTGGAATGGATTTGTTTCATCTCAAAGGTAAAGACTATTTAGTGGTCATTGACTATTTTTCAAACTTTCCTGAAATGGCACTACTATCAAACTCATCATCAACATGTGTCATAACACATTCAAAATAAATGTTTGCCAGACATGGCATACTTACCACAGTAGTGAGTGACAACGGACCGTGTTTCAACAGCAGAGAGTGGCAAGAATTTGCTGAACAGTACGACTTTAAGCATGAGACCTCAAGTCCTCATTATCCACAGTCAAATGGGAAAGCTGAAAAGGGAGTTCACATTCTCAAGCAACTTCTAAAGAAAGCTGATGAGAGTGGCTCAGACCCATACCCCGCTTTACTCAGCTACAGAGCCTCACCTCTGGAGTGTGGACTGTCACCTGCTGAACTTCTGATGAATCGTAAGTTACGCACCACACTGCCAAGCTATTCAAAGCAAAAGAGACACCAAAGCTGCAACACCAACTACAACAACAAAAGATGAGGCAGAAAACATGCTATGACAGAACAGCTAAGCAGCTTCCATTACTATCAAGTAATGACACAGTCAGGATTGAGGGTCCTGATGGATGGAGAACTAAAGCCACTGTTCTTCAGGAAGTAGCACCGCGATCCTTCACTGTGAGGACAGAGGAAGGACAAATCTTCCGACGCAATCGTCGCAGTCTTATGAAAACAAAAGAGGCTGGTCAACAGCTCAGTGAATCCATCATTGAGTCTGAGTCCAAACCTTCACCACAGACAGACTGTGACACTAACACTCCAAGTGAACATGTGGTCAGAAGATCTACAAGGGACATCAGAAAACCAGATAGACTGAATCTGTAATTGACAGACTGGTTTAATGGATGTTAAATTGGTGTAAATGTTTAGACAATTTTCAAGTTTGTGCTAGTTAGCAGTCTGAGTACATTAGACCAGATGTGTATTTGTTATGGCATGGTAGAGAAATCAAAATGTTTGGTTAAAATTGATGTTGCACTATTTGTTTATATTACCTCAAAGAAAGGGGGATGTGTTGATTAGATAGATACATACTCCTACCACAAGGTGTCGCCACATAGTTGTGACCTATGTTTGAATACAGATGTACGGTAAAGGACCCGAACAAGAGCTTCATTAAAAACTTGGCTAACACTTAAGCATGGAGCACGAGTCAGTTCATTAATAGACCAACAAACAAAGCAGCCCTTAGTAGGCGGAGTCAGCCACTAACGCTTGACAGCGACGTCAGAGTCTAATCCCGCCTGCTCCAAATAAGGGCAAAGAGGCGGAGCCGAGGCGGGACCTGCTGCCTCCGAACTGGAAGTAAACAGAGCTAGCTCAGGCTAAGAAGCTAAGCTAACATGAAATACATGCATAACAAGTTACTGCTAACAGTGTAGTTCCCCTATATAAACGTTACATTCATAATCAAATGGGACAATCTGCAAGAGAATTAGCTATATTTTGTTATTCTTAATGCTTGTCATTCACACGTTAAGAAAATAAGTACCGATACATAGCAGAACAATTGTGGCGATGTTCAGCTTAATAAGCCTTGTTCAACATCATTTATTTAACTAATACTACAGCAGGCGAACCAAGTCTGCGTTTCGCTGCATTCCTTGATCTCCAGTTATAACGACGGACTCCCATCGCCCGGACCTAACGGAGACGCAGTGGGCTAGCTCCGGGACGCCGGCTGGAGCTAGCCCCCTGCGGCTCCGTTAGCTCCGGCGGCCACCACTGGGATAATTGGGTCTCCTATTAACATTCGCTCCCGTTTAGCATTATGGGCGTCATAGCCATAGACTATAAAAGTCTTACCCAAGGCTGAATCATAAACTAAAATGTATACGTATGTATAAAGGGTTACGTCCTTAGCTGGCTAATAAGTAACAAGCTAAGCTACCAAGCACACAAACACCTGCGAACGGGATTACCATGTATAATATTATCATTTTAGACTTCTTGGAAGTTCTGTTAGTACATTCACGCGCACAGCACGACATTTTAATTGTCTGGTATTTGTTACAATATTTCCTAAAAGGCACAATCACCACGAACACGGCTAAAGCTACAGATGGAGCGATTCATTTCGGACAGTTTGAAACGCGAGGGCCGTGATTGGTACGTGATCTGCCCTCGCTCAAGGGAAAACCTCCAGCTTGACTTGAGACCGCCCCCGTGATAGATAAATGTATTTATAATGAAGCCAGCTGCAATGGATCATTGGTCCACCAGGAGGTGCAGTGGGGTTCCACACTGGAGCTCATGTGAAATAAAGTCAGATACAGTACGCTGGATGTACAGCGGAACTTTTTTAAGATCCATATGTCACGGATATCATACTCTGTGCTAAATAAGAGACATGTAATCATTTACAAAACATCAACATGTTGTTATTTAACAAAATAATTTTGTTATTCGAAAAAAACGAACGGGAGGAAATGCAGCCCGGCTCTCGATTTTTAATCCTAATTTAATCATCATCTTCACCACGATCATTTATGTTTATGTTCGCCGAATTGACATGAAATCACTGACACATATGAATATACTGTATTCAACTTCATTAAAACGTTATTAATGTGCCTAAACTCAGTAATTCACCAAAAATATGTATATTTTAAGAGTTTCGTCGGTCGATCAGGATCCCAAAGTGTAGCGGATGGATCCTCATCTGGATGAAGGGTGTTATTTTCCCCATAAAGAACAAGTCGCTGCAAATTATCCCGCTTATTACATGGCCACATTCTCAACAAAGTAACGACATGACTCCCAGTATTAATTGAAATACTTTTATGGATTTAGAAAAACATTTTATTGATTTAAAAAATAGTTGTATGTATTAATTTAAAAAATAGTTGTATGTATTGATTTAAATTGACATGCATCCGCTAAGAAAAATAGTACGTTGTTACAGTTTTTTAAACAGTCTGAATGAAACAGCAGCTCTCAGCTGTGTATTTACACAACTAATGGCCCACCAACCACAGCTCTCTCCCCCCCTCCCCCCCTGATCTTTCTTCTCCAGCAGCTAAATTAACAGTAGGTTACTCTGAGTGACCATAGACTGTATGTGACAAGCTTACAGTTAGTGACGTAACAACACCATAAAAGCTGGTGGGTTGAAAGCAATACGGGAGGTAAAAATAACTACAATAATTGTGATTTATTTATTGTGGCTTTTATGTTTTTAGTTATAAAATGTTATGTAATTCAGGCTTATAGTTCACCCTTCTCTAAAAGCCTTCAACAATGACAATATTCATTGTAATTTAATAAATCCTTCCAACACACATTGTAAAAAATAGCCTACTGTAAGTTAAGAAATCATTTCAATATGTACACCTTCTGATGTAACAACAATAACATTATAAATAGTAACATAGCTGAACATGGTATTGCACATTTAGCTTTGAGTGTTACTGACCTGAGATGTTTTTATTACATGAATTAAGGTGACTGAGGCTTTTTAACATACAGGGATGCAAACTCATCAGGTATGAAAAAGGTGACAAGGATCCGAGCCCCCGGCTCCCCCACCCCACGGAATGACAGAGGATTTTAGCAGTCAGAACAACTAAAGCAGCAGTGTTAATAATAACAGAAACGCCAAAGAGTCACATAATAGAAATATATAAAAGCATTTATTTCAAATTGTGGAGCAGTCAGTTTATAATTTTGGCAGCACTGTTGAGCATTTTGAAAATGTATTTTCAGGCCTCTGTGCAAGGCTTAAGTCTTTTTATCTTTATAGCCACATGGTGTAAAGTAACTAAGTTCATAAACTCAACAAGAACTATACTTGGGCACAATTTTTAGATACTTGTACTTTATTTAAGTATTTCAATGTTTTGCTACTTTGTTCTTCTACTCCACTACAGTTCAGAGGTACATGGTGTACTTTGACTCCACTACATGTATTTAATACCTTTAGTTACTTCACAGATCTGGATTAATTAAGTGAAATATAATCAAGTGTTAAATCAGACTTTAGTTCCACCTGGAGTAAATCCACAAGCTACCCTGCAGTATACAAAGTCATTCAAACTAGCTGCACCTTTAGCAGCTTTGAGAACACTTTCATGATCAATCATTATAAAACATATCATATCTATTATTTTGAAATGGACCAATCTGCACCATGATTACTTTTACTGTCGCTACTTTCACTATATTTTGATGATAATACTTTTCTACTTTTACTTGAGGAACATTTTGTATGCAGGACTTTTACTGTAACAGAGTATTCCTACACTCTGGGACTATTACTTTTACTCAAGTAGGCCTACAAGATCTGAGTACTTCTACTTTTACTCAAGTACAATATATATACTTATACCACCTCTGTTTATAGCCTATGAAAAAAACTATTAGAAATAGAAGGCTAAAGCTAACGTTAGCAGATAGTGACAATGTATGCTAGTTAGCTAGCTCAACGATTCCTTAAATAATATTGCCACAGAAAAACTTTTCAGTTCACATCACGCTCTGCCGCTCCGACAGGGAGCTCTGCTCTGAACACCTGAACGGCCCGTTCTAACAGCTGTTCACCAGCGGTCCAGTCTGTGCCACAGTGACTCCGGACGCACAGTTAATATTAACGAACGCACCCGTAGGTAATGTAGCTGCTGAAGCTAGACCATCATCTCGGAGCAGCAGAGCCTTATTATCCATCCATGAGCAGAGCCGACAGGCAGGAAGACTCGTGCACACAGCTCGTACTTCATTATAATATATAAAAAAAGAACACCATGCGTGTCATGATGGCACATAACAGCTCACGGCCGCAGATTACTCCGGGTCCCAGCCCCCCCCATACCCCAAAAATATTTGTATTGCAGATCTACATGAATCACACAAACGACTTATTTTGGATTCAAAACGGCGAATTTCGCCGAAAGGTGACAAGTTTGCATCACTGAACATAGACAGAGCACAACTGAAACATAACATCTGAAACGATGTAACAACATAATACACTTGTGGGGATGCTTGGGATGTGAGGAGTGAGGGACACGGCTTAGAACGGGTGTGTCGCCTGGCAGGACAGGAGAGTGTGTGCACCAGTCTGCCCTGATCTATGAATTCATGTCCGTGACACTCACTGCTGCCCACAGCTGTTTTATAGAAGGAAATTCCTTCACTTCATGAAAGTGTTTTAACCACACACACCTCTACTACACACACATGACGGGTGTTATTTTCCCCATAAGGAACAAGTCGCTGCAAATTATCCCGCTTATTACACGGCCAAATTCTCAACAAAGTAACGACATGACTCCCAATATTAATTGAAATGCTTTTATGGATTTAGAAAAACATTTTATTGATTTAAAAAATAGTTGTATGTATTAATTTAAAAAATAGTTGTATGTATTGATTTAAATTGACATGCATCCGCTAAGAAAAATAGTCCGTTGTTACAGTTTTTTAAACAGTCTGAATGAAACGGCAGCTCTCAGCTGTGTATTTACAAAACTAATGGCCCATCAACCACAGCTCTCTCCCCCCCTCCCCCCTTGATCTTTCTTCTCCAGTAGCTAAATTAACGGTAGGTTACTCTGAGTGACAAGCTTACAGTTAGACACAACACTGTCATTGCAAGTGACCCTCAGTTAGTTGACTTTTATGTTCAACTGCTAAATTTGTTACTGATAAAAAAAAGGGCTTCTACTGTACCTAATTACCTTAACACTAGAACCGCCAGAGGTTTTTGTATAGGCCTACCTAAACCCGTCAAATCCCGCTATTAGAATGCAATTTTTAACAACATAGGGTGCTACATAACACACTTTCAGGAAAAGTCAGGGACTGGGAGACTTTAATATTTTATTGAAAAAAAGTTACATTGCACACACACAACAACACATCACACAAATTGACCCGATTGGCGGTTCTAGTATTAAATAAACTCACTAATTAATGAAACCAGTTCAATACGCATTATTCTTATTCTTATCATTCTTTATGAGCGCAGAAATAGTCTTAAAATCAGATCTGTTTTTTAAATGAAATCTGACGGCAGGCAGTTAGCTCTGAATACCTATGACAAATGCGCCGCACCTAATCGCTGGCCATTCAGCCACAGACACTGTTCGAAATGGGGGGGAGCTAGGAGGAGCTTGGCTCCCCCGAAGAGGGAGGGAGCTCCCCTGAAGGCTGACTTTGAGATAAATAAGGGGAGCCCAAAACAGTCGTGCATATTTGTGTCACACAGATTAGAAATGTTGAGTTTCTGTAAATAACAGTTCTTGAAATAAATAATAGTTATTGTTTATTACAGTTTCTGAATATTTGTTTTATATTTGTGAATATGTCTGGGTGTTGCCATCTGTATGTGGCGGCGCTGCATTCTTACTTACGTTGCTATGATTATGGCGGTGATGCCGGCGCGGTATTTGAAATGTTCATATTGATATTTTTTTAACTCTGGCTGTGAAATAAAAAAATATGGCAAAACGAAAACACCCAAGCGTCACAGCTTTTGGATTCACAAGCAAAGAAGCGAAGGAGTCTAAAAATGACAACGTGAACGGAAAACAACTTTTAGTTGGCCGGCTGTAAGCGGCATTAGGGTCGAGTTTGACAGCTCCACACCGAGGGAGAGGCCTGCCGATGCGGAGCCTTAAGAGGCTTCAACAACGGCCACATCCGCTGGCATAGTGACACCGTCTGTATTAGTAGAAGAGTGTTTTTATAGCAATTGATCGCATCCGCGCTGCTGCGCCAGTCAACAGAGCGTGCGTGTGACATATTTAGTAGCAGGATGTGATCTGAAAAATAGGGCTCCCCGAAAGCAAATGGGTAATTCGAAAACTGACAGAGCTCCCTCTATACAAATCAAACTGTAGAAGGTGTGAAAGCACCTATTGTTTTAAATAATGGTCGGAATGTGACCTGTGAGCCTTCTGAATTACCGTGGGACAGCACATTCTAAACTAAAATGTTCAATCAATAAAGTAACATCTTATCTTATCTTAATAATATCTTCATATTAATAATAATAATAAATCATACAGTATGTGTCCGAAAGGGAGCAGGAGGAAGCAAACACAAAAATATACTGCATATTAAAGCAAACGATTGTAAAGGTTAAAGTATGAGCATAACAAATAAAGAAGTGTAATGTAAACATTTACATTATAATTATGATTATTTAATATATAAAGACTATATATTATTGAATTACAAGATTAGATATACTTTAGTTGATCTAAAATATTGATGTGTTAAAATGCTCTTCAAAACACAACTGAAAGTCCATGAAACTTGTCTTTCTGTATTTGTGAATGAAGCGCCATCTCCTGGTTAAAACCTGAAATTGAAAATCTGGCAACGCCCTCTTGGAAAATAGTGGGAGGGCTTAACATTCCTCTATACTGGTCTTTGGCTGGTTGTAGGCAGGAAGCTGTAAGCTGGAGTCCGAAATTCAGTGCTCCATCTGTAAAGGGTCAAGTACAGTACTATGACTAACTAACGTTGTAGCCTCTATGGTTGTAGCCTAGCAGAGTGGACAAGTTGCAGTTAGCTGACAGTGAGGCATATACATGTCCATCAAAGTGACCACGCCCTAATTTATGCAAAAACGTTAAGACCTAATATAAATAAAAGGGTCGTGTTAGAAAACAATTCACTCACAGATTCATAATCATGAAGGTGGAATCCAACTATATCGATAATAATATTTATTGCATCCATGGGTAGAAACCTGGTTTTTTCTGCTGTAAATTTGGGCATTTTAACATGGGAGTCTATGGAAATTGCTCCTTTCTGCAGTCAGTCCCTAGCGGCTCATGTATGAACTGCAGTGTGTTGCACTTCCGTATTGGCGTCCCGGCTGTTCCCCAGAGTTTGCCGCTTGGTTTGAACCAAAGGCCCATTTGTTCAAATACTTTATGAAGCAAGTGGATATATGGATGAGGGAGGTCCATGGACGTATGAATGAGGCAACACAATACAATGAAGACGTTTCCCCCTCAGATAGCATATCATTAGCAGCATCAAGAAGGTCCAATAAGTCTAACAGAAGCTCAAGTCAATCTTCAGCATCTTCTGCATGCTTGAAAGCTGAATTAGAGAGGACTGCACTAATGGCTAAGGCAGCTGCACTGGGCCAAAAAAAAGCATTGGATGAGCAAGAAGCTAAGCTAAAGGCTGAGAGGGAAGAGCTTGAAGTTCAGACTACTTTAGTTTAGTTAGGACAGCACGCCCAAGCTGACCCCACAAGTGTTGAATGAGGTTGAGGTCTGCAGGCAGGCCATTCCATCGTCTCTACTCCCAAACTCTGGAGGAAGTCTCTGACAATCCTCGCTCTGTGGGGGTGAGCGTTGTCACCTTGGAGGATAGAGTTTGGTCCCAGACTGTTGAGAAATGGGATTGCCACTGGTTGCATAATTTCATCTCGATATCTCTCTGCATTAAGATTGCCTCCAATGATGAGAAGCCTGGTTTTTCCAGAGAGGGGAGAGGCCGCCCCACACCATCACACTGCCTCCACCAAAAGATGTTACATGTGTCTTCGTCTTTTCCAAACTGAGACCCTACGATCCAAGCGCCGTAGGCAGAATCTGGACTCATAGCTGAACATAATGTTCCTCCACATGTTGAGGTTCCAGTGCAAGTGGTGCCGAGACCTGCGCAAACGGGCCTGGTGTTGAAGGGCAGTCATGGCAGGCCCTACTCAGATCTGCTGCTCATCAAACAAATGCATGTTCCTCACAAATGTGTTACAATTTAAAAGTTAATCAAGCAGGCATCCAACAGAATAAGATTGTTTTGCCAAGAAGCATTGTTACAACAAAGAAATAATCTACCAAACACAGATTTACTTACTTTTTGTGATCAGTTTACATACATATGTAGCACTTAATTTCAGACTCCAGTTTACAGCTTCCTGCCTACGACCTGCCTAAAACCAGTATAGAGGAATGTTAAGCCCTCCCACTATTTTCCAAGAGGGCGTTGCCAGATTTTCCATTTCAGGTTTTAACCAGGAGATGGCGCTTCATTCACAAATACAGAAAGACAAGTTTCATGGACTTTCAGATGTGTTTTGAAGAGCATTTGAACACATCAATATTTTAGATCAACTAAAGTATATCTAATCTTGTAATTCAATAATATATAGTCTTTATATATTAAATAATCATAATAATAATGTAAATGTTTACATTACACTTCTTTATTTGTTATGCTCATACTTTTACCTTTACAATCTTTTGCTTTAATATTCAGTATATATTTTGAATATTTTTGTGTTTGCTTCCTCCTGCTCCCTTTCGGACACATAGTAACTTACAGTTAATTTAGCTGCTGGAGAAGAAAGATTAAGGGGGAGGGGGGAGAGAGCTGTGGTTGATGGGCCATTAGTTATGTAAATACACAGCTGAGAGCTGCCGTTTCATTCAGACTGTTTAAAAAACGGTAACAACGGACTATTTTTCAAGATCAAGATCCGTCCGCTACGCTTTGGGATCCTGATCTGCCGACGAGGCTCCATTAAAATATAAATATTTTTAGCGAATTACTAAGTTTAGACACGTTAATAACGTTTTAATGAAGTTGAATACAGTATATTCATATTTGTCAGTGATTTCATGCTGTGTGTGTGTGTGTGTGTGTGTGTGTGTGTGTGTGTGTGTGTGTGTGTGTGTGTGTGTGTGTGTGTGTGTGTGTGTGTGTGTGTGTGTGTGTGTGTGTGTGTGTGTGTGTGTGTGTGTGTGTGTGTGTGTGTATAGAGGGAGGTCTGTGTGGTTAAAACACTTTCATGAAGTGAAGTAGGTTTTCCTTCTAGAAAACAGCTGAGGACAGCAGTGAGTGTCACGGACATGAATTCATAGATCAAGGCAGACTGGTGCACAAACTCTCCTGTCCTGCCAGGCGATACGCCCGTTCTAAACCGTGTACCTCACTCCTCACATCCCTAGCTGCATCCCCACAAGTGTATTATTTTTTTACATCGTTTCAGATGTTATGTGCAAACTTGTCACCTTTCGGCAAAATTCGCCTTTTTGAATCCTAAATAGGTCGTTTGTGTGATTCATGTAGATCTGCAATAAAAATATTTTTGGGATATGGGGGTGTCTGGGACCCGGAGTAATCTGCGGCCGTGAGCTGTTATGTGCCATCATGACACGCATGGTGTTCTTTTTTTATATATTACAATGAAGTACGAGCTGTGTGCTCGAGTCTTCCTGCCTGTCGGCTCTGCTCTCATGGATGTATAATAAGGCTCTGCTGCTCCGAGATGATGGTCTAGCTTCAGCAGCTACATTACCTACGGGTGCGTTCGTTAATATTAACTGCACGTCCGGAGTCACTGTGACACAGACTGGACCGCTGGTGAAAAGCTGTTAGAACGGGCCGTTCAGGTGTTCAGAGCAGAGCTCCCTGTCGGAGCGGCAGAGCGTGATGTGAACTGAAAAGTTTTTCTGTGGCAATATTATTTAAGGAATCGTTGAGATAGCTAGCTAGTCGCATTGTCACTATCTGCTAACGTTAGCTTTAGCCTTCTATTTCTAATAGTTTTTTTCATAGGCTATAAACAGAGGTGGTATAAGTATATATATATATTGTACTTGAGTAAAAGTAGAAGCACTCAGATCTTGTACTAGAATAAAAGTAGAAGTACTCAGATCTTGTACTTGAGTAAAAGTAATAGTACCAGAGTGTAGGAATACTCTGTTACAGTAAAGGTCCTGCATTCAAAATGTTCCTCAAGTAAAAGTAGAAAAGTATTATCATCAAAATATAGTTAAAGTAGCGACAGTAAAAGTAGTCATTCTGCAGATTGGTCCATTTCAGAATAATACATATGTGTTTTATAATGATTGATCATGAAAGTGTTCTCAAAGCTGGTAAAGGTGCAGGTAGTTTGAATGACTTTGTATACTGCAGGGTAGCTTGTGGATTTACTCCAGGTGGAACTAAAGTCTAATTTAACACTTGATTATATTTCACATCATTCATCCACATCTGTAAAGTAACTAAAGGTATTAAATACATGTAGGGGAGTAGAAGTACACCATGTACCTCTGAACTGTAGTGGAGTAGAAGAACAAAGTAGCAAAACATTGAAATACTTAAATGAAGTACAAGTATCTCAAAATTGTGCCCAAGTATAGTACTTGTTGAGTTTATGAACTTATTTACTTTACACCATGTGGCTATAAAGATAGAAAGACTAAGCCTTGCACAGAGGCATGAAAATACATTTTCAAAATGCTCAACAGTGATGCCAAAATTATAAATTGACTGCAACACAATTTAAAATAAATGCTTTTATATATTTCTATTAGATGTGACTCTTTGGCTTTTCTGTTATTATTAACACTGCTGCTTTAGTTGTTCTGACTGCTGAAATCCTCTGTTATTCCTCATTTTAAAGCCGATATTCCGTGGGGTGGGGGAGCCGGGGGCTCGGATCCTTGTCACCTTTTTCCTACAGATGAGTTTGCATCCCAAAGCCTCAGTCACCTTAATTCATGTAATAAAAACATCTCAGGTCAGTAACACTCAAAGTTAAATGTGCAATACCATGTTCAGCCATGTTACTATTTATAATGTTATTGTTGTTACATCAGAAGATGTACATATTGGAATGATTTCTTAACTTACAGTAGGCTATTTTTTACAATGTGTGTTGGAAGGATTTATTAAATTACTATGAATATTGTCATTGTTGAAGGATTTTAGAGAAGGGTGAACTATAAGCCTGAATTACATAACATTTTATACCTAAAAACATAAAAGCCACAATAAATAAATCACAATTATTGTAGTTATTTTTACCTCCCGTATTGCTTTCAACCCACCAGCTTTTATGGTGTTGTTACGTCACTAACTGTAAGCTTGTCACATACAGTCTATGGTCACTCAGAGTAACCTACTGTTAATTTAGCTGCTGGAGAAGAAAGATCAGGGGGGGGAGGGGGGAGAGAGCTGCCGTTTCATTCAGACTGTTTAAAAAACGGTAACAACGGACTATTTTTCTTAGCGGATGCATGTCAATTTAAATCAATACAACTATGTTTTAAATCAATAAAAACATTTTCTAAATCCATAAAAGCATTTAAATTAATATTGGGAGTCATGTCGTTACTTTGTTGAGAATGTGGCCATGTAATAAGCGGAATAATTTGCAGCGACTTGTTCCTTATGGGGAAAATAACACCCGTCATCCAGATCAGGATCCCTCCGCTACGCTTTGGGATCCTGATCTGCCGACGAGGCTCCATTATAATATAAATATTTTGAGTGAATTACTGAGTTTAGGCACGTTAATAACGTTGTAATGAAGTTGAATACAGTATATTCATATGTGTCAGTGATTTCATGTCAATTCGGCGAACATAAACATAAATGATCGTGGTGAAGATGATGATTAAATTAGGATTAAAAATCGAGAGCCGGGCATTTCCTCCCGTTTGTTTTTTTCGACAAACAACATTATTTTGTTAAATAACAACATGGTGATGTTTTGTAAATGATTACATGTCTCTTATTTAGCACAGAGTATGATATTCGTGACATATGAATCTTAACAAAGTTCCGCTGTACATCCAGCGTACTGTATCTGACTTTATTTCATGAGCTCCAGTGTGGAACCCCACTGCACCCCCTGGTGGATCAATGATCCATTGCAGCTGGCTTCATTATAATTACATTTATCTATCACGGGGGCGGTCTCAAGTCAAGCTGGAGGTTTTCCCTTGAGCGAGGGCAGATCACGAACCAATCACGGCCCTCGCGTTTCAAACTGTCTGAAATGAATCGCTACATCTGTAGGCTCAACCCACTTCTACAGGATGGAATCCTCAGAGTTGGAGGAAGGCTCAGTCGAGCTGCTATGCTAGAAGCATCCAAACACCCTGCCATTTTGGCTAAAGACACCTTCGGGTGTCAGAGCTCATCCTTGAGGAGGTCCACAAACAAGTTGGTCACAGTGGGCGAAATCATGTACTGTCCAAGTTGCGTGTTAAGTACCGGATCCCCAGTGCTAGTGCAACCATCAGAAAAATATTATCCAAGTGTCTTGTGTGTCGGCGGCTGCATGATATAGCTGGACAAAAACAAATGGCACACTTACCAAAGGGGGTGGACTATTTTGGTCCTTTTTAAGCCAAATGTGGAAGAGCTACTGTGAAGAGATATGGCGTCATGTTTACCTGCCTGGCCATCAGAGCTGTCCACATAGAAGTAGCAGCTTCACTTGACACAGAATACTTCATAAACGCTCTACGCCGTTTGTATTGCCAGAAGAGGTCCGGTTGTGGAGCTGCATTCCGACAATGGGGACCAATTTTATTGGGGCAGAGCGAGAGCTCAGGAAATCTATGGGAGAATAGAACCTCTCAAATGAGGCATTAAGTGGATGAATAACCCACCTGCTGCTTCTCATCACGGAGGAGTATGGGAGCGTTTGATCAGGTCCACCAGAAATCCTCAATGCCACCCTAAAGACACATACTCTGGATGAGGAGAACCTCCAAACATTTCTGTGTGAGGCAGAGGATATCATCAACAGTCGGCCTAGTACCACAACCTCCAGTGACCCAAACGACCTGGAAACACTCACCCCAAATCACCTCTTACTAATGAGAACCAAGCCAGTTCTACCACCAGGCTTTTCCAGAAAGAGGACCTCTATGCACGCAGAAGATGTAGGCGAGTCCAGTACATGGTGGATCTCTTCTGGAAATGTTGGAAAGGAGAGTATTTGCAAGAGCTTCAAGCACGCCAGAAGTAGTCACAAGTGTCAAGAAACTTTGTGCCCGGAGATATTGTTCTGCTTGTGGATGGGACTGCACCCATGAACTCCTGGGTCATGGGCAATGTCATCTAGGCAGTGCCTGATGAACATGGACTTGTTCGCCAGATTCGTGTGAAGACCAAGACCAGTGAACTAGATAGGCCCATCACCAAAGCCTGTCTTCTCCTAGAAGCAGTATAAGTATGAGACACTCCTATGATGTCTGATAAATGGCATCCGAAAAAAGAAAAAAAAGGGATTTAAGATTGTTCTCATGAACTACATTTATATTATTTGGCCCTTATGTTGTGTAATTGTTTCTAGGGATAGAAAAAGATTAGAGGCCGGTTATGTAAGAGGCAAGGATTATATCATATAATCTGCTTTTCATTGTCTTTTTCCTCGATGTACTTTTTGTAGTGTCGTACAGACACCTTAAAGGTCCCATGTCATGCTTTTCCGGTTATTATCCGTCCCCTTGTGTGTTATGAAGGTTTTTATCCATGTAAACGGTCTGTAGAGTCAAAAACCTTCAAAGTACACCCTGTAGGGAGTAAAACTCTTACACAGCAAAGACCTCCCCAAAACGCCTCATTGGATTTCCAATGTTTTCTTCCTGGGCATCGCTACGTAGGGATACCCAGTAGCCACGCCCAGAGCTATGGCCGCACCCTCTGACAGCCGAACATATTGTTGGACGTTCAGGTTCAGTTCAAAACTTTATCCAGTCATGCCAACGAGGGTCTGTTTCCTGTCTTGTGAGGGGAAATCTTCAATGTATGCCTTACCGAGGGCAGAACCACGACGAAGTCAGTGGTTGACATTTCTTGTTAACACTGTTCCTTCAGATGTTCGAGCCGGTATTGTACTGTGTGTGCGGCATTTCACGGACCAAAGCTTCGCAAACATTGCAGCGATTCATGCCGGATATGTACAGCGTAGGGCACTGAAGGACGATGCTGTTCCTATTTTGTTTGGACCAGCGGGAGATTCAGGTACACAACCTGTAAGTACGCATAGTTTTTTTGTGTATTTATGATGTTTAAAACAAACAAGGTATCTACCAGGACTGTTTAAATGGGTAAACGTGTTTGGGGCTGCTAAGCCATTTACACAGTGCTAACTGGGCTAACTAAGCTGCTAGCATTTCCATATATCAATTCCAATGTCAGCAGATGAGATACATGTAACAATGTTTTCCCCAGCATGTCTAGCTCTTGGTAGCTTTCTTGTTTAGCTCGATAGCATACACGCTAGGAACGCCAACTATAATGTAATTAAGGTACGTACGGTAAATCACCCGGAGTATACTGTCTATGACATAGACAGTATACTCCGGGTGATTTACCGTACGGTCAGTCGTGAAATGTAATTATTGTGAGTGTTTCCCCGGTACACAAACACACACTTGCAAGCTTCCCCCAGACCAGTAATACAAATGAAAATGTTTCTCTGGGTCAATGTGACTGATTTCGATAGAGCAAGTCACATTTGGTTTAGGCACGAAAACATACTACCAGAAATACATTGCTTTTTTTGCTCTGTGTCGAATCAATAGATTATATTTCGTGACTATACACGAAATGTTGTGAGACTGGGTTGAATTACAACAGTGAGTGCCTCATCCTCTGAACACCACAGGATGGCGCCTATAACGCACATATTAACAAAGGTACGCTCCTCTGAAATGATTGTCCCCAGCAATTATTATTATTATTATCCCTCATCGAGTTTGCTATTCAGCTTGCTAACGTTAGCTTAAACAAACGTAACATGCAACGTTAGCCTAATCCAAAATGCTCTACTACGGCGTACCTTTCATGTGGCTCGTCAGCGCAGACTCTCCCATCGTGAACAACTGAAATTATTTTTTGCAAACTTTGCAGGAGGCTACTTGTTGGCTTGACCCTCATCTTAGCCATGGCTTGTATTTGTCTTCTGCTAGCCAACGCTCGCTGAAACTGCAACCTCCTGGCATTCTGTCATATATCACTCTCTCAGAATGCCCAGGTCACACGTAACAAAAACACTTGCAGGTCACGCGCATAGCGCGGGAAGGCCAGTGCGGAGCTGTTTTATGTAAAAGCGAAGCAATTAAACGCGCTACGACTTCTTTATTTTCTTTTAATCTAAATAGTGAATTAAAGAATTTACCATTTCAAGCACTTTGTCCCAAAATCAAGCACCATTCCCAAAATGCAAGGACTTTTCAAACCTTGAAAACACCTCATAACATTTCAAGCATTTTCAAGGATTTCCAGCACCCGTACGAACCCTGAGTATTCTTCTCAACTGTTTATGGTGTCTGTCTAGCAATTATTTGTTCTTTCAGAGTGTGGGCCTCAGCTAGATCAACATGGCATATCATCAACAGTAGATAAGAAATGTTTCATTAAATTATACCTTTACATTTAAAATGTACCATTCAAGTTGTTATGTTGGCATGAGTGAATAAAATAAAACATTACACACACCTACTATACAATCATAATAGACAAAGCAGAATTTTAGAAAATGTGCTTATGTAAAGTGCTGAATGCATTTTGTGTTTATTCATGCTATACAACATTTCTAGGGGTATTAAGGGGTGCTGAATCCAAATCAGCTGTATATGAAGCTCACAAAGTTCCCAGAATGCCTCAAATTTGAGAAATCCAACATGGCCGCCACCGCCAGGCTGAAATCTATTTTAGTACATTACTTTTTGACTAAACAAGGTACAAACTTGAATTAAATGTGTCTTTATATATGTTTTCACACATGGGGAATGTAACATACTGTACTGATTTTAGATCAAATGTGAATAATCAGCTTGAAATCATACATGTATAGCGAAAAAGGTGGTCATTGGTGATGAATAAGTTGTGTTGGGGCAGAACCTCTGCTCCGTGCGTTCCTCTATGAGTTTGTTTTAAAAGAAGAAAAAAATGAAAGCAGCCAGGATAAGGGTTAAACAATAATCTGTTTTAATGGTAAAACATACAATACATCACCCAATCACCTAATTACGAAGCACTCTGCAACAGCAGCTTCAAAATGCAGAATGCTCCGGGCCCAAGTTCTACCACCGCGTGAGACACGTCTCAGGAACGGCAAGTCAAAAACAAGAGCGCCGATCTTCAAAATGATCACAACATTTATACACAGGTGGGGAGGAGATGTATCGCTTGCTCCTCCCTAGCTATTTGTTATTGGCGAGTTCACTTCTGAGCGAGCTAGCCAGTGAGTTGGCAGTGTTCCATTGGTCGGTTTCACTCCTGGGCGGGACCCCAAGCAGTGAGTCAGCAGTTTGTTGATTCCATCTGTTGCTTCTGTGCGCGTGTGTGTGTGTTTCTGTCCCTCTCCGCCCTTAGGCAGATCCCCCAATCAATGATTTGGAGTCATGACAGAGGAGTCTTTGACAGAACGCACACACATTATCCCTATGCAGCCCATCATACAAATGTCACCTATTTTTCTTTATGAAAGCCATACTTGTAAATATCCAAACGCCATCGTCCCATGACGGCCACAGAATCAGTCAACCAACAAAAGTTAACTGTTCCCAATGCCCTAAGGTCTTCCCTGACCTTCTTCTCACCTAAAAGTCAGCTATCTGGAATGAATACATTTAAAAATGAGAACAAAGGACTATGGTCTCGTTTAACTGTGTGACTCAATTCTCAAGGCCTGCAGGATGTGCATCATTAACTAACAAGAATTGAACTTCATTATATCTAAGGAAAATGTCTCTGGGAATTCCCCTGTTAATTGCAAGGACTATTAATAATTAACAGAGAGACCCTAGGGGGCCTCTTCTTGGTATCTGCTAGGCAAAAGTCACTCAATGCAGAATCACAAGTTTAACACACATTCTATATAAGGTGACATTAAAATGAATATACCAGAAATACACTATACCCCAAACTTTCTGCTTCCCTCAGTTGTCAGACTCAACCAGGGCTTGCTTCAAAATTGTATTCATACATTTTTTATTTGGCCACCAAACCATAACGTAAACATGACACGATTAGGCCTACAGTGGAGCAAAAGTACCGTCAACAAAGCCCTATATATGCTTTTATTTGCTCCAATACAGTAAGAACATATGGGTGGCATTTGAATGTTCAACTCAACAATACAAATCATACTGAAATGGTAAAAACTGTCATGTACTGTCAAGTCGCTGGAGCCTCGTAGTGGGGGCTACTGCGGAGCGCATAAAGCAGACTCTTCACGCTAACAAAGGATCACTTCTTCATCAGGGCAGGGAAGTCTACTGTCCCGCAGCTGCTGCCTCTCTGTTGGGGGGGGGGGGGGCTGCTGGTGGACCACGCTCATGTACTGTCAAGTCGCCGGAGCCTCGTAGCGGGGGCTACTGCGGAGTGCATAAAGCAGACTCTTCACGCTGAGGAAGGATCACTTCTTCTTCAGGGCAGGGAAGGCTACGCAGTACTCAGGCTACTGTCCTGCAGCTGCTGCCTCTCTGTTGGACTCCGGTACTGCATATTACTCACGAGACGTTGTGAAAAAGTGGTGCGAACGCACTAACCACTCCGCCAGCGCCACAGCGCGTGCCGGATAAGAATGTCTGGCCTGCCAGATTTGGCCCGCGGGCAGCCAGTTGATGATCACTGCTCTATACATTCCATGTGACTCTTTCTGAATAGAATGACCAATACAGGTACATTGGAATACACATTACAGTTATCCTTACACTTAGTGTGTTCCTTTGTTACTTTTTTTCTCAGTTATAGGTTCACAATTATCCGGTTATGGTTTCAACAATCTGTTAACAACAAACAGTCAGCAGTATGCAGCCTGGCAGGCTGATATTCTCAAACAGTCTATCATACGATCTTGTACACATTGATCACCATCAGCTAATCCTCTATACCAGGGGTCGGCAACAGGCGGACCACGGTCCGGATCCGGACCCAGACGCCAACCTATACGGACCCGGACCTATAATCAAATACATTAATAGGGGATTTCAATTTTGACGGGGCGATTATATTTTAACCGCCGCCGACTGGGGGCGAAAGAGACAAGTGAGCAATACAGGGAGAGAAACACAGAAGAAGAGATGAGAGCGCGGCAGAGAGAAGCGGAGAGGAAAGTGAGTGAAGAGAATAATTAGCGATACAGGGAGAGAAGCGGAGGAGAGTAAACAGGCGTGTTAGCAGCAGACAGGGAGAGACAAATAATTACACATGGCGCTCTCCAAGAAGAGGAAAGTGGATAGTGAGAACAGAGCTTTTAACCCTGAGTGGACGGACTCATTCATGTTCATCCTGCCCACTTGGAGCACAGAGCCAGTGTGCCTCATTTGTTCAGCGACCGTGGTGCTCATTAAAAGTGCCAAAACGCCACTATGAGACAAAACACAAAGTGTTTCACCAAACATTCCCTCTCAAGTCAGAAATGAGGTCACAAAAAATAAGCAGTTTCAGAGCCCAATATGATCAGTTCACCAGGATCAAAATTAAAACTAAATATCATTCCAGGGCAGGCTAACCGAGGCTAACCAATGAGCACATGCATGTGTGCATGAGAATGGCCCTGACACCATTTCAGCCCAGATTTATTTAAACTCCTGGCAGGACAAGCTCGAGCTCAATTATCGCACTGAATTAAAAAAAAGTGAGTGATGGACTGCAATATAAGAGGGAAAGAAAGAGAAACTTTAAAACTGTTCAATTGTTATTATGTGTAAAGACTGATATTGTTCTATAATTGTCTGAAACTGTTAAGTCATGATGTGAAACGGTTAACAAAGAAAAAGGGAAACTCAAGCTGCTGCTACACTTTATTGTATTTATCTAAAATTAAGCACTTTTAAGATGCACATATTTTCAAAAGCTATTTTATTTATTTTCTCTATTTTATTTTTAAATGCAGCCCGAGAGGAACATTACACATATCCACAGTATTTACCGTATATCTGTATAGTTCAATGTTAATTGACAATAAATATTGTTGTTTTTGAATTGTACTTTCTTTATTTGATTGGCCGTCAGTTGTTGATTACATGCAGATGTTGATAAAGCTACAGGCTACTTCAATATATATCACACTAATTCATGAAGCAACTTAGACATGTTGATGTTCCGGACCTTTGCATGGGGGGATTTTCTCTAACTGTGACCTTGTTGAATTTGAGTTGAATACCCCTGCTCTATACACATACCTGCAGCTGCAGCGTTGGTTGAGGCATCCCTTGGTACACCCACATGAAGTGAACTCCCTGCAGGCTTTAGGCATAGGTGGCAAAGAAAGTACCCGTGGCACTAACTGACCTTCCTTGTGCATCCATCCCATTTCATCCACTGGAGGAAGATCAGGATGTGGCAGGTGAGCTTGGTTCCAGATTATCGATTGATAGTGTGAACGCATGACATGAAACTTCACTGCAACTGAGGTTGGTGGCAGAGTCTCTTGTGGACGACCTTTGCAAAACAACTTCACTCCTGCTTTGTTGCATGTATCAACGTATGGCACACCATACATCTTACAGATACCTTTATCTGTTGATGTCACAATACCTTCTGTGAGAGGGCCCTTCCCAAGGCCAGTAAGATTGGTGTGATGTTGCTTGGAGACCTGCCAAGCTGTTTTCTTTTCGTGACCGCTGAACTGAGACACACTATTACAGCCAGTGATGGCATGGAAGGCAAGGAGTGTGTCCACTTGATCATCAGATAGTAACTTGCGAATGTCATGTACTGGAAAATACTTTTTCGGATCTGCAATGCCACATGGACCATGTTCAGGAACAGATTTTGATATGCATGTTTGAATGTAGGAATGACTCTGAATATTGGCGTTGTCGTCTTACACCATTGCTGATACTGGAATATGCCAAGAACTTGGTCTTGCAAGTCATGTGATATCTTCCATGGATGGAACCAAGACAGTGCAAGGCTGATCATGCAGTACAACAAAGTCGTATATGCCCTCAAGACGATCAGCTATTTGTTCCTTGAAGGTGTTCCTTCGGCTTAGAAATCTAGATGGTATATCTAGTTGAGCCTCATTAGCTAGTATACAGTACCGGTCCCACAGATGTACAAGATCCAGAATATCCGCTTGCTTTGCTGATTGTTCAAGTTCTTGGCAGATCCACTCTAACGGCATGTCTGTGCTCGGAAGGGATATCTCTTCCATACGTTTGGTCCTTGGTCTTGCAAGTCATGCGATATCTTCCTTCTGCAGCTATTAGATCATTTACACAGGCTAGTCGCACTCTTAAGGAGTCATACTTTCCTGCTTGTAGTATTTTGTGATTGGAGGCCATCCTGACTAACTGTCATGAACTTTTGCTTATAGTCTTTCTGGCATATGATGCATAACTGGGGCTCCATTAAGCTTTCTTGGGTATGGTCTATTGCTTCAGCCATGGTTTTGGTCACCAATTGAATAATTCAGACCTACAAGAAAGTGCCAGAATTAGTGGCATTATGAAATAAAAGTGCCATTATGTTAAGGCACATTATAAAATGAATGTGTTTTTCGGGAAAGTAGCAATATGAAATAAATGTGCAATTCGGGAAAGTAGCATTATGAAATAATATTTCATAAATGTTGTATTAAATAAAGTTAATATTAACGATGTAGATTAACGTCCCTGTAGCTTCTTATTGCACTAAGAAGCTTATTGCACTGTATATATATATAAAAAAATGAACGCCACTAATTATTTTTAACGCGATATATATATATATGTATGTATGTATGTATGTATATATGTATGTATATATACAACCCAGTCTCACGGCATTTCGTGTTATAGTCACGACATTTAATCTATTGATTCGTGTTCACCAACACGATTTTCCCCTTTTTTTCGTGTCACACAGAACGATTTTAAAAGCAATGTATTTCTATTGGTAGTATGTTTCGTGCCTGCAGCATGTCTTTTTGTCCGTCGGGTCTTGGAAGACCGGAAGCTGTGGGGTTCATAAAAACATGTTCTTGCTAAATATCAAGCCACGATTATTGTTTTTATTTTAAATCGTATAATGTCTGACTTTTTTTGTTGTATAGTGTTAATTTCGTCAACTATTTTTTAATTTAGTTTTAGTCTTAGACCTGTGTTAAATTTCCTTTTTAGTTTTAGTCATATTTAGTCACCTTCATCCTGTGTTTATTTAGTCAAGTTTTAGTCGACTAAAAGTCTGAGCATTTTAGTCTTATTTTAGTCGACTAAAACAGTAAACATTTTAGTCAAGATTTAGTCGACTAAAAGTCTGAGCATTTTAGTCTTATTTCAGTCAAAGAAAAGTAATTATTTTAGTCTACTTTTTGTCAATTACAACTGTTGAGTCTTTTTTAGTCATCAGATTATATAGAACATTTCAGTCAAACTAGTCTAGCCGGGGGTATTCGGTTAACGCGAGTGCGACCACTGCTCCCAAGCCCTGTTGTTGCCATTTTATTTTCTGTTAAATAAGGTTAGTTAGAACATGAGTTAGACCCGAGTCTTCCTGACAGTTCATATTGTGCCGCTGCCCGGTGTAATTCAAATGTACCGCCGCGCGCAGCACAGAGACACACAGCTGCTGCCCTGCCGCAGCACCGGAAATGGAACTGCTGGGAGAAAAATTGACTATCAGAGATGTAACGTTATCTTTGATAATATTTAGTCTCCTCATTTTTCTTCAACGAAAGTAAAGAGAGATTTTGGCATAGTTTTTATTTAGTAAACTACATTTTCGTCTCTCGTCACTTTTCGTCAACGATATTGCATGATGATTTTGTTACAGTTATTGTTTACTGTCGTCGGTGCCATCTCGTCGTCTCGTTTTCGTCATGGAAAAAAAGGTTGTTGACGAAAAAATGTCGTCACAGTTTTAGTCAACACAATTAACACTATTCTCCACACACAATGTGGTTATTTATTTACATTTTTCTTACAGAACATGTCTGCACGTAATGGCACTGTCAAGATTTGAATCATATTTTTTTACATGGATGTCTCATGTAAAATACACTCATTACAATACGATAATACTTTATTGTGAGATCGAGTCTGACATTTTTTCAGGTCAAATATTTAAGACAAAAAACAAGTGTTGAGATCTCCATCAGGGTAGGATTTTCACCGGCGGCCATGATGGCCATGCCCTGATACTGATAAAATCTCAAAGTTGCTTTAAAAGCGTCAGAACAGTGGTTTCTGAACTGCATTATGCTGCGTTCACAACAGACGCGATGCAAACATTCTCATCGCTCTAACCGCTGGAGTTTCACCGCAGCTTTCAGCTGTGTTTAATTCTGTCTTTCAAACAGTATACGATGGAGAGGGGGCGGGGCTTATATCCATGGAAATATTGTGGTGGAAACCAACAAAATTAACCTATTTTACCGTGATTTAATTGTAATACACATTTCAAAATGATGCCGAAGTAACTACATACTGATAACAGTTAGTGAAAACCATGCTTTGACAAGTGTGCAGAAGAAGGCAGGCGAAAAACTTTTTAAATACGTGTTCTCTGAATGGAGCGATCTCCATTCGATCAGATCAGGCTAAACTAACCTGTGTCTGCTCCGTCCAAACTCACAACAACGTCCTAAAGACAGAATTAAAGCAGCGACTGTATTCGTCATGACACAGACAGTCTGTGGTTTGTACATGTTAACTTTTGTCTAGTTTCTGAACAGATATGAGGAGCTGTGAGGAGTTGATTAAAGACACACACACGCACACTTTTGCATTTCAAAGTATTGCTTGTTCATACAGTTGAATGTTTGAGCTTCACTGTGTATGATGTATGTGCAGAGTTTGACCTTTGAAGGCGGTTTCTTCTGCTCTGAAATTGAATATATTTGTTACATATTAATAGAATGTTTTATTTGATTTTGGATTTGTGAATGAGAGAAGTAGTAGATGGAAAAAATACCAAACACTAATTATTCAAAGTAGAGTATTTCAAAAGATGATATGATGATATAATGTTTGACATTATTGATATTAAAAAAGTGATTTGTTTTCCATGTCATTTGTGTTTTTCTTATCAGAAAGTGAAGTTATTTATTTGTAAGCTCCAAATCCAAATGTTTCCCTCAATGGCCTTTGTGCCCTGGCAATGTGGCCTTTGCGCCCTGAAAAAACGTGTGACACCAAAGGCCAAATGGCCTTGCCCCTAAAATGACGAAAAATCAAGCCTGATCTCCATATTAGGTTGAATACTTAAAATGAAAGCTAATTATAATCAAATATAATCAATTATATTCTTGTATAACCCACAATGAAAATGCTTCATATTTTATGGTTTTCTATATTATTTACATTATAAACAAAACACAAGTGGTTTGTTAAATTGAGTGTGTAAGGCCTATTATGGTTTATGGGTGTCACTGATAAGAGAGGAGAGACAGTTTCTTCCCTCTTCCCTCACAGCAGTACACAGGGAGGGGGGGCTCCTGACTTAAGGTCCTGCACACTAGAGGTCATGACCTTTTTACACAAACATGGGAAGGTGTGTCTTATGCCATAGCCATATAATATGTCTTGTCATGTCCAGTCCTGTACATCAGAGGCCATGCCCAGTTAACACAAATATGGGTATAGAGTAGGTGTCTTTAGGTTTTTCTGTCCTGTTTTTGAGCATAAAGACACTAGCAGAGAGAGAGGGAGAGAGAGAGAGAGAGAGAGAGAGAGAGAGAGAGAGAGAGAGAGAGAGAGGGGGGGGGGTTCCCCTGGTAGCTCTCTCCCGGTAAAGCTCTCTCCCTGGAGAGCTGGGTTTTTGCTCTCTGTAAGGTTCTCTCAACGAATGTGAATTGTGGAATGAGTTGATGTTTGTTGAAAGTTAGTACCCTGCCGTCTGTGAGGAAAGGCCCTCCGAATTTATGCAGGACTAGTTGAAGTATACGAATGTGAATTGTGGAATGAATTGAATTGTGTAATTAATTGATGTTTGTTGAAAGTTAGTGCCCTGCCACCTGTGAGGAAAGGTCCTCCGAATTCATGCAGGACTAGTTGAAGTATACAAATGTGGAAATGAGCAAAATGAACTGATTTGTTGAATGAAAGTTTGAATTTGCTTTTTATTATCACCGGTCATTTATGAGGAGATGCCTCTAAATTCTGTCGGACAATTTTCTGAACTGAATTGGGCCGTTGAAGTTACAATTCAGGGTAATACATTTAAAACTGAATTAAGGTTGCATATTAGAACATGACCACAGCATGATATGTTTTGTAGAATTGTCATATTGTAACCTCAGGGAGAGTATCAGAGGAGGAATCCCTCTTCCAGGACGGACAGACGTGCAATAGATGCTGTGTGTAAATTGAAAATATAATACATTTACAACATAGGTAATCCAAATGTTTGGAAATCCATGTGTCTATAATAAGAAGATGAATCCACAAGGATGTCAACAATCCTGTAGGAGCCATCAGGGAAGTATTATGATGAGTCATGCAGGACCGCAGAGACAGATTCAGCAACGACTCGAAATCCAGGACTCAGGTTAAAAGCAACAGAAACGGCACGAAATGTCGGCCACCGTCAACTTTAAAATCTTTCATTAGCAACAAAGTGGCATAGAAGTGCAATGTACTGTCTGTGGGTATGGAGGAATCACAGCCCTGCTGGGAGCACTAAAGCATGCTCCATGTTTGCCATTATATCACCCAATTTAGTGAGTATGCACAACAGCGCGGCGGACCGAAGGGATGGCACAGTTAACCTAAGGGATTGTGTTTGCTATAGACACAGTGTGCAGATGAACCAAAGATCAGTGTGAGTAAAGCGAGCTGCATATGTATCCATGTGTGCAGTGTTGGGACAAGCGCGGTACACAGTAACGCGTTACTGTAACGTGACTACTCTTTGCGGTAACTAATATCGTTACTAGTTACCTATTCCCATTAATTAACGCCGTTATAGTTACTGTGATTTAAATGGTTGCGTTACTGCGTTACATTATGCGATGGAACTGAACCGAATCTCCCTGCGGATGTAACTTGCAGGCGAATACAGCGATGTCCTCTCACAGTACCATGGAAAAGTGAAAGTAACCAGAGAGGTGTGATGATTGGTTAACGCGGGGTAACATTTCAGGGTAAGCCAATCAGAGACAGAGTTGGGCGGGTCTTGCCTTATCGGGTAAATACACACACATGAACACTTGCTAATACTAACACACACACACACACACACACGCACACGCGCACACACACACACACACACACACACACACACACACACACACACACACACACACACACACACACACACACGGCAACGCTCACCACCAGCACACACACACACACAATGGCAGATGCAAGTATCAGTGAGAGCAGCAGCGCATTTGCAACTTGGAAATATAACCACTATTTTCAATTTGTGGGGATCAAGGACGCAAAAAATATTACGGTCAAATGTAAACTGTGTGCAGAACAGAAAGCATTGTCCACTTGATTGTTGAGGCTACAATAAAGATGCCTGTCAAAATGTCTAAACATATCTTTTGTGTTTTATTGTTCCACTACATTTCATAATGATAATTGCTACAGTGATGGGGAGTTCTCTTTTCTCTTACTGTGCCACAGAACAACACAAAAACTTGTATTTTTATTGTTATTATTTTTAAAGTAAAGTAACTTGTTACTAGTTACTTTTATAATTTAGTAATGAATAAAGTAACTAGTTACTTTTTTGAGGGCAGTAACTATAACTATTACTCGTTACTTTTTTTAAGTAACTTGCCCAACACTGGTGTTGACACTGAGAAGGCCTGGCAGACTTGTCCTCTGTCAGCAGATGGAGGCATACATAATTCAAGCTGGAGGCAGATTCATGCTGTTTCTCTTCCTGTCTCATCACTGTTACCAAAGAGGGACAAAGCAGGGTTTGGCTGCAGAGGAGAAGAATGTCTGGAATACTTCCCTCTTCACTGGCCCAGCAGGGGTCTGTTTACAACCAACACTGACCACCATGTGTATGGAGGACGCTTTCTCCACAGCTATACATTCTGGATTCTCTCCTACAATGTTTATTGACTTGAGCTGATGATTCAACACAATCATCACCTCCAAACATATCACCAAACTCATCACACCTGCCTCTGCAACTGAATTCCTGAACAGCCTGTTGGATTAAAGAGGCCCTTTTGGGATTTTCGGTGTTTCCCCTTTGCAGGGTTATTCAACAAAAATTCAACGAGGTCCAGTTAGAGAAAATCTCCCCATGCAAAGGTCCGGAACATCAAAATATCTAACTTGCTTTATGAATTAGTGTGTTATATATTGAAGTAGCCTGTAGCTTTATCAACGTCTGCCTGTAATCAACAACTGACTGCCGATCAAATAAAGAAAGTACAATTCATAAACAACAATATTTATTGTCAATTAACATTGAACTATACAGATATACAGTAAATACTCTGGACATGTGTAATCTTCCTCTCGGGCTGCATTTAAAAAATAAAAATAAAAAAAAAAGCTTTTGAAAATATGTGCATCTTAAAAGTATAGCAGCAGCTTGAGTTTCCCTTTTTCTTTGTTAACCGTTTCACATCATGACTTAACAGTTTCAGCCGATTATAGAACAATATCAGTCTTTACACATAATAACAATTGAACAGTTTTAAAGTTTCTCTTTCTTTCCCGCTTATATTGCAGTCCATCACTCACTTTGTTTTAATTCAGTGCGAGAATTGAGCTCGAGCTTGTCCTGCCAGGAGTTTAAATCTGGGCTGAAATGGTGTCAGGACCATTCTCATACACACATGCAGGTGCTCATTGGTTAGCCTCGGTTAGCCTGCCCTTGAACCATATTTAGTTTTTAGTTTTGACCCTGGTGGACTGATCATATTGGGCTCTGAGACTGCTTATTTTGTGTGACCTCAGTTCTGACTTGAGAGGGAATGTTGGGTCAAACACTTTGTGTTTTGTCTCATAGTGACGTTTTGGCACTTTTAATGAGCACGACGGTCGCTGAACAAATGAGAAACACTGGTTCTGTGCTCCCAGTGGGCAGCATGAACATGAATGAGTCTGTCCACTCAGGGTTAAAAGCTCTGTTCTCAATGTCCACTTTTCTCTTCTTGGAGAGCGCCAAATGTGTCCTTATTTGTCTCTCCCTGTCTGCCGCTAACACACCTGTTCACTCTCCTCTCCGCTTCTCTCCCTGTATCGCTAATTATTCTCTTCACTCACTTTCCTCTCCGCTTCTCTCTCCCTCGCTCGTCTCTTTCGCCCCCTGTCGGCAGCGGTACCTGTTAAGCCCCGAGCCTGTTTTCAGGTGTCAGGCTCGAAAATGACATTCCCAGAACAAATGGCCATATCTTCCCTTCTAAAAGGGTTACATTAATAATATTTTTTCTCAAAGTAATAATAAACCTGTTAGTTGGATGTAGACGAATCAGAATCAATATAGATGCTTTTATTTTAAAGTAAATTCAGATTGAACACAGTAAAAAAAATTAAGTTATTGTGTCCGTCCAAAAAAAGGTCATTTGGGTGGATTTTCCATATCTCTGGCCCCCTTGCTCGATTTTGCTGATTTACATCTCTTTCTAACCGTCAGAGCCAATGGAATCGAGGGGAACTCCCACATACTCCTTATTTGGTAATGTGTGTGTGTGAGACTGACGCATAGCCAAAACCGGAAGCTGCGATAACTCTGGTTAGCAGCTAACTTTTACTCTCCAATTTTTACATAAAAAAGGAATTATGGATTATAAATAACTTTTTCAAATCTACATAAACATTATCAACCTATGGATTAACCAGTTTAGCCCTGAGCCTGTTTTTCAGGTCTCAGGCTCGAAAATGACATTCCCAGAACAAATGACCATATCTTCCCTTCTAAAAGGGTTAAATTAATAATCTTTTTTCTCAAAGTAATGATAGACCTGTGAGTTGGATGTAGAATAGTCAGAATCAATATAGATGTTTTTTATTTTAAAGAAAATTCAGATTGAACACAGTAAAAAACTGTAAATTATAGTGTCCGTCCAAAAATTGTTTTTTACTTACAGTGAAAACTACCCTTGGATGATGGTAAGGTAGACTAAAAGCTTTAGGAATCCAACAACATATAATAAGTACCCTGTATCAAGATTGATGCAAAGCAAGTGATAATTGACCTTTTTAGAGAGGTTTTGCAAAAGAAACTCCACCTCTGAGGTGATTTGGGTGGAAATGGGGGTTTTACCGTTAATCTGGAACCCATTGGTCGATTTTGGTGTTTGATATCTCTTTTTGACCGTTAGAGCCAATATAATCGAAGGGGAACTTCCCCATACACACACATGGTAAAAAAAAAGGTGGGGGCTTTGCGCATGCAGGTTTTCATCAGAGTGAACCTATCTCTCGCTCTGACATCTGGAAACGGGAAAGCAGGTTTATTGCTTATGGATTATCAGAAATCATTTCAAAGGGACACAGACACATTGGATTAACCCAGTGGTTCTCAAAGTGGGGGGCGCGCCCCCCCTGGTGGGCGCAGAGGCATGCCAGGGGGGGCGCGAGAGACCAGGAGGAAAAATGGTTATAAAAAAAAATAAAAAAAGATAAAAATAAAAAATAAAATAAAAATCATAATTTGAAAAATTATTGATTCGAAAATAATATGATGCAGTACAGTACTATTACGTCTGGGTCTCTGTTTCATTAAAGCTCGGCTCTGTGTGTGTGTGTGGAACGAGCCATTTTGTGTGCGCGTGAGAGAGAGAGAGCACACCGGTACTGGAGATCGTTGTTGTTAGCTTCTGGTGCTAGCGAGCTACGCTAACGGATATAAGGAGTTTTTTCAACAACAAAGTGGAGGAGAGTCCTCTCCTGTCAGACTGAGAGCTAAAGGACTCTCTCAGTGTTATCTCAGTGGGTCTCAAATGTTTTGGTCACCATTAATGTAAATAATTATTTCCGAGGCACACGTTTATATGATCATTATAGTTATAAAAAAATAAGAGAATAAATGAAAAACAGGTATGAAATACTATATGACAGTAAAACAAGAATAAAGTTTAAAAGGGTGATTTGTATAATATCCATCAAGAAAAAGTAAATCTGTTTACATTTCTGTTTCATATGGGTGTTGAGAGATGTATCCATAGATCTCTTCCTTTCGCTCTCAAAGTGCACCAGATTGATGCTTTTAACTTCAATATTTAAAAATAAATCTTCCCGGGGAAGCTTGCCCCCGGACCCCCCTATGTGACGTCCACACATCACCTATAAAAATAGCACTTTATCCCTGCTTACACCTATATGCCGTGAGCTGAATATCGAGCCTTCATTGTAACAGTCGCGGGTACGTTGTGTATTTGCGTGGGGATTGTTGCAGTAGAAAATTCCACTGTAGCGACCGGTACATTAATGGGAAACCCTAAATGTTTGAGCACCCTCTATGAAACGTCAAGCTACCCCACAGCACCCCCAAAATAAATCTCTGGCGCCGCCACTGAGCCTGATTATTCGTTTTGGGGGGGCCCGACTTTTTTTTTTCTCCAAAGGGGGGGCCTGACAGAAAAAGTTTGAGAACCACTGGATTAACCTATGGATTAACTTCAGCAGCGTTTTTATCGTTTTAATGCCATTGAAGACCACTTTTGACCAGACAAAGACCAAGGTGAGCCATGTTGCCGTTTCTAGCTACCTAGCGCCCCATGTTTTGATATCTTTTCTTGTTAATAGCTTCGCGAGTTCTTATCATGGAGTGATGATGTATGTACCCATCGATTTTGTGTCATCTCACGATCAGATTGATGGGTTGGACGTGCAACTACGATAAGTAATAAGGGTGTTATGAGGGAGTTTCTGTGCAACACCCCGTTAGCATTTTTCGCTCGTGGCTAATTCATAGACTCAGCGCTAGCTTTGTGCTTTTTAAAAAAGATAAAAATGATCAGTTAGCTGAGTTTCTTCCCGTTACATGGATATAAAACATTCATAGTTTATTGAATATTAAGATGGCCTCCGATGCTGTTTCCTGCAGATGACGCGTTTTTCCCCCCGGTATCGGGGTGCAGTGTAAAAGAGGTTAAGGCTGTCAGGCACGTCTGGACAGGGTCACCTCTGACCGGGCCACACTTAACGGCTTCACCCCCTTAGCTTTACTGAACTTTGCACCACGTTGATAGAACCTCGACCACACACCTTCCTCCAGAGACTGAACATTTGCACAATGAGTCAACCCAGTCTCATGGCATTTCGTGTTCACCAACACGATTTTTAATCTATTGATTCGTGTTCACCAACACGATTTTCTCCTTTTTTTCGTGTTGCACAGCACGATTTTAAAAGCAATGTATTTCTACTGGTAATGTGTTTCGTGCCTGCAGCACGTCTTTTTCTCCGGTCGGGTCGTGGAAGACCGGAAGCTGTGTGGTTCATAAATACATGTTCTTACTCAATATCAAGCCACAATTATTGCTTTTATTTTAAATCGTATAATTTCTGACTTTTGTTTCCGTCTGTGAGGAAAATAAATGGGGCTCAGAGCCTCAGAATACTGAAATCTGTATTTTTAAATCTTTTTTTCCTTCTAATTTGTTATTCTTTTCAAATAACACACTGTTATTTACTCACCAATAACACACAATTATCCTTGCTTTTATTTTCTTGGTTTAATTCCATAATCTCTGGCTTTTTTGGTGTCCGTCAGGAACTGAATTTCAAAATAAAAATAACCGGAAACCGACGTAGGCCTCTAGGAGTTTAGGATGGCCGAAGACACTACACTACCCATAATCCCCAGCTATCGTTTAGGACTACAGTCCCCGTGATTAATCTTCAAGCGCTGGGATTGGATGTTGGAGTGGTAGTGCGCCAAGGTTATGCCGAGCGTCAAACAGCCGTTTGAAATGGAACAAAACCATGCCAGACTATCCAAAACTGGAATCGAACGCCCCCCCCCCCCAGAACTACAGATGCTGGCTATTGTGTTTCGCAAAATGTTCCATGGGACGTCTCTACTGAACGTTTTCGTTTTTCCCACAATTAGAAGTTGCCAGTATTAAACACATTGGTGTTATCAAATGTAAAACATATAATTAATAAATGGGTGAAAATCGCTTGTGTCCATAATGCGCAGCATTAATATATACCCACATGACAGCTCATTGTTATTTTGTAATTCTACTCCACAATTCAGAGGTTAACCTGATTGCCAAGTGCCAACAATCAGGAGAGATATTTGATAGTTGGTGCTTGAGAAGACTAAACATTTATCTGCAATTGACATGAATGGAAACGAGTAATAAAGTATATTCATTACTCGTTATTCTCTACTAATAGTTCATTAAAGACTGTATAATGGCTATTTTGCACATCCCTTTCAAGATTTCAAGATTTTCAAAGGTTATTGACATATCATATACAAAACTACGGTGTATGCAATGAATGAAAGTCTTGGGTCACAGGTTCCTCAACAGCACATTACAAGACATCTATCAACATGGGTTTGTACCTCCACCATTAAACTGTCATATTCTGCACATTTCTTATACTATCTACATACATAAGAGTATAATTAATATGTATAATATCAGTTAAAATAAGTGCTTCAACATAGTTAACATTGCAGGAAAGCAATATATTAGACGTTAAGTACTTTGTCAGATATTTATCTGTAGATACCCCCAAAGTTTTTTTCTTATTTAAAAGAGGACCTTAATCTAAAGTATTATTTAATGTTTAAATAAAGGTTAGTTCGTTTTTCTGTTTTGCACATCCTCATATTAATATCTTTGTACATCTGGCACTAAACTGTTTTATTGTAGAGATCACTTACAGTATCTTCTTGATTTTTTATATTCTATATTTCTATCACAGACCTTCTACTTTCCCCCTATGAAAGTATGTACTCTTAATATTTTTTTTATCAAATATAACACATAAAAACAATAATTCAATAACGTAGTTTAACCACTAGGCGGTGCACACAAGGTCCACACAGCTATAATAACTTTGTATTATCAGTGTAGGACACTTCTGTATACACAACATCTGAAGATGTGTAGTTTTATACATGTTTTCACATAATTTTATACCATATTGCTATACTATTTCAGACTCAGTATTTACATTCTTATATTCAAAGAAAATCAAAGTCCTTTTATATCAGCTGTGCACCGTTATGGTGTAAATATAACCTATCTACGAATTAGATCAAATATAAAAGTCAGCCGAATTAAGGTTGATACTGCAAGGAGACGTATTGTGTGAAGAGAAATTGAAGATGTTGTTTAATTGTTGATATATTTATGATCCACGTTAAGTATTCAGTTTCGGCAGCATTTCTTCCAGTTTTTCCAAAGGTCTTCTCATCAGGGCTCTATAAACGGCAGATCTGTAATATGTAATGCAGCCGGACCGTGTATTACAATGCCGTTATGTGATGACTTTCAAAGAGAAAAGCAAGAACACTCGGAATTAAGTATTATTTTATTCTTTTAAAATATTTTCCGGATTTCATATCATATAAACACCAAATCCCAGCATGCATTGCGGCTAAAACATCCAATCAGCGAGCTTAAACCATAACTGAGGATCTTGGGTAAGCGCTCGAAATGCCTACGTCTGTTTCCGGTTATTTTTATTTTGAAATTCAGTTCCTGAAGGACGCCAACAAAGCCCGAGATTATGGAATCAAACCAATAAATAAAAGCAAGGATAATTGTGTGTAATTGGTGAGTAAATAACAGTGTGTTATTTTGAAAAGAATAACAAATTAGAAGGAAAAAAAGATTTAAAAATACAGAGACGGAAACAAAAGTCAGAAATTATACGATTTAAAATAAAAGCAATAATTGTGGCTTGATATTGAGTAAGAACATGTTTTTATTAACCACACAGCTTCCGGTCTTCCACGACCCGACCGGAGAAAAAGACGTGCTGCAGGCACGAAACACATTACCAGTAGAAATACATTGCTTTTAAAATCGTGCTGTGCAACACGAAAAAAAGGGGAAAATCGTGTTGGTGAACACGAATCAATAGATTAAAAATCGTGTTGGTGAACACGAAATGCCATGAGACTGGGTTGAATGAGTATATCTGCTCACTCACTGCTGCAATGTACTTATATCCTACTGCCAGCCTACAGAACATGCACTTACCTGTACTTTACAGTACATACATACTGTAGGCCTACCCTGAAATGACAACAAATATGTACTGTTTGTATTCTGTCCTAGAACATATTCATATTCATACTATGGCTGATCTATAGTATCAGTAACATTCAATCAATCAATCAATCAAAATGCTTTATTTATTCCAGGGGGAAATTAGCTTTCGTAACAGAGGCACCATATTATGAGAAAATAAATAAATACAAACAGCAGTTGAAGTAAAAATGACCAAAACAAGTCCTTGTTGCCACACGGACACAACTACTAGGCAGCGTCTGAGGCACAGGAACGAAGCAGGACGTCCTCCAGAGACCCTCCGAAGACTCAACCTCATGGTGAAGAAAGGATGAAGCAGTCTGGAATTCATCAATAGAAATGTTGGCGCCAGATATATGTTTCCGTAAAGCAAATTACACTAAGCCGTAAGTTCAGAATCAGAATACCTTTGTATGAATTATAACTACAGTGTTTTCAGAACACATTTTTCTTTGCTGGCAGTGTCTCATGCTGATCCGTCATTACTTTTGTAGTTATGTGTAGGTTTGTTGCCAGAACATGTACATACTACTGTGAAAAAGAAAATCCAACAATATTTTGCAAATGCAGACTTTCAAGAAAAGGATTTCTAAAAATATTTTCCGAAATAAAACCTATGTCTGTGCTATGTTTGTGTTTGAAAAGTTGCTTCCTTCAGAGGCTTTCCTTCAGTTCTCCTCGGAGCTCCCTGGATGTCCTGTGCCGTGCTGAGCTGTGGTAATGTCTGGAGCATCTGTCTGCTAAAATGTCCGTCTTTTCCCGCCTGTGCTCCCCCCACCCCCAGACGCTACTTCTCTCAGCTCAAACACATTGCGTTTGGCTTATGCTTCCATGATTCTCCACACTCCTGTCCTTGCGAAGTGAAATAATCATACAGTTTGTGTGAGTGTTGCAACAGCCTGTCTGTCATTTTAGAATTTACTGATTTTTGTTTTAATTTATATTTTAGTTTTCAGGCTCTCTAAGCTGTACATTATTTTAAATGTGATGTCATCACTTCAAGGTAAGGCTTCATATTCTGGATTTTCTCTGGGATTCTTCAAATCCCGCAAAATTATGTGTAACGTCATTGCGGGCCAAGCGCTCCAGCTGCACCGTTCAGGATCCCAGCATGCGCATGTACGCACAATGGCGCACACAGCAGCAAGCCATGACAGCGATGACAGTTTAATTTTGAACATGTCTGAGAGCTCATATGAGGCTGAAGGATCGGTTTATGTTGTATCAGTTAGAAGTTTAGGAATTAGGTGCGTCAATATGGGCGATAATACGGTCATATAGCCAGTGGTGGGCTGGGACTAAAAATCAGCCCGGGAATCTCGACTGGCCCACTTTGGTACTGTTAGAAATTAAAATCAATGTTTTAATGGTGTAATGTAGTTTAAACATGCCATCAGTTTAAATACTGTTTTAAACTGAAAAAAACAGAAATTCTTGTACACAACCAGCTGTTAAGTTTTATTCTGAAAATCTTTCATCTCCGGTTAGCAGTTAGCATGTAGCTAATTTACAATTGCTTATAGAGGTGAGCCGGCTGGCGGGGAGGAGCCAGCAGAGGATATATAACAGCACCGGACGAGGGGTTCGCCCTCTTCTCTTGCTCATGAGAGCCGGATCACAGCTGTTTTCTGCCTGAACAATATTCTGTCTGTAACACTACCGCGCCTTTTTAATTAAAGTATCCCATTTGAATCTTCTCAGAGACTCCATTTAGTCTCATTTTTAAGCTTCTCTCCTGGACGCGAGAATAACGAACATATTTAACTATTGGTGACCCTGACGTGATCTCGTTCCACCGGGAGAGCAGTTGCCGTTTTCAAAGGAGCTTGAACAATGCTGGCAGACATACACTCGGGCTCATACAGAAAGGTGAAGAAGTACCTGTGTATTCAAAATCTTCAATAGATTACATAGTGAACAATAGGAGTGTGTGTCTGTCTGGTAATTTGGATTCCTGAGAAAGACTGCCTAAATTAAAGTTAAAACAAGCCTAAATTGATAAACATTGGTATCCTCGGTGGCGTTGCTTTGTCACAGGCAGGGTGAGTTCATTTTCTTTTTTTCTTACATTTAACCCTGCATGCTCGTTTGTCTGTTATTACATGTCAGCTAGAGGCCAATCACTTCAATATGTGTCTCTTATTACGTTTTAAGTTAACGTGAATGGTTTTAGGCCATTAAGCAGTTGGGACTGCTTGAGGCAAAGAAACAGCCAAATTTGGAAGCTAAGGTTATTGGAGTGAGTGTTTGTGTTAACAACAGTGTGAGGCTGTTTTAAAAAAGTCATTTTTCGAGGAAAAGGCCCGAGGAGTTTGAAGCTTTCAGTGGTTACTTTTTTCTGTTTTCAAAAAGACATTGCATGTGGATTACGACGAGAAGTGCGACATTCGTGCGTTAGATAGACGATATTCTTCTGATTGTGTGTGGATAGCGTCCCATTTTGTCCCATAATAGCGTGTTTAAACAGAAGAGATAACCATACTGGCTCTTAAAGTCAAAACATTTACGTACATGGGTAGAGGGCTATGACGTAAGGGTATAAGGCCCATTTTTCATTGTAAACTAAATAGAAATGTTATTTTAAACTACAGTGTTGTGTGTTGAATTTACTAGACAAAATATCACCCCGCCATTACTTAAACTCCACTGTGAGAGCCACGAGGTGTTTTTTCATATCCCTTTGTTCTTCAGGTCAAAGGTTGGAAAACCAGTTGCCATCTTGTCTTGACCTCATGTTCACAGTGAACCACACGGCAGTCGCCATTTCATGAAATGCTAATTGAAGTACTCTGTTTGCTTTAACACACTGAGGCTAGGCATTCCATCTTGTAAAGAACATCATACTTGTCAGAGTTAGAACTATTGGAGGTACTTCTGCTGGTAAAAGTGTGTATTGGCGGTTTTGTGAATATTCTTGTTTGCAAGTGTGTTTTGGCGGTTATATGCTGTGTTGTCTAACCATAGTGTAATGTTCTTCCCATTTTTAAGATATTTTTAAGGAAAATAAGTTTCTCGTTAAAAACAAGTCAGTTTTGCAACAGCTATTCCCTAGTGGATTAAGCTGGAAATTAAAATAGCGCACTCTGGTGGTAGTACAGAATTATTACACAAATAGAAGAAACACCATATTATTTTGAAATATAATTTTAAGTGTTATAAATAAACACATGCTTGATAGAATTGCATGTCGTCTCTAATTATAAGATAAAAAACTTTACATAATACTTTTTTGAACCAAAGTAGTGACATTAGCATAATTTCATACACTTCGGTATGCACTGTACACAGGAGATTTAGATTTGAGCCAATTTTTATATTTCAAAGTCAAAACCATACTCGGTACAATTTGTATTCTAACATTTCATATTTTAAATTTGCATAATTTTTATAAATTAATTAACTTTATTAATATTTTACCTAAAACTTAAAAAAAAAAAAAAAAATCTATAACTTAAACAATTTTTATAAAACCTTGAGCAACTAAAAAAAAAAAAAAAAAAAACGATTTAAAGTTCGGACGAACAGCAACGAAGGTGCTAGTCAGAAGATTAGTGCTTCATCTTTGATAAATTAATAAATAATTAGAGAACATGTCACCAAAACAAACTAAGTTGAGACTAGACGCAGAGCCAGGCTCAACAGCAGATATATCAAGGGAAGGATAAAAATCAGATCAGATGCTATAACAGCTCCAAATCTTAGACAAAAGACATGGAACCACATGGAGAAACTGTTGGAACAATGGCAAACGAGAGGACTGTATCCAGCAGATGATCAACCTGGACCAACAAAAGCCCATAGAAGAGCAGTACTCGACTATGAGCACGAACAATGCCTACAACAGCTAACTATATGGAGGGAAGCTGAAGAAAGATTTATAAGAGTTACAAGTCTGATACTCCACCTGGAATATGCCAGCCTATTGGCAAACAGCATAAATGTGGTCCAAGTAGCAGACCTGGCAGTGAGGGAAGACATAGCAGAAAAAACCAAAGAGGCTCCAGTTATCCAAACTCCGAAGTTGTATCTAAGCTTGGCCGAAGTACCTCCTCCCTCCCCGAATGTTGGTTTTATAGGAGAAGTCTTGCAGTTGAATGGAGTCTCCACGGACAAACCTCTCAAAGAATTGGAGTATGACGTAAGAATGCTAACCAGTAAATCAAAACACCTGATGGGAGAGAACATACGATTGGAAGAAATACTTGAAAGGCAAACACAAAACACAGAAATGGAAGCACTACAACTGAGACTCTTGAAGATACAGGTTGCTGAGAAAGACACCGAAGCTAATAAGAACAAGACAAGGAGAAGGGAGGGGAAACTTCCAGAGAAGGCAGGGCAGACACCTCAAACCGTTCAAACTCAGGCCAGAGATTCAGGTGCAGAATCAACGAAGAGGGGGAGGAGGTTTCCGAGGAAGATAAAGTGGCAGAGGAAGAGGACATTTCCCAGGGGCTGATCGATCAACAGGACAAGGTTTCCCAGATGAAGGCTGCTACAAATGTGGTCGGCTGACACATTGGTCCAGAGAGTGTCCGCAGAACATTGCACCACACGACGGCCCTCCACACAATTACCCCAGGGGAGGACACAGTGGAGGTGGATTCCAAGGACAAGCAAGAGGAGGAGGGGTGCCAAACATGAACCAAATACCTCTGACAGCCTGGTATCAACCACAACAATGAGGAAGCTCAGAGGGCCAGACCACCAGGAGATGCATCTTCAGCACAAGCGTATTTAGAAAACCAGCTACATTGAGCCATTAGGCACCACAGGAGGGAGAGGGTTAATGCTATTTAAAAAATTGAGAGTAGCATATTGCATTTACACATAAAGCATCCACAGATTAGTAGAAGATTAAAAAATAGTAGAACATTTAGCAGACTATTTTTGTAATTGTGAGAAGGATAGAGATTACGAGTGATGTTGTTCCCCCAAACAGAAAACTATTGTGCCCACACAGCGAGTGAGGTCAAGACTAGGGGTTTCTGCCCAAAATATGAAGACGGAAACCTGGTAGTCGCCCAAGACGGAGGAACCTCCTGTTTACACCGACTGCAGTTCTTGACTGCAGTTCAAGAGGCGGCGATACACCTGACGTGGAGCTGTTGAGACCTAAAAACAGAAACTCGATTCTGCTGTGGTGAAGTCTGGCTACAAAGGGAGGTGTTCCAATAGGGTCGCTTGTCTCAAACCAGTGAAGAAGTCAACAAGAACCCAGCAGAACTAGAGAGTGACTGTTAGCGGGAGAACATTGACAGAGCGACAGAGACTGGCACAAAATGTACCAGCCAGTACATAGATAGACCCCGTCAGAAGACCGGGGCTGTGTTTAAAGGGGAACTTCATTTATTGTTAATAGAAGTGTAGTTTTTAATCAAACAATTATGTGATTTATGGAGTCAGATTACATATTTCTCATAAACACAATTTTATAATTGGTCTGAAGTATCTGTTTTAAGACATGAGCTGCAGATTAAATAACATAACACTGATTGAGAGCTTGGATGAAGAAGTTGTAGGGTTTTTACAACAGTTTCAAGAATCAGTCTTAATTTATTTATTCTTGAGTAACTTTACTGATTTATAGTGTAGTGCGTAAGGCAATATCTCATTTGAGTGAGGGGCACCAGCCCTTCATGCAGGTCACCCTCTGTGAGAATAGTTCATATTTTCCCTCCAGTTTGGATAAATATTATTTTATCATATGTTAGTTCAACAGTGTCAACCAATCCTCTCATCCTAGAATTATTGAGACGTATTAGCGAAACAATCGGTATTGTTTTTCGTAGCAACAAATGCATAATACCATGACAAAAGCCATTATTGAAACAAGTAAACTATTAGAAGTGCTCATGGCACATTTTTTGTGTATATGCATTTATGCCATCAGAAAGCCATACATCTTACGATATTTTTGTACGCCTTGTAGGTACACGGAGAAGTTATAATTTATTTAATCCAACGTTATGTGTTTTACATGTCCTGTTCATAATAGGGTAATCATTGCAATATTAATTGATCATTTTATGCTCAAAGGAGGGAGTGTCATGATTATACAGATATGCTGATTTCAGTGACGTAGTTAATAAATAATAACATGTAGTTCACAAAAGGTCTCATAACAACAAGAGGTATGCCGAAGCTTGGGCCTTCTCCAAGGAGGGAATGGTCCAGTTTTAGATATTAGACAAATAGAAGTGGATGAATATGTCAGAACTCTGAGTAATATTATGCAAGTTTTGTCTACACAGGCTAGGAAAACTACAGAGATACCAGACGAGACACCAGAAGAGACTCCTGTTCGGCCAGGTGATTGGGTGAGGGTGAAAGTTCACAAAAGACAGTGGGCTGATCCCCGGTGGACGGAAGCGTGAAAAGTTGTAACAAACTTCACACGCGCTCCGGTTTAAAGGTAAAGAAAAAGGAGCAAATTGACACCACCTCACACATTGTCACCCTTCACTGGCAACTTCCAGAACATTATTGGGAGTTAGGACTGATTTGGCAGAGCTGGAACAAAACAATAAATAGAAATAAGATAAAGATAGAAACAGCTCAAAAGACAAATAGTCTATAGATTTTTATAGATTATACATTAATGTGAAAACCTATTTTTTGTTTTACATCTGAAAAGAGTCACATTTTTTGTATATGTTATTTTTGTACTCATTATTTAAATTCTGTAACGGACACAACCAGGGATAAAATAGAGATGATGACGAGAACAAAGCCAAACCAATTGTGGGGTCCCCTAGGGATAAGAGTTAGAATAGCATTGTCGATTGTGCTCATTACACTTGGCACCTTTCTGGTTGGAAGGGGAGTACAATATCAAGTAAAACATGGAACCATTAGTTCACTCATAGAGAATGCCCACATCACTAACAAGACTCCAGCTGTGTTTCAGAGACTTTCACTTATCCCCAGAGCCAAAAGATCAGCTCAGCAACGGAGTTAGAAATACTCGTTCCCAAAGGTGAGGCGGTTATAATCAAGATGATTCACCCCCCTATATGCAGTTCTTGTATCAAATGATGAGAAGGGTTTAAGTGATCGGGATATGTAAGTGATGGGGATTAACAGATTAGGGGGAATCTCTAAATACACTGGATCCATGTTTTAGTCTGTACCAGAAACACCCCCTGTTAAGTTTATTAACAACCGACCGGTGACCTGAGCAAAATTATTGAAAATGATTACAGAAGAAACAGGCTACTAAACCACAAGTACACCTTTGTACGTACAAACTCTATGAACAAAATTTCCCAGCAGATAGTGGCGACATTGCAGATATGACAAGTCACAAAAGTTACTAAGGTTCTAAATAACAGTGGGATTGAATTGGGATGGAGAAAATATGGGGACGTTCTTTTATAGTGTGTGAAACATGTGGTGCTTGATTTAAATGTATAGAAGAAAATGGTTTCCTGAAAGAGTTAATTGGAGTAAACATGTTACAGTGGGTGAAAACAATGTTTAGGGATATGGTACAATTATTAGAAGACATTAACTGGGCTTAGATGACATTTAACATCGAAGAAAGATAGTAAAATAGAGTGGGAAAGATTGGATTTATTGTACCTCAGTGTGTTAGAATTAACTATAGGAAATGCGTCCCGAGATCTCTCTCTCTCTCTCTCTCTCTCCGCCTGTCAGACTGCTACGACCCCATCGTCCAAGCAGACAAAAGACCTCACCACGGAAGACTCCTCCTCCTCCATCGAACAGACAGAGAACCAGAGCTGAACCAACAACTCCAACACTGCATCCAGAACTATCTCCACCTGAGGCACCAAGAACCAAAACCAGGTGACATAAAAAGGCACATTCTCATCGGTCCCCCACAGGACATGAAGTTCCAAGCTGAGCCACGGGATTAGGCACAAGAGCAGAGTGTGGGACATGAGAGCGGAAAACGCCCTCCATGCAACAAAGTAGAGACTGTAAAGGAGGAGATGAAATGCAAAGCAGTTGGGCCACTCAAAAGAGTTACAGCGGAAGGATCCAAGAGCGGATGGACTGAGGAGAAGGTGGACGGAGGAGAAGACAGGACGGAGGACTTGGCATGGTCCGGCAGAACGTGAGGGGGTCGTGGCTTGACAACCAGAGGGGGAGAGAAGGAAAACGAGAGTGAGTGAGTTTACACATAAACACACTTATTCACCAACGAGAGATACGTAAAGAAAAAGATGTATTAGCCATGAATTAATCAATTGGTGAATTTATAAAAAAAGAAAGAGGAAACTATTAAATAACCATAAAAAACACACTGAGGGTAGAACATATTATTCAATCTTTTCATCATATGAACAAATTATTCTTTAAGAGTTTTTTATTCATGTGTGAATTTGGGGAAGATTTAATTTGTTACAGTATCCTACAGTTTAAAGGGATGGTTTTAGTAACCACTCTATAAAAGCAGACACATCTTTATTTGTATGGAAAATGTTAAAGGTAGAGCTAGTACCAAGCCAAAGATAGTATTCAAATCTAAAGTATTGATTTTCCATTGTAGCATGGTTATTACCTCAGGAGGGAAGATTAAGGTGGAAATAACATTTGTTTTTCGTCCAAAAGTAGAGTTTAAAAAAGACACTGGGCAAAGAGAGATTGCACATTTTAATTTAAAAAAAACAAATATAATTGGGAGTAATACATGCGGGGCCTTGGATCACTCATTGTGATGGTGCATATTTTACAACAAATATCATTCAGGGAGAAGGGGTCACTCAAGCCACCCTGCAGATGTTTTAAATCTTACTTGCAGCTTCAGAGGAAGCGCACGGCACCAGAGTATGAGTTTTAAAAGACAAGCGCCACCAGCTCCTAATGGTCATCCATTCACCAGATGACCTGACATTTAGAGATGTTATTTAAAGGAGAAACATATCTGCCATAAGTGAAAATTCCTTAATTGAACTACAAACCATTAATGAAATGACTTCCGTTTTTAAAATCCTTGTTAAAGGAGGGAGTAATTATCACATGCTCGGGCACCCAAGGTTCCACACACTGTTAAAGGGGTTAGCATAGCTATTTAAGTAGACCAGAATTGAAAATAAATTAGTATAATGCGTTATTGATATTCCACCGGTTTTCACACCATTTCAGCGACTTTATCACTGCATTAGCACAGACCACCCAAAGGTACTTAGTAGGAACTTTTAAGTGATGAAATTCTACAACTGTTGTAACTGACCAAAATCTTCTCCCAGAAATGATTGTCTAGAATGCCGTACCCCAGAGTAGAACGTACAGATTGATCACGATGGCCCCTTCTAGAGAACATATTACTTTCATACCTTAAATGGTATGAAAGGAGGGAGGGTACATTTCTCATGAGGAGACAGTTACAAATGCAAGCAGAACAAGACGACCGCCCTGTATACAGATGTTGATGAAAATGATGAGTTAGTTTGAATGAAGTAGAATGATATGGATGTTCGGAGATGAGATTGATCAATGAATGTCCAGCCGATGTGATTCTTTAAATGATATCATGTGAAGAAGTGAGCAAAATAAAATGCTAAAATGGAGTGAATCCATTTAAATTTACTTTACACTATTCCAAGATAGTTTATTTTTATTTTTCAATTTACTTTGCAAATCCAAGATATTTTATTTTATTCTTTATTACTTTATACTATTCTAATATGGTGGATCTCATATTGTATAAATCATTGCTATTCTAAAATGGTTTGTTTCTTTTCACTTTGTAAAAACAAGTGCCTTAACAATGAGCGTGGTATGAGAACGGTTTATGTGAAAGGAGGGAGGAAGAAATGTTCTGATACCAAGCCATTGCTGCTATTTTGAAGAATGATATTGAGTGTAAACACTAGAAGTTATACACAAGGGAAAACTTTTATGTTTGAGCACAGACAATAATTTATTTTGTATTTTTGTAAAGTTAATGCTATAGAACCATTCCATTTTGATTGTATGTTTGTAATATGAGATATGTACTATGCAAAGTTCAGATGAAGAACTCATTGATTTCAGTATTATACACACCTTTTATGTGTGTAAGGAGGGACTGTTAGAAATTAAAATCAATATTTTAATGGTGTAATGTAGTTTAAACATTTTATACTGAAAAATCAGAAATTCTTGTACACAACCAGCTGTTATGCTTTATTCTGAAAATCTTTCATCTCCGGTTAGCAGTTAGCATGTAGCTAATTTACCATTTCTTATAGAGGTGAATTTAGTAGCGAAATGACATGGAGTGATGTATGCCGGAACATACTGATTTTAACACTACAACTATAGACATAGAGATATTATTATTGCTGAATATTAAACGGAAGTACAGTTTATTTGAATAAAGTTAGTGTTTACAGACGTGAGCCAGCATGTGATAACATCCGGAATGACTGGAAACCAAACCAGCCGTGAAGTATTTTCTGTATTTTTTAGAGTATTAATTACAGCGTTTAGAATGTGTTACATGAAAAGTGATGAAAGAGAATATGAGGAGAAAAGGCGTGTTAAGAATATATTGAATGTGTGTGTGTTTAAATGCAACAACGGACATTAGAGACGAGGCGAGCCGGCTGGCGGGGAGGAGCCAGCAGAGGATATTAACAGCACCGGACGAGGGGTTCGCCCTCTTCTCTTGCTCATGAGAGCCCGATCACAGCTGTTTTCTGCCTGAACAATATTCTGTCTGTAACACTACCGCGCCTTTTTAATTAAAGTTTCCCATTTGAACCTTCTCAGAGACTCCATTTAGTCTCATTTTTAAGCTTCTCTCCTGGACGCGAGAATAACGAACATATTTAACAGTACCGCCAGTAAATTGTCAACGGGAGGAGTGGGGGATGTGCTAGTGACTTATCCGACCGGCCCACTTTCGGTACCGGCCCATCGGGATTCGTCCCGATGGCCAGTCCGCCACTGCACCCAGCCCACGCAAACTGTCAACGGGGGGAGCCTCGCTGCGGGGAAACGGTGGACCTAGTGTCCCGATCGGAGTGGGAATAATAATAATAATAATCATAATCCGTGCATTTTATCCATTAATTTCCCCAACATTGTGGTAAAAAAAACACACGTTTAATCCATGTTGGTGTACTACAACTACAAAAAGCATCGTTTTGTTTTTCATCAGGAAATGCTGACCGGCTCAAACAAACGATTTTTAATCATCATCCTCACAATCATTTAATGTATGTATCATATAAGAAAATATGTTTCTAGAAGATATGTAGAAAATAAACGTATTTGAGATACGTTCATAACGAACGTAACGTGGGAGAAAATACGTTTCTAGCTAAACGTAATTGAGAATGCGGTTTAGTTTTGGGGAACGTAATTTTTAGGAGACAGGGTTGCCATAATACATTCTGACGAATAATACAAATTATTTTGAATACAAATGAAATAAAAGAAGCCTCCCGTGAGTTACTACTAGCTATAAAGTAGATTTTAAAAACGTTTTATAGAATAAAAGCTCACTGCTGGACGTTGTAGAAATGCATGTGTGTACCACGACAAAGAAGCCTCATTCACTTTACATTGGGGTTGTTTACGTGGTGCAGACACGTAAACGTAGCAAAGTTTGTGACTCCACCACGCAATGTGGTGTTAAGGAGTCGTGGTGGAGTCAGCATTCTGGTGAGATCAGGTTGGTAGGCTACCCCGGTTTCTACGCAGTGTTTGCGATTTATAAAAAACAAACTGTGCAGTCCTCCACGCAAACTCTGACCCTTGCGTACACTACGCACAAAAACGGGAGGAACGAGAAACTGCGACAACGTTGGAAGAATGGAGATAAATATGTGGAAATAATACCATAAATAAAATGTTACCTATCATTTATCATATATGAAGAATTCATTTTCACAAATTGATTAAAGCCAATCTTAAAATGATTTTAAAAAACGCCTGTTTGCGACTCCTCCGTGCACACAAAAAACATAAATAAATAAATACGGATATGTTATTGATCACCCCTTGATTATGTTCTCTTGTTTATAACTGGATGCTTGAAGCCTACCCCTGTGGCCCTCTTGCCAGTCCTCGCGGGAATAGCTCCGGCCGGCCTCCGAGGGGAGGCTGCCACCCTCGCCCTGGCCAGGAAAGCCCAAAAGCATGACTGGCACATCCTGCATAACACGACAACGAAAGCAGCGCCTCTAAGTAGGCTTAAGTCCCGCCTCCCCTTCAACAAGGCAGCACAACCTCAACCTCAATTCCACCTCTGAGGACCTCTCCAGAGATGCATGATTGGTGGCTGCTTGGAGGCAGGAGTGGGAGCTAGCCGGGCCCTCCCGCATCCCTCGCTTCATCTGGGACCCAGGAGATGGCACCATAGGAGGAGACGACCTACCATGCCGGCATTGGACCACACTAAACCGTCTACGAACTGGGGTCGGTCGCTTCAAAACATCAATGAAGAAGTGAGGCCTGGCAGACAGTGCTGCATGCGAGTGTGGTGACCCTGAACAGACTGCCGAACATATAATAACCACCTGCCCTTTATATAGACCACCCTCGGAAGCCAGCCTCTTCGACGTAGGACCAGAGATGCGGGCATGGCTACAAAACACCGAATTGGACCTCTGACGTTACACAAAAGAAGAAATGTATTCTCATAAATGATACGGGAAGCAGAAGGACAGAATTACTTTAAACTGACACCGTTTTGCATTTCTATATGTTGTATAGATACGAGCATGGTTTTATACTATGATGTTTAATCATGTTTTATGCCGTTCACCAGTACTTTATAAGTCGCTCGTAAAACACAGGAGGTATGGAAACAAAGAACACCATATGTGGTAAATTGTACAGTACAGCTAATATAACACAACACATTAGTTGTATTTCCTTTAACTGGTGGATTATGGATATAGAGTTGCGGGGGGGTTGAGATGCACAGGCTGCAGTGGAGACGCTGCGCACAGATTGACAGCTGGAACACAAACCACCAAATACAAAAAAATAATTCAGATCCATTCGTCATGACTCCACTCCGGAGGGATTCCCCGATCATTTATTATAGTTTCTCATCAAGGGGGTGTCTCCTGTCCCCGGTACAAACACACTGACACACTGCCTAAGGAAGGTTAGGCTAGGTGTATTTTTTTTGTCATTAAACTTTTTCGGACCACTTACTTCTTTATTTTGGTGACAATCCGACCTCCATGCTGCTACTGGTTCAAACTGCATCCACCAAACAATATATGATTTATCTCGACCTCCCCAAAATAATCAAAATCTGACACGGTGTGAGATGTCTTTTTTAGCTGTTCTGTCGTCATTTCCTGCGATCTTCTTCATGCAGTCAGTCAAAATGAATATTAATACGGGGCGTTTTTTGGACTATTTATAAGCAAATATGGGCGTTACGTGAAGCCCGCAAAAGCTGCGCCGCATTTCGAGTAGATTGTGATTTCTAAATGGAAACCGGCACAGGACGTGCGTACGGCACGTGCGTGCAGCACGTCCTACGGTACGCAGATTTTATAAATCGGAAAATGTCTGCGTATTTATTTGCTTTGTCCTACGTAAGCAACCTTCCCACGTGAATCCTACGCAAGGCTCTATAAATGAGGCCCCAGGTGTCCCGCTTTTGGGACTGCACAGCATTTTGATAATTTGTCCCACACATTTTGCCGATGTCCCGCATTTGATTGACAGTGGCCCGTCTTAAAGGGACCTATAATGCAAAATGCACTTTGAGATGTCTTTTACACATAAATATGTGTCCCCGGTGCGTCGGGGAACTCACGCAGCGTCAGAAAATACAACCCTCTCTCTTTTCACAGAAAGTTGCTATCAGAAACAATGCCTGACGTGTTTTGGACATCTTTGTTTACATTAGAAAGCCTCGCTAACACTCAGAGCTAACCTGTACTGAAGAGCACCTGGTTTAAAAAGCAGGAAATAAAAAAAGAACTCACCTTGTGATAAATCTGCAAGAGAAAAAGCATTTGAGCTCCATACTATTTCCGAAATAATCCTTGACGTGGTTTAAACAGGATGGCGTTTTATCACAACCGAATTTAACTTTATCTCCGGTAGAATTCTGATCAGGCATTAGCTCCGCCTCCTCTTTTTTTTTTTTCAAGCTAAGGACCCAAGATCCGCGTTTCTCTAGCGGCCCGTCCACACAGCAGCGTTAAAAAAATCTTGAAAATCTTGGAGGTGGGCGTGTCTGAAAGCTTGGGGATTTTTTGCGAGCAACGCGACCAACAACCAATCACATGAATATCCTGCCCCCGACATACAAAGCAAAAAACCCCGGTTCTTCTCCACTCAGAATATGTGCAGAAAGGAGTGTGACATTGTGTGCATTAATGTGATGCATATAGTCTATGATGTGGCAGAGGTAAAGTGTCAGCGGGAAGGGCTATGATGAACATTTATGAGATTAATGTCTATGGTGCTATTTTATGCTACATTCCATGCTGGGTAAAGATACTGTCTATGCTTGCTAGCAATGTTTAAACGAAGTAAACTGGATATAAAATCCCCCAAAAGTCGAAAACCTACCAGTTTCACCCACTGTCTCTGCCACCTCCCTCCATGCCTGGTTCCTCCGGTTTGTATCCCGATAAGTTATTAGCGACTGTTCATAAAGAACCGGGTGATTTGCTACCGCAATAACAAATTTCTCCATTTTCAGGAATATAGAAAATTAACTGCGGTCTGGCTCTCCCAGCTTGCACGCGGTTTGATTGGCTAGCGCTTGTACTGTCAGATTTGCATAAACGGGATTTGATTGTCTGACGCTTCCACCTCAGCTTCAAAAGTTGAACATTGCTCAACTTTTGAATCCTGGAAATCCTGGAAATCTTCGCTTTGCTTCCCCACAATGCAGTTCGGCGAAAAAGGGAAGCAAAGTGACGTCACCCCATTCAAAGTCAATGGGAAGAAGCGTTGGAAGATTTTTTTAACGCTGCTGTGTGGACGGGCCGTAACAGGGCTTCAAAAGAGGGGTTTGAGCAGTATGAGGCATGGCTACAATGTGTGATCTGTTTGGTATTTTGAAAAAAAAACTTCACAGATATGTTTTGTATAGGTATGGCCCTACAATATATATTTTCAAATATAGCATGATAGGTCCACTTTAAGCAAGGCTTTTATACAAAGGTGTGTAGAAAACGAGAGGACTATCTTCACCATTAGCTGTGTCAGATGTCAATCAATCAACAGAGACATTTATTAACTTCTGGGCAGGGGCAGGGCCGCCCCTCGCACGCAGAACACGCAGAGTGTGTGGGGCTGCATCTTATGCGCAAATGCGGCACAACTATGCGCGCCACAGTTTCCCCGCAGCGAGGCTCCGGCAGTCTTCTGCTCTACCACCACCCCCCTCGATATATGGATATATTCCTCCTGAAAACAAAAGAGATGAGGTAACAGCAGCGGATTTAATTAACGTTTAGCACACAGTGCAGCAACTATAAGCTTATTTATAAGCTTATAGTTTCATAGACATTTTTATTCTTAAGGGTTAGATAGTATTAGGGTATTCGTTATTCTCGCGTCCAGGAGAGAAGCTTAGGATAAATGAGACCAATGGAGTCTCTGGCATAAGGTTCAAATGGGTACTTTAATTAAAATGGCGCAGTAAAGTTACAGGCAGAAGATGGTTCAGAGAGAAAGAGAGAGAAGCTGCAGTTCCCTCTATCTCGCAGTCGCGGCCGTGAAGAAGAGCCTCCACAAAGCTCTGTCACAACGTACTATATATCTCATTTGGCTCCTCCTCTTCAGTGGCGGCTGTGGTGACGTAGAGGGTCTTCCCTCCTCCGATCTTCAATGTCCGCTGTTGCGCATAACAGGGGATTCAGACATTTTACACTCGATACATAACTAAACACGCCTTTTCTCCTCATATTCTCTTTCATGACTTTTAATTTATTGCATTTTAACGGCTGTAATCAATACTTTAATAATACTGGAAATACTTTAAGGCAGTCATCATTTACGGTAGCCCCGGAAGTCGTCATATGCTCCCCACGTCTGTCAACAAAACATATTACAATAAACTGTACCTTCATTTAATATTCAGCAATAATAATAATATCTTGACGTCTAATGTAGTGATGTAGTGTAAAATCAGTAGGTTTCGGTGTGCAACACTTGTCATTTCACTTCTATATTCACCTCTATAGGAAAAGGAATATTAGCCACATGCTAAATGCTAACTGGAGATGGAGGATTCTCAGAATAAAAGCTTTCATTAAGATTGTGCGAGAACTTCTGGTTCTTTCAGAATAAAACAGCTTTTATGCTGACGGTATGTTTTAAACTAAATTATGCGATAAAACATTGATTTTAATTTCTAACAATAGACATTATATAAACATCTAATCTAGCTCTAAGCAATGCAGTAACATGTCCCGCATTGTCCCGCAAAAATATCCTATTTGTCCCACATGTGGCTTATTGGCACCTGGTCACCCTAGGTGGAGTCTGTTGCATGAATGCACTGCTAATGAAGGTCATAATAAATCAGTAGGCCTACATATATTAGCATACATACTTTCTTCACGCAAACATGCACACAGATCCACATCTCTTTCCCTATTTCCATCAGGATAACGTTTTTTAAATAAAATATTCATTTGGTAGAAAGTGCTTCTATTCACATGGAGAACAACAACATGAAAACTGAATCTGAATAGAATGTGTCAGAGTTCTAAAAATGTAGAAAAGTGCTTGAACACTGACTCTTTTATGATTGCCATTCTTTACCAGCGGGGAAAGAGTTCAGACAAGTTGAGTTCCTGGAGATCTGGGGCCGTATTCACAAAGGATCTTAGGGCTAAAAGTAGCTCCTAACTGGCGAATTTAGGAGAAACTCCTAAACATAATGGGCGTGTCAGTCTTAAATTTAGGACTCCTAATTTTATTCACTAAGAGCAATTCACAAAGTATTTTAGGCCTAAAAGTAGCACCTAAGTTTAGGAGAGCTTAAAAGTCCTCGAGAGGACTCCTAACCAGTGCTTGAATTGGAATAAAAAAGGTGCCAGTACTCTAAATCAGCAACAAGTATTTGGCACAAAGTCATAGTATATCCTATAATGCTGGTGGGTTTGTCTCTTTACTGTATATTTTAGAAAGGCTCACTGTACTTAAACAAAATGACTCAGGGTGCATCTGAGATTAGAGGGGGTGCAGTGGTAAAGTGCTATTTTTATAAGTGGGGAGTGGACCTGACACCCTCTAGTCTAGGGGGGTCCGGGGGCATGGTCCCCCGGGAACATTTTTTTTAAAATATTGAAGTTAGATGCATCAATCTGGTGCACTTTGAGAGCAAAATGAAGAGATATATGGATACCTCTCAACATCCATAATGAAACAACTGTAAACAGATTTACTTTTTCTTTATGGATATAAAAGAAAGTAAAGCTTGACTCCTACTGGCTGGTTAAATGACTCCTCGTCCCTGAGGCCACTATCAGTTTTTTGTGCCATTTTTGCTGGATTTATTTGTCAATAGCGTTGCTGCACAAAGTGATAGCCCTCTGGTTTAAATCTACTACCCAAAAAGAAACATATGGAGATGGGTTACTATTTAAAAAAAATTGCAAATCTATTTGGGAATAGTGGGGCCGGGCCTCAAATCCTATAGGGGGGTCCAGGGGCATGCTCCCCCGGTAAGATTTTTTTTTAAATGTTGGACTTAAATGCATCAATCTGGTGCATTTTGAGGGGGAAATAAAGAGACTACACCCATATGAAACAAAAATATATACATTTAAATAATCATAAAATCATAAGTACATGGCCATAACCAATAACATACAATATCCAATATGAAAAAACATTGAAACTTGTTTATTTATTTGTTTTTGGTTCATTTATAGTTGTGAGTGTGTCTGGGCTCCTGAATCGGCCTCTCCTGTCTCCCTCCTCTCCCCCCTGCTCCTCTTTGAGGCAACAGCAAAGACTAGTTTTAGCTCTCAACAAGTTTATCTTACCTTTTTTCACCTAGTTAACATTTTGTTTGTATTATTCATGCATATTTTACTTATCACTACCCCCTCAAATGGAAATATGTGTTTACATAAATGGTGACCGAACCGTTTGAGACCCACTGAGATAACTTAAACTAAGTTAACTATCTAAAGACTCAGAGAGTAATTTACCTCACCAGAGCTGTAGTTATCAGCCTCTCAGTCTGACAGCAAAGGACCCTCCCTCCACCTTGTTGTTGAAATAGCTCCTTATATCCGTTAGCGCAGCTAGCTAGCACCAGATGCTAACAACAATACACGTAACCGGTGTGCCCGCTTTCTCGCTCGCTCGCGCCACACATACACCAACACACACCCTCCCGAGCTTGAATGACACACAGAGACCAATCGAGGGCATTAGTATGATCTGTGTGAAAGTGGCAATGTCGGCAGGCCACGTCATGTAGACAGCCAGTCACCCTCTGTGAGGCAGAGTCAGACCCACATTTGCGCTGCGTTGTGTTTACAATATATACGTATATTGCCGGCGGCTGAGTGCCGGCATTTTACTGAGTAAGTGCCGGTACCACATGGGTAAAAATCAGAAGTGCCGGTAATGCGTACCGGTGAGTACCGGCCCAATTCAAGCACTGCTCCTAACTCAGTAAGACCTATTCACAAAGAATCTGAAAATGGCTGCGAGATGAAATGTTTTGGAGACAATGGAAAACTGTGAATTGATCAAGAGATATAGGCAAAATCGTGAGGGTATCAAACTTGTTGTGGAATTAGTGCGGGATGCAATAACATCCCCGACTAACAGGAATAACCCGATTAGTCCGGAAATAAAATGTTTGGCAACACTACAACATTTAGCAAGAGGGAAAATGCAACTTTGCAATGCCGACGATTTAGGAATATCGCAACCATCAGTCAGCCGTGCCATAAACCAAACCATCAACGCGCTCTCTCGACCACATATCATCCAACAGTTTATCCGGTTTCCTTTGGACAATCAACAACTACACAGGATCAAAGCCAACTTCATGGCAATTTCAGGTATGCCCGGTGCGGTCGGTGCTATTGACGGGACGCACATAAAAATAATTGCGCCATCAAAAGATGAGGACGTGTTCGTCAATAGAAAGAAAGTACATTCCATCAACACGCAGATTGTTTTCATTCATCATGATAGGGGGGCTTGAACGGCGGTATGGGCTGTTATTGAAAGTGTTTAAGTGCTGGAAATATGCTCATTGGATAATAGTTTGCGGGGTGCTTTTAATTGCCTCCTTGATTTAATGTAATTTACGTATTTTTATTGTTTGCTCTCTCTCTTTAACGTGCATATACAACGTCATTATCGTGGTCTGCACAAACTTGTCATCATGCGTGTATTCTGCTAACTGCACTGTCCATAACTATTTGATAGGAATACATTTCTAGCCTAGGCTATTTCCTTGTTTTAGTGGGCTCGTTTGTGGGATGTTGCGGATGAGTTTCACCGAGACCGCCTGCTCTGAACAACCAATCCCCGTACTGACCGCTTCTAAACTCATGCACGAGAATCGACGTAATCCATAGCAACGGCGCGTCACTCTTAGTTCACTCTTAGTGATTTTTCCTTAGTATGAGTAGGTCTCAGCGGCTTTGTGATAACTTTTAAGAAAAAACTCCTACGTAAAATGTTTTAGCGCGAGTTAGGAGCACTCCTAGCGGTAAGATAAAATGCTTTGTGAATACGGCCCCTGATCTGTAACTCAAACAGGTCTAGCATTCATTCAGAGTTTTGTTACTGTTCATCTGTTCCAGTAGACTCCTCAGGAAAATATATTGCTGAAAACACATGAGAGCTCTGAGACTGTATAGAAGTAAGGGCGGTAATCTCCAAACACTGAAGTGAAGACTGAGGACACCTGCAGAGTCGGATCAATCTCTGTGCTTATATTACAAAGAAAGAATCTTTTCACATTACATTTAATCATTTTATATGACATGTTACTGAGAGCAACGCTGGGCATTCAAGGAGCCAATTACTCAAATTTATGGTAAAAAATCATTTATTATGATGACGTAAAAACCAAACTAAAACACTAAAATCACATTAAAGGATTAACCCTTTATCAAATCAAAGTTTATTTATAAAGCACATTTAAAAGCGATTTTTGGTTGGGCTAAAGTGCTGTACATGTAATAAATACTACAATCACATAAAAACACATTACTACAATCACAATAAAAGACAATAAATTACAACAGATCTATAAAAAACACAGGGAAAAGTCAGGAGTCGTGCTCCGCTCTGACTAAAAGGCCAGGGAGAAGAAGTGTGTTTTAAGAGTATGTTTTTTTGCATGTGTCAAATTTTTAGCACCTGACCACTCGGATGTTTTATTCCAACAGAAAGGATATTGTCATTGTGCCAGCACACCCTGCCATCAGTGACGATGACGAGGAGGAAGATGACGATGTGGAAGACCCTGACTTTGTCCCACCCACCCACAATCTGGACATTCCAGGCCCAAGTGACATGGGCCCCTCTGCCAAGAGGAGATGCATGTAGCCTGCAGTGCTCCAGGTCGATGACGACGATGACGACGACGGTGACAACGAGCAGCCAGCATTACAAGCCAAGAGGCCCACCAAACCCAGGAAGTCAGCAGCAAGGCCAACCACCTGGCACAATTGTTTTGAATTTGGACTTGAGCCGTCCCTTATAGATACTGTCTTTTTACATTAGTGAGCCGGATCATTTGGCTCGGCTCTCTTTACCACGGAGCCTCAGTTTCGCCGCTGCGAGGCTGTGGTGCTCGCAGGCGCAGCTCACGCGCGTGCTCCACTAACCCCCCCACTCATCGCGTCCAAATCGCGCACGTTCCGTGTTGTCCTGTAGCAGGTGCCTTCGATGTCGGGGAAACGATCTTCAATACTCCGAAAAGAATCCCATCAGACTCCTTTGCCGTTCCAACAGAGAGATGTCCTTTTTCCCTAATTTCAAGCGATAAAAACTCTCGATCTTCTCTCGAATTATTAATGTTTTTTGGACGCCCTCAGCTCGCGTTCAGGGCGTCCCGAGCTGAATAAGGGCGTCAAATGACGGCAAGACGGCCCCTGGCAGAAACACTGGTCCATCCTGATTTATATGTGGATTTCAGAGCTCCCAGCTGTTGAAGATTATTGGGCCATGGAGACCAGAGTCCCTCAAGTTGCCAACCTGATGTCCTCAAAGAGGTTCAGGCTGCTGAAAAGGTTTGTCCATTTCAATGACAACACTGAGCTCCCTGGTTCCATTGACCGCTTCTTCAAAATCCGGCCACTGTTCATCTTCCTCAATTCTGCCTTCAAACATGAGCCGCAGACCCCCCAACAGTCTGTAGATGAGGTGATGGTTGCCTACGAAGGGAAGTCAGCCGGCAACCTGAGGCAGTATATAAAGACCAAGCCAGACAAGTGGGGTTTTAAATTGTTTTCCAGGGCCTCTGCGGATGGCTTCATCCACGACATGGTGCTATACCAGGGGAAGACTACCCTGGAGGCCCGCGGTGTCCCCCTGACACCTGAACAACAAGCCATGGGTGCCATCAGCCAGATTGTCTCTGCCCTGACAAGTACCATGTCCTCCCCCAGCACCACAGCCATCTTTGCGGATAACTTTTTCACCAGCCGGGAGCTAGTGCGGTACCTCCGAGACCAGAACTGCAGGCATACAGGGACAGCCAGGGACAATAGAATTGGAAAGCCCCCGCTCAAGTCCATCAAGGAAATGGAGAAAAAGGCTGTTCCTCGTGGAACATGTGACTACATCATGAGTGATGATGGGATCCTGGCTGTCAGGTGGAAGGACAACAGAATGGTATCTCTGCTGTCAACAGACATGGGGGTGGAGACCATTGTTTCCCCTAGGTTTACTGCCTTGGCAGGGTGCTGCTTTTTTTAAATTTTGAATTTGAGCAGAGAGAGGAACTGTGGATTATTATTATTGACATCGTACAGTAACAAAGTATTTGTACATTAAAAAGTAAGTACAGTGTTACATTGTACTGTATTACTTTTATTCAAACTGTATTCCCTTCTCATCATGTAGCCTACACGTGTTCCTTTCATTGATACATTTAAATCACCTGAATACAGCATATAACATACCTGCTGCAACCCTGTGCTGCTGCTGCTTCTCTCTGCCTCATCCTCTATTGCTGGAGGCAGCTCCACCTCATCTGATCTCTGATATGAAAGCAATCGTGTTATGATCATATTGAGCTATTGGTGTGAGTCTAACATTAAACAAGCAGTCTGCTTGTCATACATTGCTGACGATACATTTTAAGAGGTAATTTGTTGAGTCACTGCCGATAAATGCCGGTAGCATCAAGCTAGCAAATCCTGCATTAGCCTCACATCAAGGTGTGGACAGAACATCCAATTATCCAGAGCTAATTTACTGAATAAACCAAATCACATCTCCTGTCTTTTTTTTCACCCAACTCATTAGACTATTCTTCTGCTGGCGTTTCATTGTTGTTTTCTGTCAAATTCAATACTGTAGTTCAAAACCGCGGTACCTGCTCACCATCTGTGAGCTATTTTTAGAATGCGCACGCTACGTTCGTTGTCGCGTTCGCGCACGTCCACCTGGGTAGGCTGTGTGTGTCCTTCACCCGTGACGATAACGGCTTGAGGTTGAAAAATAATAGTAAACAAATTTGAAACTGGGGGGGGGGGACACACACACACACACACAAACGGGCAGACAGCAGAGCTCGGGGCGATAATGCAGATTTGTTTGACTTTTTTACAATTTGTTGTTCTCCTCCTTCCCTCCGCTCTTGTCTCTGATTGTGAGTGTGTGCGTTGGTGTGTGTGTGTGGGGGGGGGGGAGCGGAGCGGAGCCCTTCAGAAACAGAGCGGAGGGAGAATGTGAAACGCAAAGCAGTGGACACTGAAACATGCACATACATTGGATAAATAACATAGGCGTTTAGTTTATTTAATAAAATAGCACCTTTTCAATGTGAAAAGTGACCGTAGATAGATTACTTCAGTTGCAATTTGGTGCTATATATATATTACATTACATTACATTACATTGCATTTAGCTGACGCTTTTGTCGAAAGCGACTTACAGTAAGTACATTCGACCAGGAATATACAACCTTGAAGAAAACAGAATCAAATAAGTACATCAGGTTTCATAGAGCCAAACATTTCAAGTGCTACTCAACTGGCTATAGATAAGCCAGTCCTTTATTAGTATATAAGTGCTTTGTTAATGGTTCTATCGCTCGAAGTGGAGTCGAAAGAGATGAGTTTTCAGTCTGCGCCGGAAGATGTGTAAGCTTTCTGCTGTCCTGATTTCAATGGGGAGCTCATTCCACCATTTTGAAGCCAGGATAGCAAACCCACGTGTTTTTGCTTATGGGAACTTGGGTCCCCCTCGCAGTGCGGGTGCAGCGAGCCGTTTGGCTGATGCAGAGCGGAGTGCACGTGCTGGGGTGTACGGTTTAACCATGTCCTGGATGTAGGAAGGGCCAGATCCATTCGCAGCATGGTACGCAAGTACCATTGTCTTGAAGTGGATTCTAGCAGTTACTGGAAGCCAGGGAAGGGAGCGGAGGAGCGGCGTGGTGTGGGAGAATTTTGGAAGGTTGAAGACCAAACAGATTATACCAGTTTGCTAATTTCCATCTGCAGTCCCTGGGCAGGTCAACATGTATACTACATTTTAAATACATTATATACAAACATATTTCATACCCTTGCACTAAAACGTTCACATTACAAATATGTATTTCATACCCTTGCACTAAAACGTTTACATTACACATATTTATTTCATACCCCTGCACTAAAATGTTTACATTACAAATATTTATTTCATACCCTTGCACTAAAATGTTTACATATATTATATTATATTGCATACCCCAGAAATGACTCTCCACTCTATTTATATTGTATTTAAGTGCCTATATGTTCTAATGTTCCTTTCACCCTATATGTATTTTTGTCATATTTCTTATAAAACATTTGTTTTACCACAAACGGGCAAGGAACCATATATGATTACTTAATTGACTTTGATTTTTTTATATGAAAATGACATTTTTGGGAAAATTTCACAAAAGTAAGACAGTATTGTTATGTCCTCCAATAACACACTAGGGTTGAAATTTAGGATTCCAAAGTATTTCAATGAGTGCCCTATAAAGGGTTAAGGTGAGACACGCCAGGCAAAAACATAGTTTTTAATGCACTGGTCAATTTTTAGATGTTGTGCTATTTTGATTCCATAACATGTTTTCTTTCAGGTTTTTGGAGAAAAAAACGAACAAAATACACATTTAAGTGTTTATTTGACTATAATTTGTCTATTTGCATCTGTAGATTTCTCCTAAATTCACCAAAAGTTAGCATTCTAACGTAACAAAGTACCGCGACCGCTGTTTGCACCATGTCATCAGGGATATTGTTGGAAAGCTCCGTCTCTCCTGCACAATCTCATCGGATCCAAATATAGTCATTTCCTTTGTATCAGCAACCAATCGTGAAAGTACAAAGGGGTCTTAAACCAAGAAACAAAATCTTATAGGCTGGTGTCAATGTCTGACAACGTGATTCGTTCAAAATGGCAAAAGAACGGCGAAGAAAACGTTCACAGAGAAGACGACAACAATTGTCACTTGCAGGAAGCAAGGTTATACAAAAAACAAATGATCCCGAACATGAAATACCTTCACGGAGTGCGTCGAGGCGCAAGCTGTCATCCAAAGAACAGGAGGGTTTAGCTAGCCACACTGCAATCTTTAAAGGTCTCAAAATTAGTTTTTTCTCCTACTCTGAGTCCGAAATGTCTACTTCAGTAGCAAGCACATGCACCAAACCTTCCAGTTATATTCCTATCAATATTATGAAGGCTTTTACAGAAGGGTTTGTTCATATGTCATTCATAGCCTGGATTATATAAGATGTTATACCTAAAAACATGGCGAAAATTGATATTTTAGGGCTGTTGACAGTATTTTCTGATGTACGGAGTGATACAAAGACATATCCAAAATCCCTTCTGTAAAAGCCTTAGATTCTAAGATGACTACAAAATGAAACAAGAATTTTGAACCTGGCTTTATCCAAAGTTCAGATTTGGGTTCCTGAAATGTGTTAAAATATGCACATATTTAATGAGATAATGGGTCATTTGCATATTTAAACATGCTATTTCAGAAAACTTGTCATACAATTTTTTTTTGCATTATTGTAAGTAATTAATTAACTGTAGAAATGTTTAGCTGATATCTTTAAAGGGGACTTATCATGCAAAAATGCACTTTTTACATAAATATGTGTCCCTGGTGTGTCAGGGAACTCACACAGCGTCAGAAAATAAAACTGTACCCAAATCGCTAAAAACGGGGCTACAACAGAGCTGATCCAGATTTGCGTCCGATATGACGTAATACCGGAAATGTAGGCTGGCTTTATGCCCACGGCCCTATCAGAAACGTTGCTATGGCATTTCACCAGGAGACTATGCTCCAATTCAAACACTGAGTAAGTGCATTGAACAAATCAATGACTGGATGTGTCAGAACTTTCTCCAATTAAACAAAGATGAAACTGAGGTAATGGTTTTTGGAGCCAAGGCAGAACGTTTAAAAGTTAGCGCTGAGCTTCAGCCTGCAATGTTCAAAACAACAGATAAAGCCAGAAATCTAGATGTAGTCATGGACTCTGACCTGAGTTTCAACAGTCACATTAAAACAGTTACTAAATCAGCCTACTATCACCTAAAGAACATATCTAGGATTACTAGGAGTAATGAAACTTGCCAATGCTTTTATCTTCAGTAGACTCAACTACTGCAATGGTGTCTTCACAGGTCTCACTAAAAAATCTATTAGAAAGCTTCAGCTGATTCAGAACGCCGCTGCTCCCAAACTCCCAGAAATCTGCAGGTCCGCTGCAACTCTTACTACTTTTAAATCCAGGCTGAAGACTTTTATTTTTGTCGCTGCTTTTAATTGAACTATTCATATCTTAGACTGCACTGTAACTTTTATCCATGTGCTTTTTCTTTTAATGTTTCTTTTATTAGCTTTTCTTTTTAATGACTGATTTTAAATGCCATTTTCTTAATGTCTTTCATTTTTTGTAAAGCACTTTGAATTGCCTTGTGTTCAAAGTGCTATATAAATAAACTTGCCTTTTCTTGCCTTACCCATCAGAAACAAGGCCTGACTGTTTTGGACATAATAGGTGACCTGCTCTATCATTTTCAGTCACATTGACCCTGAAACACATTTTGAGTTTGATACACTGTTGGAAAGATGAGATTCTTAGCTTTCTAATGATATCACTATTGTTTTTGTGCTCCAAATATTAAGCAAAATATGTAACTTTCAGTACTTTCTTAGGTATTTATTCAAATGAACCATACCATAAAAAGAATTTATCTAGAGCTGTTTGCACAAAAACACACATACACACTATACTGTTCTCTCTGTCACTTTCATACATCAATACATGGAGCAAAGGCACTCACATACAAATGCACGCCGTACCAACGTGCACTCCCGAACTCACTCTGTCACGATCTGTCTGTGTTGTGTTTTGTCTTGTCTTTTTCTGTCTTTTGTTTCGTGTTTTATTTTTGAAAAGTGTTCACCCCCTGTCTTGCCTGTTGCTTTCTGTCTGTTTTCCCTCCTTCCTGATTACCCGATTGTGTTCACCTGGTTCCCCTGTGTTTTCTCCTCCTTCCTCACCTGTCTCGTGTTTGTTTGATTAGTCCTGTGTGCATTTAGGTTCTGTGTTTTCTGTTAGTCTTTGTGAGTTCCTTGTTGTAGTTTGACTGTGTTCACTGGGAAGAGTTCTGTCTTTGACATTTTGGCCTTGAAATAAAGGTATTTTTCTTTGAAATCTGCATTTGGGTCCTGCCTGCTTAACTCAACCCTGACAGAAAGAACTCACCAAGGATGGGCCCAGCAGATTCTTTTGAGCTAGAATTACTCAGTTTTTCCTTTTCTTTGGCTGGCTGCTCTGATAAGTAGTGATGGCAAAATGAAGCTTTGAATGAAGCGTCGAACCACTTGGACAATTGTGTCGGAAATAGGTTCATTTCTCGAAGCTTCAGTTACAGCGACCTCTCCTGGCGAAGTGCAAGGCTGCAGTGGGTTTAACGTATCTTTGCCTTTAAAAATATTCGATGCACACACACACTAAGACTGAATATCATATTCTATTAGCAATTAAAGATTGATAATTGTGTGTATTGGGTTATTGAGAAGAGACTAGAGAGTGCTAGAATTTTTTTTGGGTGGAGAGGGCCTTTTATCAGTCATGAAAGTATTAAAGTTGAAAAACAATGATTAAAAGTGTAACTCTTCCAGGCATTGAACCAGCTAAGCGGAGGACATTGCTCTATCCTGGCCGCCGGCTCTATCCACTGGACTATCTATTCCTTAGACAATTGAAGTGTTTTTATATTATTCATTTTCTTTTTGTTCACAACTTCTCCACATTTCGAAGTGTTTCACGAGCCAGAACGACCTATTTTTCTTCCTGGCTTGCTCTATAATGATCCAATTCAAATGCAAGGCCAACAACAAAAATTCAACAGCAACAACGCAAACTACGACAACAACCCACACATTGCTTAGAGCGGTTATACAGTGTTGAAGCGCTCAAATTTGAAACTGTTTCAACCTGTCACCTGTCAGAATCGAGACGAGGCAGTGCATTGAATCGCGTGATTGGACCGCGAACCAGTCAAGTGATTCAGGAAATGAAGCAATTGCTGTTTCGACCGTCACATGTCACGTGATTTGTGGCAGTCGAACCACTTGGACAATTGTGTCGGAAATAGGTATAAATAAATATGTATATATATAGAACTATAAATAAATATAAATATGTGTATATATATGTATATATATATATAGAACTATAAATAAATATAAATATGTATATATATATATAGAACTATACATAAATATAAATGTGTATATATATGTATAGAACTATAAATAAATATAAATATGTATATATATATATATGACTATAAATAAATATAAATATGCGTATATAGAACTATAAATAAATATAAATATGTATATATATATGTAAACTCAATGTATCATGAATATCATGTACAAATAAAGATGGATGAATGCGTGTATTGTGTTATTGAGCAGAGGGTTCTGGCAAAATATGGCATAGGTTATGGTGTGCTTGTGTAACTTTGGCAGGGGGTGTTCATGTGGGATGGGGAACACTCAAAGATTTTTATTCAGGAACATAATTTTTTCAACAGTTTTTGGATTGAGCCGATTTATTTTCTTGCTTACAATTTCCCCGCATTTTGAAAACACTCGCTCAGATGGAACCGATGATGCTGGCATGCATAAAAATTGTTTCGCCAGTTTGAACAGATTGGGATACACATTTTGATGGTCCACTCAGTATGCCAGTGGGTCTTTCGATCTTTCCAGGGTGGATCAGTCATGTACCGCTGCACCTCCACTGTAGCATCTGCTGTGGCATTCCTTGCCGTCCTCGCTTCAGAAGCATCTCTGTCCAGAGTTTCCCAAAGGTTAAGACCTGAAAGACAAACATGACTGTAATCATCAGTACTGAAAGGTTTCAATGTGTATCCTTTTTTACTTGTACTTATTTTGTCCTGCATTTGATCAATTAACTATTTATAACATTACCTGTTGATGATGGATTGTCAACATTTGCTGATGCCGGTTGAGCTGATGTGGAGGGCTGTTATTCTGTAGGTGTGTCAGGTTGTGCGTTTTTCCTCAGTTGTGTGCAAAATACTGTCAGTCGTTTAACTGATGCCGCTGCCTGCACTTGATTGTAGAATCCAATAGTTTTGAATCTAGGATCCAGCAGTGTTGACAGGGTCAATGCAGTTTGTGTCACGATTCTCATGTTATGTCACGTTTATAGTTTTGTAGGTTTGGGTGTTTTTGCTGTTTTCCATGTCATGTTTTCCTTTGGGTTATTGTCTTGTCATTAGTTTCCCTGGTGTCTAATTGTCTGATTATGTTCACCTGGGCCCCTGTGTTTTCTCCTCCCTCCTCACCTGTGTCTTGTTGTGTGATTGAGTCTTGTGTGTATTTAAGTTCTGGGTTGTCTGTCTGTCTTGGTCGGTTCGTCTTGTTCCCTGACTAGTTCTGCGGTGAGTGTTCTGTTTTGTCATTGTCTATATATATATCATAGCCTTGAAATAAAGGAAGTTTCAGTTTGTATCTGCATTTGGGTCATGCTTGTTTCACAAACCGTGACAGTACGAACCGACCTTAAAATGGACCCAGCAGATCTTTTGAAGCTACAGGCGGAACGTCTTGGATATTCTCTGGAGTATATTTTTTATACGTGGAAAGGCGCCTCATCTAGACGGGGTAGAGAGGCTGCGTTGAAGGAGGCACGTCAGGAGGTTGCTCGCAAGCCCTGGCTCTGGAGCTTGTTGCCCGAGTGGCTTAGGAGTTTTTCACGTAGCCCTGAGAGCCAGTCTTCATTTTCTGACCCTTTCTTGGGGTCTGGTCTGGAGTTTGGGGGTCCACGAAGCCTAAAAAAAACTCCTAAGAGACGCAAGGCCAGGGTTCAGCGCCAGACCCAGCAGCCGTGGCTCCGTGCTCCAGTGCCGGCCCACGCAGCTTTGCTTCCATACTCCATTACCTGGCTTACACAGCCAGGGTCCAGGCTTCCGCTCTGCGCCCAGCAGCCAGGGTTCCGGCTCCAGAACCGGACCTTACAGCCATGTTTCCGGCCCCAGAACCGGACCGTACAGCCATGTTGCCGGCTCCAGAACCGGACCTTACAGCCATGTTTCCGGCCCCAGAACCGGACCTTACAGCCATGTTTCCGGCTCCAGAACCGGACCTTACAGCCATGGTCCCGGCTTCAGTGCCGGCTCCTCGTCACCTGCTGACTCATCGGCCGACGCCAGCTCCCCGAGTCCTGTCGGCGTACCGGCCGACTCCAGCACCTCGTCTCCTGTGGGCTGTCCATCTGACGCCAGCTCCCCATGTCCTGTTGGCATGCCGGCCGACTCCAGCACCTCGTCTCCGGTTGGCTGTCCGTCCGACGCCAGCTCCCCGAGTCCTGTCGGTGTACCGGCCGACTCCAGCACCTCGTCTCCGGTTGGCTGTCCGTCAGACGCCAGCCCCCCCGAGTCCAGTCGGCGTACCGGCCGACTCCAGCACCTCGTCTCCGGTTGGCTGTCCGTCAGACGCCAGCCCCCCGAGTCCTGTCGGCGTACCAGCACCTCGTCTCCTGTTGGCTGTCCGTCCGACGCCAGCTCCCCGTGTTCTGTTGGCGAACCAACCCACTCAAGTGTCGTTGGAGGTCCCGCAGACTGCCTTTCTGCCGGGGGTCCTGCCAACCCCATTTCCTGAACCGTTGGAGGTCCCGCAGACTGCTCTTCAGCCTGGGGTCCTGCCAACCCCATGTCCTGTGCCGTTGGAGGTCCCGCAGACTACTCTTCTGCCGGGGGTCCTGCCAACCCCATGTCCTGAGCCGTTGGAGGTCCCGCAGACTGCTTTTCAGCCTGGGGTCCTGCCAACCCCATGTCCTGTGCCGTTGGAGGTCCCGCAGACTACTCTTCTGCCGGGGGGCCTGCCAACTCCATGTCGTGTCCCGTTGGAGGTCCCGCAGACTACTCTTCTGCCGGGGGTCCTGCCAACTCCATGTCTTACCAAGTTGGAGGTCCCGCCGACTACTCTTCCGCTGGGGGTCCTGTCAACTCCATGTCCTGTCGCGTTGGGGATTCCGCCGACTGCTCTCCTGCCAGGGGTCCTGCCGGTCCTGTGTCCTCTTCCATGGGGGATCTTGCCGACACCGGCTCCTGACCGGCCTCCGGAGCTGTCTGGTCTTCACCCCTCCTCGGACTCTGCCTTGCCCCCGGGCCGTCTGCCCGAGATTTCCCTCCATGGACTCTGCCTTGCCCCCGGGCCGTCCGCCCGAATTCCCCTTTTTGAACTATGCCTTGCCCCCGGGCCGTCCGCCCGAATTCCCCTTTTTTGAACTCTGCCTTGCCCCCGGGCCGTCCGCCCGAGACCCGTCCTCCAGACCCCCTCCACCCACCCTGCTGGATTTTTGTTTTTTTGGGACGTCTGGAATCCGTCCCTTGAGGGGGGTGTTATGTCACGATTCTCATGTTATGTCACGTTTATAGTTTTGTAGGTTTGGGTGTTTTTGCTGTTTTCCATGTCATGTTTTCCTTTGGGTTATTGTCTTGTCATTAGTTTCCCTGGTGTGTCTAATTGTCTGATTATGTTCACCTGGGCCCCTGTGTTTTCTCCTCCCTCCTCACCTGTGTCTTGTTGTGTTATTGAGTCTTTTGTGTATTTAAGTTCTGGGTTGTCTGTCTGTCTTGGTCGGTTCGTCTTGTTCCCTGACTAGTTCTGCGGTGAGTGTTCTGTTTTGTCATTGTCTATATATATATCATAGCCTTGAAATAAAGGAAGTTTCAGTTTGTATCTGCATTTGGGTCCTGCTTGTTTCACAAACCGTGACAGTTTGGCTCTCTGTGGTGTCAAACTTGTTTTGCATATTTGACACCATGTTCTGTCCCAGTAGTTTTGCTGTGTCGTGGCTGGTTTTTCCAATTGTGTAACATTTTCGTCATTGGGATGATCTTGGACCCTGAGACTCTCTTCTCCTCGGAGAGTTCCACTGTTGCCTTGAAAAAGGGGGAGAGCAATTGCAGGCATGCATCTGCTGTTTCATAGTCCTCAGAGGACAGAGGTATCGCATCTGTTTTCAGCGTCGCAAGAGCTGCTCCCACTGACTGCCTCTGTTTGAAAAGGCGTTGTAGCATTAGGTAGGTGCTGTTCCAGCAGGTGTCCACTTCCTGAATAAGCTTCAGCACAGGGCAATTCATCTGCTCCTGCACTTCTGTGAGCTTCTCTTTTGCTGTTGTGCTGGTTTTAAAGAACGTGACTACTTTTCTAGCCCTTGTGCGTAGGTCTTGTAGGCCAGGAGTTGCATCCAGAGATTTCTTCACCACTAAATTTAGTGAATGAGCAAAGCAAAGTGCATGTCTGTGTGCTTCCAGAATCGGCGAGGACACTATCGATACTGACTCAGCAATCACTGTAAGTTATATTCTTGTTTAAATAGACTTCTCTGTTTCATTTATTCTACTCTGTATAATTGTTCTGTAGTTATTGTAGCTAAAACGGCGATTTCTGAGAGATTTTAAAATCTCAGATCTGCTCAACTCCAGGCGTAACTCAGGTCTCAGTGAGTCACGCCCCTCAAGTGTGCATTTCAATAGGCAGGAAGACTCTGCTGATTGCGGGAAGTGCAAAAACATTTTAAATAGCGCATTTCAAATCAGAATAACTCAGTGTGCTTCCAGAATCGGCGAGGACACTATCGATACTGACTCAGCAATCACTGTAAGTTATATTCTTGGTTAAATAGACTTCTCTGTTTCATTTATTCTACTCTGTATAATTGTTCTGTAGTTATTGTAGCTAAAACGGCGATTTCTGAGAGATTTTAAAATCTCAGATCTGCTCAACTCCAGGCGTAACTCAGGTCTCAGTGAGTCACGCCCCTCAAGTGTGCATTTCAATAGGCAGGAAGACTCTGCTGTCGCCCATCAGCAGAAAATAGTTAACTAATTACAGGGGCGTGCCCCCAAAGCTGTGAGAACTGAGCAATCAGGTATCCATCTTAAGTTGCATTTTCCTGGAGCGTCAGCTTCAGCGTCAGCTTGACGAAGACTGACAAAGACATTAAGAGTCCTGTGGGAGGCACGTGGGAGGCAAAGAGGAGGCAAATCCTACTCTGATTGCGCCAAGTATCGCTGGTGTTATTTAGTTTTATTCAGTTTTATTCAATTCTCTTGGGTTCTCTAGCCCCTCATGCTTTAATCATGTGTATTTTCTGCATTCCTGTTCATGTGTCTTCTCGCAATTATCACTGGCCCCGTGTTTCTCCTAGATCTCACCGGCCTGCTCTCGTCTATCCCACATGCTCCACTGAGATCCAACATCTCGTTTCAGGGGGCCTGTGGAACTGCCAGTCAGCTGTTCCTAAGGCTGACTTCATCTCTGGCTACGCTTCCCTGCAGTCTCTGGATTTCCTTGCTCTCACGGAGACCTGGATCACTCCATCCAACACATCCACCCCAGCAGCTCTCTCCACAGCATATTCCTTCTCCCATACACCCAGACCCTCTGGCAGAGGAGGTGGCACTGGTCTCCTGCTCTCTCCCAAATGGAGCTTTTCCCTCTTCAAGCTACCTAATTTCACTCCTTCCACCTTTGAATTCCATGCCGTCACAGTAACCCATCCTATACAATTAACCATTGTTGTTCTCTACCGTCCACCAGGCGCCTTGGGGGACTTCTTGGAGGAGTTAGATAATCTCCTCTCACACATCCCTGAAACTGGCCCTCCCGCTGTACTTCTCGGCGATTTCAACCTCCAGACAGGGAAGATATCTGAACTAACATCTCTGTTAACCACCTTTGCTTTCTCACTGTCTCCATCCCCACCAACTCATAAAGCTGGCAATGTCCTTGATCTCATATTCTCAAGGAACTGCTCTACTTCTAACCTCTCTGTAAACCCGCTCCACACCTCCGATCACTTCTTCATTTCATTCTCTCTACCCCTTTCCAAACATAACAACCTCATCTCTTCTAACTCTGCTCCTGTCCGCCGTAACCTCCGTTCCCTCTCCCCCTCTACCTTTACCTCATCGGTGCTCTCAGCCCTCCCTTCCTCTGACTCGTTCCAACTCCTGCCTCCAAACGCTGCTGCAAAAACTCTCCTCTCGACTCTCTCATCCTCTCTGGACTTTCTCTGTCCTCTCACATCGCGGCCGGCTCGTCAGTCCCCTCCTGCTCCCTGGCTAAATGATGCACTGCGTGCTAATAGAACCATCCTTCGGGCAGCAGAGCGGAAATGGTGGAAATCCAAACACCATGATGACCTCCTAACCTATCAGGCTCTCCTCTCCTCTTTCTCTGCTTCCATCTCTCAGGCAAAAAGCACTTTCTTTCAAGATAAGATCCAATCTTCCTATTCCAATCCCAAAAAACTATTTTCTATCTTCTCCACCCTCTTGGACCCCCCCAAAGCACCTCCCCCCTCCTCCCTTCTGTCAAGCGACTTTGTTAACCATTTTGAAAAAAAGGTTGATGATATTCGCTCTTCTTTTTCTGACTCACCTTTACTCACCGCTGGGTCACCAGACCCTCCCTTCACCCACACACTGACCTCCTTCTCCCCTCTCTCTCCAAGTGAGGTTCTTACCCTCGTCACCTCTGCCCGTCCTACCACCTGTTCTCTGGACCCTATCCCCTCAAACCTCCTTCAGACTATCGCTCCTGATATTCTACCATTTCTCACCCATTTCATCAACACTTCTCTAACTTCTGGTCACTTTCCAAACAGTCTCAAGGAGGCAAGAGTAAACCCTCTCCTAAAGAAACCCACTCTCAACCCGTCTGATGTTATTAACTACAGACCCGTCTCTCTCCTCCCGTTCCTGTCTAAAACACTTGAACGCGCTGTCTTTAAACAACTCTCCTCTTATCTCCATCAGAACAACCTTCTGGATCCGCACCAGTCTGGTTTCAAGGCAGGTCACTCAACAGAAACTGCTCTCCTTGCTGTCTCTGACAAACTGCACACTGCTAAAGCAGCCTCCCTCTCCTCTGTCATCATCCTTCTGGACCTGTCTGCTGCATTCGACACGGTGAACCATCGGATCCTCCTTCGCACTGTCCAAGAACTTGGAGTTTCAGGCACTGCACTTTCCCTCCTCACCTCATACCTCAACGACCGCACCTACAGGGTTACTTGGAGAGGGTCCGAGTCCGACCCTTGTCAATTAACTACAGGGGTCCCTCAGGGCTCGGTTCTTGGTCCCCTCCTCTTCTCCCTGTACACAAACTCGCTCGGGTCTGTCATTAGCCCGCATGGTTTTTCATACCACTGCTACGCTGACGACACCCAACTAATTCTGTCCTTTCCCCGCTCAGAGACCCAGGTCGTCGCACGCATCTCTGCTTGCCTAGCAGACATCTCTCGGTGGATGTCTGCTCATCACCTCAAGCTCAACCTTGACAAGACTGAACTGCTCTTCCTTCCGGGAAAAGATTGTCCCACTCTTGACCTAACAATCAACATCGGCACCTCTGTTGTTTCCCCGACTCAGACTGCAAGGAATCTGGGTGTGGTCCTAGATAACAAACTGTCCTTCACTGCAAACATCGCTGCTACAACCCGCTGCTGCAGATACACGCTTTACAACATCAGGAGGATACGTCCCCAGCTGACCCAGACATCAGCGCAGATTCTGGTCCAGGCTCTCGTCATCTCACGCCTAGACTACTGCAACTCCCTCCTGGCTGGTCTACCTGCATGTGCCATCCGACCTCTGCAGCTCATCCAGAATGCAGCGGCTCGTCTGGTCTTCAACCTTCCCAAATTCTCCCACACCACACCGCTCCTCCGCTCCCTTCACTGGCTTCCAGTAACTGCTAGAATCCACTTCAAGACACTGGTACTTGCGTACCATGCTGCGAATGGATCTGGCCCTTCCTACATCCAGGACATGGTTAAACCGTACACCCCAGCACGTGCACTCCGCTCTGCATCAGCCAAACAGCTCGCTGCACCCGCACTGCGAGGGGGACCCAAGTTCCCGTCAGCAAAAACACGTGGGTTTGCTATCCTGGCTCCAAAATGGTGGAATGAGCTCCCCATTGAAATCAGGACAGCAGATAGCTTACACATCTTCCGACGCAAACTGAAAACTCATCTCTTTAGACTCCACTTCGAGCGATAAAATTACTAACAAAGCACTTATATACTAATAAAGGGCTGGCTTTCTAAATGCCAGTTGAGTAGCACTTGAAATGTTTGGCTCTATGAAACCTGATGTACTTATATGATTCTGTTTTCTTAAAGGTTGTATCTTCCTGGTCGAATGCACTTATTGTAAGTCGCTTTGGATAAAAGCGTCAGCTAAATGCAATGTAATGTAATGTAATGTAATGTAATGTCTTAGATTTAAACTTCTGACATAGGCAACCATATTTCCTCCTGCATCCGTCACAATTGAGGTCACTTTGCCTTCAGTGCCCCATTTCTCCATGAGAGACCTCATTGCAGCAGTGATGTTAACCGCTGTATGCGCTCCAGGGAAAGGCAGCACTCCCAAAAGCACTGTGGCCAGCTTCGCAGAGTCATCCACATAATGGCAGGTCAATGCTAGATATGCGTCCATATTAATGGAGGTCCACATACCAGCAGTCAGGCTCACAGCCTCTACCCTCTGCATGACAGCCTTGGCCTTCTTCTTCTCCTCCTCATAGCGCTTGACCACCATCTCTTTTAGAACCCGTCTGGATGGAAGAGTGTATCGAGGATCAAGCAAGGCCACAAGCTCCTTGAAGCCACAGTCATCCACGATGGAAAAAGGCTGCGAGTCTTTCACCACCATATTCAGAAGAGCCCCATCCAGCTCTCGCTTCCGTTCCACTAAAAAAAAAAAAAATAAAGACATAAAGAATAAAAACAAACCAAAAAAAGCAAAGAAGAATTTATGTGAAATTGCACTCAAAGGAAGCAGACTTGTGAGCAGTCTATGCTTTTGAGTAATGGAATACAGTCATAGCATATTGTGTTAGTGTTACTAGTTAATAATAATATAATACATAACATGTATGTTCCCCTGGTTCACAGCAGCTCCATGTTTGGCAGTGAAGTGCCTAATCATGGAGGAATTATTCCCATGATACTTCAGTTCAGTTGAACATACCAAGCACTGAACCTGTAGAGAAAGGCATTTGTAAATAAAAATGCAATTTCAGTCTATAAAGCTATATATATAATGGCTACATTGATCATATACATAATTGTACTTTAATGCTACTTAATATAGATTTGAGATAAACCATAGCTATAATACTGTAGTTGACCAACCTTATCATGCGCAATCAGATTGAAGTGATCCCACATCTCAGAACGACCTCTCTTCCTGGCTGGCTCCATAATGATCCAAACGCAATACTAACGACTCAACAGCAACAAGGCAAGCTACGATGACAATCCCACAGATTGCCAAATTGTGCATTTTTTTTAAGCGGTTATAAAGTGTCACTTACTAAGTGACGCTCAAATTCAAACAGTTTCAACCAGTCAGAATCGAGACGAGGCAGTGCATTGAATCACCTGATTGGACGGCGAACCAGTGAGTTGATTCATTCAGGAAATGAAGCAGTTGCTGGTTCGGACGTCACATGTCACGTGATTTGAAGCAAGCTTCGAAGCACTGCTTCTATGGAATTGGAAGTCCAGGGTTGAAGCTCCGTTCGAAGCTTCAGTGTCAAACTGCCATCACTACTGATAAGTGGAGGGGAGCGTCTGGAGTTCAGTAGCGAGAGGCTGCTCTGGCTGAGGCGCACCAGATGGCTATGGAGAAACCAGGTTTAGTGAAATTCTTACCTGGCTGGATCTTGGACTTCCTCTCAGTGTGTGATTCCCGGCCTGCTAGCCCCAGGCATGCTAGCTCCCTGCCTCCCAACTCCCAACATGACACCATACGCCTCGGTGTGTTCCATCTGGAATCGGCCTCTGCTTCTTCCCCAGTTCCTGCTCCTGTCCGGGAGCCGTTCTCTGGAGCTCGTCTGACTTTTGGAGGTCCACGGAGCCTCCAGGGGGCTCCTGGGAGGGGGAGTCGCAGGTCCAGGCTGGCAGCCCGAGCCCCAAGAGCCATAGTTCCGGCCCCAGTTCTGGCCCCAGCAGCCATGGTTCCAGCCTCAGTTCTGGCCCCAGCAGCCATGGTTCCAGCACCAGTTTTGGCCTCAGCAGCTATGGTTCCGGCCCCAGTTCCAGCCCCAGCAGCCATGGTTCCGGCTTCAATTCCGACTCCAGTACCGGCCCCCGTTGGGGGTCCCGCCGACTACTCTTCTGCCGGGGGTCCTGCCAATCCTCTGTCCTGTTCCGTTGGAGGTTCCGCTGGGGGTCCTGCTAGCTCCATGTCCAGTCCAGTTGGAGGTCCCGCCGACTACTCTCCTGCCGGGGGTCCTGCCAATCCTATGTCCTGTCCCGTTGGGGGTCCCGCCGACTACTCTCCTGCCGGGGTCCTGCCAATCCCGTGTCCTGTCCCATTGGGGGTCCCGCCGACCACTCTTCTGCCGGGGGTCCTGCCACCCTATGTCCTGTGCCGTTGGATTTCCCGCTGACTACTCTCCTGCCGGGGGTCCTGCCAACCCTATGTCCTGTGCCGTTGGAGGTTCCGCTGGGGGTCCTGCCAGCTCCATGTCCAGTCCCATTGGAGGTCCCGCCAACTACTCTCCTGCCGGGGGTCCTACCAACCCTATGTCCTGTCCCGTTGGGGGTCCCGCAGACTACTCTTCTGCCGGGGGTCCTGCCAGCTCCATGTCCAGTCCCATTGGAGTCCCCGCCATCACCTGTCTCGCCGGGCGTCCGGCCAACTCCTGGTCCTCTTACGTGGGGGATCCTGCCGAAGCCTGTCCATACGGCTCAGGTTCCTGTTCGGCCGACACTAGGTCCTGCCCGGCCTCCGGAGCTATCTGGTCTTCGCCCTCGAGCCCGGCCACCTGAGAGCCGCAGTCTTCGCCCTCGAGCCCAGCCACCTGAGTGCCGCGGTCTTCGCCCTCGGGCCCGGTCCCCTGACTCTTCCTGCCGCAGTCCTCGCCCTCGGGCCCGGCCCCCTGACTCTTTCTGCCGGGGCCTTCGCCCCACCATGGACTCTGCCTTGCCCCCGGACCGTCCGCCCGAGACCCCTTCCGGGTCCTCCGCTGTGCCCCTGGGCTGTCAGCCCAAACCCGTCCTTCAGACCCCCTCCACCCACCCTGTTGGCCCTAGTTTCTCCTCCCTCCTCACCTGTCTCGTGTTTGTTTGATTAGTCCTGTGTGCATTTAGGTTCTGTGTTTTCTGTTAGTCTTTGTGAGTTCCTTGTTGTAGTTTGACTGTGTTCACTGGGAAGAGTTCTGTCTTTGACATTTTGGCCTTGAAATAAAGGTATTTTTCTTTGAAATCTGCATTTGGGTCCTGCCTGCTTCACTCAACCCTGACACACTCACTCCACTTTGAGCGATATAATTGCTAACAAAGCACTTTGACCACGTCCACGCCCGTACTCACGTCCACGCCCATACCCACGTGCACACTCATCAATATACAATTTTTATGAAAAACAGAGTTGGAATAATTAAATACTTGAATGAACTGATTGCATGTTAACCTATAACAACATTAGAATCATTTGGCACACAAGTTAATTTAGATAAAGAAGCTGCATTTGAACAACAAGAAACAGAACCGATACATATACTACACAATATAAAAATAGCAAACAAGCAACAGAGTAGCTAACAGTACTTAAAACCAATTTGAAATATATATTTACAGAGCACTACAGTATTTACAGAAGAATGACATAGTGTTGATGTATTATGCACTCTCACTCATTAAGGATGAGGTGTTAAGGGTTTGGGGCAGGTGATGTCTTTGGTTTCCTCAGTGTAGAACTCTCTGATTTTCTCAAAAAGATACCACTGCCGTTTTTCATCAAACCCAGGAGGAGTCAGTTCAGTGGGACGTGCCTCCTGGTCAGTAAAGCACCCTGTGCATAGCAGCATGAAGGACTCTTCTTCTTCACCTTCAAACTCCTTGGCGTAGACCACTCCAGGCAAGGCACTGGTGAAGCGTAGGTGCTGGTACCTCTTGATACCTGGCAGCGGTCTGAAGCTGGGGGCAAGGAAGTTGTGCCAGTTGTTTTGACGAAGGTCTCGCCTGACTCATTGCCAACCAGCTGGGGGATGTTGACTCCAGTGACGGTACTAGACCTGACAGCCTGGCTGATGTCCTTCAGGCAGGACATAGGTGTGCGGCGGAACTGCTGCTTAAACAGACCAAAGCACCAGGCAGGTGCAAATTTGGTGTGGCCAGCAATAAGAAAGTTGAGGGAGATATCTTCATGGAGTCCCACCATGCACCGCCAAGCAAGGTACCAGAGGAGGTATCTGTTTTTGTTCTGACTAGAGCAGTTGTCACTACAGGGTTGGTTGGGTCCTAATTTGACACCCAGCTCTCTAGCTGTTTCTTTACAGCTGGCGACCATCTCCTGGTAAGCCTGACGCTCCACCCCCACGGTGCGGAGGTGTTCTTCCTGCTTCCTGAGCTTCGCTGACTTGACACAGTCGGGAAGGTTGGAGCTGCGGTAGATGGCAATGTTGTTTTTCTGACAGAACCAACATAGGTCTGTCATCGGCCTCCCAATAATGACACTGGGAGTCAGCTCCTTCCACAGCTTCCTAAATGTGCTGTTGCCAGCAGCACGGTGACCTGGAAAGTTGATTAAAGACAAAGATAGCATTGTTAGATTACTCATTAGTTTTCCATTGAGGCTTTGCTTGTAAAAAAAAACCAAAAAACAAGATTAAGATATAAGAAAATACCCACCCTTCTCCTGCATCTGAACCTTGTATTTCCGCCACACAGAGGACTTGGTCTCAGTTGTTGGTAGAACACTGATGTCCGTCCTCTTAAACCCTGGAATCTGTCGAGGAAGTGGCATGGCAAAGACATCTGCGAAGTTGCTAATGAACCGTACAATTCGCTGGATGTCTTCAAAGGACAACACCCTTTTGGTCACCACACGACCACCACGTCTCATCCTTTGGGCCAAGCCATGTTCCTTGTAGAACTTGATGATGCCTGTCAGCTTGTCTTGAGAAGTTCTGGAATGGTTTAAAACATCAGTCTTTGATTGTTTTTTATGGCTTTTTTTAATGTATGCATTGTAGTATATACATTGTGGTTGTATTTTTTCATTATGTAAAAGCATGTATAGATATATATACTTATTTATTTATTTATTTATTACTATTGCTGTAAATTCTGCTTCTATTCAGTTCTTGTCAAACTAAGTTCAACTCATGCATGGCTTATTACCACTTCATTTGAAAATAGTAACACTACCAAAACTGAAGTAGCCTTTTCAAAATCAAACTCTAAAGGTTAGAAGCACTGCAGTTCCTTGAGAATATGAGATCAAGGACATTGCCAGCTTTATGAGTCGGTGGGGATGGAGACAGTGAGAAGGCAAAGGTGGTTAACAGAGATGTTAGTTCGTCTATCTTCCCTGTCTGGAGGTTGAAGTCTCCGAGAAGTACAGCGGGAGGGCCAGTTTCAGGGATGTGTGAGAGGAGATTATCTAATTCCTCGAAGAAGTCTCCCAAGGCACCTGGTGCAGTGGTGGACGGTAGAGAACAACAATGGTTAATTGTATAAAATGGGTTACTGTGACGGCATGGAATTCAAAGGTGGAAGGAGTGAAGTTAGGTAGCTTGAAGAGGGAGAAGCTCCATTTGGGAGAGACCAGTGCCACCTCCTCTGCCAGTGGGTCTGGGTGTGTGGGAGAAGGAAAATGCTGTGGAGAGAGCTGCTGGGGTGGATGTGTTGGATGGAGTAATCCAGGTCTCAGTGAGAGCAAGGAAATCCAGAGATTGCAGGGAAGCGTAGCCAGAGATTAAGTCAGCCTTACCTCTAGTTTCCACCGGGTCCGTCTGCGTCGCGTAACGGCTGCGCCGCGGTTTTGGTCCGGCCTCCTCCGGCGTCATACCCTACCGGGCGCGTTTCAGAGGCATTTCAGAAGCGAAGCGTCTTGCCTGCCGGCTCGCAGTTTTAGTTGATTTGGGCATATTTACTGGACAGACTACTTTGTACAGACAAAGTTAATAATAATTGTAATATCCCAGTTATAAACGACATGAATCAAAGATGTGTTGCTGTATTTTAGTGGTAAAAAAATTCATTCATCATCATAATTATTCTATATATATTTACACAGTGCCTGTAAACCGGAGGAGAACGCTGGCATTTCTCCTCCTACTTGAAAGACTACGGAGGGATAGGGTCTGCAAAATTAGTTTGTGTGTGTGTATATATATATAGGCCTATATATATACATATATATATATGCTATATATGCTCTGAACGTTACACTTCCTGCCTGCCCGACATTACCTTACGGCTGCGCCGCGTCAAAAAATAGACTTCAATCCTATTTCGAGCGGAGCCCAGCGGCGAGACGCTTCTGGGACGCTTCTGAGCCGTAACGCGCCGCCTCTGGTCACTGGCGGCACATATCAGACCCGGGCCGGGGGGCGGGGCCACATGACCGGAAAGTCGCTCAGTCAGTAAGATTACAATTTAAAACAATGTTTGAAAGAAAAGTAAATAAAGAAAAGGTGTAATATTTATGATTTCGTTTCTACAAAGGGTATAGAAACGAAATATATATCAGAGATAATAATGATATAACATGACATAAAGTCCAACAAACCACAAGGACAACGAAAACATAGCCTAATAAAATGACTACATTTCTGACACACCATTCACCATGGACAGCCAGCCGCCACCATGAGAGCACAGCAGTGTAAAATTGGCACGGCGGCCCATACATTCACGTACAAGTAGGCTACTGTACAAATTAAATTTGAAGTGTACTCCCCACTACTTGAAGGGCACTCGGCGAGCCTTGCACTCCGCGAACTCGTCCACAATCCGCTGTATGTCCAATTTCTTGGCTCGGTCACTTTCGATGGACAGCAAGGCCAGTCCACTCAGTCTCTCCTGTCCCATCGTGCTCCTCAAATAGTTTTTGATGAGTTTTAATTTGGAGAAAAAGCGCTCGGCGGTTGCCACGGTGACAGGAAGAGTCAGAAATAAGATGAAGGCTGTGCAAACCTCACTGAATGTAGATGTTACTGCTGGGTTTTAAAACAATGAGCATTTTTACCAGATCCGCGACAGATTTTAGTTTTTGTATTTGGTCCCTTAAAAAGGTTCTGAAAGAAAGCAGCTGGCCAGGGAAGCTGGCGGCGATATCCCGACTGTAGTGCTCTCTAAGCCGCTGGGCAGCTTGGTGTAAATCCTCATCCTTTGCTTGCAGTAGTGTGTTGGGGTGAATTGCCTCAAACATGTTCACAGTTGCATTTAAGCTGGTGAATCTTTGGGACAGTTGCTGGATGATTATATCGAGACATGCATTGAAAACCGAAAGTTGCTCTCTGCGTCAGTGAGGCGGCTGTCTTCAGAAAGTTCATCAAAGTGTCTCTTAACTTTCCTGGCCCTGGTTGTTTCAAACTGTGTTTGACTTCCCCATTTAGTAGCTAGGGCAAGAGTGGCGGACTTCGCCTCATCAAATTGTCCCCTATACTCCACCAAAACACTGATGGAATTTTGCAGTAGAGTAGATGCTTTGAGAATATCCGCGTCTTTTGCTTGCAGTAACTGTGAAGCACAATTTATGCTTTCCAAAATCTTGGTCTGCATGTTGACCAAAAATAGAAGGCGAAATTTGCTTATGGCATTCTTGAGTGCACTTGCTTCATTGCGCTCATCCTTTTTGTCACTGGTAAGGAATATTTTGACGAGGGCTTTTATAATGTCTCCATATCTGTGCCTTAACGCAACAAGCGCATCATGGCGAGATGACCAGCGAGTGGGACATAAGCGTTTTAATGTGATAGTTCTGCTCTCTGGCGTCATTAACTCACTGAGCAATGGCCATCGTTTGATACTGTGACCAAAAAAGTTGTAGAGCGTCTCTACAGTGTCATAGAACTGCTTCACTCCAGGGACATTTTTAACAGAGTCGTTGAGTGCTAGGTTGAGATTATGAGCAGCGCAATGAACATAGTGGGCAAGGGGCTCCTTCTCAGCTATTCTTGCTTGCACACCTGAATACACACCACTCATATTAGCCGCCCCTTCATAGCCCTGTCCGCGACATTTAGACAGATCTAATCCGTTTTTCTCTATAGAACCAAGGATTTAGTTTTCAAGCTCTGAAGCTGATGAACCTTCAGTCACTTCAAAACCCAAAAAGACTTCATTGATCTGTATATCTGTTGCAATATCCATGTCGTTCTTAACAACAGTTATGTAACGGTAAACCTGACTCAACTGGTCTATCTTTGACACATCTTGCGTTGTGTCCATGATGACGGAATAAAATGGGGCTTTGTTTATTTCATCAATGATGTCAGCTTTCACACGTTGAGATAATATGTAAATCATCTCATCTTGAATCTGGTGACTGAGGTATTTCACTGACCCTTCTGGTCGGTTGATTAGCTCTTTTAAAACAGGGTCGTAGCGAGCCAATAATTCTATTATTGACAAAAAGTTGCCAGCTTTTCCCTGACCTAGAACCTCTCGATGGCCCCTGAATGCCAAGTTGCTTGAAGCTAGAGTGAGAGTTACATTAACAATGCACTCCATGACCTGTCTCCAAAATTGGGCGGCATTACGCACATTCCTCTCCATGTCAGCGTCTATTGTGCCGTTGGTTTTCCACTGCTCATATACTACGCATGCACCAACATGTATTTGAGTGGATTCATGCCTCTCAATTTAAGTAGAAAGATGTTTCCAGTCTTTTATTCCGTTTACCCATGCATTGTTGTAGAACGGTGCCTTTCGGTTGGCAAAAAGCCAGCAAGGCTCACAGTAGCAGCGGTCCAATTTTGGGGAATAGCACATCCAGCTGCGTGGAAATTTCATCCCAACTTTAGTGGTGGAGGTGTAATAGCTTTCTGAAAAGCAACGGTTATCCTTGTCTTTGGGAAATGGACCTTTGGGTTTGCATGGGCCCATTTTAAGGATATATCTTTTGATATTGGCGTCCTCAATGTTTTCAAAATAGTTTGCTCGATCAGTCGGACAACGCTCCAGAGGATAATTGCAGGACACATCATGATCCGTGGTCTGAGTGTCACCCGTAGGCGTAGCGTGAGGAGGAGACCTGTTGCTGCTTTCATTCCCAGTGTCCGGTAATTCTTCACCTTGCGGCGCAGCAGGTAAGGAGCCGGAAGGGGAGGGGTGCGGCTGGTCAAGCGTCAGGCCTGGCTCTCCTCTAGACGAGCAGCTAGCAGCTGCTGAGTCGTCCCTATTATCATCATCACTACAGCCGAGAGACAGAAAAGGAAATAAGCTAGGCGGCCGAGCTACACAAAGTAACAACAACCATATTTTATCAACATTTACCACAAACTCACATTTTCTTGTTGACAGTGTGTGTCCGTGATTGTAGCCTACCTGTAAATCTGGCTAACCCCCACTAACGTTGTTGGTGTTGCTGGGGCTCGGGGATGAAACACGGCTGGCAGTGGCAACAACTTCAGGTTCATCTCCCGCAGGAGGAGGAGTAGAGCGAAAAAAAATATCCATCTAGCTTGGACAATTTGGCTTTTCCTTGGTCCTTTTTATCTTTTTCTTTGCGTTTTGTAGCTCCACTTTTGTGTTTATAACTACTCATGCTTAGGCAGTGACTGATGATGACGTTGACGTTCATTTACGTATGATGTTGATGGACGGCTGTTGATGACGATTTTACCCAAAATACATTTGGAGACAATAGAAGGGATTCACTTGCAATTTTTCATGTTTTAATGTTAAATGTCAGTGTGAAAATAGCAGCACAAGTTCAACTCATATTATAGGCTACAATGCTTTATACCTAATATGACCACGAACGTCAGTGCACTCAGTGGCGCGAGGCAGCAGGGCCTGCCGGCGAATATCTCGGGGGCGGAGCCTGCTGCCTCATCGACGGGCCCCCATTGGGTCCCGACCGTCCCGGGCCCGGGGAGCCCTGCCCCTACAGCCCCCCCTGAAGCTCCGCCCCTGCGTCTGGTGGAATAGCACCCATTGACTAGAGTGGCCGTGATCCTTGCGGACGCCGCGGCGCAGCCGTAACGCAACCGTAACGCGACCGTAACGCGACCATAACGCGACGCAGACGGACCCGGTGAAAACTAGGGGTTAGGAACAGCTGACTGGCAGTTCCACAGGCCACCTGAAACTAGATGTTGGATCTCAGTGGAGCATGTGGGATAGACGAGAGCAGGCCGGTTATATTGATTAGGAGATACACGGGGCCAGTGATAATTGCGAGAAGACACATGAACAGGAATGGAGAAAATACACATGATTATAGCATGAGGGGCTAGAAAACGAAATAAAATAAAATAAAACACCAGCGATACTTAGCTCAATCAGAGTAGGATTTGCCTCCTCTTTGCCTCCCTCGTGACTCCCGCAGGACTCCAATGTCTTTGTCAGTCTGACGCTGAAGCTGACGCTCCAGGAAAGAGCTACCTAAAATGGACACCTGCATGGACAACCATGCACGGGAAGTCTTCTTCGCTGCTTTTGTGGCAGACTACAGCGCCACTTACAGGCCTGGCATATATACTTCAGCGTCTCCAGCACTTTCGAGCCGGCCGTGGCCCAACCCCACATTCCCATGATGGAGAGTTGGCCCAATAGCCGTAGCACCACCGTCCTGACGTCAGGACATTGTTCAAATCTGGATCAGTTTTTATCAGATCCGTTGCAGCCCCTTTTTTTAGAGATTTGGGTATGGAGGAAAATAGAGAGGGTTGTGTTTTCTGACACTTGGTGAGTTCCCTGGAACACCGGGGACACATATTCATGTATAAAAGACGTACAAAAGTGCATTTTGCATGATAGGTCCTATCATGCAAAATGCACTTTTGTAGAAGTGGCGCTACGGCTATTGGGCCAACTCCACCAATCAGGAGGAGTCAGCCACGGACATTGCCGTTCAAAAGCGCTGGAGACGCTGTAGTACATATGCCAGGCCTGTAGACGGTGCTGTTCTCACACAATCAGCCCATGCAAAGACAGTGTTAAATTGAGCGAAATGAGGAATGGCTAAAATGCATGATCTGTTTGGTATTTTGAAAAATAAAAAGTATAAATATGACTTATATAGGTATGGTCCTACACTATATTATTCAAATATAGCATGATAGGTCCACTTTAAAGCTTTATACCCCAAATCAGCACTTTTGGAACAGGAAGTGAAATAGAGGGATATGAGGTATGGCTAGAATGGGTGATCTCTTTGGTATTTTGAGCAAAACACTTCATAGACATGTTTTTTATATATCTGAGACCTATGTTATTGCCTAAAAATAGCATGATAGGTCCACTTTAAGTTAAAAAAAGTACCCTATTCATCTGGGGTGTCTCGTCTTAAGGAGAAAGAAATGTTGCACTACTATTTATATACCATTACAAAAAAACACTTCAATTAAAAAGCCTATAGGAAGGCTAAAATTCCTTGATCTGTGGGAAAGGAACAGCCAGTAAAAAACTATTAAAAATGACACAATGGATCACTTTTCAATATGAAAGCTTCCAATGAAATCAAACTAATGAGTAACATACATCAAAAACATACAATATAAACAACTTAAAATGCTCGCCATGTGAGACTTACAGTAGAGAAAAGGGATTTGAAGTGAAATGGAAAAACACAAAGATCATACGAGAAACATCCCAAACTAGACTTGGACTACGTCTAGAATATCTGTCATGTCCAATAAACTTATAGTGAAAGTGTATTCTTTATGTTAGAGTTGTCATGTCCCTTTGCCTTGTGCTTTATGTCTATGCCCTTAATTATTTCTTCCTCTCATTTCAGGCCTCCACGCTCCCCGCCCCTTTCTGTCTCCTGCGTCCTTGATTATTTTCCCCGCCCTGATTGTTTCCAACTGTGTCCCCTTTACCTGTGTATATATTGTGTTAGCTCCCTCCTGTTAATTGTCAGTTCGTTGTCTCTCGAAGACCTACGTATCGGCTTACCTCACGGACCTTTTACGGACCTATGCTATAGATCACGATTCTAGTTTTCCTCGAAAGAGTGTTTTGTTTTCCTTATTTTATTACTGTGCAAAATTCCAGTAAAGTCTTTATTTTGAAACGCTATCTGAGTCTGAGTTTTGAGTCGTGCAATTGAGTTCATGCCTCAGTGTTCACCCCTTGACAATATCTTGGTTACTACTATAAACTGTATGTGCATGGCAAACTAAGGTGTAGGTCTGTAGACTCCAGCAGTGCAACAGTGGTTTAAAAACCTACACTGGTGACAGGACATTTGAAATTCAAAATGGCAAAACCTCTGCTGGACTTCTCCAACATGTCCCAAATCTCAGCATTACAGTCAGAGGCTCAAGTGTTTCAGGGAACAGGGTTCCCGTGGGGTCTTACATTTGATAGTCTGAATCATGCTTTTCCAGTTATTAACCGTCCCATTGTGTGTTATGAAGGTTTTTATGCATGTAAACGGTCTGCAGAGTCAAAAACCTTCAAAGTACACCCTGTAGCGAGTAAAACTCTAACACAGTCTATGCTGCCCCAAAACGCCTCGTTGGAGATTTCTCATGTTCCATTGTCTACTTCCTGGGTACTGTGACGTGTGAATACCCAGAGGCCACACCCTCTGCCAGCATTTCACGAAACAAAGCTTCACAAACCTTTCAGCGATTCATGCCATTCATTCAAGCTAAGGGCACTGAAGAATGATGCTGTTCCTACTTTGTTTGGACCAGCGGGAGATTCGGGTACACAACCTGTAAGTATTCTTTCTTGTTTGTGTATTTATGATGTTTAAAACAAACAAGTTATCTACCACGACTGTTTAAATGGGTAAACCTTTTTCGGGCTTCTACGTTGGGAACGCGGAGAAATGCTCTCCGCAGACCCATTCTCACAGCGTTATAAACCTTTTTCTTACTCAATATCAAGCCACACTTATTGTTTTTACTTCGGCTGTGAATGTTTGTGTGTGCTCAGGATGAGTTTTGCTTGTTCTCGCCAACCCGGAAGCCTGTCCGCTCCTCGCAGCAACGAGCCTCGCAACGTCTCAACCAATCAGAGCACACTGGGCTCACAGGGAGGGGTGCAGGACCTCCAACAAGCTGTTTAGGACAGAGAGTTAATACCTGTGAATAGACATACTTTACAGAGATGGTGTATGAGAAACCAATGTGAGTTTGGAAAAGAGCACAGTATAAATCTATTTTAGTATACCTCAACAATGGAATTATGATTAGTAGAAATGGATATGACATGGGCCCTTTAAGGCCTTAAAAAGGTCTTGAATATGATTTAGAAGGTCTTAGAAATGATCCGATTTGAAAGGTACTTCTGTGTTGCGATAGCGTCTAAATGTGTTTTGGGGGAAATGTCCGGGCTGCAGAGTAACCAGTACGGTAATAGACTTTCAGTTCCCCCTCCAACAATTTGTATTGAAATAAATCAACATGGAACAAGTAATCACTAACTTTGTTTCCACCGGCCCCTTATTGGAGAACACCCAGATAGTAACCTAGCAACCAAGCTTCAGCTAGCGGCAGTCAGGTATCTTTGAATCTACTCACAAATAAATATGGGGAAGTGTAAATTAAACCGTATTTGGTAGGAAAACATCGAATTTAGTGCTTGGTTGAAACCAGTGGAGGGGAACGTGTTTGAAGCCTGCTGCACCTGTTTGTTTTGCTAATGTAGCGTTAGCTAGTGTTAGCTAGTGCAGCAGCTCCCATAACAACATCGGGGGACCTCCGGGCAACGTTTGGGTCTACTTCAACCTGACGTCAACCCTAAAAGCGGAGGTGCTGTAGACGCTAAATACCGTAGTTAAACACCAATCATACAACAGCAACGATGAAAGATTGTAGCCAAGGCAGCAGAGCTCTGAATATAGCTCTTGTCACTTGTTAGAAATTAAAATCAATGTTTTGATGGTATAATGTAGCTTAAACATACCGTCAGTTTAAACGCTCTTTTATACTGAAAAACCAGAAATTCTTGTGCACAAGCAGTTAAGCTTCTATTCGGAAAATCCTTCATCTACGGTTAGCATTTAGCATGTGGCTAATATACGATTTCCTAAAGAGGTGAATTGCGTTGCGAAATGATATGGAGTGGTGCAAACCGAAGCCTACTGATTTAACACTACAACTATAGATGTCGAGATACTACCATGCTGAATATTAAATGAAAGTACAGTTTATTTGAATACATTATTGTTTAAAGACGAGAGTAGCATGTGACAACATCCGGAAACCAAACCAGCCGTGAAGTATTTTCTGGAGTATTGATTACAGCGTTTAGAATGTGTTACATGAAAAGTGATGAAAGAGAATATGAGGAGAAAAGGCGGGTTAAGCATATATTGAATGTGAAAAGTACCAATCCCCTGTTTAAATGCAACAACGGACATTAGAGACGAGGCGAGCCGGCTGGCGGGGAGGAGCCAGCAGAGGATATATATAGCAGCACCGGACGAGGGATTCCCTCTCTTCTCTTGCTCATGAGAGCCAGATCACAGCTGTTTTCTGCCTGAACAATATTCTGTCTGTAACACTACCGCGCCTTTTTTAATTAAAGTATCCCATTTGAATCTTATCAGAGACTCCATTTAGTCTCATTTTAAAGCTCCTCTCCTGGACGCGAGAATAAAGAACATATTTAACAATTGTTGTTCCCCTGACGTGATCCTCGCACAACCGGGAGAGACTACAGCAGGCTGCTCGCTGGACCCGCTGGCATCCGTTAAACACACAGAGAGCTCAAATCAACTAGGTAAGGAGAAACCTGTTATATCGAGTTCTTCAATAGTTTATGTAGGACAATGTTAGTTCTGTGTGTTTGACGGCAGCCAGCGGATCCTGAAAAATAACTGGACAATTTAAGTTAAAACAAGCCTAAATTGATAATCATTGGTATCTTACCACGTGGCGTTGCTTTGTTACAGACAGGGTGAGTTCAATTTATTTTGTTCTATTTAACCCTGCATGCTATTCGTTTGTCTGTTATTACATGTCGGCCAGAGGCCAATCACTTAAATAGGTGTCTTTTGTTGCGTTTTAAGTTAACGTGAATGGTTTTAGGCCATTAAGCAGTCGGGACTGCTTGAGGCAAAGACACAGCCAAAGTTTGAAGCTAAGGTTATTGGAGTGAGTGTTTTGTGTTAACAACAGTGTAAGGCTGTTTTAAAAAAGTGCTTTTTCAAGGAAAAGGCCGGAGGAGTTTGAAGCTTTCAGTGGTTACTTTTTTCTGTTTTCAAAAAGACATTTCGTGTGGATTACGACGAGAAGTGCGACATTCGTGCGTTAGATAGACGATATTCTTCTGATTGTGTTTGGATAGCGTCCCATTTTGTCCCATAATAGCGTGTTTAAACAGAAGAGATGACCATACTGGCTCTTAAAGTCAAAACATTTACGTACAAGGGTAGAGGGCTATGACGTAAGGGTATAAGGCCCATTTATCATTGTAAACTAAATAGAAATGTTATTTTAAACTACAGTGTTGTGTGTTGAATTTACTAGACAAAATATCACCCCACCATTATTTCAACTCCACTGTGAGAGCCACGAGGTGTTTTCTCAAATCCCTTTTTTCTTCAGGTCAAAGGTTGGAAAACCAGTTGCCATCTTGTCTTGACCTCATGTTCACAGTGAACCACACAGCAGTCACCATTTCATGAAATGCTAATTGAAGTACTCTGTTTGCTTTAACACACTGAGGCTAGGCATTCCATCTAGTAAAGAACCATACTTCTTGTTAGAGTTAGAACTATTGGAAGTACTTCTGCTGGTAAAAGTGTGTATTGGCGGTTTTGTGAATATTCTTGTTTGCAAGTGTGTTTTGGCGGTTATGTGCTGTGTTGTTTAACCATAGTGTAATGTTCTTCCTATTTTAAAGATATTTTTAAGGAAAATAAGTTTCTCCTTGTTAAAAACAAGTCAGTTTTGCAACAGCTATTCCCTAGTGGATTAAGCTGGAAATTAAAATAGCACACTCTGGTGGTAGTAGGCCTACATAATTATTACACAAATAGAAGAAACACCATAACATTGTGAAGTATAATTTTAAGTGTTATAAATAAACACATGCTTGATCACCAAGATAGAATTGCAAGTGGTTTCTAATTATAAGAGAAGAAACTTTACATAATACTTTTTCAAACACCAATTTATTGAAGCTAACACAAGTAGTGACATTAGCATAATTTCATACATTTCGGTATGCACTGTACACAGGAGATTTGGATTTGAACCATATTCATATTTCAAAGTCAAAATCATACACGGTACAACTTTATTTTAACATTTCATATTTTAATTTTGCATATTTTTTATATATTAATTAACTTTATTAATATTTTACCTAAAACTAAAAACTAAAAAATTTAAAAAATCTATAATTAAAATAAAAAATAATAAAACCTTGAGCAAATTAAAAAGAAAAAAAAAAAAAGATTTAAAGTTCGGACCGACAACAACGAAGGTGCTAGTCAGAAGATTAGTGCTTCATCTTTGATAAGTTAATACATAATTAGAGAACATGTCACCAAAACAAACTAAGTTGAGACTAGACGCAGGGCCAAGCTCAACAGCAGATATCAAGGGAAGGATACAAATCAGATCAGATGCTATAACAGTTCCACATCTTAGACAAAAGACATGGAACCACATGGAGAAACTGTTGGAACAATGGCAAACAAGAGGACTGTATCCAGCTGATGATCAACCAGCACCAACGAAAGCCCATAGAAAAGCAGTAATTGACCATGAAAATTGAGAATACCTGCGAGAACAACAAGCATGGATCAAAGCCGGACAACCCCCTTGGTATGGACCTGCTAAAAGCGCTATAAACAGAGCTGAAAAAAGAAAATCTAGAGTTACAAGTCTGGTACTCCATCTAAAATATGTCAGTCAAGAATCAACGAACAGCATGTATGTGGCTCAAGGAGCAGAGCTCACAGCAAAGGAAGATAAGCAAGAAAAGACAGAAGAAGCTCCAGTAATCCAACCTTCAAAGCTCCTTCCAAACATGACAGAAGAATACAGTTTCTTTCAACCCCCAATACAAGCTCCAACTCTAGGTGTTTTAGGAGGAGTATTGGAGTTGGACGGTCTCCCCACAGCTACACGTGTCAAAGACTTGGAGTTTGAGGTAAGACTCCTATCTGGTGAGCTCAACAGAAGATTGGAAGAACTAGGCAGAAGAATGGAAGAGGAGCTCAACAGAAAGATGGAAGAACTCAGCAAAAGTATGGAAGCACAACTCAAGAGAAGAGAAGGCGAAGGTTCTCCAGACACCACAACCGTAACTGAAGCTGGAAGACTCAAGAACTGCTCAACACTCATGCTACCGGTGATAGCGGCTGGAGAAGGAGGATTGAAATACCAATCATGGACTCACAGAGACATGGAAGCATTAGCAGCAAAACTACCTCCACTTACACAAGGAGGTCAGAAGTGGGTGAATGATCTGGAGGAATACACAGTCCAAGACCACCTGTGCTTGGGAGACATGAGGGCACTGCTTGGACGGATAGAAGGAAGACTAGAGGCAAGAGCAGTGGATTCCAAGGCCAAATGCACCAACTCTCCAGATTACATTTTCTTCAACAACGTCAGGTCGAGGTATTGGGCTGCCATTCGTCAAATCTACCCAACAAAACGGAGTTTACATGCCCTCAACAGCCTGAGAAAAGAACCGGGGGAAGACATGTATGCCTTCCTGAAGAGATGTGAAGGAGTGTGGGAGGACTGCACTGGAGAACGACATGACGTTTCACCATCTGTCGTAATGCTGTGGAAGAACGCGGTCATTAACGCCCTTCCCTAATCAGTGCAGGCAAGCCTGGGAGATGTGGTGGCATTAGACGCTATACCCATTGAAGAATGGAGACAACATCTGATTTACCACGATATGAAATACCAAGCAACCCAGAGGGAAAAAGATGAAGAAATTAAAACATTACAACTAAGACTCTTGAAGATACAAATAGCTGAGAAAGATACCGAAGCTAATAAAAACAAGAAAGTGGCAAGGCAAATGGCAGCTACATCAGAGAAGGCAGTGCAGATTCCTCCAACAATTCAAGCTCAGGAAGAACCAGAGAATGCAGGGCAGACATCTCAAACAGTTGAATCTCAGATAGTGCCAGAGAATCAGATGGAGAACCAACAACCAGGAGGTTTCCGAGGAGGCAGAGGCAGAGGAAAGGTTCTCCGGTTCGAGGGATGCTACATATGCAATCAGCTGGGCCATTGGGCTAGAGATTGTCCACAACAACAAATGAAATACCCACCACATGCACCAAACAACGGCCCACCATGCAGTTTCCATGATGACGACGGACGCAGGGGGTCCCAGAGATGTCAAAGACGTACAGGATTTCCAAACATGAACCAAATGCCACTGACAGCCTGGTATCAACCACAACAATGAGGAAGCTTGGATTGCTTAGTTGAATGTTATTTAAAAGATAATGAGTAGAATATTGCATTTACACATCAAGCATCCACAGAGTAGTAGAAGATTAAGACATAGAACATTTAGCAGACTATTGTTGTAATTATGAGAAGGAAAATACATTACGAGTGATGTTGTTCCCCCAAACAGAAAACTATTGTGTCCACACAACTAGTGAGGTCAAGAAGACGGGCTTCCACCCAAAATATGCAAGGGGCGGCGATACACCTGACGTGAAGCTGTCCAGACCTGAAAACAGAAACTCGATTCTGCTGTGGTGAAGTCTGGCTACAAAGGGAGGTGTTCCAATAGGGTCGCTTGTCTCAAACCAGTGAAGAAGTCAACAAGAACCCAGCTGAACTAGAGAGTGACTGTTAGCGGGAGAACTGTGACGGAGCAACAGAGACTGGCCCAACATTTTCCAGCCAGTACATAGATGGACCCAGTCAGAAGACCGGGGCTGTGTTTAAAGGGGAACTTCATTTATTCTTAGCCAGAAGTGCAGTTTTTAATCAAACAATTATGTGATTTATGGAGTCAGATTACATTTTTCTCATAAACACAATTTTATAATCGGTCAGAAGTATCTGTTTTAAGCAGTGTTGTGCTAGTTACTGAACACCAGTAACTAGTTACATTACTAGTTACTTCATTTCAAAAGTAACTCAGTTACTTTACTGATTACTTACACCAAAAAGTAATGCGTTACTGTGAAAAGTAACGTTCTAGTTACTTAAAAAAAAGGCTCCCAAAAAAGAAAAGCTCCTATTAATGCCCTTATAGCCTTCATTTAAGTACTGTTATTGCATTGGAGAAAAATACAATCTGTTGATCAACTTGACATGCATTTGCATCACTTAACTCTGCTAAGCAATGTGGTCTATACAAACACAAAGATATGTTTCAAAGTGACAATTTATCGTCGTCAGAGAGCAATTCCGGTTGATACATGGCAAAGGCTTTCACAAAGTTAGAGCCGTTATCAGTAACCGTGGAGGTAACTTTTGTTGACACTCCATACAAAGAGTGAATGTGGTCAATCTCACTAGCAATAAGATCGTACGTGTGCCTACCCTTTATCCTTTTACAGGCCAACGCAGCTTTCTGGCGTTGTAAAGTGGTGGGGTTTATCCAGTGAGATGTTATCCCGAGGAAGCTTCTGTTGTGGACAGACCAAATGTCTGCGGTGGTCGAGATGTATTCCAGCCCCTCAAATGTTTTCTTTAGCTCGCTATCCATTTTGATATATTCTTTCTCCAGGTAGTTGGAAAACGTTTTGCGTCCCATATGCCGTGTGCCGCCCGGACATGGTATCATGCTTACTAGCTCCCTGAAAGCGGGTGACTCCACTGTAGAAATAGCCTGCACGTGTTCAACAACATACCGTGCAATGGCTTTATCCACTTTCACCTGACTAGCAGTCCCTCGGTTGAAATCCAGCCGCTGTTGCTTGGGTGGAGGTGGGGTGGCGTCGGATGGCTCTGGGTCTGTGGTCAATAGCTTCGTCCCAGCATGTTGTTTTTGCAGATGTTTTAACAGATTGGAATTGCTGTTTTGAGCAGTAGATAGGATCTTTGACCCGCCAAGACACAACTAACACTTAACTAACACATTCTTTTCTTTATGCTCGAGAAAAGTAAAATAGTGAGCATATCTCCATGCGGAGAAACTCAACTTGTGCTCCGCCGTCGCCATGATAGTATTGTTAGTAGGCTAACTAAACACAAACACGCCCACAAAGCGTCTCCGCATGTGACACAGGAAGTATCTAAGTAAATTTACTCAAGTACTGTACTTAAGTACAGTTCTCATCTCTGTTCGCCTCGCTGTTGGCGCCGCTCACCAACGTCTGGGAGCCGAGACTATATAAAAAAATAACGGAGTAACGCACCATGTAGTAACGGTAACTGAGTTACTGAATTTAAAAAATAACCCGTTAGAGTACTAGTTAATGCCAAAAATAACGGCGTTACAGTAACACGTTACTTTGTAACGCGTTAGTCCCAACACTGGTTTTAAGGCATGAGCTGCAGATTAAATAACATAACACTGATTAAGAGCTTGGATGAAGAAGTTGTAGGGGTTTTACAACAGTTTCAAGAATCAGTCTTTATTACTGATTTATAGTGTAGTGCGTAAGGCAATATCTCATTTGAGTGAGGGGCACCAGCCCTTCATGCAGGTCACTCTCTGTGAGAATATTTCATATTTTCCCTCTAGTTTGGAGAAAGATTATTTTATCATATGTTAGTTCAGCAGTGTCAACCAATCCTCTAATCCTAGAATTATTGAGACGCATTAGCGACACCAGGGGTATTGTTTTTCGTAGCAACAAATGCATAATACCATGACAAAAGCCATTATTGAAACAAGTAAACTATTTTTTGTGCTAATGGCAGATTTTTTAGTGAATATGCATTTATACCATCAGAAAACCATAAATCATACGATATTTTCTACCCCTTGTGGGTACACGGAGAAGTTATATTTATTTAATGCAACGTTGTGGGTTTTAGATGTCCTATTCATAATAGGGTAATCATTGCAATATTAATTGAGCATTTTATGCTCAAAGGAGGGAGTGTCATGATTATACAGATATGTTGATTTCAGTGACGTTGTAGTTAATAAATAATAACATGTAGTCAACAATAGGTCTCATAACAACAAGAGGTATGCCGAAGCTTGGGCCTTCTCCAAGGAGGGAGTGGTCCAGTTTTAGACATTAGACAAATAGAAGTGGATGAATATGTCAGAACTCTGAGTAATGTTATGCAAGTTTTGTCTACACAGGCTAGGAAAACTACAGAGATACCAGACGAGACACCAGAAGAGACTCCTGTTCGGCCAGGTGATTGGGTGAGAGTGAAAGTTCACAAAAGACAGTGGGCTCATCCCCGGTGGATGGAAAAGTGAAAAGTTGTAACAAACTTCACACGCGCTCCGGTTTAAAGGTAAAGAAAAAGGAGCAAATTGACACCACCTCACACATTGTCACCCTTCACTGGCAACTTCCAGAACATTATTGGGAGTAAGGACTGATTTGGCAGAGCTGGAACAAAACAATAAATAGAAATAAGATAAAGATAGAAACAGCTCAAAAGACAAATAGTCTATAGATTTGTATAGATTGTACATTAATGTGAAAACCTATTTTTAGTTTTACATCTGAAAAAGAGTCCAATATTTTTGTACTCATTATTTAAATTCTGTAACTGACACAACCAGGGATAAAATAGGGATGATGACAAGAACAAAGCCAAACCAATTGTGGGGTCAGTAGTATTATTCATCCCGCTTCCATGACATTAGTATGCATAGAAAGTGACAGGTGCTGTGACAGGTCACACCTCTCCCTACTTATGCTAATGAGCTAAGTCCCGCCTCCCCTTTGTTCGAGGTGTGAGATCTCAAGTAGGTGTGATATCCCAAGTAGGTGTGAGATCCGTCGATAGGAGGGGGGGTGATGTGTATTCACAGGTGTGAAAAGCCCCCACTGTTGCGCCTTATGGTGTATAATAAAAAATGTTTCCATCACATTAGTATGCATAAAAGTGACAGAAGGGTCCGCCCCAATTATGTGATGTCAGAAGACCGAGGGGGTGGAGTGAGATAAAAAAAAGAACCCCGTGTAGATAAAAAGCCAGTCATTTCCAATCATCAAGTCATCTTTCCAAAAAGAAAAAATGGCCAAGAGACGCCTCGATATGGGTTTAATCAGCGAGACGCCTGTGGCAACTTACCGCCATCCGTCCGGAGCGCCAATCAAGAAACGGATGCAGTATCTGTGCCGGGTACAAACACCTCCGGAGTTTTTTTCACCAGTATAATGTCCCTCGCTGTTTGAGCCTTTTTTTTTTAAAGTTATTTTTCAACTATCATTTTCAACCAAGCAGCAAGAGGTCAAATTTAAGAATAAGTAATAGTTTGTCACCATTTTACGGGAAATAGTCAGAGCGCAATGTCACATCTTAAAGACAGCTTGAACTGGATAAATGGTTAGTCTTCAAACATACCCTACGTTCTGCATGTTAGTATATCTGGCCAATTGGTTTAGACCCTACTGCCCTAGACGCATGCTCTAAATAGGGAAGTCACGCTTTGGGAAGAGGTGTTTCATTTCACAGATCCACCTTGATTCTTGTTGTGCTGGCTGAAGGAAGAGGGACGGGGGAGGAAAATTCAGAGGATGAAGAAGCAGAAAAATAACTTGTTTTGTAAAACGGGTAGCACGTCAGTTTGAAGGAAAAGATGACACCATGTTTATGCATGACATGCAAAATATCTTGAAGCCCTACAACCAAAAAAAAAAAGATTGTGTTAAAAATATGGCAAAAAGTCGTAATATTGTATAATGTATTGTTTCATCGAAACAGTGTTAAAATCACAAACTTGCCTTTTAGAGTCGCAGTCTTTTACAAAAACTCAGTTTTGTTAAGCGCTACTAAAAACATATTAAACATCGCAATTATTCCCAAAACAAACTGGGAATGGGGACATCGATAACATATTTTAATGTTTAATTTTCTTCAGGGCTACCGTAGTGCACATTGATGAACACTTTAAAACAAATATAATGCTTACAAGTGTAAATGAGCCGGATTTTAGCTCTGAGCTAATTTCCATCTATAGTCCCGTCACATACAGCATATAAGAACATGACATTTATATATATACATACAGCAAAAATAAATACATGATATGCAGAAAGAGCATGAGCAGCATATTCAAGGATGGCACAGTGGTGGTATGACTGTGGCTTTCTGTCAAACACCTGGATAGCTCTCTTGAACAGCTGTTCTATGGGTTTCAGGTGTGTGGCACAAGCAAACGACCAGTTTGTAAAACAGTATTCAATGTGGGATATAATCATACAGTGGAGGTATGACTTTGCAGCATTGACAGTTAAGAAAAAGGTCTAATTTGTTTAAAATGTTGCAAGTTGAATTTAATGGTATTGGATACTTTCTGGATATGTTTCTTAAAAAATTAAGTGCGAGTCCAATATGACACTCTCTGTTCAAGATACTTGCACTGGGAGACTAGTTCTATTTCTGCTCCATTTAAAAAATACATTGGATCCTTCGATCCTTAAAACTAGAACACTGATGGCTGGCTTACGCTACAAACTTCATCACCTTTTAACAAGAGAGTAAGTATATAAAACGTTATTTTGTATATTTTACACATCAGCAGAAACAGAGAGAGATGGCAGGACACTGTGTTTTAGAGAGAACCCCTCCCCCCTGCGTCAGCAAACGGCTTGCGCGGTAATACCATCGCCCAGATGGTCCGCTTTTAGTTTCCCAGACTGTGCTTGTCAGGACTCTTTTCACGTCTTGCGGCGGGGGGATATTTCCTTCTTCTTCCTCCACATTGAGGGGTAACGGTGAAAACTCTTCTTTGATCTCGCTTTTTGTTTGCGTTTCTTTGCTTTTTGTTGCACATATCTTGTACACCGCTGGTTCCACAGTGTTTTCTTGATGCACTACTTCTTCCGATACAATGGTTGCGTGGAGATCTCTGGAAGACACCAGAGTTAACACAGCCCAATCTGTTGAGGTCAACGTCGCTTTAACACTGTGGGGTCCATACATTTCTCCATTCTTCAGATTGTAGAAATGCCATTCATTCGCCATATAGTTGAATACGTATCCCCAAACATGTTCATTTTCCAGAAGCCATTTCTCTTCAAGATCTTCGACCGGAGGTGTTTGAACCCGGCACAGATACTGCATCCGTTTCTTGATTGGCGCTCCGGACGGATGGCGGTAAGTTCTCACAGGCGTCTCGCTGATTAAACCCATATCGAGGCGTCTCTTGGCCATTTTTTCTTTTTGGAAAGATGACTTGATGATTGGAAATGACTGGCTTTTTATCTGCACGGGGTTCTTTTTTTTTATCTCACTCCACCCCTTCGGTCTTCTGACATCACATAATTGGGGCGGGCCCTTCTGTCACTTTTATGCATACTAATGTGATGGAAGCGGCATTTTGTTTTATTAGACTTTGGGGCGGGCCCACCTGTCACTTTTTATGCATACTAATGTGATTGAAACATTTTTTATTATACACCATAAGGCGCAACAGTGGGGGATTTTCACACCTGTGAATACACATCACCCCCCTCCTATCAACGGATCTCACACCTATTTGGGATATCACACCTACTTGAGATCTCACAACTCGAACAAAGGGGAGGCGGGACTTAGCTCATTAGCATAAGTAGGGAGAGGTGTGACCTGTCACAGCACCTGTCACTTTCTATGCATACTAATGTGATGGAAGCGGAATGAATAATACTACTGGGGTCCCCTAGGGATAAGAGGCAGAATAGCATTGTTGATTGTGCTCATTACACTTGGCACCTTTCTGGTTGGAAGGGGAGTACAATATCAAGTAAAACATGGAACCATTAGTTCACTCATAGAGAATGCCCTCATCACTAACAAGACTCCATCTGTGTTTCAGAGACTTTCACTTATCCCCAGAGCCAAAAGATCAGCTGAGCAACAAGAGGAGGAGTTAGAAATACTACCAAACAAGAGGCGGTTATAATCAAGAGGATTCACCCCCCCTATATGCAGTCCTTGTATCAAATGATGAGATGGGTTTAAGTGATCGGGATATATAAGTGATGGGGATTCACAGATTAGGGCTATCTCAAATACACTGGATCCATGTTTTAGTCTGTACCAGAAACACCCCCTGTTAAGTTATGAACAACCGACCGGTGACCTGAGCACAATTATTGAAAATGATTACAGTAGAAACAGGCTACCAACCCACAAGTACAGCTTTGTACGTACAAACTCTATGAACAAAATTTCCCAGCAGATAGTGGCGACATTGCAGATATGTCCAGTCACAAAAGTTACTAAGGTTCTAAATAACAGTGAGATTGAATTGGGATGGAGAAAATATGGAGACGTTCTTTTATAGTGTGTGAAATATGTGGTGCTTGACACATGTAGGTATTTAAATGTACAGAAGAAAATGGTTTCCAGAAAGAGTTAATTGGAGTGGACATGTTACAGTGGGTGAAAGCAATGTTGTTACGGCTGCTTCCTTCCTGGTCGTCTGAGTGTTTTCAGCTGTGTGTGTTCTATGTAAATGAGCTGTGCGGTTGCCCTCCCGGCATTGGCTGCCATCTCCTGGTCCGCCCCTGAAGATTGCGATTGGAGCACGCCGGGCCCGACGCACTCCAATCGCAGCGCACAGCCGGCGCACACCTGCTGGAGATTATTACAAAGCTTGGGGACAGTCATCATTGTGGAGGCTCTGTATGTGGACAGATACCTCTCGCTACTTGCTCTTTGTTCCGTGGGTAAACTTGTGTGATTAGTAGTGTCTAGAGTAGCTTAGTTAGAGTGTAGAGTAGCTTAGTTAGTGTTTAGAGTAGTTTAGGATTCTGTGACGGTTGCCTGTAGTTTAGTTGTGTTTTTGTATCGATTATTTGTGTTAGTTGTACCACTTTTAGAGTGAGGTTTTGTTTCGTTCTTTATTTAGTATATTCGTATTTATTTTCCCTGTATGTCTTTAGACTCCTTTCTTAGAGTCCTCCTTTTGTTTGGTTATTTGGCAACCTGTGCCCTTTTGGCCCTTTTGTTTGTTTCAGGCTGCTTGCCTGCCATTTTGTTTACAGCTATTTTAAATAAACGGTTATAATTAATACCAATTACATACTGGTGTGTGTTGCATTCCTCTTCCCCTAGTTGGGACGTAACAAATGTTTAGGGATATGGTAAAATTATTAGTAGACATGAATTGTGTTGAGATGATATTTAACAACTAAGATAGATAGTAAGATTAGGAAAATAGATTGGAAAAGGTTGGATTTATTTTACCTCAGTGTGTTAGAATTAACTATAGATAATGCGTCCCGAGATCTCTCTCTCTCTCCGCCTGTCAGAACGCTACGACCCCAACTTCCAAGCAGACAAAAGACCTCACCACGGAAGACTCCTCCTCCTCCATCGAACAGACAGAGAACCAGAGCTGAGCCATCTCCACCTGAGGCATCCAGAACTACAGGTGACATAAAAAGGCACGCTCTCATCGGTCCCCCACAGGACATGAAGTTCCAAGCTGAGCCACAAGTTTTGGGCACAAGAGCAGAGTGTGGGACATGAGAGCGGAATACGCCCTCCATGCAACCAGTAGAGACTGTAAAGGAGGAGATGAAATGCAAAGCAGATGGGACACTGAAAAGAGTTACAGCGGAAGGATCCAAGAGCGGATGGACTGAGGAGAAGGTGGACGGAGGAGAGGAAAGGACGGAGGAGTTGGCATGGTCCGGCAGAACGTGAGGGGGTCGTGGCTTGACAACCAGAGGGGGAGAGAAGGAAAACGGGAGTGAGTGAGTTTACACAAACACACTTATTCACCAACGAGAAATACGTAAAGAAAAAGATTTATTAGCTATGAATTAATCAATTGGTGTCTTTATAAAGAAAGAAAGAGGAAACTATTAAATAACCCTAAAAACACAATGAGGGTAGAACATATTATTCAATATTTTCATCATATGAACAAATTATTCTTTAAGAGATTTTTATTCATGTTTGAATTTGGGGAAGATTTAATTTGTTTAAGTATAGATCTACAGTTTAAAGGGATGGTTTTAGTAACCACTCTATAAAGGCAGACAAATCTTTTTTTTAATGGAAAATGTTAAAGGTAGAGCTAGTACCAAGCCAAAGATAGTATTCAAATCTAAAGTATTGATTTCTCCATTGTAGCATGGTTATTACCACAGGATAACTGTTTGTTTGTCGTCCAAGATGTAGAGTTTTAAAAAGACACTGGGCAAAGAGCGATAGCAAAGTTTAATTTTTTTTTAAACTAATGTAGTTGGGAGCAATACATGCAGGGCCTTGGGTCACTTATTGTGATGGTGCAACAAATATCGTTCAGGGAAAAGGGGTCGCTCAACCCACCCTGCAGATGTTTTAAATCTTACTTGCAGCTTCAGAGGGAGCGCACGGCACCAGAGTATGAGTTTTAAAAGACACCATTTAATCAGGGATGACCTGACATTTAGAGATGTTATTTAAAGGAGAAACATATCTGCCATAAGTGTAAATTCCTGAATTAAACTACAAACCATTAATGAAATGACTTCTGTTTTTAAAATCCTTGTTAAAGGAGGAAGTAATTAACACATGCTCAGCACCCAAGGTTCCACACAATGTTAAAGCGGTTAGCACAGCTATTTAAGTAGACCAGAATTGAAAATAAATTAGTATAATGAATTATTGATATTCCACGAGTTTTCACACGATTTCAGGGACTTTATCACTGCATTAGAACAGACCACCCAAAGGTACTGAGTAGGAACTTTTAAGTGATGAAATTCTACAACTGTTGTAACTGACCAAAATCTTCTCCCAGAAATGACTGTCTAGAATGCCGTACCCCAGAGTAGAACGCACAACGGCCCCTTCTAGAGAACATATTACTTTCATACCTTAAATGGTATGAAAGGAGGGAGGGTACATTTCTCATGAGGAGACAGTTACAAATGCTAGCAGAACAAGACGACCAACCCCCGTATACAGATGTTGATGACAATGATGAGTTAGTTTAAATGATATGGATGTTCGGAGATGAGATTGATCAATGAATGTCCAGCCGATGTGATTCTTTAAATGATATCATGTGAAGAAGTGAGCAAAATTAAAATGCTAAAATGGAGTGAATCCATTTCAATTTATTTCATACTATTCCAAGATAGTATATTTTTATTATTCCAATAAATGTTGCACTATTCTAAGATAGTCCATTTTATTTGACTTTATTATTTGTATGCTATTCTAATATGGTAGATTTCATGTTGTATAAATCATTGCTATTCTAAAATGGTTTGTTTCTTTTCACTTTGTAAATACAAGTGCCTTAACACTGAGCGTGGTTTGAGAACGGTTTCTGTGAAAGGAGGGAGGAAGAAATGTTCTGATACCAAGCCATTGCTGCTATTTTGAACGATGATATTGAATGCAAACACTAGAAGTTATACACAAGGGAAAACTTTTATGTTTAAGCACAGGCAAATAATTTATTTTGTATTTTTGTAAAGTTAAGCCCATTGAACCATTCCATTTAGATTGCATGTTTGTAATATGAGATATGTACTATGCGAAGTTCAGATGAAGAACTCATTGATTTCAGTATTATTCACACTTTTTAGGTGTGTAAGGAGGGACTGTTAGAAATTAAAATCAATGTTTTGATGGTATAATGTAGCTTAAACATACCGTCAGTTTAAACGCTCTTTTATACTGAAAAACCAGAAATTCTTGTGCACAAGCAGTTAAGCTTTTATTCTGAAAATCCTTCATCTAAGGTTAGCATTTAGCATGTGGCTAATATACGATTTTCTAAAGAGGTGCATTGAGTAGCGAAATGACATGGAGTGGTGCAAACCGAAACCTACTGATTTAACACTACAACTATAGATGTCGAGATACTACCATGCTGAATATTAAATGAAAGTACAGTTTATTTGAATACATTATTGTTTACAGACGAGAGTAGCGTGTGACAACATCCGGAAACCAAACCAGCCGTGAAGTATTTTCTGGAGTATTGATTACAGCGTTTAGAATGTGTTACATGAAAAGTGATGAAAGAGAATATGAGGAGAAAAGGCGGGTTAAGCATATATTGGATGTGAAAAGTACCAATCCTCTGTTTAAATGCAACAACGGACATTGGAGACGAGGCGAGCTTCTGGTGGGGAGGAGCCAGCAGAGGATATATATAGCAGCACCGGACGGGGGATTCCCTCTCTTCTCTTGCTCATGAGAGCCAGATCACAGCTGTTTTCTGCCTGAACAATATTCTGTTTGTAACACTACCGCGCCTTTTTTAAATTAAAGTATCCCATTTGAATCTTCTCAGACTCCATTTAGTCTCATTTTAAAGCTCCTCTCCTGGACGCGAGAATAAAGAACATATTTAACACACTCTAACACACACAGACACACACACACACACACGAGGGGTTTCACCAACTAATCGACTAGTCGACTACCTTTACCACTAGTCGGCGCTGTAGGCCCTAGTCAACTAGTCGTGAAAAAAATGGAGGTAAACGAGGTGCTGCAAAATGCTCCAAAACACGTCCGACATTCTTATGTATGGCAGTACTTCAACGAAGATGTAACCAACTCCACAGTGAAGTGTCAGTTGTGTACAGCTGTACTGAAGTACAATACAAATGCATCTGCTATGCGCAACCATCTGAAGATGAAACACCCGCTGCCGACAGCTAGCACTAGCAGTAATGCTAGCACCAGTGAGCAACGGACCGGCGTCAGCACTGAACAGAGGCAAACGAACAGCAAGAAAACACGGGTCAACAGTGATGCGGATGATGAGCTACGGGATTACTGCCAGCGGACACCGCATATCCCCACAATGGATAATCCACTGGAGTGGTGGGCAGAAAACGTGCACCGCTTACCCCACTTTCGAGGAGCTACCTGGCTATTCCAGCCACAAGCACCCCGAGTGAGAGGGTTTTTTCCCTGGCAGGCAACACTGTCACCCGAAAGCGGTCAAGCCTCCTTCCCTCATATGTCGATGCGTTGGTGTTCAAAGCAAAAATATGGAAAGGTGGACGTTATCGTGGAGGACAGCGAATAAAGTGTTGCGCAATGCGCTGTTGCGCACTGGATTTAAGTGGCATTTATGTAAACAACAGTTTTTTGCTGTCGATTTTGGTGAGTCCAGTTACTGTTTGTTATTTACTCAGCCATGTAACACAAATTAAAATGCAGTGTTTAATGTTACTGTATGAGTTCCAATAGAGAGGCGAAGTCCGTCCCCTTCCGGGAGCCTCCATGGGACCCCGGAAGCGGAAAATTATACATTGAATTCAATGGAGAGAGAAAACGTATCTTTTGATCCCGTTTGAATTGTGCCACGAATGACACATATGATGTTTGTCAATTTAAAAGAACATTTTGCAAGTCAAAAAAATTAAAATGTGTCGTAAAACTGTGAAGTAACACATTTTTTTGTGTTAAGCCGCTCAGTGAACTACATGTCTCTGGTCCCGCACAATACGCGTCACCAACACAAAGATGACCGTCACGTTGGCACATTTCACCTCATTCTTTCAGAATGAGAATAAAAGTATAAAACGATGTGAAAATCACTACAAGTCTGGGCACGTTGAGAGCTGTACATACACGAAAGGGGAGTTAGTCGGTTCTGTAAGAGCCAGCATGCGGGACCGGCTTTACAAGGTTTCGGTGAGTAATATGAGTGCAATGTTTAAGGTTAATGTCAGTCAATAAGGAGGAGAATGAAAAAGAAGATGATGAACCACAGACCCGGCATATAATGACTGCAGTGTGCAGGGCTGTGTTAATTTATGTTACTGTTATCAATAGCATTAGTTGACTGAGAAAACCGTCAAGAAAAAAAGTTTAGCGATGTTACGAGTCGACTAGCATAATATGAACCACGGCTGTGATTGACAACCTGGACAGCCAGTCAGAAGCTAGAATTCCAACCTAGAGAGCCAATCAGAACCTAGAACGGGTGTACTGTATACCGGTGTGTATGCTGTGGATAACATTAGTGTTCACAAGAACAAGGTACACTCCCGTGTTTTGTTTTAGTTGCTCTTCAGATTGAAGCGGCCAGTTTTATATCGACTATATGTGTGATCTCCTTTTTACATCTCGTTGTGTCATTTGAGTTTATTTGCTGTGTGTAGATTCAAGGATTTTGGTTATCTTGTCAATTTGTTTGGTTATCTAGGCACAGCTGTGTGTGACTCCCTCTGGTACACTGGTATGTTTTCCTAATGTAGAGAGCATTGATTAATTCATAAACTACACACTGAGTCTAGATCCTGACCAAATCCTTTTTTGTTGATCAAATGTTTTTCAAAAATGTAATACACATTTAAAAAAATACAATGTACAATCACAACCAATACAACACAAATTACAAAAAATTCAGAAAAAACCAACAACAACAATCAGACAAGAGGACAAAACTATGGAAAAATAAACCCTCCCACCCCCAGATCTGGACCATCCTTGTATTGCTCATTCAATCTATTATAGCATGTTAACAAACATGGTACTTACTTTATTTGTACAGATCTACATGGGAGAGGATGGCGTGATGCAGAGCGCTGTCTGTGGTTGTGCACGGGGGATGTACAAATGCAGCCACGCTGCAGCATTGGCAATATTTGCCATGTGGCAGATCAGCTCCACAGAAGTTGAGTGCCAGTGGAGGAAGCCTGGCACTTCAAAAGTAGTCCAGCCGGTGTCTCAACTCTACCAACAGCAAGAGGAGACATACAACCCACTGGCCAGAGACATCGCCACTGAGGAAGTAGACTTGTTCAGGTCTGCACTGAGGGGCGCAGCGTGGCATGGCATGGCTTTTGTCAACTGAGCCAGAGCTGCAGCCTCAACATCAGGCCATTTTCAACGTGCCGGAGCTGGTGAAGGAGCGTGGGGGTCGGGGGCTTGAGGCAATTCTTGCCTCAATGCGACTGAGCAGAGACCAGCAAGCTGCCATCCAGACAGCCACCGTAGGACAGCGGACAAATCCTCAGTGGCAGTTACACAGGCAGGGCAGGTTGACAGCCAGCAATTTTGGTGCTGTGCTGAGGTCGGGACTTTCATCCACTCCATGCGCGTCCCTCATGAAGAGGGTGCTTGGGGGGTACAATTTAGACGGAGTCATGGCTGTCAACTGGGGAGTTGTAAACGAGGTGTGTTTGGCCAGTGTGTTTGGCCTTTTAAGTGTGACACATATGTAGTGATAAATGCTTCACCTGACCACTGTTCCTAAATAAAAAAAGTTTTCTGCATCGTCAGTCATTTTTTCCAAATAATTACCAATATTTCACAAATTCTTCTTGTCAACTTAAGAGCACAGCTGTATGTTGAGTGTCAGCTTTGCTTGGTTCATCTTACTGGGGGGCAGCTACATGGATGTCGGTGCAGTCCACAATCATTTTGCAGTTAAAGGCAGAATGAATTTATTATTGACTCAGAATGAAGCACAACTTCATGGCATACAATACATTGACTTTATTTGTAACTGTGTAAAAAAAATAAAGCATTTATTAGCAAGCAGGACCTGCAGGAACAGAGAATGGTGATGGATGGAGCTGGGAAGAGAGAAGAATAAAGAAAACAGATCAACTTTATTATCGGATATTAAAAATTCAATTTCAAAACAAGTTGCCGCTCCTACAGTTTTCTAGTATGTAAAGATGATTTCACATGACCTATGCAAAATATCACACTCAATACATGTGTGTCTCTGGGGGGTGCATTGTGCCTTTGATGTATATAAATAATATACCATAACCAAATACTATTACGTACAGTGGAAATCAGGTTGCCAGAGCAGGTCAGTCCAGTGTGCATGTTCCTCAGGGTCTCAGCAGTTACAGGTGAGGTAAAGAAAATAAAAGAGAAAAAGGTCAGTAACAACACTTTAAAGTAACAACACTGAATAATTATCTATTTTAATAATTTTCTCGCAGTAATCACTCAACTACTGTCTTTCCAACCAACAGATTGACTCACCCTCACTGTCATCACAATGAAACATGTCCAGAAGAATGTCATGCAAAGCTCCCTGCCTGCCTGCCTTCCTTCGACTCTCCCTGAACTGCTTCCTTAGCACCCGGTGGAGGGCGCAGTAGGCCACTCTTCAAATGTTTCACGAAATACTTACCATGATGACTACTCTTACTGTTTAACATTTTGGTGTACTTCATGTAATAAAATAATAACTTAATGGTAAGGCTACTAAAAATGACAAGGCTAAGTAATGTAATGCTAACTAACGTGCTCGCTACTCGTCGCTACTAGCTAGGTAGCTAACTTGACTATGTTCCATGCACAACATGTATATTACCTATGATATTACCTGATATGTCTGATCCAGCGAGTCCTGGTCCTTTCATCAGACGGGAAGCGATAGAACGAGCAAGTGGTATGATCACTTTTGTGATTACAACATGGTACAAAGCACACAGGCATCTTGTAAAAGTGAATTTATTGGAGCAATCTCTTATATTTATTGGAGGGAATAAATCAGTTATGAAATCTTCTTCTTCGCTTTAATTACGAGTCGCAACCACTTGGAGCATTATCGCCTGTGACATCACATGCGCGACCCAGAATGGGATTTGGGATTTGTAGTCTTTGTAGTCGCGTATTTTTCATAGTCTTATATTTCAACAGTTTTACGACAAAATGTGACTTTTTTGACATGGAAATGATTGTTTAAGATTGACAAACATCATATGTGTAGTTCGTGGCACAATTCAAACGGTATCAAAAGATACGTTTTCTCTCTCCATTGAATTAAATGTATAATTTTTCGCTTCCGGGGTCCCATGGACCGGAAGTAGATGGGCGTGACTTCGCCTCTCTATATAAAATACAGTTGTACACCTCTCTGTGTGTCTTTATTATGACGTAACGACTAGTCGACTGCTATTTTGAAAAAAGTGTCGACTAGTAAATATTGGTAGTTATGAAACCCCTAACACACACACACACACACACGGGCTGCTTGATTATGGCAAAAATCCTAATCACGATTATTTTGGTCAATAATTGATATCACGATTATTAAATGCGATTATTCATTGACTTGAAAACATCAATTTATTGAACTTTAAAACAAATAATTATTTGAACAGTATCTTTTTGACTGTTGATTACCCTGAACGTATAATTAAACAGAAAAACCAATACAAAAATAAATTAAATTAAAGCTGCAAGTTTCAGGCCGATCGGACAATGTCTTTGAGATACAGCAGTAACACAAACATTGTGTTTGATGGCGGGTGATCTGTCGCCATGGCAACGGCATTTGATGACACCCCATAATATGCCATTTTGTTACCATAGCAACAAAATTTGACGAAATCTCAAAACTGGCACATATATACGGTTAGCACACATGTAAAGTTTGATTAGTTTTTGACCATTTACACAGGACTTATAGCAATATGGTGCTTAACGGCGAGGGGTGTGTTGCCATGGCAACAGCTTTTGGGGAACACTCACTATTGTCATATTGAGGTGTTGAGGGCCGGACCATTAACTGTCATCTGGAATCTGGTGCCGTTTGGACCATTTTCCATTGACTTAAGACAACATTGTGTTTTATGGCGAGGGATGCGTTGCCATGGAAATGGCATATGATGACATCCCATAATTGGCGTAGAGCTGTTGAGGGCCGTACCATTAATGATAGTCTGAAGTCTGGTGCCGTTTGGACGATTTTTCATTGAATTACGACAACACCATGTTTAATGGCGAGGGAACTGTCGCCATGGCAACGGCATATGATGACATCCCCTAATTGACATATAGCTGTTCAGGGCCGGACTATTAACTGTCATCTGAAGTCTGGTGCTGTTTGGACAATTTTCCATTGAATTATAACAACATGGTTTTTTTTGGCGAGGGATGCCATGGAAACGGCATATGGTGAGATGTCAGATTTCACCGAAGGATGGTCTGGTGGTTCCTCGATTATAGCTCCTCCATTATCGCTCCTCGCTCTTCCGGCAAAAATAAGGCTATTGGGACGCTACTCAAGATGGCGCAGACAAATCAACTTCCGGTGAGACCGAGACCGAGGAGCGAGGAAATGAAAAATAAGAGAAGTGAGAAAGGGCCACAGACAGGAAACCAAGGACCGATCTAAACCATAGACTGTATATATAAATGGACGTAGAGTCCGTGACATCACCCATAGGATTCTGCAGAGTTGCCGAGAAGCCCTTAGTAGGCGGAGTCGGCCACTAACGGCTCGAAAGTGACGTCAGAGTTCAACTCCCGCCTACTCCAGCCTTCTCCAAATAAGGGAAAAGAGGCGCCTGCTGCCACCGAGCTGAAAGTTCCAGAGCTAGCTGAAGCTACCAAGCTAAGCTAACATGCTCCCCATCTGCACACTGCCGTGGCATTTTACGTTTCTAAGATAAGCGGACATGAAACTATTCAGCAAAACTATAAATAATAATCTAAGTTATTGATTTTTTAGCATAATACTTCAGAATCTTAAAATCCCTTAGCGTTTGTATGCAATTGTGCTAAATTCAACACTGGAATCAAGCAAATATTGATATGTTTGCATGACATTAGTTATTTATATTTTGATATCACTTAACTATACGTTTAATACATTTAAGTCAAGCTAAGGTACATGTGATTGTAGCTAGTTAGTGCTCTTACCTGTGAGGCCTTCTCCAGACAGCATAATAACCAGACTGTATCATTAAAACTAAGTACCAGTTCTAGATCCTTGACTTTAGACAAACAATTCAAAAGACAACATGTATTTAAAGACCAACCTTTATTTGAATGTGCCTCTTAACCTGATATATTAGTTATACAGTAATAGTATTGACAATCTAAAAACACTGAGCAACTCAACAGTCAACTTTATGTTTCTTATTGTCTAAAGCAGAGGTGCCCAGTACGTCGACCGCGGTCGACCGGTCGACCGCGGGGGCAATGCTGGTAGATCGCGAGTCATTCATAAAAAAAAAAAATCCAGCTCCGTTCAAATAGACAAAACAGCTTTTGATTCCTCCTCCCTTGGCCTCCCTGCCACTTAATTCAGGAGTTTACTTGATTGACAGAAAAAGCGACCTATTGCTTTCCAGTCTGTTAACCCAGAATGCAAAGCGATACAAAATCAGTCAAGTGCCGGGAGAGACAAACAACAAAATGAGTGCGGGAACGAGCAAAAAGCTAAAGACATACCACTTCCACACAGAATGGGAGGGAGAATCTTTTTTTGTGATGTCACATTCAAAGGTTATTTGCCTTATTTGTAAAGCAAGCGTCGCTCTGCCAAAGAAAGGTAACGTGGAGAGGCATTATCGGAGTGTTCACAAGGCATATGACAGCGACTTCCCTCCGAGTAGCGAGTTGAGAAAGAGAAAGGTCATGTATTATTGCTACACAAACATTATCTCTTAGTCTTAGTGTCGCCAACTCGTTTCTAACATGCAAAAAGACAAACAAATGCGTCTATGGTCGGTGTATTTTCTATCTTTCCAATCCAGAAGAGATCTCTCTCTCCCCCGTCTGTTTGCAAGGGGGCGGGGCAGTTTACACACACGCAGCTGCTACATGCAGCAACACACGGAGGAGATGGTGGAGAGAAGCGCTCCAAGGTGTGGTTACATGTTACCCGTCTTGAGGTGGACAATGCTCGTCACCAAAAGTGTTTAGCATGTAAGGGCAGTAACACGAGCAATTTGTCTAAACATTTAGCAAAAGTGCACCACATTCAGACGGAGGAATGCACCGGGTTCGACTGTCTTTCTCGTAGCTCTGTAGCTCCATCCACGAGTAACGTTTCCACGTCAGGTGTTATGTATGCTAGCAGCAACACACGGAGTTAACTACATTATACAAACATGGGTTAATGATTAGACTTAGTAACTGAATTATTTATTTTGTTAAAGTTTCAGCTATTCTGTTTACAGTTCTGTCATCACATTATTTAATACGATTTGTTAAAACATTGTTGTTTCTTTTGATGTGAAATATTATTTATTTAATTCAAATAAAAAGCAATGTTAATTTTGTTCACAATTTGTTCAGTTAATTTAATAATATATGTATTTTTGAATCAAGTATTCATCTTTATTGTCTTCATTGTTAGTTTCCACATGCCTAAAACAACCTCAAACTAAATCTAAAAGTTGATGGCTAAATAAGAGCGTTTGAGAAATTGTGCAAGGCACAAAGCAGTAGTCCGAATAGTCGATTAATCGTTTCATTAATCTATAGATTAATCGATAATCAAATTAGTCGTTTGTTGCAGCCCTATTGTAGTTATCCCATGTAAAAATAAAACGTGTTATTCAGCAACCCTTGCAATTTGGGATTTTATTTTTGGTTGGTAGACCTCGGTTAGCTGGTCATTTCAAAAGTAGCTCACCAGCCAAAAAAGTGTGGGCACCCCTGGTCTAAAGCATTTATTATTTTCATTTTCCCCCTGTCATATTCAGTGTGGACGGATTGAGACAGCGTGGTGTCCAGAGAGCTGTAGAGACTTCAGGGAGAAACCTCTGTGTGATGGACGTCCTGTCTGTTGGTTTGGAGAGGACTGAGGGTCTTTCCTCAGCGAGGAGGACCAGGTCTGATGGAGGAGCCCAGCTGATACCAACTGCACAGGCCTAGTCTGTCACTTTATTTGACTAAATGTGTTTACTTATACATTTAATAGTTTTACACCTTCTGTCCATATGTGCGATTTATTTAAAACATTTGATTAACTCTTGGTTCACATTTCAATAAATTGCATTTGCATTTGCACTCCTTTTGTCCATTATTCTTACTGAAAATGTTAGATTACACATTCATCATCTGACTGAAGATTGGCCCTATTTATTTGTGACGTTGCAAACTCTGCGGTACAAGGCACAAGTGATGTGAATTTCAAAAAGCGAGGCAAATAGAAATAATCATCTGATGGAGTGTAGATGTGGAAATAGGTTTATTCGATCAGCTGACTGTTTTTACAATAAAAGTAGTTTCTTAGTGTACTGGTCTTAAAATCTCATAACATCAGCTTTTAATGTTCCTCTTGGATGTTCTTATTGACCCTCAGAGAAGGAGAAAATGTTGTGTCTTTCAGGCATGTCCTTTCCTCACAAAAATTACAGGAAACATAAAACATATTATTGCAGAACAAGTGTGTTATTTATGAAAGCGGTGTGTTTGTGTGTTTAGGGGCTGTATATATATATATATAATGATTTTGTAATTGTAATGTTTTTTTTTTATTTCAACAGTGAGCTACAAAGACAATCAGATTATGAATGAACATTATGAAGTTCATCAACATTGAAACAGTATATGTTATCAAAATAATATGTAACTGTTATCAAAACATAGTGCAACTGTAGAAGCTTGATCTGTTGTCTCACTGAAATAATAACTTTTACCATGTTTTTTACAGACAATATTGAGAGATAAATAGTAGCAGTTCTCACTATGTGTTTAATATCTTTGCCTTCAATACATTAAATTAGAAAGCTGACAAATTCACATTGCTTGTTAACATCTAAATTTAAATCTAATGTATTAAAGAGTCTTTGTTCCTGAGCTGAAGTTCACTGCTGTGAGGAGTCCAGTTCTGTCTCTCCCTCTCTGGTCCAGCCGGTCTGCATCACCTGGACACCTTAAACCAGGGCTGGGGAACCTCCGGCCTCCGGGCCTTATACGGCCCGCGAGATCATTTGGTACGGCCCTCGAGGTAATTTATAAACACACGCAAAAAAGAAAAAAATTCAAGAAATCTAGACCGCAAAATAATTAAACAAGCGAGTGCCTGTTTTTCCTGGCCAAGGTCAGGGTCCTTGAACACAACACGAGCCTAACATGTCATCACGTGGTATATGTCTCGTCTGATATGCGTCTGACAGGGGTGTAGTTTTAACGGAGAGCACCAGAACGCGGCTCCGGGCCAACCCAGTTTAGATTTAACCACGCCCACTTCCGCATTACGCAAGGATTGACGTAGCTCTACGTAGACGGGACTTCACAAATTGCAGTAACCATAAGGAGTACACATGCCGCAGTTGTTGTGTGGCTGTGTCTTTAGTTGTAAGCCCAGTGGCGATCTGTTCATCTGTCATACTGATCATACAGTCAATAACTTTGTTGTTAATAGCATCTGGTTAGCTAGCTATGCTAACGAATATAAGAAGCTTTTTCTCCAACCAGTGAGGTAAGGCATATCTTTATATGATCATTATAGTTATTAAAAAATAAGAGAATAAAGTAAACAGGTATAAAATATGAAAGTAAAAAAAAAATATTATTACAAATGAGAAAATCCCCCCCCCACCACTTAAATCATGTCCACATGGATATGAAACTAAATACATTTGCACACATCTTGTGTCCATATATTTCTGTTTTGGTGGTCATGCCACGGTGCATGCATGCGCGGGTCATGGTCAAATATCTGGATTAAGAGGTTGCTTTTTCTTTGCACAGCATGAAAGAAAGGCGAAATGAATGGGCTGTGATTTTAGTTTTTTAAGCAGACGTTGAGTTCAATAATTTGTACGGCCCTCGGAGGATGTTGTAAAAATTGAAATGGCCCTTGAGAGGAAAAAGGTTCCCCACCCCTGCCTTAAACAAACAGATATATATATGTAAAGTACCATGTGTACAAACAATATAACTGATGTCCGAGTCAGGGTCCTTTTTATTCTACTGTAACTTTGGAAGTTGTGTTACCAATGCTTACTATTTATTTGATACCAATTTGGTAATGCAATTCATAAAAACAACAAGGTTTGGGTTTGTTCTTCAGATGACTGTGACGTTAACGTGTAAGCTCAATAATGAACTCCAGCTCAACCAACCATATTGTAATATCTAAGTAATCATCTTGAAATATGACATTAATAATTGTAATATACACACATGTTATTGTGAGGTTGATTTCACATACAATACTTCGACATTAGCTTGTCTACATACTTGAGCATAGCCAATTTAAATCAACCTGAGCGATGCATACAGTTCCTACCTACATAATAATAATCTCTCTAAGTTACAAAGATGACCTTATTTTATCAACCTCAAACAGAAGCCGTTTGTTGTACAGTATTATCCCACTTAACGCTTAACACTTGTCTATTTTGTTTTAACCTTTATAAATATAGTCTATGATTTTAACTTGGAGGCTACTAATGGCATCGTTAGCACCAATGTAGCTACCACTCGCTTACACGCTAACCCAAGCCTTAACATTCATTACGTAGCTGATTAAAATCATTCACACATAAATAAGTACTCGAATTTCACTTACCGCAAAACCACATTCATGCGCCGTCTGTTTCAACCGCAGAGCGAATCACAATAGTCCGATATATAAGCATGAAGAACAAACAAACACGGCCTTTCTGCAGTCAGTCCCTATCGGCCAATATATGAACTGCAGTGTATGCCACTTCCGTATTTGCGTCCCGGCTCTTCCAAAGAGTTTGCCACTTGATCTAAACAAGACAAAACACAACGCAGACAGATCGTGACATAACCCCCGACTCAAGGGACGGATCCCAGACGTCCCAACACACACAAAAAAAAAAATCCAACAAACGTCCAAAGAAAACAACGTCCAGCAGGGTGGGCGGAGGGGGACCTGAGAAGGGACACAAAACTAGGGCCACCAGGGTGGGTGGAGGGGGTCTGGAGGACGGGTTTTGGGCTGACAGCCCAGGAGCACAGCGGAGGACCCGGAAGGGATCTCGGGCGGACGGGCCGGGGGCAAGGCAGAGTCCATGGTGGGGGTCTCGGGCGGACGGCCCGGGGCAAGGCAGAGACCATGGAGGGGGGTCTCGGGCGGACGGCCCGGGGGCAAGGCAGAGTCCATGGAGGGGGTCTTGGGCGGACAGCCCGGGGGCAAGGCAGAGTCCATGGAGGGGCAAAGACCACAGCGGGCGAACTCAGGCGGCCGAGCATGAGGGCGAAGGCCGCGGCACTCAGGGGGCTGGGCTCGAGGGCTAATACCGCGGCTCTCAGGGGGCCGGGCGAAGCAGGCGGCGACGGAACAACTCCGGAGGACGGGCAGGAAAGTGCTGACGGGACAGCTCCGGATGCCGGGCAGGACCCGTTGTCGGCCGGACAGGAACTGGAGCCGGTGGGACAGGCTTCGGCAGGATCCCCCACGGAAGAGCACCAGGAGTTGGCAGGACCCCCGGCGAGACAGGTGACGGCGGGTCCTCCAACGGGACAAGACTAGAGGAGGGACTAGAGGAGGGACTAGAGGAGGGACTAGAGGAGGGACTATGGCTGCTGGGGCCGGAACCAGGGCCGGAACCATGGCCGCTGGAACCATGGCTGCCGGGGCCAGGACTGAGGCTGGAACCATGGCTGCCGGGGCCAGAACTGGGGCCGGAACCATGGCTGCTGGGGCCAGGACTGAGGCCGGAACCATGGCTGCCGGGGCCAGAACCGGGGCCGGAACCATGGCTGCCGGGACCAGAACTGGATCCGGAACCATGGCTGCTGGGGCCAGAACTGGGGCTGGAACCATGGCTGCCGGGGCCAGGACTGAGGCCGGAACCATGGCTGCCGGGGCCAGAACCTGGGCCGGAACCATGGCTGCTGGGGCCAGAACTGGGGCCGGAACCATGGCTGCTGGGGCCAGAACTGGGGCCGGAACCATTTGGCGGGGCCAGAACTGGGGCTGGAACCATGGCTGCTGGGGCCAGAACTGGGGCCGGAACCATGACTCTTGGGGCTCGGGCTGCTAGCCTGGACTTTCGACTCCCTCTCTTAGGAGCCTTTTGGAGGCTCCGTGGACCTCCAAAAGCCAGACGAGTTCCAGCGAACGGCTCCTGGACAGGAGCATGAACTGGGGAAGAAGCAGAGGTTGACTCCAGATGGAACACGCCGAGACGTATGGTGTCAGGCTGGGAACCGGGAGGCAGGGGGACAGCACGTCTGGGGCTAACAGGCCGGGAATCACACACCGAGAGGAAGTCCAAAATCCAGCCAGGTAAGAATTACAACAAGCATGGTTTCTCCATAGCCATCTGGTGCGCTTCAGCCAGAGCAGCCTCTCGCTGCTGAACACCGGACACTCCCCTCCACCTATCAGAGGAGCCAGCCAAAGAAAAGGAAAAACTGAGTAATTCCAGCTCAAAAGGATCTGCTGGGCCCATCCTTGGTTGGTTTCTTCTTTCAGGGTGAGTGAAACAGGCAGGACCCAAATGCAGATTGAACAGAGAAAAATACCTTTATTTCAAGGTTTGTCGGTGACAAAAAACAGAACACTACCCTGAGAACACAGTCTCAGACAAACGAGAAACCAACAATGACAGACAGCAAAAACAGAACTTAAATACACACAAGACTAATCAACGAAACAAGAGACAGGTGAGGAGGGAGGAGAAAACACAGGGGCACCAGGTGAACACAATCAAGTAAACAGGTAGGAGGGAACAGGTAGGAGGGAACACACACAGACAGGAAACCAAGGACAGATCTAAACAAGACAAAACACAACACAGACAGATCGTGACAAAAGTAATATACTTTTTTTTAAAGTAATATGTAATATGTTACTTTTTTTGAGTAACAACCCCATCTTTGCTTATGTTGAACATGAATACATTTACTTTGTAAGTAATTATGGGACGTATTTCTTCTTTCATAGCAATTTTCCTTCATACTTTCTTGCCGTGAAATAGGTCTTAAATTCTATTCAAAGTGGTCTTAAAAAGTCTTAAATTTGAGTTGGCGAAACCTGCAGGAACCCTGCGGGCAGAGCGGGCAGCTTGTTTCACACACTGGCAGTATGAAGATTGAGTAAAGAGAGCAGAATTGTGCTTCATCACAGACACATACAGTAAAACACTGACCGGCTGACATCCAGAACATATTCTTTACAGCTTGATTAGCAGATTTATCAGTCTCAGTGCGGACAGGACAGCTGGCCACACTCTCTGCAGTTTCCTCTCCATATGCCCCGTACGGATCAGGGTGTGAAGGTCACTCTGGTGTCAGCGAGGCAGATGTCTCTGTGGACACAACTCCCCAGGAGAGAGTGGTTTGTGGTTAAAAGAGCTGCCGAGCAGGGTTCAACTGCTCAACACCGGCAGGGCGCAGCTGAGGGGAATCCTACCAGGGTTAGACCAAAACCTGCACGTGTTGGAGGGAAATCTGAATCTCAAAAATACCATCTGATAAATATCTAAAACCAATGAGTTTCTGTCCGAAGACAGCATTCTGCTTTGCTTTGTGTGTTAATGACTTTCATTTAGTTTGCTCAAGACTTTACAATCCGTCCTGCTAATTCATACTAACGTTCTTAACAAACATATTGTAAATCATCTATAGAGAATTATTTAGTTGCATGTATATTTATTTGAATGTTAAGTGTTTTAAATGTACAGTAAACAATATACAGTAACTTCACTGATGAAACTATATTTTAGAAAAGTGCAACTGTGTTATGCTATTATCAATCATAATCTGATCATATTTTAGCCTGCAATTATAAATGCCCACAGAAGGATTTCTAGTTGTTGAAGATTACATTAACAAACATTTGCTTATAACTGTACCAGTGTATTATAAAGCATTTACGACATGCAACCCTACACAATATTCAGTCCTCCTCATGTTGTATGAGGACTGAACTAATGAATTAGTCTTATTTTATTGTTTTTAAATTAAATATTGTATTGCAAGAATGCTGTTATATTTGTTCACTTATAGTATACTTCGATATTAGTCATCGTAGTTTGCGCTTCAGGGTTTTTTTCAGTCTAGATTTTAACCCTTTAAGTATCTCTCTGTGGCCGTTTCTCAATGTCGAGGAGGCTTGCTTGGTAGCACATGTATGCAGGCCATTTAAACAGTCCTTCGGCGCCACTCGATGACGTAGTAGGCTATACTTGAAATAGTGGCTCTGCAGCAGCTTTACTCGAAATTGAGAAACACCCTGTCTTTAGGAGACCCTGTGTTTGCTTGGTCCATTTTTTGCCGGATCATTCTGTCACGAACAAGCTGAGAACTAGTGCAACACACAGGAGACCAAGGAAAGTTGGTAACCAGCTTTAAAGTTATTTCAACTGAACAGTTCCGGTAGACAAACCGGCAAACGGTAGGCAAAGGGCTGGTCAGGGACAGGCGAGGGTTCCAGGAATAGGCGAGACGGGAGACGCAGGTACAGGCAGGGTCAGGAAACAGGCGAGGCAGGCTGGTCAGGGACAGTCAGGGTCGAAACGGGAGAGCAATCTGGGAGGTAATACGGAAAAAACTTGCATGTTGTGAAGTACGATCTGGCACTGAGGTGAGAGTGGAGGGGGCCTATAGTAGTGGAGCTGATGGCTGCAACAGAGTATGAGAGAGAAACAGGGTGTGACTACCAGGTGACTAACATGTGTAATATTACTTTTTTTTAATGTAATAAGTAATTTGTTACTTTAGTAACGACCCCATCTTTGCTTATCTTGAACATGAATACATTTACTTTGTAAGTAATTATGGGACGGATTTCTTCTTTCATAGCAATTTTCCTAAGGTGACTGAGAAATACGAATGCAGAAAATAGGTGAGTGAGGGAGCAGACTGTGTTATTATTATTAATTATTATTAATTGTATTTATAAACACAATTAACATGCAACACAAATAAAATATGTCCTTTATCCATATTGCATCTCTGTAAGACCTTCTGCAATGTGCAATACCTCACAATACCATCTGAAATACAAAACTCTGCCAATTATCCACCAGAACTTATGGCCATGGCTTCTGAACAGTCTGGCACAATCTCTTGATTTTTATTTTATATGTATTATTACTATTGTGTTATAATTTCCTTCAGAGTCAAAGGGTAATGTCCATCCATCCATCCATCCATCTTCTCCCGCTTATCCGTGGTCGGGTCGCAGAGGTAGCAGTTCCAGCAGAGAGCCCCAAACTTTCTTTTCCCTGGCCACATCAACCAGCTCTGACTGGGGGATCACAAGGCGCTCCCAGGCCAGCGAAGAGATATAATCCCTCCACCTGGTTCTAGGTCTATCCCTTGGTCTCTTCCCAGCTGGACGTGCCTGGAACACCTCCCTCGGGAGGCGCCCAGGTGGCATCCTAACTAGGTGCCCGAACCACCTCAACTGGCTCCTTTCGACGCGAAGGAGGAGCGGTTCAACTCCGAGTCCCTCCCGGATGACCGAACTTCTCACCTTATCCCTAAGGGAGACACCAGCCACCCTGCGGGGAAAACCCATCTCGGCCGCTTGTACCCGCGATCTTGTTCTTTCGGCCATGACCCATCCTTCATGACCATAGGTGAGGGTAGGAACGAAAATGGCGCGGTAGACAGAGAGCTTTGCCTTCTGGCTCAGCTCCCTTTTCGTCACAACGGTGCGATAAAGCGACTGCAGTACCGCTCCCGCTGCTCCGATTCTCCGACCCATCTCACGCTCCATTGTTCCCTCACTCGAGAACAATACCCCGAGATACTTGAACTCCTTCACTTGGGGTAAGGACTCATTTCCTACTTGGAGTGGACAGTCCATCGGTTTCCTGCTGAGAACCATGGCCTCAGATTTGGAGGTGCTCATCCTCATCCCAGCCGCTTCACACTCGGTTGCGAACCGATCCAGTGAGTGCTGAAGGTCGCAGACCGATGAAGCCATCAGAACCACATCATCTGCAAAAAGCAGTGGTGCAATCCTTAGTCCACCGAACTGCAGACCCCCTCCCCCACGACTACACCTCGAAATCCGATCCATGTATATTACAAACAGGATTGGTGACAAAGCGCAGCCTTGGCGGAGGCCAACCCTCACCTGAAATGGGTCCGACTTACTGACCCGGACACAGCTCTCGCTTTGGTAGTACAGAGATTGGATGGCCCTGAGTAGAGACCCCCTCACCCCATACTCCCGCAGCACCTCCCACAGTGACTCCCTGGGAACCCGGTCATACGCCTTCTCCAAGTCTACAAAACACATGTAGACTGGATAAGCGTACTCCCAGGCCCCCTCCAGGATCCTTGCGAGAGTAAAAAGCTGATCCGTCGTTCCACGACCAGGACGGAATCCGCATTGTTCCTCCTCAAACTGAGGTTCGACAATCGGCCTGACCCTCCTTTCGAGTACCTTAGAGTAAACTTTCCCGGGGAGGCTGAATAGTGTGATGCCTCTGTAATTGGCACACACCCTCTGATCCCCCTTTTTAAAAAGGGGAACCACCATCCCGGTCTGCCACTCCTTCGGTACTTTTTCCGACTTCCACGCAACATTGATGAGACGTGTCAACCATGATAGTCCCTCAACACTCAACCACCCCCAGGGCTTTGCCACTGTGAAGTTGTTTGACGACCTCAGTGACCTCCCCCCGGGAGATTGGTGTCGATCCCCCGTCATACGCCAGCTCTTCCTCTAACATAGAGGGCGGAGTTGTCGGGTTCAGGAGTTCCTCAAAGTGCTCCTTCCAACGCCCTAACACTCCATCAGTTCAGGTCAACAACGTCCCATCCTTACTGTACACAGCTTGGATGGTTCCCTGCTTCCCCCTCCTGAGGTGTCGGACAGTTTTCCAGAACAACTTTGGGTAATGTAAGAAATTAAAATCAATGTTTAATGACGTAATTTAGTTTAAACATACAGTAAGCTTAAAACTGTTTTATTATGAAAACATTTCCGGTTGGCATTCGTCTGTGGCTAACGTTGATGCTGAAGTTTATTTTGAAAAGCTTTACCGGAAGAAGTTTCCGAATATCAACAGTGAGCTTAACTTCCGGTTTTGTGTTAACAACGATTGCAGCCGTTAAAATGCATTAAATAAAAAGTCATGAAAGAGAGTAAGAGGAGAAAAGGCGTGTGGAGTTATGCAATGTACACTACGTCTCAATCCTCTGTTTTACGCAATATCGGACATAGAAGATAGCGGAGGGAGGTCCCCGACACCAGTTGAAGCCATGAGAGGAGGAGCCAACGGAGGAGATTGGGGGCCCTTCTCACTTCGGTTAAATGGATTCCTTGCGTCCCTCACTTGCGTCGTTTCCCTGCGACTAGTCCCTCCCACCAGGGAAGCATGGAGAGATGCAAGGAAACCACGAGAAGCAGGGAAATTAGTTTTAAGAGCAATGGGACGTCCTTTCCTCCGGAGCGTCACGTGAAGCGACGTCCGTTTGTGATGACACCGCACAGCTGATCGTCTGACAACAGCCAGCTCTGTCCCCGTTATTTTCACAAACACCCCCGCCTACACATTTACTGACAGAAACATTTGTATCATCTGTTGTAGACCCAAATAAATCAAATCAAATAAGAACTCATTCTCAAAAAAGATAAACGCCATTCTTGAAATGTATAAACGAACATTAGTAGGATTAATATTGATTAGAGTGCACAATAGAAATAAAATAATTGCGAGAAGAAAACCCAGTTAGATTAACATTCATTGGATTGCACACTTTGTTTGTTTGGATATGTAGCAATTAACATTTTAAATAGCACTTAAAGGTGGGGTAGGTAATTTTGGAGAAACCAGCTCGAGTGCGCTAGAATAAAAAAATACACAACCGGAAAACATCTGCCACTTCCTTACAGAGCCCCTCCTCCAACACACACGAAAGTGCACATGACCAATGAGGGCACGAGATAAGTTTGTGAACAGATGGAAGGCTGACAGGCAGGTAGGCCATCCAGTTATTTTAGCCGGGCCGGCTCAGATGATTGGTCGTGCTTTTTACAGCGCCACAGCTTCCACAGATTAAGTTTTTTTTTCTTTTTTTTTGTCAAAGCACTTAAGATATTCATTGCTACCGGGATGTTAAGAGCATTCCATGGAATATAACAAAAAGTGTATCTCGAGCAGGTTTCTCAAACTTAACTACCCCACCTTTAATGACTGACTGAATGGAAATGGCAATAAATGAAAATGTAAAACGAAAAAAGCGAGATGAAAATGTTTCCATAAAAAATGAATAAAATGATTTTTGACCACTTTGTTGTTCAGATATATCACATATTTGTAACTAAATGATACATTAATTGAAACAAAACACGGTATAAACTGAGGAATGACTCCCGTGAGGTTCATGTATTTTCTTCACTCTGCTGGGAAACTGCTCTCATGTCAAGAAGCATCAGATCAGTGCATGCACTGCATCGTCCAATCAGTGAGCGATACACAGTAAGGGGTCGGGGCGAGTGTCTGAGGATTTAATCGAAGGATGGTCTGGTGGTTCCTCGATTATAGCTCCTCCATTATCACTCCTCGCTCCTCCGGCAAAAATAGGGCCATTGGGACGCTACTCAAGATGGCGCAGACAAATCAACTTCCGGTGAGACCAAGACCGAGGGGCGAGGAAATGAAAAATAAGAGAAGTGAGAAAGGGCCATAGAGAGCGGGCAACTGATGTTCGTCCTCTCTTCACCTCGGCACCCACGAGACAACAGCTGCAGCTGCTCTCTCCCACTACCTTCTGTTTATTTCATTACCACACTATTTAATTAAAGTAACCAATTTGACCCTTTTCAGAGACTCCATTGTCTCTTATTCTTTAAACTTCTTCCTGGATGCGAGAGAGACGAATACTTCTCATAGTAACGAACCAAGTGTGTTGTTTTACTTTAATCCACATTGAAAATCTGAAAAGTTGACTTTTATTAAATATTTTATGTAAAAAAATATCACATAACTGCTTAAGGTTAGTTGAAAGCAATAACATTAAAGGTGGGGTAGGTACATTTGAGAAACCGGCTCGAGATACACTTTTTGTTATATTCCATGGAATGCTCTTAACATCCCGATAGCATTGAATATCTTAAGTGCTTTGACATCAAATCCATAAAAAAATGTCATCTGTGGAAGCCGTAGTACTGTAAAAAGCATGACCAATCATCTGAGCCGGCCCGGCTAAAATAACTGGATGGCTGACCTGCCTGTCAGCCTTCCATCTGTGCACAAACGAAACTCGTGCCCTCATTGTTCATGTGCGCGTTTGTGTGTGTTGGAGGAGGGGCTCTGTAAGGTCGTGGCAGATTTTTTCCGGTTGTGTATTTTCAAATTCTAGCGCACTCGAGGTGGTTTCTTCAAAATTACAAACCCCACCTTTAAGTTTAACCTCATATTTTTTATTATGACATTATATTATTGCTTTCAACTAACCTAAAACAGTTATATAAAATCTGTTGAGATGATACATTTAATTAAAGTTAACGTTCAGTTTCTCCAGATGCTCTGTGTGGAGGCAATGCTTAACATGGGTTGCGTACATTATGTAGGCTACTGTGTGGGTGTATTTATAGGCAATTGTTATATAGAACATTTATTTATTGGGATAAACCCCTTGAGATGCACCATCTCGTTTTCAAGGGGGTCCCGATTATATGGGCTTAGATTTGTCTCATACATATTTGTGTGAACATAAAAATTATTTATGTGTAAATATGTGATTTGTAAATGAAAAACACCATCCACAAATGCATTTAAAACATTTGCAAACTCACAAATACATTTACAAATGTAAAACGGATCTGCAAATACGCTAAATATTTTCACAAAAAAAGATAGTGAATACTATAATTAATTTACAAATAAAAAAAAGTCATTTGTGAATATCTCTTTAACATTGACAACTTTCGATCAGGCATTTGTGAATCAATTTTGTATTTCTCAACCAAAAATGCGCTTGTGGATCTCAAATCTGCTTGTGGATCTCAAATATCTGCTTGTGGATCGTCTTTTTACACACACAGAGGCCCTTTCTCATTTCTCTAACTCCCCTCCTCGACTCCCCTCCTCGACTCCTATCCTCGATACTTAGTCCCGCCCACAGGAGATGCGAGCGGAGAAGCCGAGGAGGGGAAGCAGCAGGCGGTTAGAGAAATGAGGATTGCGTTCCAATAGTCCATTTAGCTTAGGAACCTTCCTAACCAAGTGAAATGACCCGGAAGTACGTCAGTGGCAGCCATGTTAAGTGCCGTTTCAATTCTCCAAATGAAAGGAAAGGAGATTTCAAACTTCCTTTATAACCTCCTTTAGCTTAGGAACCACTGGACCTACCAAACCGAAAGGAGAGGAGAAAATTCTGCCCAACAATGCCTTGCAGCCGCAGCATTTGCGTCACACAACAGTCGGCCGTTCACGGAAACAAACGATTATGACGGAGAAATTATATCATGAAAGTTACGGTGCTTATTAAGCATTTTAAAACATATGTGGTAAATTGCCAAAGTGCTTTGTTTTGAACGTTCATCAGTATTATAATCAAAAAGACAAATATGAACGTTAGTTTTTACTGAAATGATCAAATAAAGTCAACATTTCACTGAGCTGTGTGGGGTTTGTTCAACTTTTAAAAGATGTTTGAATGGTGATGTACACAGTGATGTTAAGGACTAACGTTTATAATAAATACATTTGTATTGATTTTAAGATATTTTCATACAATCATACGTATTGGGATCTTTTGTATTAATGTGGACCGGAGGGAGAGGGTGACGAGCATAAATTTCACTTTCCTCTTTATTTCAATTACAACTTTGGTCATCAAGAATATGTTTCTCTGTTGTCCACGTTCATAAAGCATAAAACAACAGCATCAGAGCACGGTGCAGAGTCTCTAGATGAGTCCCTCGTTCTTATTAAACATCCATGTAGTCCAGGGACGTGCACAGACATTTGGAGGGGCTATTGCTCTAAACTGGAAAAAGGGCCTCCCCCCGAAAAAAAATTACAATTAAATTGAACAGTAATTCACATCTCCTAACAAAATAAGCTAAGCTAATTCGGTGACTTGATTTTAAAAATGTAAACCAGGGACATTTTTTGTTTTGCTGTCCTTATCTCATTAAAATATCTAATGTTAGTAACTATTAAAGACAAAATGGGGACAATTCGGTTCTAATGTAGCTTGACCATTGTAACTGCTGTGCAGTCCAGACATACTGATAAAATAGGGCCTCTAACTAATTGCCTTAAATAAACTCACTAATTAATGAAACCAGTTCAATACGCATTATTCTTATTCGTATCATTCTTTATGAGCGCAGTAACGGTAAGGTATCTAATTACTTATTTATTTAGTATTCCATAACTTAATAACAGAGATGGGCAAACTAAAGTGGTAGAGACATGGCAGAGATCCTATAATGAAGCGGTACATTGAACTGTTCACCCGTGAGAGGGCGATCAAGAAAAAGAGGGCGAGCGGCCCCGTTGAGGGAGTTTACAGATGAAAAGACACAGAAAGACAGAAGCACAATAACAACAAGTAAGCTATATTTAGTTTTTTTTTTTGTAAATAAACGCCGGTGTCAAGAGGAAGTAAAGTCCCCTGGTTTGTCCCTTATACCCTAACTGCCATGAGACAACACAAAATCAAGTTTCCAAAATCCGACACTAGAGGTGGTCTAACGCACCGGCAGATGACAGCGCTGAGAAAGTGTGTTTCCCACAGCGAGACGCTACAATACAAATTGTGGGCTTATCATGTTGATTCGGCCACAACAGAAAAAAGAAAAACTAACTCTCGCTCTCTCCAGAGGGGCAGGTCAGCCAAAAAGGCCAAACGGGCCGTTGCCCGGGCAACATTAGCCCGTACCTGTGCACGTCCCTGATGTAGTCCGTTGTATAGAACACTGTAGTTTCCATAGTTCCACCACAGCAGCAGACGCACACAATGATGTCCGCTGGCGCATCATAAGCACGTCAGATAGTGAAAGTGCATTTGGATTCTCTAAAGTAGGCCGCAGTCTCTTCTCCTAAGTCAATTTTAATTCTCCTATCCACTATCCCTTAACCCCGTGATGTTTCACTCAGAGGTCAAGGAATAGGAGATAGGGTTAGAATTTAGGAGCTGATTTTTGGATTATCGCAACGCAACCGAGAGCTCCTCTCCTCTGAGGGGTCATTTTAAAGAGACGTCCATTAATGATGACAGGAGGCACAGCAGCCCTCTGTCTGATGGACAGATGTGTTCATGACCACTTATATATTTACTTTTAATTCAAGTGCGGTATAATGAGACAATAACAGGCTACAGATGCGGACACACACACACACACACACACACACACACACACACACACACACACACACACACACACACACATATGTATATAATATTTATATAAATATATACAATTTCAGAATCAAACAGAGAACTCTCATAATAACGTAACACGATCAGAGACTGGATATATCCCTCCCTCTCCCCTCTCTGGTAGGGTGACCAGACGTCCCCGTTTTCCGGGGACAGTCCCCGTTTGTATTGGCCTGTCCCCGGTTGAAACTGTCCCCGGATATTTCCCCGTTTTTTAATATACGTTAAAAACACATAGCAAGGTGAATTAAAACGTTTCATGTCAGGAAACACTGGGTAAACAGACTGGGGTCAAACCAATCCCTACTTCGGAAAACACAGTCAAGCCTGCCCGCACGTTGTATTGCGGTGCGCGAATATCCTATGCATTACGTTAGAGGCCTGTAAAAACTGCCTTCAAAATAAAAACGTTTACTCGGTCAATAACAAATATACCTAAAAAACACACCAAACATAATCATACTGGAGCTTAAATTAAGAAATATGTAGGCTACTATATAATGTGATCAATAATAATTTAAAACAAACTACGTATAACTACCACATTATAACTGAGTGAATGTAAAATGTAAGGATGCAGTTATGAAGACATATCTGACATTTCCACTGGGTGACTATTTAAAATGTATGCTGTTTAAAATCTCAAATTAGATCGATTGATAATATTTTGATTATTATTTAATGAAAACCGTCCATAATCAAAGAGTCATTCGAAGTCAATCAAATACTTATTTCACTTCAGGGTGATAGCAGGCGACCCCATAAAGTCAATCAGAGCAAATCAGGAAAATCTGATGTAGAATTTCAAAATAAAAGACCTCTGAAGTCTCATATATGAGCTATCATCCCTCTGTTTTTAGAAAAGAATAAAACAAAAACTATCCCGTATCAAAGACTTATTTCACTTCAGGGTGATAGCAGGACACCCCATCTAGTCACTCAGAGAGAATCGGGACAATCTGATGTGCAGTTTCAAAATAAAAGACCCTTGAAGTCTCATATATGAGCTATCGTACTTCTGTTTGTATCCAACAGTTCAAATGTTCGAATTACATTGAACCAGAATTGTCCCCCTTTTTTCTTTAACAGCAAAGGAAATTGGATATGTTAATGATATATTGACCCCAAAACTCAAAATGTCCCCGGTTTTAATTTTGAAAATCTGGTCACCTTACCCTCTGGTCACTACAATGAGGAAAATAAATTACGGGCCAAAAGTTTTATTTACAAGTATTAAAAGTAAGCAGAGGACACCAAACCAACTGAGACCTGTCTGTCCGCTGCATCTACGCACACACTGTACCACACACACCTACACCAAACACACACACCTACAGCTCCTAAAACAGGCTACAGCCGTTGTGCATTTTATTATGTGAAGCACTAAATGGTTTTAGAAAAATATCGACTCTTTGTTTGTAGATATCTACTAAACTACAGCAAATAAAGAGAGTAGGCCTGTTATACTGAGTGATATATATTATACACACTGCTCTGCTTTCTGCACGGACCTCACAGCTGTTCTCACTGTAAACATCGCGTTGCGATGAAAGCAGTTCATAAAATAATATCCAGGGGATGCATGCAGAGCTGTCATTGGCTGAGATACGTCCGGCCGTGCGTCACGACTCTTTGAAACATCTCTGTTCCCGGAAATGCATCCACGAAGGAGCCGTGGAGGACCGTGGAGGACCCATCAGTGTATCCTCGGTTATAGCTCCTCTAGAGAGCCTCCTCGACGCTCGATCCTCGATCCTCCAAGTGCATTTAGAGAAATTAGATGTCCTTCAACATGGCGCGCTGAAATTCATTTCCGGGTCACTACCGGAGGACCGAGGAGTCGAGAGTTGCGGTCGGATAGTTTAAAAATCAGCTCCTAAGTTCTAACCCTATCTCCTATTCCTTGACCTCTGAGTGAAACGTCACGGGGTTAACAGATAGTGGATAGGAGAATTCAAAAGGACTTAGGAGAAGAGACTGCGGTACTTTAGAGAATCCAGATGCACTTTCACTATCCGACGTGTTTATGATGCGCCAGCGGACGTCATGGGCCCTTTCTCATTTCATCAAATCCCCCTCCTCGACCCCTCTACTCCTCGATTGGTCCATTTCAGAATAATATATGTGATATGTTTTATAATGATTGATCATTAAAGTGTTCTCAAAGCTGGTAAAGGTGTAGCTAGTTTGAATGACTTTGTATACTGCAGGGTAGCTTCTGAATTTACTCCAGGCGGATTAAAGTCTGATTTAACACTTGATTATATTTCACATCATTCATCCAGATCTGTAAAGTAACTAATGGCATTAAATACATGTAGTGGAGTAGAAGAACACCATTTACCTCTGAACTGTAGTGGAGTAGAAGTACACAGTAGCAAAACATTTAAATACTCCAGTAAAGCACAAGTACCTCAACATTTCACTCAAGAACAGTACAATATTTTAACATAATTATATATATTTCATCTTTTTCACATTTAAATAAAGCAATTAATTCGGCTAACAATTTGTTAGTTTTTCCCTTTAAAAAATAACAAAAAGTAAATACAAGAATACCGTTAAAGTACCGGATCGATAAGCAGTATCGATAAGACTAGTAGTACCGTAGAAAACCTTAACGATGCCCATCCCTAGATATTACACAAGTAAAGTGTTAAGAGAGTGAAATGTTGCTTTACGAATTTCAACACTTGATTCCAATGTCAGAAACGCCGGGTTACGTATGGTAACCCTTGTTATATTAACACAGGCTTCACCCTCTACTGGACTCTATGGGTACTACCTTATAATGCAAGCATTCACCTACTGAGATTGCTATAGACGTAGCCGGCCCCGGGGCGGGCCTACCTGAATGCGCTCGCATCTCACTTCCGTATAAAAGGAGGCCTCGCCTCCCGACCATCATCCTACACCACTCTTCAGCGAGCGGTATAGGACAGACAGTGCCCCAGGGTAGAGGGCTCCGCCTGTGTTAATATAACAAGGGTTACAATACGTAACCTGGCGTTATATCTCTCACAGCCCCGATGTATGCACGCACTGTCGTCCAACACACCGTTCCACCTCACTGTCCCTGACCGGCTTTAGCAGCCGCTGCGCCTCACTCACCTCTCCATCGGTTGTAACCGTGGAGAAGTCCGGGCTGCGGCCGATAGAGCACACCCTGACGCGCTGGCCTCGCAAAAAAGTGTGCTCGAAAAACAGTGCTGAGGGCTCCCCTGCGTCCGCCTATAGGCAGACAGAGAAAGCCTGCAGCCCTGTATGGGTTCACTATGCACTCTCTCTCTCCTTATTCCCTAAGGAGCACGGGGAGAGCGCTAGTGCCCCCTATGTCCCCACACTCAAACATTGACCCCGTGCAGAGTGTGTATAGACTATAGTATGGAGGGCTCCTACCCACCGGTGGGGGCGGAAGCGCGCACTACTTGGCGCAGCCTCCTGACCCCCTGTAAAAACTGCAACATCAGTGGATGAGAAAAGGCTGACCTGCCGTTGCATCCCTCATGGCAGGACGAGATGGCTTCTGCATACACCTTTACCGTAGAATGAGCAAGCCCTCTGTCCACCAATAACTGTAAGAAGGATAAAATAGAGCCCAACTCACAATATAGGGGCTCTATTCTCTGCTCCTCACACCATCGCTGGAATCCCAGCCACTTCGGCCTGTAACAGGCTGTGGTGGATCCTGCTCTAGCTGCCTGGATAGACTGAATAACACTGTCAGACAATCCAACCTGTCTCAGCCTGTCCCTCTCAGGAGCCAAGCCTGGAGAGGACGGCCCAGAGTGGGTAACGCCCCGATTGCACCTGCCTCTTGAGACATCGCCCCCGGCTGGCCCACCTTCATCTGTGTCAATTCTGAGTACCATTGAGCCCCGACGCGATCAAGTGCTACCAAAATGACTGCCAGACGTACTCTCCCCAGGAGAGGGAGAATGAGACGCAGCGGCGGAAAGGCGTATAGCAGCTTCCTTGGCCATGGCTCGTGTGCAAACGCGTCCACCCCCAAGGGCGGGTCGTCGCTCAGGGCCATGGAAAACCACAGGGCACAGTGGCTGTTGTGCCGGCTGGCGAACAGATCCACTTCCGCTCTCCCGAACTGGGCCCAGATCTGCTTCACCACTTCCGGGTGAAGCGTTCATTCGCCTGGCAGGAGGCCGCCCCTCGACATGAGGTCGGCCCCCCTGTTCTCCAGTCCCGGGATATGGAGGGCTCTCAGAGATAACACCACCTCTGATGCCCATAACCACAGCCTCTCCGGCGGAGCGGACTCCGCCCTTCCTGTTGATATAAGCCACTGTGCTGTTGTCGCTCCTGACCAATACATACTCCCTTGAATTAGGGGCATGAAATGCTGAAGGACTAACACTACCGCCCGTTGCTCTAGGAGGTTGCTGTGCCGTGTTTCTGTTAGAGACCAGCGCCCACCTATAGCCCTCTTCAGGCAGGTCCCTCCCCATCCTGATATTTGTACTCCTTATAATCGAGATCTGATTAAATACGTAGAATATGCGCACTTCGCGCTGCGAGCGTCGACTCCAGCGGGAAACCATGCATCATGCTCTTAATTTGAAACCTTGAAATGCGGAAATGTCGTCATCAGCAGGCTATCATGTGGTTTCCGAAAAGAACCGAGTGACACGAGCAGATTTTGGTCGAGACCGGTGGAAAGTTAGTGTGTTTAAAAAGAAGATCCACAAGCAGAGATTTGAGATCCACAAGAACATTTTTGGTTGACAAATACAAAGTGGATTCACAAATGCCTGATCGAAAGTTGTCAATGTTAAAGAGATATTCACAAATTCCTTTTGTTTATTTGTAAATTAATTATAGTATTCACAGATCTTTTTTTTATTTGTGAAAATATTTAGCGTATTTGCAGATCCGTTTTACAATGCATTTGTGAGTTTGCAAATCTTTTAAATGCATTTGTGGATTGTGTTTTACATTTACAAATCACATATTTACACACTATTTTTATGTTCACACAAATATTTATGAGACAAATCTAAGCCCATTCAATTGTTACAATGTATGAACATTGTTATATTATGACTAATGTCCCTGTGCTGCAAATGTACTCTTAACATTTTATTAAGATGAATAGAAAATACCTTGTACTGTTTATTGTTGTTATCACTAGCTGCTAGGTAATTTTTTTGTGTGTTGTGTATTAGAAGTAGTTTTGCCGGTTATTTTTAAATTGTAAGCTTACTTATTTGTATTTGTCTTTCTCCTGCACTGTCCACTGTCTGTGTCAGCGGGAAGAAAAGGGTATGTCTGATTTCTGAATGTGAAAGCTACACCGCGCTCTTATTATACTGCTCTGCTTGGTCACTAAATGAGCTTATGAACAGCTTCATATTGCTTTGCATGGCCACTTATGCTGAATTGTGGAGGTTATAATTTAGTCACATCAATAATCTTTGCTGTGGCTTCAAGGAGAAATATCTGCATTATGGAGAGATGATAATGCTGTTTTTGCTGTTGCTGTACTATCTTAATTTCTTAGGTTATATATTATTCTGTATCGATTTTTCTTTTTTTTGGTCAACTTTTGAATATATTTGCTGAAAGACTATTGTTGAACATTACCTGTGATGTGCTATATAATCAGCGGCGGCCGGCCCATAGGGGCGCTAGGGGCGCCGCCCTCCCTCTTCCCACATGTTTGATTGTCATTAAAAATTAAAAATTAATTAAAAAGTATATTTCCCAAAAATATATATTTTTTATTTTTATTTTTGTTTTTAAAGAACAAGTTAAATATTATATAGTTGGTATCAGTAAAATGTATAATCTACAATAAAATGTCGTTTAAAATTGTTTTACGATGTCTAAAGTTACTGATAAGTCACATGTTTCCTGCCTGGCCGCAGCGTGTATCATTACCCTCTCACGTCCGGGCGGTAGAAAGGAGCCCTCAGCCAGAGCAGCTGCAGCCAACAAGCTGACTGTTGCTATCTGTAAACTATGCCACCGAAACATAATTTTAGCCAATCAGCGTCGTCAGATCTGATGCTCAAAGGGCGCCCTTTCAGCGCCCTGGACTGTGTGTCTGTGAGTTGTTTAGACTCGTATCCAAGGTGACGCTACAGTAGGGAATGGCTGCGTCAGGTAGACTCCGGTGCTAGTGGATCGCCGGAGCTGTAGATTAACATTTGACTGCTTATTGTAGTTGTAAGGGCAATGCCTGTGGCACCATGGAGCATATGTGTGGGCTGGACCTGTATTTTACAGGAAAGGAGTGATCAGAGGGTCGAGTTGTCGATTCTTGTTCAGTTTTCATCTTCCTCACCCTCTCAGACTTTGAGTTGCGCGCGCTGCTAAAGAGACGCGCTACCATGGAAACCAAACAATGGTGTAGCTGTATTAAAGTCCGAGTGGAAACAGTCGTGAGTAAATCTGATTTTGTCAGAATTCGGGAGAAATGCGGGAGTCTCCCGCGAAAATCGGGAGGGTTGGCAAGTATGAGTGACACACACACACACACACACACACACACACACACACACACACACACACACACACACACACACACACACACACACACACACACACACACACACACACACACACACACACACACACACACACACACACACACACACACACACACACATGTTTTTGTCACCATTTCCATAGCCCCACCAAAAATATTTTCCACCAGCCGCCACTGTATATAATGATATTATATTGTCATCCTATAATGAGTGTTAAATGAAAAGTCAAGTATAAACATAGAAACATTACTGTAATATTCAGTATATGTCTCGTCTAGCCCTCATGTAAACATGTACTGAAATATAAAAATAATGTAATATAATGCAAAAACAGATCAAATCAGTCTTTAAGTCCTTCAATCCAAAATGAATTGTAATGACCTGTTGATCGTCTCATGGCTGCACTTTTTTGAATACATTTAAATTAACTGTATTATAATATGTTGAAATATTTCACAGAAATCTAAATCTAAGATATATTTAACGTTTAATTCATTCACATCTCTCATTTTTAATTAGTTTTGTATTTAAACCATCACACAGGGTCTTATCTACAATAAAAAAACTGAAATGTTGACCTTAATTAAATGTATTACGTCCACAAATATAATTGTTCTATTTTTTATACTAACCTAATACAGTTATGTGAAATCTGTTGACATAATAGATTGATTAAAAGTCAATGTTTCAGTTTTTTCAGTGCAGAATTAAATCATGTCATTGTTGTCCCCTCAACTACAAATCCCAGAGCTCCTTGCCGGGGACTAATCTGGTCATGTGACCGGCAGCAGGAGCAGATGGTGCCTGGTCACATGATGTTGTTAGCCGAGGCTGAGGAGCAGCACCATCTGAGTTGAATCACAGCCACATCTCTCCCTACATTGAAGGTAAAGCTGGAGGAATCCCTCCTTTTCTCCCACTGTTGTTATGCCTCTAGTGAGGGATGCTGCAGCTTCACACAGACCGAGGAGGGAGGGGGGGGGGGGAGAAGGGATGAGGGGGATGGGAGGCCAACAGGGATGCTTCTCCGTTCCTCTCTTCAAGCAAAGGAGCACAGATGTTTTTAGAGTGTAAATCTTTCGGCTGTTAATACGTCAAAGTGGAGGAGTGTGTGTGTTTGGCGGGAAGCCATGTTGTTGGATGTATTCAGTGTGTGATGAGGAGAAGGCAGGGATCTGGGCCGGTTACAACCACTTCCTCTTTTAACCTAGGAGCTAGCTGTTCATCTTCTGGCAGGAAGCCACAGCCATAGATGGATGATTCCTGTTTCAATGCCCCTCCTTCCCATTTCTGATGTCAGTTAAGTATCTTGTTATGCCTTGACCCTCATTAGTAGCATGTATGGCCCTCTGAGAGAGTGTTACCTCAGTTGTAGCTATAGCTCTACTACAAGAGCATTACTTCTTCTTATTTTTAATCTTTGTGTTCTTTCAGCATGTGAAAAACTAAAGCATGTGTGCTGTCCTGCTGCTGCAGAGGTATACAAATCTCTTCCATGTACCTTTTGCTTTTCCCACTCATAATGCTAATGCTAGCTAAACCAGCTGCTGTGTGTGTGAGGGGCTAATGTAAGCCGTTGTTCTGCTTTGGATACTTGCTACCATGTTGGCATGGCAACATACATGATAACCTCAGAGTTCTGCCTATGTTTTCAATGTGGACGGAGTAGCTACAACGGTAGCTAAGCCTAGCCTGGTTGATCAGAGGCCTGTACTACGAAGCTGGATTTTCGCTTAGCTGGCTAACTTCAGGGAAAGCTTGGGCTTTCCGGTCCTACGAAGCTGGTTCTCTTTTTAGCAGGCTAGATCTCCATGGTAACTTATGCTGTGCAGCTAACCTGCCCCGGAGCAGCTTAGGTTGCAGGCTAAGAGCTCAACTCAGTGAAAGCACTGCCTGCTGACCAATCAGAGCTCAGTGTGTGGAGTTTAAAGTGATGAAGTCATATTACAGGAGAAAGGAAATACTGAAAAGTTGCCGTTGCAGGAAAGATGGCCGGCAAAAATCACAGACTGTGTGAATGTGAACATTAATTGAATATCACCTCCCATCTTCAGAGCAATCTGACTATTATAACATTAGTGTAAAGAAAGCTTACTTAAATATCTGCCACAACATAAGTAACCGGATCAAAGTAACATTAAGTACATTCCGCGGCATATCACATCATAATGTATCATATATTTCCTTATCTGAGTCAGCTGAGCCGTATCTGGCCGTGCAACACTCAAAGTGTCACATACTGTATGCAGAAGTATTATTTTAAGCAACACATTAAGTTGACGAAACACTCGAGACAAATGTAATTAAAGTCAGATCCACTCGTGAGACGGGGCAGTGATATCATAAACCTGTTAATGTACGCATTCAAACACCTTTTCTTTTACCAGCTGTATTCACCTTGCAGGTATGAATGTGGTATGTGGCTTTTATCCTGGATAAAGTGTTTAAGTCATGGATGTTTAAAGTTTAACTTCTTCATATTTGTCTAATATTATAGTTGACTTTTAATTCAGGAAGTATGACGCTGCGCTGTCAGTACACTTCTCCATGTTTGTGATTGGTCGAATGCTCCAAATACCACCCCTTTCATGTGAACGCGCACCTAACTAGATAGGACACGGCTGGCTTGAGCGATCCACTTGATAACCAGCGTCGTAGTACAACTTAGCGGCAGTGCGTATGTTTTGTATTAGGCCAACCGGCTAACTCAAACATGTCCAGGTTAGGAAAATCCAGCTTCGTAGTACAGGCCTCTGATCTCAGTTCAGAAAACAGGCATTTTAAAAGTTTGTTAGTTATAATTAATTAAGTGTGTGAAGGAGCAGGGTAGGCCTACGCACAAATCAGGAATGCAGGTTGAGGTGCAAAAATAAGGATTGTATTTACCCAATATATGCACAGTTTTAAGATGGGTTATAAAATAAATTAGGTTTAAAGAAAAAGGTGCAGATATAAACAGACACAAGCATTTAACACATAAACAAAACGTCACAAAAATGGGTGACATCCTGTGTGCTCTTCTGCCCAAGAGCAACTCACATACCCCCCCTCATCTCCACACTGCAGGAATTCATAGCCCTACTGGCCAGTCCATTGTTGCGTGCAGGGGGAAAAGGCTCTAAAAGGGGTGGCTTAAATGGAGTGGCCTTTTTAAACACCCCTCAGGGTTTGAGAGGAATGGCGTTGTCCAATTAGCTGACACATCTATAAAGGCAGGTGTTTTCCATCAGCTCAGCCTTTTGCCAGGAGCAAGGTGAGCTGTAACACACTGACAATAGGATTACACACAACACAATTAACAATAAATATTTTAAACAAGATTGCGTGCACTCAATCTAGTAGTGATGGCGAGATGAAGCCTTATGAAGCTTTCCAGCCAATTGGTTCGCAAAAGGGTTCATCTCACAAGGCTTCATCATGGGCTTCATTTGAACACAAACCCCCTGTTGGTCAAAGTGCGTAAAACAGGCAGATTGGATATCTCAACAGTGTGCTGTATCTCATACCAAGTTCCCAATGAGTAAAGGCTTAGAATAACTCTAAACAACGAACATTAAATCATATGTTCATGTTAACAATATTGCATTTATTCCAGTTGAATGTGATTGAAAAGCCTAAGGAGGCTGGTAAACATTGCAAAGAGGCATTTGTATTCCTTAATAATATTCATAAACTTAACCATGTTGTAGCCTGAGAAAGACTAAACCATATCAAAGAATACATTTATTAACTACATTATCTAATTTAGCTGTAGCTTTTATAAACAACAAAAAATATGTATTGTTCAGTCGTTGAACCAGGGACCCTGCGGTCGTGAGTCAACTGCTTTCCAGCTGAGCCACAGCACACACACTAAATCCCCCTGAAAACACTGACTGGACTATGTTTAATCCTGTATTTATTCATTTATGTATTCATGTTTTTATTCCTACATCTATTTATACTTATGACATCTTCCGACCTCTATATAAGTGAGGGTCTGAGCTCTTTTAATTCCATCGTGTCACCAGCGGACCCGGGTACAAGAGGGGTAATATGGTTTTTGTTATACATCCATGGGTATTATGAGCGTTGTGGTTCAACCGATCTGAATCGCTTCCTGAAGCAGTCACGTGGTATTGACAGACAGCGAGGCTTCGTTTGTCATCGATGACGTCACTGGCCCAAAACGATACAAGCCTCGATACATGCTTCACAAAAAGCTTCAGGGATTACTCGACACACGCTCCGAAGCCTTGGCGCAATACGTAACATCACTACAATCTAGCAAAAATAAATCAATGTGTCTTTGTATGTCTGATGTAAACAAAAGCGTAACTTTTAGGATGTGTGTTCATTTGTGAGGCTTGTAGCCCTCACAAAGTGTTCTCCCAATTGGATGGTAGTTGAATATGAATACAAAATATAATTTGAAGGATTCTCAAAGAGCATAGTTATGTTCTTAATTTGCTGTTTCCAAATGAAGAATAAATGAAATATCAGCATAGACTTCGGATGGAAATGTGTAACAAGCGCTGACAACAGTGTCCCATGTCATGGCCATTTCTACTGATCATAATTCCATTGTTGAGGTCTACTAGAATAGATTTATACCGTGCAATTTTCCAAACTCACATTGGTTTCTCATACAGCATCTCTGTAAAGTATGTGTATTCACCGGTATTCACTCTCTGCCCTAAACGGCTTGTTGGAGCCTCTACCCCCCCCCCCCCCCCCTCCCTGTAAGCCCAGTGTGCTCTGATTGGTCGGGACGTTGAGAGGCTCGTTGCTGCGATCTGCTGCAAGGAGTTGAAGCCTGTCCGCTCCTCGCAGCAACGAGCCTCTCGGCGATACAGCGAGAACAAGCGAAATTCATCCTGAGCACACACAAACACTCACAGCCGAAGTAAAAACAATAAGTGTGGCTTGATATTGAGTAAGAAAAAGGTTTATAACGCTGTGAGAATGGGTCTGCGGAGAGCACTTCTCCGCGATCAATCATCAATCAATCAATGTTTATTTATATAGCCCAATATCACAAATGTTAAATTTGTCTCAGTGGTCTTCACAGTGTGTACAGAATATCAGTATGACAATATGACACCCTCTGTCCTTAGACCCTCACATCGTACAAGGAAAAACTTCCAGAGAAAACCCACAGTTTAAAGGGGAACATGGGAGAAACCTCAGGGAGAGCAACAGAGGACAGATCCCTCTCCCAGGACGGACAGACGTGCAATAGATGCCGTGTGTAAATCGAAAAGATAATACATTTACAACTTGGGTAGTCCAAATGTTTGGAAATGTGTGTGTCTATAATAAGAAGATGAATCCACGAGGATGTCAGCAATCTTGTGGGAGCCATCAGGGAAGTAGTATTGCGAGAGTCTGGCAAGACCGCAGAGACAGGTTCAGCCACGACTCGAAGTCCAGGACTCAGATCCAGTGCTCAGGATAGAGGATCCAGGACACACGACCACAGCAACAGGATTAGCCTCGACTCAGGATCCCGGCGTATATATGGACACAAAAAAGAGATTTGGGGGAAACTGGGTTAATCGGAAAATGAGAGTACACAGGTACAAAAAGACGGAGTAAGGTTCCCCCCCCTCCAACAGTCCAAGCCTATAGCAGCTAAACTAACGTGTCTACATACATGCACTCCCTTAGGATAGGTTGAGGGAAAAGGGTAGCAAGTAAGAAGTAGGAAACAGAGGTGGAGAGGCACACACAGGGAAAAAGGTCCCCATTGGAACCTGAATTTGTCAGAGGTAGGAGTGGGTCAGTGACTACGTTCCACACTCCGGGCTAGGCGTTCTCTGCAACCTGTTACCCTCTAATAAACCTCGAGAGGTCATAGAGGGGAAAGGTTTGGATAAAGTTTTAAAAATAAGATCTACGTTTTTAGGATTTAAGTTAAAGAGTAAGAACTAAAATGTATAGGTGAAGAGGCACAACGTAACTACGTCAATGCACTCTTATTAGATTATTTTATTTTATCACTATAAGCTTTATCAAAAAGGAAGGTCTTAAGCGTACTCTTAACTGCCCAATGACAAACTGGAAGCTGATTCTTTGGGCCGAGTACAATGACTTCAGTTTTGGTCGAGTTTAACATTAAACAGTTTAAGGTCATCCACGTTTTTAAGTCCTTGAGGCAGTCTTGAATTTTATTTAGGTGATTGGTTTCATCAGGCTTGATTGATAAATATAGTTGAGTATCATCCGCATAACAGTGGAAATTTACAGAATGATTCCTTATTATATTGCCTAGCGGAAGCATAATTATATAGTGTGAACAAAATAGGTCCAAGCAGATGAGCCCTGTGGCACTCCATGGCTAACTTTGGTTTGCATGGAAGATTCATCGTTCAATCAATCAATCAAGCAATGTTTATTTATATAGCCCGATATCACAAATGTTACATTTGTCTCAGTGGACTTCACAGTTTGTACAGAATATCAGTATGACAATACGACACCCTCTTTCCTTACACCCTCACATCGTACAAGGAAAAACTTCCGGAGAAAACCCCACAGTTTAAAGGGGAAAATGGGAGAAACCTCAGGGAGAGCAACAGAGGAGGGATCCCTCTCCCAGGACGGACAGACGTGCAATAGATGCCGTGTGTAAATTGAAAAGATAATACATTTGCAACATAGGTAGTCCAAATGTTTGGAAATGCATGTGTGCATAATAGGAGGATGAATCCACGAGGATATCCATCCAGGACTTATGATCCAGGACCACAGCCACGACTCAAGATCCAGGACTCGCAATCCATGACAGAGGACCGCAGGATCATCCTTGACTCCGGATCCCGGCGTATATAGACACCAAAAAGAAAGACATTTGGGGATGCTGGGTTAATCGGAACATGAGAGTACACAGGTATAGACAGAGAGAAGGACGAAGTAAGATGTCCCCCGACCAACTAAGCCTATATCAGCAAAACTAGGGGCTTAATCTAATCAGCCCTAACTATAAGCTTTATCAAAAATGAAGGTCTTAAGCGCACTCTTAAAAACGGATAGGGTGTCTGCCGCCCGAACACAAACTGGAAGCTGATTCCACAAAAGTGGAGCTTGATAAGAAAAGGCTCTGGCTCCCATTGTACTTTTAGAGACTCTAGGAACAACCAACAACCCTGCATTCTTGGAACGTAATGCCCTAGTACAGGGGTCTGCAACCTTTTTTGACCAAAAGAGCCATTTTGCTCCTTTTTCCCCAACATTTTTTTGTCTGGAGCCGCAAAACATATTTCATAGCCTGATAGCTAATAAAGTTGTATTTATTGTTATATCAGACAAAAACTACACTTTTTTGCATTTATTAGGCTATTTATTACATTATATAAAACTGTTAACCTCTAATAAGAAACAAAGAACTCCTATAAGGAGAATTAGAAATAATACACAGGCCTACTTTAAAATAAATTAAACACAGCACTTGAGGAGTCATCTGCACATTTGAAGGAAAAAAATATATTATTAAAATGGGCCCACTTTGAAATAAATAAAACATATAGCTGCACCCTAAAAAGAGTTAAAGGTAGGGTAGGTAAGAATGGAGAAACCAGCTCGAGTGCGCTAGAATTTGAAAATACTCAACCGGAACAAACAGGCCTCTTCCTTCAGACTTTCTTACAGAGTCCCTCCTCCAACACACACGAACGCGCACATGACCAATGAGGGCACGAGATAAGTTTGTGCACAGATGGAAGGCTGACAGGCAGGTAGGCCATCCAATCATTTTAGCCCGGCCGGCTAAAATGATTGGTCGTGCTTTTTACAGCGCTACGGCTTCCACAGATGAATTTGTTTATGTATTTATTGTCAAAGCATTTCATATATTCATTGCTATCGGGACGTTAAGAGCATTCCATGGAATATAACAACAACTTTTTTCTGAAATAAACTACATACCCCATTGAATTATGACTGAAGATCGTCAGCTGTCTTCCTCTCCCGTGTTGTTCCTCGACACGTAAAGGCTGCAGCACCTTTGACAACTTCTCTCCACATATCAAACATACCGGTAAACCAGCATCGTTTGCTTTGAAAGCTTATAACTCTGTCCGCACAGAATTAAATCCTGTGTTCCTCCGGTACTTTTCTTTGATTTATCCATAGTTCGCTCATCGAGCCGGGGGTCAGGTTATTCGCCTCCAAGAAAAGGCGCTCGCCCCCTGCCCTAGTAGGACAGTCGGGTATAATGGGTTCTTTAAGGTAAGATGGCACCTGCCCATTAAGGGCTTTGTAGGCGAGAAGAAGAATTTTAAATGATATCCTGTGTTCTATAGGGAGCCAGTGTAAGGCAGCCAGAACAGGAGTAATGTGGTCCCTTTTCCTAACTCTGGTTAGTACGCAAGCTGCAGCATTTTGAATCAGCTGAAGCGACTTGACTGACTTCTTGGTACACCCTGATAATAAGGAGTTACAATAATCCAGCCTTGAAGTAACAAATGCATGGACTAGTTTCTCTGCATCGTTTTGAGGCAAGATATGCCTGATTTTTGCAATGTTACGTAGATAGAAGTATGCGGTCCTTGAGATTGATTTTATGTGGGCGTTAAATGATAAATCCTGATCAAATATAACACCAAGATTCCTTACAGTCTCACTGGAGGCCAAATTAATGCCATCCATAGTTAGTATATCTTTAGATAATTTGTTTCGTAGATTCTTTGGGCCAAGTACAATAACTTCAGTTTTGGTCGTGTTTAACATAAAAAAATGTAAGGTCATCCACGTTTTTAAGTCCTTGAGGCAGTCTTGAATTTTATTTAGATGATTAATTTCATCAGGCTTGATTGATAAATATAGTTGAGTATCATCCGCATAACAATGAAAGTTTACAGAATGATGATTCCTTATAATATTGCCTAACGGCAGCATATATAATGTGAACAAAATAGGTCCGAGCACTGCAATCTGTGGCACTCCATGGCTAATTTTGGTTTGCGTGGAAGATTCATCGTTGACACGTACAAACTGAGAGCGTTCAGATAGATAGGACCTAAACCAGCCTAAAGCAGTTCCCTGTATGCCAACTAAGTGCTCTAGTCTTTGCAATAGGATATCATGGTCGATCGTATCAAATGCAGCACTGAGATCGAGCAAAACAAGAATAGAGACAAGTCCCTTGTCTGAGGCTATTAGAATGTCATTTGTGACTTTAACCAGAGCTGTCTCTGTGCTATGATGTGTTCTAAAGCCAGACTGAAAATCTTCAAATAAATCATTGTTTTTTAAGTAATCATACAACTGTTTTGCGACCGCTTTCTTAATAATTTTTGAGAGGAATGGGAGATTAGAAATAGGTCTATAATTGGCTAAAACCTCTGGATCGAGGTTGTGCTTTTTAAGAAGAGGTTTTATTACTGCAACTTTAAATGATTGAGGAACATAGCCTGATAATAAAGACATATTCATAATATTTAATAAAGAAGTGCTAATTAATGGAAAAACATATTTTCACAGCTTAGTTCGAATCGGGTCTAAGATACACGTTGATGGTTTAGAAGAAAGAATCATTGCATTTAATTGTTCAAGGTTTATTCTAGTTTACTATCTAGTGTAATATTAGAACTTAGGTTTCCGGGAGCTGTTGATAACACTATACTGGTCAAAGGCAAGAGGTCATTAATTTTGTTTCTAAGAGTAACAATTTTATCGTTAAAAAAGCACATAAAATCATTGCTACTGAGTGCTATGGGAATAGAAGGCTCAATCGAGCTGTGGCTCTCTGTCAGCCTGGCTACAGTGCTGAAAATAAATCTTGCATTATTCTTATTATCATCTATTAATGAAGAGTAGTAAGGTGCTCTCGCTTTACGCAGTGCTTGACGGTACTACGATCCCAACGTAGTAGCCCGAAAAACGTTTACCCATTTAAACAGTCGTGGTAGATACCTTGTTTGTTTTAAACATCATAAATACACAAACAACAATGAATATTTACAGGTTGTGTACCCGAATCTCCCGCTGGTCCAAACAAAGTAGGAACAGCATCGTTCTTCAGTGCCCTATGCTGTACATATCCGGCATGAATCGCTGAAAGGTTTGGGAAGCTTTGTTTAGTGAAAGGCTGGCAGAGGGTGTGGCCTCTGGGTATCCCCACGTCAGAGTACCCAGGAAGAAAATGAGAAATCTCCAACGAGGCGTTCTGGGGCAGCATAGACAGGTATTTTCTGTGTTAGAGTTTTACTCCCTACAGGGTGTACTTTGAGGGTTTTTGACTCTGCATACTGTTTACATGCAGAAAAACCTTCATAACATAAAGGGGACAGGTAATAACCGGAAAAGCATGTCATGGGACCTTTAAGTAAAATATATTTGTCGATATTTGTTCAAGATGCTCAGAGCCCTTACTCAGATCTTTATCATCAGCAATGGCTGTTAATACAAAATGCTTTGAGACTTAATCCTAAACCATCGCCTATAAGGTCAATTGTCCTTACTCGCCTGTAATTGTTTTATTTGATTAACGTTGTTGCTGATAAATATAAAATGATGAAATGTGTTAGGTATATACAACACAAATAAATAAAACAAAAGTAAGCAATCAAAGCAGTGTATGCTGCATAACACTGTTACATCTTCTGGGTAACAAATAAAGAAACAACAACAGTAGAAAATATGTTTATAAAGAAGGCCCTGCAGTGTGTGTTGCAACTGAGATGCACCTTAACAAACGTTGCAGTTACATAAGAGTTAGAAATATGGATGAGTGTATGCTTGAGTTTATTAATTTATTCTGAACTGATATTCCGTGGCATGTCTGGAATGTGTTGTTGGTCCACAGTATACGTAACAGGATGTTGGATGGTGGGTGTTCTCTGACTCATCGCTCATCTCACTGCTCTCTCACCACTCACATTTCTATCTGATTATCTGCTGTTTGTCATGATGATTTACAGCATTATAACTATATTAGTATATCATTAGATTCAATTTTTTCACAAATTAAATAAACCATGATTTTGTGAGTAATGAGAAAGGCTATTTTGCTATCTCTAAAACTGGGGGGGGGTTACGTATTGTAACCCTAGTTATATAAGCACAGGCGGAGCCCTCTACTGGACTCTATAGGTACTACCTCTTAACCATACTATGCAAGCATTCACCTACTTAGATATCTATAAATGTAGCCGGCCCCTCGGGGCGGGCCTACCTGAATGCGTGCGCAAGCCCACCGTATATAAGGCGGCCACGCCTCCTGACTGTCACCCTACACCCTCTTCAGTGAGCAGCAGAGGTAGCTAAAACCAGCAGCATGGCCTACCTTGGTCGTAGTCTGGTCAAAACTGCTCTTCAATGGCAAAACGATAAAAGCGCTGCTGAAGTTAATCCATAGGTTAATCCAATTTGTCTGTGTCCCTTTTAAATGATTTCTGATAATCCATAAGCAATAAACCCTGCTTTTCCGTTTCCAGTTGTCAGAGCGAGAGATGGCTTCACTCTCATGCAAAACGACACGCGCACAGCCCCCACCTTTTTGTGTTTACGTTGGTGTCTATGTGAATACTCCCCTTCGATTATATTGGCTCTATCGGTCAGAAAGAGATGTCAATCACCAAAATCGACCAATGGGTTCCAGAGAAACGGTAAAAACGCTCATTTCCACCCAAATCACAACGTGTTATTTAGTTGTGCTAAACCTCTCTAAAAAGGTCAAATGTCACTTGTTTTGCATCACTCTCGATACAGGGTACTAATTATATGTTATAGTTTGGATTCCTAAAGCTTTTAGTCCACCTTACCATCATTCAAGGGTGGTTTTCACTATAAGTAATGGTTTATTTTTGGACAGACACTACTATTAAAAAATGTTTACTATGTTCAATCTGAATTTACTTTAAAATAAAAATAAAAATCTATATTGATTCTGACTTTTCTACATTCAACTAAAGGGGTTTATCATTGCTTTGAGAACAAATATTATTAATTTACCCGTTTTAGAATGGAACTCATTTTCGAGCCTGAGACCTGAAAAACAGGCTGAATGGAGGAGGAACGCTGCAAAGCTGGAGTGAGTACCCCAGTTTCAGTGTCCTGTCCATCCATTCAGTACACAGCTAAGCTTCCATTCCCCATAAGATTGTGTTTGGGGACCTGCAAACAGCTGTGGAGTCGCAGCTTAGAAGCTGTAGCACTCTCTGGCGGCCCACTCCGCCGCCAAACCTTCCATAAAAGGAAGATTAGCTCATGGGGGGCTGACACAGAAAGGGCCGATTTTCTACAGAGGTCATTGAACGCACCACGGCACGCCCTCGGGGGGCCGCACGCCCTGCCATAACGCCGTATTCACACAGACTGTGAAATGCATCAATCGGAGCTATTACACTAGGCGAGGTGTGTTTTCTGCAACACGCCGGCCATAATCTCCCTGCACCCGCATAGCGCTTTGACAGCACTTCTTGCGGTTAATCACACTCACATGCACGCGCCCACTGGCTGCCTCCTTTACTGGAGTTACAACTGGGGCGGCGAGTGGGGAATTGTGTCTCATAATGGGTGCCCAATTAACATCGTATGTAACGGATCTTGCTCATTTCAACGAGACATTATGGGGAATTGCTGAGAGAGATGACTTTACTCTGGGATGAATGCAATCGTTTTTATTGAATGCATTTTTCACACACACATCACTCTAGAACTAGGGTTACAATACATAACCCACCGTTCTTCTGCAGAGGTCCCTGAACGCACTGAGGCCACTCCCACGGGGCCGTGCGCTGTGTTTCACAGTCAACGGTGAAACGCATTAATCGGAGCTATTATACCAGGCAAGGTGTGTTTTCTGACAACAGCACGCCGGCAATAGCATCTCTTGAACCCACACAGTGCTTTGACAGCATTTTCTGTGGTTTATTCAACTCACGTGCGCGCGCCCACCTGCTGGCTCCTTTACTGGAGTTTACAGCGGGGCGGCGAGTATGGGACAGTATTCTGTCCTCTGAGGATGAGCAAGAAGCAGCATACGGCAAGCTGCGACTACTCCTCATCCACGTGACCAAGGAAATCGATCCAAAGAGCCCTTCCGTAAACACGGGGGCTCCCAGGAGATCACGGTGTTTTTGGAAAGTGCCATGTGGCGTGATCCCCCAACACAACCCTTGTTTATTTGCAGCCGCCCTGCCATGCGGCAGTGGGGCAGAGGTTCTCTGCCCAGCCTGCTGCCTGCAGGGAGCAGATGGCCACACTCTGCCGCCATGGTCCTCACTTAGGGGGAAGTACAGACCTGGGCGGTGGACTTCCATGGACGCCCGACCCGGAAGTGCCCGACAACGAGAAGTCCTTGTGGAATGTCGAACGTGAAGGGTCGAACATGAATGGCACCGCCTCGGCCATACCCTGGTCCCCCAAACACTCGAATCAGAGGTGGTGGGGACCAGCGCCGGCTATTAAGCCAGGGCACGAAGGACAGGCCGGTGTCTCTAGAAGTGGCGACTCCATGAAGGTATGATAACTCTTTCTTCTTCTTTCAAACATTTTACTTTCTCTGCTTCAGTTGTTGCTCGCTCGCTGAAGAGAAAAGGATGACAGTCAGGAGGCGTGGCCGCATTATATATGGTGGGCTTGCACACGCATTCAGGTAGGTCCGCCCTGAGAGGCCGGCTAAGTTTATAGATATCTCAGTAGGTGAATGCTCGCATAGTATGGTTAAGAGGTAGTACCCGTAGAGTCCAGTAGAGGGCGAACTGTGGTTTTGAACGGACAGAGTGAAAGTTCTGGTTCTCGATCCAGGAACAATTTCTGATAAATTAATGAGAGTGGTTTTTCACCAGATAGTTGCTGCTATAGAGAGCAGGCACAGCTCAAACAGTCACTCGGTTATTTATTTGTGCCCGTAGGTAGATTCTGTTTGCAGAGAAAAAGACAAGGGTTCCATCCTGACACTAAAAACAGACACAAACATCTCTAATAAAAGGACTAGTAAAAGTACAAGTATACAACCAAATCTCAAAATATTTTAAAAACATTTTTAAGAAGGAAAACACTAGTACAAACATGTACATTCAAAATTCACAAATAAATAAATAAAAATAGGCATCTGTGTGACGCTCCTATGATGGGAGTCATCATCTAATATGGAGCTGGATAACCGCTTTAACTGCCTGAGGTACAGGGTCTCCAGTTTTAGCTGTGGCTCACCAATCAGCCTGCTGGACCACTTTATGATCAGACTCAAACCATGACATTAGTGAAAAAGACAGAATTGACTCGATAAAATCACGATAAAACATGATCATCATGGTTTTGTCAATGTTAAAATAGGACAGTTTCCTAAGACAGTACAAACGCTTGTGCCCCCTTTTGCACACAGCTTCACAGTTTGGATCAGAGCTCAATTTAGAGTCAATAATTGTCCCGAGATATTTGTATGATTGCACAAATTCTACTTTCTGATTCTGGATTGTTAAGACTTCATGTATGTGGGGATGTCTTCTAAAATCAATGATCATGTCCTTGGTTTTGCTTATGTTCAGTTGTAGATAGGACTCCTCACACCACCTGACAAATTCGTCAATGACAGAGCCGTGGCTGGTCTCATTGCCCTGGAGCTAACAATTACAGAGTCATCTGCATACTTTAAAATAGTCCTATTTTCCCACCCTTTGACAGTGGCATCCTCCACTCCTCTGTGTGGCCTGTAAGCAAACTGCATGGGATCGAGTGCATGCTCAGTCTTCCTTAAGATTTGCTCTGACTATTTTTTCCAATGTCTTCATTAGAATTGATGTAAGTGCAACTGGTCTAAAATCATTAAGAGATGGGGCCTCTGGATTTGGGAACAGGGACTACCACAGTATCCTTCCGAACCTTTGGCACATGCTGTGTCTGTAAAGACATATTAAAAATGTAGTGGAACACAGGGCTAAGTTATTTTGCACAAAGTTTAAGTAGACGACCGCAGATGTTGTCAGGTCCATGACTCTTATTTATTTTTACTATACGGAAGGCCTTTTCCACTTCCCTCTGATCTATGTTCAAATGCTTATTGTCTCGAAGTTTAAGCTTCAGTTCAGATTAGGGCCGGGACTCGATTAAAAAAATTAATCTAATTAATTACAGGCTTTGTAATTAATTAATCGCAATTAATCACATTTTTAATCACATATAAATATTTGACCTGAGAACAGTGAGAAGCAATTTTTTTCACATGGATTTTAGTATACCATTGAATAATGACTGAATACATAAGCTTAAGCAACAAAACATTGTTTATTTTTTTCAAGGATGTACTTAACCAAGACCAACAGAAAAGTGCAATTTTTGCCATAAAGTGTAGCAATAGCATATTTAGGAATATAGTACATTTAAGAGATTCAGGTAGCCTATAGGTAGGTAGACCTTCTGTAAGCTATAACACTTTGTTTTTTAAGTATAACACAATACTTTCAAGTACATTCAGAACATTGGAAACCCTGACTATTAAAAAACATCTCTCTGTTGCTTCAGAGGCCATAACAGACTTTGTTGATTTACCAACAGTTGATTTAAAAAATCTAATCAATTTCAGTCCAACTCTCTCAATAACCTTGGCCGAAACAATAAACAGTTCAACATAAAGTGCCAGTTGCACCAACTACATAATAAATAGTTCAACATAAAGTGTACTGTACCATTTAAAATAAAATAAAAAAGTGCCAGTGATTGATCTCAATCCCTCCTATTCTTTCAATATCCTGATGAAAAATAAAATCTCTCTGTTGCATAGGCCACTGTTTGATCAACGCGAATTGGGTGTGGGTCCTTGTACTCCGAGTCGGGCTAACGTCCACGCTAGCTTCCACGCTAGCTGCTATAGGTTTTGCATTGAGGTGATACTTGAGGCTTGATGTGCTGCGGTGATACGCAAATTCCTTTTAGCATAATTTGCAAACAACCGTGCTCTTATTGACGCTTCCATCCGTCCGTTTTTTAAAACAAAATGTCCCATCCACGGGGCCAACCAAAGCGGTCTCATCAGCTTGTTTGTTCATGTTTGACTATTGTTCACTGTGGTTTGTTGTTGTTTGAAGTCATAAACGTTAGTTGGTGCTCCAGTATAATCGGTACCCCTGAAACTCATCCAGTGAGAAACGTTCCGCGGTGCAAAAATAAGTGCGATTAAAATGCATACATTTTTTTAAGGCGTTAATTTTTGTGTAATTAATTAATCTTAATTAACGCGTTAAAGTCCCGGCCCTAGTTCAGATATATTATTACTGAAATCAAATGTGTTAAATCGAGAAAAAAAAAGATTTAGGGCATTTGCAAACTCAACATCTGAATTAAAGCCATTCAGAGTCACATGGCAGCTATTATTTGTTTCCCGGAGGGCTGTTATGGTTTTCATGCTACTCCAGACTAAGCCCAGGTTGTTTGCAGCCATTTTGTTTTGTAGTTCAGATTTAAAATTCTGTTTAGCTTTCAGAATTTCTATTTTAAGTTCCCTATTAGCATTATGCAGATCAGAGGCACTTCCCTGTTTAAAAGCTTTTTCTGAATGCTGGACTTAACCGCCTTGGTCACCCATGGCTTGTTATTAGGGTATATTTTGACTTGCTTACACAGAATAAACATGTCTTTACAAAAGGCTGTATATGAGCATGTTACATCAACAAGTTCATCGAAGTTGGCACCACAAGACTCTTTAAACATATCCCAATCAGTGCAGTCATAACATTCCTGCAAACAGGCTACAGATTCTTTTGTCCAGACATTTATGTCCTTTGGCAATGTTTTCACTCGCTTCACAACTGTTTTGTATATGGGCAGTAAATGCACACAGTTATGATCGGCAGAGCCCAGTGGGGGTAATGGGACTGGCTTATAGGCTTCCTTTACTGACCCATAACATAGGTCTAATGTTTTATCCGGTCTGGTGGGACAGGAGACATATTGATAAAAGTCAGTGAGTGTCTTTTTAAGGGTCACATGGTTAAAATCCCCAAGTATAAACATTTTGTTAACTGAAGCTATTTTCCAGAGCAACTTACAATTAATGCAATAAATTAAGAGGATACAAATCCTGCAAGTATACTGTAGGCATTACACAAGCCAAACCATTGAAATTGCTTCTGCATTGACTTCAAAAAGCCAAACTGAAAGTGCTACATACAGATATGAGATCTTTTTTATTTTGTTGTTCCACCATATTGAACCTATGCTAGCAAACAAATACCTTGCTTGGTTATCGGCTAATGGTTACCCAAGCCAAAAAAACATTATGATATCACTAATGCCCCTTTCACACCAACGCGTTTTCAGCTCCGGCTCGGAACTGGAGCCTGAAAAGTAAAGTTTTTTCCTATTCACACCGCAGCGGCGCCGCCTCTTAGCCCTGGAATCCGGTTCACTTCCAGCTCCAAAAAATTGTCGGTCTAGAGCAGGGGTCGGCAACCCGCGGCCCTCGAGCCGCATGCGGCCCTTTAAGCCCTCTGCTCTGGCTCCCTTGAGCTTAGACAAAAATAAGAAGGAAATAAAATAAAAGTAGGACTATTTATATTTTGTTGCATGGTTGAAAATGTTTCGTATCTTGTATTGTGAGGTGATACTGTGACACATAAATAAAAAAACGAAACGGTTTTAATTAGGTCAACTAAAATATGCGTCACATCCTGCTACGGTCCCGCGCCAGCCCCTTTTCCTGCAGGTGAATAGAGAGGCAAAGTCCCTCCCCTTCCGGGAGCCTCCATGGGACCCCGGAAGCGGACAATTATATATTGAAGTCAATGGAGAGAGAAAAGTTAACTTTTCATCCCGTTTGAATTGTGCCACGAATGACACATATGATGTTTGACAATCTTAAACAATCATTTCCATGTACAAAAAGTCACAGTTTGTTGTAAAACTGTTGAAATATAAGACTATGAAAAATACACAACTAGAAAGACTACAAATCCCAAATCGCATTCTGGGTCGCGTAAGTGATGTCATAGGCGATAATGCTCCAAGACTGGTTGGACTCGCAATTAAAGCAAAGAAGAAGAAGAAGATCTCATAACTGATTTATTTCCTCCAATAAATATAAGAGATTGCTCCAATAAATTCACTTTTACAAGATGCCTGTGTGATTTGTACCAGGTTGTAATCACAAAAGTGATCATACCACTTGCTCGTTCTATCGCTTCCCGTCTGGTGAAAGGACCAGGACCAAACATATCAGGTAATATACATGTTTTGCCTGGAACATAGTCAAGTTAGCTACCTAGCTGGTAGCGAGCACGTTAGCATTACATTACATTACTTAGTCTTGTCATTTGTATTAGCCATAACATGAAGTAAACCGAAATGTTAAACAGTAAGAGTAGTCATGATGGTAAGTATTTTGTGAAACATTTGAAGAGTAGCCTATCGCCCCCTCCACCAGGTGCTAAGGGGGCGGAGGGTAGGCTAACGCCACATTAGCATCGGGGATATTTTCTACTTCATGCTATCTGCACAAATGGTTAACATTGAACATTAAAATATCAGGCAGTCGAAGGAAGGCAGGCAGGCAACTTTGCATGACATTCTTCTGGACGTCTTTCATTGTGTAAAAGAGATAATTATTCAGTGTTGTTACTTTAAAGTGTTGTTACTGACCTTTTTCTCTTTTATTTTCTTTACCTCACCTGTAACTGCTGAGACCCTGAGGAACATGTACACTGGACTGACCTGCTCTGGCCACCTGATTTTCCACTGTACGTAATCAGGGTGTCCGCGGGGTCTTAAAAAGTATTAAAAGTTGATAAATCAATTTAGTGAAAAATAAGGCTATTAAAAAGTATTAAACGGCATTTTCCAAGGTATTAAGAAGGTCCACAGCAACGACAACATCCCTTTTAATTTACTGAAACGACATGTCGGAAATCCCCTCAAGACGGCCCCATGCATAGCGCGCCGTAAAATGCCGCTTCTTATTTTAAGTTTTGTTGCCTTGCCCCGCTCTGTGGGGAGGAGGGGAGGGGAGAGAGTCTGTCGATGGGGATCAAAGCTGTCCGGTCCCACATGCTAAGTGCTAGCCAGAAAGCCGCGGCGTTTAAGTCCCGACTCTCCCGATGGCCAATCCGTGCCTCCCCTGACTGTACGTCGCTCACACAAACCGCTGCAGTGCAGGCTCTCTGCACGGAGGAGCCTCGGAGGATCTGCGGAGTCCGGGTGATGCTGCTCCTCCAAGGAAGAGACACATGTTCACTAAGCCAAACTATATCCGGTCACAGAGATCTGCTATTTTAAAGTAAAGTCAACACATATCGACCCTAAATATAGTCTATATTAAGAACGAGAAAAGTCTTAACATATATATCGTTTTTTGAAAACATATGACAAATGTGTGAGGGTGATGACGTCAGAGCATCGTCCTATGCCCCGGACAGCCCCAGCCCAATTTAACCCCTGGGTATTTGTGAGGGAGCTCCTATGGCATTACCCCGCTGAAGCTCACCAAAGTTTAATATATTTCATAGTTCAAAGTTTTGTCAATTGTTTTGTTTATTGGTCAAATACTGGTTTCTGAGGAGTTTTACTGGAATGAAAGAGCACAGAGTACAGAAGCAACAAAGCAGCATACTGCATTAAACCTGACCTTCACAGAGAGGTTGAAGTTCATGTGGAGAAGAGGCTTCAGTAGTCTGTCTGCACTCTGTTTAGTTTTGCTATCTTACAATCAATATAGTAAATGTGAGGTAAAGTGTGTTGCCAATGTAACCGGTTAGATCTCAAAGTTGCGATGAGGTCTTAAAATGTTTGGAAAGGGTCTTAAAAAAGGTCTTAAAAGGTATTACATTTGACTTCAGGATTCCTGCATATACCCTGGTAATAGTTTTAATTTGGTTATGGTATATTATTTATATACATCAAAGGCACAATGCACCCCCCAGAGACACACATGTATTGAGTGTGATATTTTGCATTGGTCATGTGAAATCATCTTTACATACTAGAAAGCTGTAGGAGCGGCAACTTGTTTTGAAATTGAATTTTTAATATCCGATAATAAAGTTGATCTGTTTTCTTTATTCTTCTCTCTTCCCAGCTCCATCCATCACCATTCTCTGTTCCTGCAGGTCCTGCTTGCTAATCAATGCTCATATATTTTTACACAATTACAAATAAAGTCAATGTATTGTATGACATGAAGTTGTGCTTCATTCTGAGTCAATAATAAATGCATTCTGCCTTCAACTGCAAAATGATTGTGGACTGCACCGACATCCATGTAGCTACCCCCCAGTAAGATGAACCAAGCAAAGTTGACACTCAACATACAGCTGTGCTCTTAAGTTTACATGAAGAATTTGTGAAATATTGGTAATAACAGGTTTAAATGATTATTAGTAATTAATTATATAATTTTCTCATTGTAGACGAGCAGACAGGGAGCCAGATGAGAAAAGCAGAATATGCAGCTGCCATTTTTCACATGGAAAAGAGAAAGGGCCAAGTGTATTTGAGTGGACAAAAGAGAAATCCCAAATACGAAAAAATAAAATTATACAATTTACAGATGTGTATACAAATATATATATCCTATATACACCATCATGTATAATGATGGTGTATGATGTAGAAGGAAGTGTGGTAGATAACAAGTAAATATAGAGTTACATACAGATCCATGTTAAAGCAAAAGATGGAATAACTAAGAAGCACGCAGTATAATAATAATTACATGCAACAATTAAATAACTGCTCAGCATCTCCACCACAATCCCAATCTGCTGTGTCCTGTTTTCCTCCCCTCTGCATAACACCCCATCACACATACGAAACACAACGCAGAGTCCGAGGGTGTTAGGAGTATGTTTATTTAAATGTCCTCCTCTCTACTGGCCAACACGGAGCATATGCTGGGTGTAGAATTGTTCCAGGAGGAGGAGATTTCCATGCCATGCAGGGTCTTTGGGGATGGGGATGATGATCGCCTCCTTCATGGTCCACAGTAGCAGAGACTCCGGTCTGTGAAGTGCAGCTGTTATATAATATACAATACATTTTTGAAAAACATTTGATCAACAAAAAACGATTTGGTCAGGATCTAGAGTAAGTGTGTAATTTATTAATTAATCAATGCTCTCTACATTAGGAAAACACATACCAGTGTACCAGAGGGAGTCACACACAGCTGTGCCTAGATAACCAAAGAAATTGACAAGATAACCAAAATCCTTGAATCTACACACAGCAAATAAACTGAAATGACACAACGAGATGTAAAAAGGAGATCACACATATAGTCAATATAAAACTGGCCGCTTCAATCTGAAGAGCAACTAAAACAAAACAGGAGTGTATCTTGTTCTTGTGAATACTAATGTTATCCACAGCATACACAGATACCACGAAGTTCTTAAGGAGAAAACTAGTTGCTAAAACAAAACAAATTAGTGTACCTTGTTAGCGAATGTTAGCTAGCTGACATTAACGTTAAACATTGCACTCATATTACTCACTGAAACCTTGTAAAGCCGGTCCCGCATGCTGGCTCTTACAGAACCGACTAACTCCCCTTTCGTGTATGTACAGCTCTCAACATCCCCAGACTTGTAGTGATTTTCACCTCGTTTTATACTTTTTCGCCTCATTCTGAAAGAAACAGGTGAAATTTGCTAACGTAACGGCCATCTTTGTGATGGTGACGCTTATTGTGCGAGACCAGAGACCTGTAGTTCACTGAGCGTTTCACACAAAAAAATGTGTAACTTCACAGTTTTACCACACATTTTTTTTTTTTTTACTTGCAAAATGTTCTTTTAATTTGACAAACATCATATGTGTCATTCGTGGCACAATTCAAACGGGATCGAAAGATGACTTTTCTCTCTCCATTGACTTCAATGTATAATTTTCCACTTCCGGGGTCCCATGGGTCGGAAGTAGATGGGCGGGACTTCGCCTCTCTATAACCTGACCCCCCCGGCTCGATGAGCAAACTATGGATAAATCAAAGAAAAGTACCGCAGGGACACAGGATTTAATTCTGCGTGGACAGAGTTATATGCTTTCACAGCAAACGATGCTGGTTTACCGGTATGTTTGATATGTAGAGAGAAGTTGCTGCAGCCTTTACGTATCGAGGAACAACACGGGAGAGGAAGACAGCTGACGATCTTGAGTCATAATTCAATGGGGTATGTAATCTATTTCAGAAAACACTTTTTGTTATATTCCAAGGAATGCTCTTAACATCCCGATAGCAATGAATATATTAAATGCTTTGACAATAAATAAATACACAAATTAATCTCTGGAAGCCGTAGCGCTGTAAAAAGCACGACCAATCATCTGAGCCGGCCCGGCTAAAATAACTGGATGGCCTACCTGCCTGTCAGCCTTCCATCTGTGCACAAACTTATCTCGTGCCCTCATTGGTCATGTGAGCGTTCGTGTGTGTTGGAGGCTCTGTTAGGAAGTCTGAAGGAAGAGGCAGATTTTTCCCGGTTGTTTGTTTTCAAATTCTAGCTTACTCAAACTGGTTTCTCCATTCTTACCTACCCTACCTTTAACTCTTTTTAGGGTGCAGCTATATGTTTTATTTATTTCAAAGTGGGCACATTTTAATTATATATTTTTTTCCTTCAAATGTGCAGAGGACTCCCCAAGTGCTGTGTTTAATTTATTTTAAAGTAGGCGTGTGTATTATTTGTAATTCTCCTTATAGGATTTCTTTGTTTCTTATTAGAGGTTAACAGTTTTATATAATGTAATAAATAGCCTAATAAATGCAAAAAAACTGTAGTTTTTGACTGATATAACAATAAATATGACTTTATTTATTAGCTATCAAGCTATAAAAAGGAGAAAAATGGCTCTTTTAGTCAAAAAGGTTGCAGACCACTGGTCTAGAGCAGTGGTTCCCAACCGGTGTGCCGCGGCACACTGGGGTGCCGCGAGCACTGTCCAAGTGTGCCGCAAAAAAACGTATTTTTATGTTCCTCATTTTTTTCTCACTTAATAAACTTCACTTCATATACACTTTATTTTATTACATGTACAATGGAGTTCATAAGCTAATAAAACATATTGCTCAGATTTAGAAATATTAAACAGCTTCAATTCTCATAATTCACGTCAGCCGTCATTGTTTACGGTGTGCAGAGCAGCTTTTTATCCTCGCGCCAAATAATTTCGAGATGGACCGTTACGTAGTGACAATAAATAAAGAAGCACCCCAGCCCTCAACAACACAGGCAGGGATGACAGAACATGATGGAACAGCAGTGCAAAATAAGTCTAAAATAACATTAATATCAGCCATAAGTTTAAACAGCAGAGCTCAGGATGAACTCGCAGAGCTATCTATGGACCGCTCCCTGAAACTGAAGCACGGGGAACTACGTCTGGATATATTTTGGCTGCTTGTGGGACACGAGTATCCATCCCTCTCAGAGAGTGCCATCAAGGTGCTTTTACCGTTTCCAACCTCCTACTTGTGCGAGCTGGCGTTTTCCTCACTCGCATGTCAAAAACAAGACCCGGACCTGGCTGTCAGTGGAGCAGGACCTCCGCGTTGCGCTGTCCACTATCCCCCCACGCATCAAGAGACTCTGCTCACAAAAGCAGGCACAAGTGTCGCACTAGCACCGTGTAACGGTCTGAGAAATGTTTATGTTTGGATGTTAATTTGTGTGCCTTTCTTATAAATGTTAGATTTATGATTTTGTCAATCAGTAGGCTATTATCTGGATAGCGAAATGCAGAATGTTTCATATGTGGGATGTGGTTGATGAGTCACATGACCACAGTCAGGTCAGAGGGCATTGTTTCATCGCTCCAATTCTATTAAGTTATTATTTAATCTAAGTGATCATAGGCCTGCCTCTTTTGAAATCCAAATGTAAAATAATAACTGTATTGATATGTATTCGTGTTTTTACACAGGAAGGCCTACTATTTTCAGCCAAAACAAAAGAGCCTACTTAGTAGGCCTGTTTATAATATTGAATTCATCATAGAAATGGTGTTGACATTTTTAGTCTGGTTCTTGTTATTATGTGTGAATACATTATTTGTTCTATAAAATATTCTATTCAATTAAATACACATTTAAAAACCAATTTATGGTGTATTTATGGTTTTTAGTTAAAGCTCTGAAGTGGTTTTTAAATCTACAAAAAGTTGGGGTGCCTTGGGGTCGAGAAATATTTCCATGGGTGCCTTGGTAAAAAAAAGGTTGGGAACCACTGGTCTAGAGGTAATAGCTTCGGAGCTAAGAGGGGGCGTCGCTTACGTCTCTCTTACGTCGAGGCGTGCAGGAAACTAAACCCACCTCCCCTGAACATGGGTCGACTAAAGAGTCTCGTCATGCCTGCCTACAAGCAGTAGTGCTTAAAAACACACTTTATAAAGTCAGGCAACACTAACCAGGCTTCGTGTGATTCTGTTTATTTGTACCTTACTTTGACCATCCGTTCACTGTTTTTGATCATTGTGGAGAGAGGCAGAGCTTTTTGTTTTGTATTATAGCAGCTATCGGATGGAATCAATACATGGGCTGCACAGGTTGTCGTGTCCGACTATCACAAGTAGAATCATAATAAAAATACGCCGGTAAAATGTGCCTGTAGAAAACGGTTTATGCCACAATAGGATAGCAATAGCAAGTAGTCAGTTTAGCTTCGGTTGCTATGCTAACATCACCCATTTTATACCAGAGAAACTTTCATAACAGCGTTGTGATGCCAAACAGCCTCAATTCAGACTGACACACATTCACTTAAGGGGAACTGGGGATATGTATCAGCTGCTTCTGTGACAGTCGGACAGTGAATACTTTAGAGCGGCCGCTGCAGTGTGAGCTAACCGGGAGCTAGCGGGAGAATAAACTCCCGTGGAAGAGCAGCCAGCACTGCAGCGGTCGGTAAATGCCGCTGAAACACATTAATATACAATGAACCACAGCACTCTGGAGAAAAGCATAAGGTTGAAGAAGTCGTTATTTAATTTAATCTGGCTTCGTGTGATTAAAAGCAACACGATCATCGACCCGACGCAGTCCCCCATTGTTGTTGTTGTGGACGCCGTTGGGGAGCAAATCAGAGATGTAAACGGTTACGTCATGACGCAGCAGAGGCAGCACCAGTCGGGCTCTGGGCGGTGTGAACAAAGCGGTAGCAGAAAAGGGAAACCGGAGCTGAACCAAAAAAGCTCTAACTCGGAGCTAGAAAGGGAAAAGCGCTGGTGTGAAAGCCGCAAAAGTGACCAAAATCAGATTAGCTAATTTTCAGACAGGTTTTTATATAAATGGATCAGGACAAAAAGAGTGCGAATATTATTATTTTTTATTATTCAGCATGGAAGGAGAGTTGGTGGTATATAATCACACCCAGATTCATTGCAGTCCGAGTCGGGGGAAAAGCATTGTTTACCAGGGCAGTTTGCTTGAGAGAAAAACAGCATAGGAAATGTTGGAAAGACCCCTGCTTCTTTCTGAAAAAATACTGTTTTGATCCTGTTTAAACCTTGGCCGTGTTTGGATCGCCTTAGGGCTCAGTGTGAACTTTTTTATGCTATGAACTTTAATTAAAAACCAGATACCAGAGCAGGGTCACCAGTGAGCTCCTACAAGTGGAAGTCCTTTCAAGCCAATAACTGCTGGACTGTTTCTCTCAATAAAAAGAAAAGTGGCATTTTTGATAGATGAAAGGGCCTACTCAAAGTTCTGTTTGCACTTATTCTTAAAGTCATTATTTAAAAGAATACAAATTAAGTTCATCCTGAAAGAACTAATTGTATTTATGAAAAAAAAAAATCTTTGCAGTTGTTTTGCAAGTTCAATGTCTATGTAAGGTTAAATTCCCCATTCTTTCAAAATCGACAAAAGTATTGTTGATTTTATTTGAAAGATGTGGATCAAACAACAATGTATATTGTGGAAGCTTGTAGCAAAAAGTCAATACATGACCAGGGACTTTACTGATTTGGTTCCGCCTCAAGGCTCTCATCAACCTTGATCCCAGAAGCAGTTGTTTTTAGAGAAGAAGCTAATTTGTGAACAAATTGAGCATTTAGCTTAAGAGGCAGATACTTCTCTGGAAATTTTAAAAATCAATGTTGCATGACCAGATACACAATTTCAAATAAATGCAAATTATCCTCTTTAACTATAGAATGTCAATAAGCAATTGTTTGGAGCATATTATATGCGATTGAAAATATGTCTGACCCCAACGTGTTTACACCAACAGTTAGAAAAGTGTTATTGTTGTTGAAGTAAATATGGAGCCACGGGGGTTCTCCCTCCATGCTGAGGCCAGCCGGCTGACAGCTGAATGCATCCTAAAACCCAGCCTCTGGGAGTCTGCCCTCCTCCTGTATCATGACAACGAGTTTCTAGATTCCACCGTAAACACACCCATTCATATAAAGGTGTAAAGGTACAGTCACACACCAATCAAAGTAACACAATGCAAAACCTGTGATTGTAGCTTGGATAAAAGCAGCAAAATCACTACCGCTAGTGAAGCTTAGCGATCCTGCTAAGTGAAAAAGTGCAGACATGTGCACACTGCTGGTGCCAATGGACCATACACATGATCCTGTGGCAGAGGTGGGAGAAGTACTCAGATCTTGTACTTAAGTAAAAGTGGAAATACCTGAGTGTAAGTGAAGCAATACTCTATTACAAGTAAAAGTCTTGCATTCAAAATATTACTTAAGTAATAGTACAAAAGGTATAGCATCAAAATATAGTTAAATTACCAAAATTAAATTTCAGAATAATATATATGATATGTTTTATAATGATTGATCATTAAGTTGTTATCAAAGCTGGTAAAGGTGCAGCTAGTTTGAATGACTTTGTATACTGCAGGGTAGCTTGTGAATTTGCTCCAGGTGGAACTAAAGTCTGATTTAACACTTGATTATATTTCACATCATTCATCCAAATCTGTAAAGTAACTAAAGGTATTAAATAAATGTAGTGGAGAAAAAGTACACCATCTACCTCTGTAGCAAAACATGGAAATACTCAAGTTAAGTACAAGTATCTCAAAATGTTACATGAGTACAGTACTTGAGTAGATGTACTTAGGTACTGTAGACCAGCCTTTCCCAAACTCAGGGTCGCGACCCAAAATGGGTCGCGGACCCGTTTTGATTGGGTCGCCATGTTAAATGCATTGCGACACACACACAGCGTCAGAGCTGATGGCTGCGTTGCAAATACAATTTTTTTAATAATTTTTGTATTTTATTTTTTATTTTTAAAATGAAATTATGCAATATAGAATTGTACATTGAATGATTTAATTTTCTAAATACAAATAAACAAAAAATATTGTATTTGTATCAGCTCTGACGCGTCCCCCGCGAAAGTTTTCGCGCCGTCTGTTTATTGTTTATTGTCTGTTGATTAATTCCGATCGTACATGATGGCAAAAAGACGATACAAAGAGGAGTTTTTAAACGTTGGCTTCACAAAAGCTGTTAGAAATGGAGAGGAGCGGCCTCAGTGTGTTTTATGTGGAGAGGTGCTGAGTAACGAAAGCTTGAAAATGAACAAATTGGACCATCTCCAAACAAAACATCCTCTGCATCGGGACAAATCGAAGGATTTTTTCCTCTGCAAAGAAGAGTCGTTCAAGAAGCAGTGTTTTGATGGCGGAAAAGTAAGTCCCTCATTTTAATCATTTGTTTTGTGTGTTTGTGAGTTTGTCAGGGTCTGTTGTGAAATTGTTTCGTTAATGCAAAGTTGGATGAAATGCAGACTGAGCCCCGGAGCAGACCGCCAGCTGCGCGCTCCCGCGAGTCCACTTCATTCTGCAGCGGCACAGAGCGATGTTTCAACTTTTACTAGGCTGAAATGTTTTTATAACGGCCGGGAGAAAAACAGAGAAACAATAACCACAGGAAGATTAGAGGGAAAGTGGCAGGTAGTATGAGAAGGAAAGCGAGAGAAAGCTTTTTTCACTGCAGCCGCACGGACGTGACTGCTGCAGTGTGATGAACAATACATATGGGGGTTATTCCCTATCTTTATTCAAGAGCGTGGTCTTTAAATTTGAGAGCATACTTTATTGATTTCAGGTTCAGAATATGTATTGCTTTCCCTCAAACCCTGTCCTCAGACTCAAATAGTGCCTGCTTGCACTTATGGCGCATTTCCACTGCAGCGGGTAGCTCGCTTTAAGCATGCCGAGCCGTGCGGGGCCCGTTTTTGGTTTCGTTTCCACTTGGCCTAGTACCGGCTAGCGGGTCCTAATTCACAGTATTGAGTATGTAAGTCGCTTTGGATAAAAGCGTCTAACAAGTAACATGTAATGTAATGCGCTATAAATGCGGTTGCCAGGTCCACATTGGGTATACAGCGTACGCCGGCTGGTGTTAAAAATCACCCAATAACCCACCAATGTTAATGATGATATCTTCTCTGTTATTTTCAGGCATTCAAAGGGAACAGAGGGCATCCTATCAAGTCAGCCTCCACATTGCCAAAGCAAAGAAGCCCCATTCCATCGGGGAGCAGCTGATCAAGCCTTGTCTTAAAGATGTGTGTCTCTCTGTCTTGGGTGAGGATGCAGCGAACAAAATTGAGTCTGTCCCACTCTCAAACAACACCGTTGCATCCAGAATCAAGGATATGTCAGCTGACATCCAAAAAACAGTCACAGAGGAAATACTGCAGCACAAATTATTTTCACTGCAGCTAGACGAGTCTGTGGATGTTGCTGGGATTCCCCAGTTAATGGTCTTTGCCAGGTACATTAGTGGTAAAGATATCAAGGAGGAGTTCCTATTCTGTGACCAGCTGCTCACAACAACAAGGGGAGAGGATATTTTCAGAGTGGTGGACACACATTTGAAAGAACTGAAATTAGAATGGGAAAACTGTATAGGGTTTTGCACTGATGGTGCAAGGAGCATGACTGGGTGCAGGTCTGGTTTTGTGGCTCATGTACATAAAGTGGTCCCAAATGTGAAGGTAACACACTGTATTATCCACAGGGAGGCTTTGGCTAACAAAGCATTGCAACAGGACTTAGGTGATGTTCTTGATGTGGTTGTTAGAGTGGTAAATCTAATACAAAAGCGACCACTACAATCAAGGCTCTTCAGAGAGCTCTGCAAGGAAATGGGGGCAGAGCATGAGCACCTACTCTTCCACTGTGAGGTACGGTGGCTCTCCAAGGGAAAAGTTCTACAGAGAGTGTGGGAGCTGAGAGAGCAGGTCATGGTTTACCTGAAAAATGAGGACGCTAACCTTGCCAAGCATTTTGAGGACACGCGCTGGTTGGCAAGATTTGCCTACCTTGTGGACATTTTTAACAAGCTCAACATGCTGAACACCAGCCTTCAAGGAAAAGAGAACAGCATATTGGATCTTGAAGATGGAATACAAGGATTAGAAGCACACCTTGGTCTGTGGCATTCCCAGCTGGTTGTAGGAGAACTGGCAATGTTTCGTGTCCTCACTGCCTACCAAGTAAGCACCGGTCTTCCCTTGAGTGACTCTGTGAAGCAAAACATAGTCGAGCACTTTTCTCAACTACAGGAGAACTTCAAGCGGTACTTCCCTGAGTCACAGAGAGCTCAAAACCTTAAGTGGGTGAAGTTTCCCTTCCAAGCTGTGCCATCACAAGACCTGGGTCTCAGTCAGGCAGAGTTAGAGGCACTGGTCACACTGCAGGTCAACAGGGGCAGTAAGATGCTGTTTGAAACAACCACTTTGGCACAGTTTTGGGTTGCTCATTTCCAGCAGGATGTGTTCTCCTGCTTAGCTAAGATAGCTGTAGAAGTATTGATACAGTTTGGCACCACATACTTGTGTGAATCTGGGTTTTCTACTTTAGTATACCTGAAAAACAAATACAGAAGCAGGCTAAATCCTGAGCATGACCTCAGATTGGCACTGTCAAAAACCCAGCCCAGAATAGATCTGCTGGTTGAAAACTTCAACCAGCCACATACCTCTCATTAGATGTAATTGTTATTATATTATATCATGTATCAATATATGATATAATACCCCTTCTAGCATGTCAGATGAGAACATATTGTAAATAAGTCAGTAAAGTTAATCAGTTGCCAATTGTTGGAGTTTCTTTGTCTCTCAGAGTGTTTTACAACAGCTCTGTTCATTTAAAAGTGTGTGTACATAGTTTTTGATCTAGTGACAAACTTAATGTTGCACTTCTGATAATTTAAATGTGGTTTCACCTGTGATGTACTGTATACTGCACTTCCTATAGTTAGTGTTTTGTCCCTTTCTGTTTACAACATGTTTGTTCTTTGTTCATTTAAAATACTTTAAAATGGTGTGTACATCATTTTTGAGCTAGTGACAAACTTAATATTGCACTTTTGTTAATTGTATCATTTAAATTTGATTTGTACTGTATATAGTTGACTGCAGTTTCCATGTTTCGTCTTTTTGCTTTGATCCTTATTTTTTCTGGGCAAGCTCAAAGGGAAGGTTGTTATGGTGAGAAACCTAATTGCTGCGAAGCACTTTTATAATTAAATAAACATTTTCATTTACATTTTAAATTCATGGTGTGTTGCATTCTTTGTTTATAAATGTAGATATTATGGAAAATCTTCATTTTTTTTTTAGCTTGGGTCCCTTAGGACCACAACATTTCTGTTTTGGGTCTCATGCTGAAAAAGTTTGGGAACCCCTGCTGTAGACCACTGTCCGGAGGACAATTTAAACTGCAAATTGGAAATGGCCCTCGCATTATGGTATGGCTTGTATCGCTCTGCTCAAATCGTTAACCACAGACAGTACACTGCCAACCATCTGACCTCTAGCCTTTATTCGGGGCCACACAGTCTCATAGCCACAGCGATTATTAGCATGTCTTGTTGTAACATCAGTTTGAGGGCAGAACATTGAGGCCTGCTACTACTGGCCTGGTTTCAAGACTGTAGTATTGAACTCTCCACGGAGACCCTCAACTGTGTCAGCATGACATGAGACCCACAGCCGCCCTCACATGGGATAATGTTTACGTATGGCTCTCATTCAGACGAGCCATCTGCTGCGGCGTTTGTACACACCATCATCCTTTGGCACATGGTGTCTTCACTGCGATCATCATTTGCTTTGCTTGGTATTGTGTTATATATTTTAGCAGCTGTAATGATGAAAACATTGACTACCTGCCTTCATAAAGGCAACCGTGAACTAGTCAATATTCCCAGACTTATTAATTTTTTCTCCAGGACTTCATTTAATTTAATTATTGTTTCGCATTGCTCTGACCAGTAACTGTCATTCAATCTGTGAGAAGTGTAACCAGGAGAAATGTGACTTATTTCGTATATGGTTTTTTAATTTATTTTTGTTCGTTGTTAGGTTTGTTAGGCCAAACCTTGCCCTAACTATTTTTTAAAACATTAATTTTTCATTCAAGGTCACTTGAATGGGATTCCTTGGCGTCACTATCAAACACAGTGGGGGCCCTTTAGCGTAGATTTCCAACTACCAGGGAGTCCCATTGTCTTGCATAGAGCCCCTTGAACGTTGGTAATAGATGAGTTGGGATCACAGAGAAATGCTCCCCCCTGACCTATTCTCACAGCGTTTATCAACCTTTTTCTTACTCAATATCAAGCCAAACTTATCGTGTTTACTTCTTTATTTGAATTGTATAATGTCTGACTTTTGTTGCCATCAGTTAGGGGGAGAGTAGGGGCTCAGAATACTGAAATCTGTATTGTTTCATAGTTTTTTTTATTGTTCATTGTCTTCTAATTTTGTATTGTTTTCTAAACCACACACTGTTATTTACTCAACAATAAAACACAATTATCCTTGCGTTTATTTATTTGTTTGATTGTACAATGTCGGACTTTTGGAGTCCATCAGGACCAAGCCCCGAGGAAGTGCGCTGGACTCTGAAGAAAATATGTGTAGTGGCCAAACGGCGGTACTACCATTTCCGTATCAGTCTGTGACATCACTGGGCCCAGAAAGACTTTTTCCCATTGACTAACATTGGAAAAGAGACATCTGTAAATCAGCGGATACATTTTTTTTAACTAAATAAACTACCCAGCACCAACACTTTTATCAAGGGAGTTTATCACAAGAGGTTTATTGTTTAAATAAACTTGTGTGTTTAAGGTTGTGGTTTACCGTTATGGTTTACCTTAAATAGTTATCAATATCAATAATTTCTTATCATGTTAATCTGAAGATGATGGATGGCTACTGCCATATTTGCTAAATTTGCCTCTGTACCTTGACAAGTGCATGTTTCAGGCTTATCAATTAACAACAAGAGGGGTCACAGACATAGTACCAGTACTAAATAAAGCTCTTCTGACCTGAGCTGTCATGTGGGTATATATTAATGCTGCCCATTATTGACACAAGCAATTGACACAGCAGTTTTCACCCATTTATCAATTATATTTTTTAAATGTGATAACACCAATGTGTTTCCCATCCCCTAAACCTCCAGGGGTGTACACAGTTGAATACTGGCAACTTAGAAATATACACATGTATTTTAAAACTACAATTCCCAGTAGAGACGCTCCGTAGAACATGTTGCGAAACACACAAATAGCCAGCATGTGTAGTTCTTCCGGGGTGGGGGTGGACTCGTTCGAATCCTGTTTTGTCTTGTCGTCTGCCGTGGCTGGGCTGCGTTCCATTTTACGTGCCGTCGGTCGGCTGCTTGGCTGGAATCCACGTCTTTCTGGATGATACTTATGGCTGATAAAGCTTATTACTATATTGTTTTGATATTACACCAAACTGATGGGAAAACCCACAGCAACACAGAAAATATGCTCATAACATGACCCAATGCTCTAGTTCAGCGGTGTTCAAAGTGTGAGGCGCGCCTCCCCTGGGGGGCGCCAGAGAGCTTCAGGGGAGGCGCAGCGTGAGAAACAAAATAACGAGAAAAAGACGAGTAAAGTGACACTTGCACACTTTTGGCTGTCTGTGGAGACCGAGTTCCCCCACCTCGCCAAAAAGGCTGTAAAAGTGCTCATTCCCTTCAACTCCACCTACCTGTGTGAGTGCGGGTTTTCCGCATTGACTTTGATCAAAAGCAAGTACCGGTCAAGGCTGCAGCCAGAGGATGCTCTGCGTTTATTCCTGTGTGCATCAAAGACGCAGACTCATTGTTCCCTCTAAAGTAGGGGTGTGTCATAAGGAGGCAAAGTTGACGTTCAGTGTGTTGCCGGGAGCATATAAGGATGTATCCACGATGTTGAACATTTTAAAAATGTTTAAAAAATATGTGTTGAGAACACGGCATGCGAGAATATACGGGTCGTGCTGCAGCTAGATTTGCCTGTACTTTGTAAGAAGGAGTTGGTGACTGATATGCAGTGTTGAAAGTGTGCCGGTCCTACCCGGTCCTTAGTACCGGTAAGAGATTTCCAGGCGGTCCGGAGGACCAGGAAGAATTGACAGCTCCACCCGTGGAATTTATACTACGAAGGGAAGATATTTTGGTTTGGATTACTGGTCTGGGGGAAGTTCGCGAGTGTGTGTGTGTGTGTGTGTGTGTATATACGTGTGTGTGTGTTTGTGTATTTTTGCGTTTGTGCATATTGTGTTTGTTTCCCAGGGAAAACACTAACGAGAAACACCAGCTGTTGTTATGCCTGCTGTGACCTCAAGTTACTCCGTTCTCCGCTTGTAATTATGCCGTTACAAGCTTCTAAGTTGTATTTATCATCTGAATTTGCCGAAACAAGTTTCATATTCTGAAAGCCAAGACTTTGTTTATTTAAAATCAAACAAAACAACCGAACCCCGAAAAACTATTTTTTTACGCAAATCCACATTTATTTTGAAATGAGCCGTTGCGACTTCCGACTGATTTCGATAGAGCGGGTCACATATTTGCTTTTTCCCACTTGATCAGAACAGCGGGAGGAGAAAAGAATGTAGTGACTGAATGACAGCTAGAAAATTAGGCTACGTGGTAATTAAAGCAAAAATGCAAACGACGATTCTTCCGATGTTTAAGAGAAAGGAGAGAGATGAAGAAACTCAGAATGTGCTTAAAATTAGAAAAACAACGCCCACAGATGACACAGGTGATGATGCTTATTTAGCCCAGAGAATGGACATGAACCTGGCCATGATGAATATAATAAGTTAGCTAACTAGCAAACTGTATATCTCTATATGGGGTGCCCAACCAGTCGATCCCCAGTCGATCGCGAGATGTCTAAAAGTAGAACAACAATATTCTGTTTTATCGTTAATGTCCTACAACAGGGGTGGCCAAACTTTTTGGCTCAGGGGCCACAATGATGTATCAATGTGACAGCCGGGCCGGGGGGCATTGTTTGGTTCCGTCTTGATTTATGTCGGGCTGAGGGTTGTTTTAATCTCATTCTCCCGCGCGCGGGGCGACGTCCACGCGCAGCTGCGACGACCAGGGAGGAAGGGACTTTTCGTGGCGCGCGCGGCGTGTGGACAGTGGGGGATAACATAAATAAAAATTGGATCGTTGGATCTTAGACTTTAAGGCTTTAAAGATCAGCGCGGGAACCCTGGCTCATTTATACCAATATTGAACGGGCCGCATTAAACAGATCAACTGGCCGCATGTGGCCCGCGGGCCGTAGTTTGGCCACCTCCAGGCCCGGTTCTACGGGGGTGCATAAGGGTGCATTGCACCCCCAGTTGAATGTTATGCACCCTCACTTGAAAAAGAGAAGGGAGTGAAAAATATTACATATACAATAACAATAATAATAATAATAGTAGTAGTAATATGAAGAAGAAGAATATAGTTGAAAATAAAATAAACCGTAATTGTGGTCAAATAACTATAGTTAATAACCCCCCCCGTCAACGATCGCCGCCGTCTTGGTTCAAAAAAGGTTGGACACCCCTGCTCTATATAGTCAATGGCTATCTTACTCAGAACACAACATGTACACAGCATACTATTTTAACATTAAATATTTTGCTTTGATATCTTCTATTTTAATCTGCACATTGTGGCATACATTTTGAGACATTTTATGTTATTAGTATTTTAATTTATGTAACCAATATTCTGAAAATTCAAAGAAAGACAGAGACTTGTACATTTTTGACTGTCTGCTGAATTTAGTTATACATCTTTATTCTAATTTATAACAGTTGAGGCCCAGAGGGAGGAAGAGGAGACTCAGCCAGAAGAAGTGGCAGCAGGTCCCTCAGAAGCCACCACAGGTGATGCTAGCCCTACTGCATACCGTTCTATATGGAAAGAAGAACAATGTGAACAGTTCAAACAGAAAAATGAATGGATGTATGCTCACAATGGAAGGCTAGGCTGTACCCCATGCCATGATGTGAAGGATCTTGGTGTCATGGCATCCCGTGGTGTTAATATTGCTATTCAGTGGGCTGATGGAAAGATAATCCCAGCTGGTCAATCAAGGGATGTCCAGCTTTCATCACTGCTCAAAAAAGTCTGTGAGCACAAGAACTCTGCAGCACATAATGAAGCAGTCAAGATTCTTCAGACAGCAAATAAAGATATTCTTCTGAACATGAACGCGAGTAGTCAGGAGTCTGTGTTTGAGTCTACTGCCAAGGTATTCATGACAGCCTATTATGTGGCCAAGAACAACAAGCCTTTCACAGACTTTGAGAGTCTGATTGACCTGCATTATGCAAATTCTGCTGATTTAGGGCGTGTTTTGCAGAGCAAAACTGTCTGTGTTGACATAATTGAGCATGTGTCATCACAGAGGAAAAAGGAACTTCTAAGAAAGATAATAGAGACCAAGAGCAAAATCACAGTATTGGCTGATGAGTCAACCAGTGTTGGGCACAAATCAACACTAATTGTGTTCCTGAAGGCTAGTGTTGATGGAGACATGGAGCCCATTGCCTTTCCATTGGACCTGGTTGAGCTGGATAGTATGTCTGCTGCTCATATCAAGGAACAGATTATGGGTTGCTTGCTTAAAAATGGCTTCACTGTTGAGTTGCTGAGATAAATCCTCGTTGGATTTTGCATTGATGGGGCCAGTGTCATGCTGGGAGTGAAGTCAGGTGTTGGGAAGTTGCTCCAGGATGACTTCCCAGGCGTCATACTATGGCACTGCCTTAATCACAGACTGGAGCTTGCTGTTGACCAGGCACTGGATGTGACAGGGGGAATAAAGGACTTCCAGGCATTCATGGACAGCCTATATTCATTATATAGCCAGTCACCAAAAAACATGCGGCAACTGAGTGAATGTGCTCACAACCTGGACTCGCCCTCAGGAGGATTGGAAAAGTGTTCAGTGTTCGCTGGGTAGCTTCTTCATGGAGGGCAGTCTCTGCAGTTTGGCAGTCTTATCCAGCCTTGGCACAACATTTCCGTGAGGCACCAGAGGATGATACAAGGGTCAGCAGAGAGAGGGCCAAATTCAAAGGACTGCTTTCTAAGTTGTGCTCCATCAACTTCCTGAAAAGTCTTGCACTGATGGCAGATGTTCTGACTGAACTTAAGAACTTGTCAGAAATTAATCAGAACAGGAAGACCACACTCCCAAAGGCCCATGACATCATGACGACGTATGTCAAACGCATAGAAAGTTTCAATCGCTACCCAGGACAACATGCAGTTGATGCCAGTCAGGCAGAGGAAGTGATGGAATTCAAGGGAGAGGAGTTAAGAGTTGGCAGGTCTCCCATCATTGACTCTGCTCAGTTCATCCGAGCAGTGGCAGACAATATGAAAGAAAGACTCTTCACAACCACAGCAAACAGAACACAGGCCAGTGTTGCAGCCAACCGAAAAGAGGCTTATAACAGCCTTATCAATGAAATGGCAGTCCTCAACCCTGACAACTGGGACCATGACAATCCTCGATTTGAAGATAATGAGGTGAGGGCTTTGTGTGATGTACTACATGTGAACCAACAAGAGGCCCATCTTGGATTCACAGAATACAAGGCCAGTGGAGGAAGAAACATTCCCAACAAAATTAAGAAGTTGCTCATGGCAGTGGACACACTGTGTCCAAGCAATGCTGACGGTGAACGGGGGTTCAGCACAATGAACAACATCATAACTGAGTATAGGAGCAAACTTACAACAAAAAATGCAGCAAATCTCCTCTTCATCAGCTCTGTGGGACCACCATGCAGACAGTGGGATCCACTGCCTTATGTGAAGACCTGGCTGGGCAAAGGAAGAAGAGCAGCCCACTCAACAAGCTGCATGGCTCGCTGGTACACAGAAGAGGAGAGCTACTTCAGCCCTCGGTGGAAAATGTGGAAAAGTGTGTAGTTTACCTCCCTGAACATGCCTTGCTAATGGTCTGTTAAGTTTTGACACAAGTTGTATGCACAATTGAAAATAAATAATTGACTATACATATTGTCAAGTGTTTCTAATTTCTACCCCAAAAAGGCATTAAAAATGTGAAGTTTGTGTTCAGGGATGCATGAAGCTGGGGGCGGGAGGAGAACAATATGAACCAATGAAGGTCGGGGTAGCATTATAGTACCTGCAAGAAATTCAAACCACTTTCACCCCTGCTGATATGCAAGGAAGAACGTCTGTCCACAGGCTGTTCCAACTTTAACAACTTTATTAACTTCCAGGGTAGTGAATTGAACATGCAATTATAATTGGGTGTGTGGTATATTTTCATGCACGGACACACATGTTCCACAACACACAAACTGAACAACACTCAATTGTCCGATCACTACCAGTGTTCTTGTGATCTTGTTATAACAACAAAAGCACGTTACTGATGCAATATGGTTGAGACCATTCAGGCTTATTCTAGAGGGGTGCAAGGAATAGTCCAAGTAGTGGGGGAGTTTTATATCATATGTTTAAAACATAAAGATAAAAAGGCTTACAAAAGTTATTGTTTAATGTTTTAAGGAGGTGACGCTACTCAGCCAATCAAATCGGTGCAGTCAGTGAGCAGGGACAGGACTGGGACTACAAATCAGCCCGTGACTCTCAACCGGCCCACTTCGGTACCGCCGGCCCACCGCGGTACCGCAAGTAAATACCGCTAGTAAATTGTCGACGGGGCCGGTGGAATTGTATTTTCACTGGCCCCACCATTGTAAGTGGCCCGGAGCATTCGTCCAAAAAAAAATCGACTGATAATGAAGAAAATTAACACATTTGTTGCAATAGTAATTTATGCACTAACTACATTACTACTTGTACTACAACATTTGAATCATCAGTTCTTCCTCATTTTCCTCAATTGTTCATATTTGGTTTATTAAAATAATGATATTGTGGTCATTGTTTAAAAATGTCTGCTATTATTATGAGTATTATTTGTATAATGCACTTTCTGCCTTCCTGTCATTAGGAGTTAGACATGTAATGGCTATGTAATTGATTTGATTAGAACCTTCATTATCCTAAACTGCTGGGACATTTCGCCAATACCTTTATATTGTCTACTCTTCACTTACTTGTCAGCATAGGTCGGCATTGATGTACAGAGCCGACAGAAGACCTTGTTTGTATTGGCATCATATTGAGAGGTGCAGCCAGTGACGCGTCCTAAACCAGGAAGTAAGCTGCTGGTTCCCTCGACAAAAAGCAATGGGATTTCTCCTCACGGTTTTGGAAAATAGCTGGAAATAAGGTCTGTGGAAAACGAACCTGTTTGATAAATGCACGTTTTGTTCAGCCGGATAATCTCGACATGTCTACCCTACTTTTATATTTTTTTCTAATCATAAATCTAATCGATAGATTATGAAAGGATTTTAGGACGCGTCACTGCACCACTAGAAGCCAACTCCATCGATCAAGCTGGCTGAAACTTTCTCTCCCGCTTCTTCTCATGCTCCCTGTCACTCTCCTTTAACTACTCCTGTGACTTTCTTTTATTTGAAGATTGTTTGGCCGGTTACCGCTGGTATTAAAAAAAATTTGGCGAATGATTAGATGGCGCGATAGTTTGTAGTGAAGGAGCGTGCTCCCGTTCACGGGAGCCTGCTCGCGCTGCGCTCCGCAGCAAACAGCTGTTTGCTTTTCACCCAACAACGACAACCGACTCACGGAACGCTATGTTGTAGCGTTAATAAACGAAACAATTTAACAAAATTGCTAGTCAAAATACCAATACCACAGGACAATTTTTTTTTTAAACCAATATTTTTAGTGGCCCGAGCGAGCAAGTGGAAAGTACGTTATGCTGGCCCGGGGTGTCTAAATAGTGCTTCCGGGCCAGCGGGTCATTTATAATGTCGATCCCTTACCGGCCGGCCCACATCGTTCGACCGGCCCACTTCAGTACCGGCCCATCGGGATTCGTCCCGAACGTCCTGATGGCCAGTCCGCCCCTGTCAGTGAGTCAGCATGATAGATTCAAACACACACATAGAGACGAGACAAGAGGAGAGAAACAGTCATTTCAAATGGCGGAAGGTAGACAGCAAAAACAGAGCATTTAATTACATTTTCTCTTACTGGACCTCATTGAAATGCATTATGAATACCCCTGCATTATAGCAACAACAATAATAATAATAATAATAATAATAATAATAATAATAGCAATAATAATTGGGAGGGGGGGAGCGGCTGTTCTTATGTTCTCTGAGGGGAGGCTCACCCAGAGTCCTGCACGGGTCTGATTTTCAAGAACCGCCCCGCTCCCGCGACGCGCAATACCAAACCTGCCCCGCTACCCGCACATATTGCCAATTAGTTCCGCAACCCGACCCGACCCGTCATGATTATGATTATGCGCGGTCCCACGGGGGAGAGGTCTGAGGATTTAAACATTAAAGTGGACCTATCATGCTATATTTGAATAATATATTGTAGGGTCTATTTATACATTTTATTTTTCAAAATACCAAACAGATCATGCATTTTACCCATTCCTCATTGCGCTCAATTTAACACTGCCTTTCATGCTTGGATTCAGTGAAAACAGCACCACCTGGTGGCCTGAAATATGTACTACAGCGTCTCCAGCGCTTTCGAACGGCAATGTCCTTGGCTGTCTCCTCCTGATTGGTGGAGTTGGCCCAATAGCCGTAGCGCCACCGTCCTGACGTCAGAAAAGTGTTCAAATCTGGATCAGTCTGTATCAGATCCGTTGCAGCCCCTTTTTAAGAGATTTGGGCTCGAGGCTCACCTTCCCACACTTTGAAAACCCCTGCTCTAGTTAATACAAAATAATATTATCAAACATAATATTAAAATAAACTCTTATTTTGAAAATACAGCTTCCTGTATTCGAATGAGCTACTCCGACTTTCGTTCCTGACGGAGTCCAAAAGTCCAACATTATACAATCAAACAATAAATAAACACAAGGATAATTGTGTCTCATTGTTGAGTAAATAACAGTATTCTGAGCCCTTACTCTCCCTAACTGACGGCAAAAAAGTCAGACATAATACAATTAAAATAAAGAAGTAAAAACAATAAGTGTGACTTGATATTGAGTAAGAAAAAGGTTGATAAACGCCGTGAGAAAGGGTCGGCGGAGAGCATTTCTCCGTGATCTCAACTCGTCTATTAGCAACGTTCAGGGAGCTCTATGCAAGTCAATGGGACTCCCCGGTAGTTGAAAATCGATGCTAAAGGCCCCCCACTGCGTTTGACAATGACGCCATCATGACATACAGATGTAGCGCTTCATTTCAGACGCCTACCCGTGCGGGTCCGTGATCTGCGGGGTGGGCCCCTGCTGAAAAGGAAAACCCCCCCGCAGGACTTGATACGCCCCCTTGATAAATAAATGTAATTTTAATGAAACCAGCTGCAATGGATCATGGATCCACCAGGGGGAGCCGTAAAAAGCTGCCACACTGGAACTCATGTGAAATAAACAGCTGATAGATCTACAGGTATCTGACATAGCGGATATTTTTTAAGATCCATATGTCACGGATAGGATCATATTCTGTGCTAAATAAGAGACATGTAATCATTTACAAAACATTAACATGTTTTTATTTAACAAAATAATGTTGTTTAATTCACGTTAGCGTAAGTACAAAACCATCGCTATGTTTTTTCATCAGGAAATGCAGCCCGGCTCAAACAAACGATTTTCAATCATCATCCTCACGATCATTTAATGTATCATATGTTCGCGAATTGAAATGAATGCACTAATACATGTAGTTTAATCCACGTGAGTTTACAACAACAAAAATAATTGGTTTGTTTTTATATCACATCCGACCAGAGGAAAATGCAGCATGGCTCTCACTACCTATAATCCTAATCCCACGGGCAAACAATAATATGTACAGTGTTAATAGTTTACTGTATTATTAGTGTCTAATATTACTGCTATAACAATCACACATTGAGTTGTTAAAGTCAGACCGTTTTTTTTTTTAAACAGTCTGAATGAAACGGCAGCTCTCAGGGGATCAGGTGTGTGTTTACCAGTGTTGGGACTAACGCTTTACAAACTAACGCGTTACTGTAACGCAACTACCTTTTGCGGTAACTAATAACGAACTAGTTGCCTATTCCCATTCAGTAACGCCGTTATAGTTACTGTCATTTAAATGGGTGCGTTACTGCGTTACATTATGTGATCCAACTGAACCGAATCTCCCTGGGGATGTAATTTACAGGTGAATAGAGCAATGTCCTCTCACAGTACCATGGAAAAGTGAAAGTGACCAGAGAGGAGTGATGATGTGTTAACGCGGGGAAACATTTCAGGGTAAGCCAATCAGAGACAGAGATGGGCGGGTCTTGCCTTATGGGGAAAATACACAGACACACAAACACTTGCTAACACACACGCATACACGGCAACGCCCACAACCAGCACGCACACTATGGCAAATGCAAGTATCAGCGAGAGCGGCAGCGCATTTACAACTTGGAGATATAACCACTATTTTCAATTTGTGGGGATAAAGGACGCACAAAATATTACGGTCAAATGTAAACTGTGAGCAGGACAGAAAGCATTGTCCACATCGAATAACAGCAATGCCAATCTCCTGAAGCACCTAACTAATGTACATTGGGCTATAAAACTAGTCGCCAAAGACCCCACCGTCTCAAACACCGGCAGTGACCCAGATGGAGCAACACCATCTAAACAGCCAAAAAACGATTTTTTTAAATCGTCACATGTCACCCAGAGTCAACTAAACAGATTGATTGCTGAAAATAGTTTGTTTGTCTTCAGTGTCAGTCTGACAGTTTATTATGTATCTAATTGTTACTGCCAAAAGAGTGTAGTTCTTGTTTAATTGTTACACTGCCAAAATAGTGTAGTTGTTGTTAATGTGTACACTGTGGTGATTGACATTATTCACCCACGGATCTATGGGTTGGGGTATTGTTCTGCACGGACATTTTAGTGAACCGGACTTCCTGTTTCCGCCGGTCTTCGCTTCCCGGGCATGAAGTTGTTTAGAATGGTTTTCAGATGCTAAATAAAAGTCTAGCTTGTACCTTTGAAACCCCGCCTCCGACTCCCATCTCTCTGCACGACAACACTGCCAAAAGAGTGTAGTTGTTTTTATTTCATATTGCACTACTTCGAACTTGATTAATGAGGCTACAATAAAGATGCCTGTCAAAATGTCTAAACATATATTTTGTGTTTTATTGTTCCACTACATTTCATAATGATAATTGCTACAATGATGGGGAGTTGTCTTTTCTCTTCTGTGCCAGAGAACAACACAAAAACTTGTATTTTTATTGTTATCATTTTTAAAGTAAAGTAACTTGTTACTAGTTGCTTTTATAATTTAGTAACTAATAAACTATAAATATAAAGGCGTCCATATGCATTTGAAAAGCAATATAAATCACACAGTTATTATATAATAGGCTTTAAAAGTACCATTGATAACCATTACCCTTCTCCAATTCAATTCTTGACGGGAAAAAAGGTTGGGCTATACTGTAGCCTACTGTGTACATACAACGGCCATTCAAGCTAGACATTCTTCTGGAAATGTTCCCATCAGGCACCTTCAAGTCAAACAACAATCAGGTGAACAACTTTAAGGTGCATACCGCCACCTCCGGAGTCGGCTTGACTCGGTTTTCATTCATAAAGAATGCACAAATGTATTTAATCGTTAATGTCAGATATGTAGCCTACTAAGTAATTACATGTGTTCCTGCTCAAGATTAGATTAAACTTTATTGTTATTGCACAGATTACAGGTACTGAGACAACGAAATGCAGTTTAGCTTCTAACGGTGCAACAAGCAGTAAAGTGAAAAGTAATGTACACAATCTACAGAATAAAATATAGAATTAATTGAATGATGAATAAACAGTGAGGGGTATGAATACACTAGATATACACAGCAGCCTGTGAACAGTATTAACAGTGTGTATGAATATGCTAATATATATAAAGTATGAAAACGGTAAGCAGTGCAAGTATAGTATAACATATATGGATATTAATTTCATGATCAACATTGTGGAACAATGATGAAAAATGTGGCGACGTAAAACTGACACAAAACAACAACAAACTTTTGCCGAGCCAATTGGAGAGTTTCATCAGCAGCACGGGGTACAAACCACCAATGAGCGCTCAGCTCGAGATACCAGCGAGTCGAGAGAGTGAATTATATCTGCATTTTCTCTTTTGAGAAGCCCCCATCCCCCATGTTGCCTAAGCTGTATGTTGCAAACTGCCATCGGAATGTGTGGAGTAAGTCTCCCAAGGCGGGTGTTCACATTCCACAGCTCCCCCCCCCCCATCTCCCAACCCCCAGTCTGTAGGTTTGTGTTCGCATATTTCAGTGTTAATTTTGGCAGCTCTTTTTGATTTAGTCTTAGTCTTTAGACGAAAATGGTTATTAGTTTTAGTCACATTTTAGTCATTCCTATCCTTCATGGTTTTAGTCTAGTTTTAGTCGACGAAAACTCAAAACGTTTTAGTCAACTTTTAGTCGGTAAAAAATTACATTTTAGTCAACTTTTAGTCATGTGTCTCTATACTCTCTGAACGCTCCGTCCCCGGCAGATCTCTGTGTCCGCTTCAGCATGTCTGTTAGGCCCCACCCCTTGCACACAGAGAGACACAGGGAGATCGCTCTTCTGGAGTGAAGAGAGCGGAAATAATGATATTGCAAGTTAGAAACGTAAGATGCATTTTGACAGACAAGATGGTCACTTGGGGGGAAATATGCTGCATTTTCAATGTCCGATAGTGCACCATTAACACCTTAGTCCCGTCTCGTCTCGTCAACGAAAACTAAATATACATTTCGTCATAGTTTTCGTTATCAAGAATCTATTTTTAGCTCGTCATCGTCTCGTCTTAGTCATGTAAAAAAGGTCGTTGACGAACATTTTTCGTCATAGTTTTCGTTGACGAAATTAACACTGCCTAACCCTGAAAAGTATTATTATCTGAAATTAATCATTATGTTATTAATATTAAAGACATATAAGTATTTTTACAACTTGTATTTAGAAATACTCTGTTGTAATTATTGATGCATAAATGTGTTCATCCATTCAATGTGGCATCTGCTATAATGGGGTTAATGTATGATATTACTTAATAATACAATACATTATGATATGATAATTATATTTTAGTTTTATTCATTTCTTATTTAATAGTTTCTCATTATTATTATTTTTATCGCTCATCTTATTTTTGATTTTATTAATCTGTGTGAATCTGTGTGAATCTGTGCTATCCTGCTCTTCACTCTTGCTGTTTGAACTACTGAATTTCCCCACAGGGATTAATAAAGGTCCATGATTATCTTCATGTATATATTGATTTACTTCAATCTACTGTACTGTGTAAAAACACCCCAACAATATTACAAAAAATATACTGCATAAAGCAAACTATATACTTTATTTGATCTAAAATATTGATGTTTTTTCATTATAGTAGCCTGTGAAAACCATAACAAATAAGTGATTAAATGCTACAGTATTCAACAAACACAACTGCAGAGCTGCAAACATTGCAAACAGACTAAGTTCTACAACACCCAGTTGTCTTTGTGTATTTGTGAATGAAGCGCCATCTCATGGTTAAATCCTGAAATTGAACAAATGGGGAAATTGGGCAACGCCCTCTAGCAATTTGGTAACACCCCCAGCCACTGGGATCCGCTAACATAAAAAGTAATTTAAGTAAGGGAAACATCCACCTTTTGGAAAGAGCTAACATGAAATGTCTCCCGCACTTGTACAAATGTCCTCTTAATTGAATTGGGACGTCCACTTCATATACAAATTCGCGCAAATTCTCCAGCCAATGGCAGGAGTGTCATGCAAGTGACAAAAGATGCAATATTTACATTTTCCAGCAGGGGGAGCTGTAAGACCGTGTAATATCTTTGAGGCACTTGCGAACAAATGAGGAAACGTGTTACTCGGATGAAACATGCTTTAAACGGTTATTCAAGTGTGCCTGGCCCCCAAACTGTGTGGGTGTGCTACAACGGGTACCAACTGTCACTATACCAAGTTTGTAATCCCTACAATGTTTATAAATATTTGACATTGTCCAAATGTCTCAATTTTCACAACAATACATCATATGGTGGCCTTTATATCACCGTTCAAATGTCAGCTCCCTCTGTCATTGCATTGTGGAAATATGAGCATGTCCAATTGGTGGACCTTATTTTGCATTGAAACGGTCCCTACAATGTACACAATTGTACAATTCAGGGATGGTTTAAATGTTAAATAAAGTCCTTCAATTGGACATGCTAAAATACTCGTCCAGACGTTTGAAAACACTTTTCCCGGCCTTTTAAACAATTTTCCTGGCTCAGAAAGTGCTCTAATGATGCCTGGTTCATGTCCAATTGATGCACTTTATTTAGTATTGAAAAGGTCCCTGTGTGACTTGTGAGGCGGCCAGAGACCCCTGTCATCTCTCGGTGTGACTTGTGAGGCGGCCAGAGACCCCTGTCATTTTTCAGTCCTATCCTCCAGGCTCCCCGGTAGCCAGAAACGGGTCAAATGCCTCGAAATTGGAAAAAAATATTCTAAAAAGAACCATCAAAAAATGCATCAAAATAAAAAAAAGTGCCCAAAAATAGTGTATTGTGAGGCCGCCAGAAAACCCTTTCATCTCTCGGTCCTATTCTCCAGCCTCCCTGGTAGTCAGAACTGGGCCAAACGGAACAAAAGGTTTTTAAAAAAGTTCAAAATGATCCATGAAAAAAGGCATCAAAATAAAAAAAAGTGTTCGGGAAAAGCACTTAGGCAGGCCGAGACCCCTGTCATCTCTCGGTCCTATTCTCCAGGTCCATTTACATTCATCCATTGGTTCATAATTGGCAGAATCACTTTTATTAGAACCAGGGTGGGGGGTGTAATAGAACCCTCCACTGAACGGGTGGTGGTGCCAATAAGAAGGCCGAATTTGGATGCTGAGGGGCGGACAGTAAAGCACCACAAAATCCGCCCCCCTTTTACGATACCAGGGGCACGAGGTTCTAGCGGGTGTGAATATCTGGGTTTAGTCCATGGGGGAGCGCTTAAGTGCGGGTAACCGGGCACTCACGGTGTGCAAGGTTATGGAAGTGCACACGTTAGGGTGACATGCTGGAGGTCTTTAGTCTGTCCTTTGATGCACTATTCCCTGCATTTGAAACACTGTTCCTCCCTTGTCAAGTGCTTTATTGTAGCCTGCTTCATGTCCAATTGATGTACTTTATTTGGTATTGTATAATAATAATACATTTAATTTCTATAGTGCTTTTCTTGAACCCAAAGACGCTTTACATTTTGGAGGGAGGGTAGACAAACAAAACAAAAACAAAAACAAAAAGAAACAAAACAGTCAGGAGGAAGTTGGTTGAGAGGGGGTGGGGCTTATGGATACAGAGTTGAAGAGGTGGGTTTTGAGGCGGGACTGGAACAGGGTGAGGAACTCAGACTCACGGAGGTCTTGGGGGAGGGAGTTCCAGAGCTTCGGGGCTGCCACAGAGAAGGCTCTATCCCCGAAGCTCCGTAGTTTGGCCTTGGGGATGGAAAGCAAACCGGCTGAGGTGGATCTGAGGGACCGGGGTGGTTGGTAGAGGATGAGGAGGTCAGTGAGGTAGGGGGGGGGGGGGGCAGATGGTGGAGGGCTTTGAAAGTGAGGACCAGGAGTTTGTAAAGGACGCGGTGTGAAAGGGGGAGCCAGTGGAGTTCTTTGAGGACCGAGGTGATGTGATGCCATGATTTATATGTCTCTGTATTGTACAGTAGAGTATGCTTTATTGTAGCCTGCTTCATGTCCAATTGATGTACTTTATTTAGTATTGTATATGTCCCTGTATTGTACAGTAGTGTACTACTTGTACAGTAGTGTGCAATTCATGTACATATACAATACACTTATTCCGACATGTGAAACACTGTTCCTGCCTTGTGTCAAGTGGAAATATCACACTATTTAATACACTTTCTCCGACATTTGAAACCCTTTTCCTGCCTATTTAAACCACATTTTACACTGTCCATTTAATGGAATTCAATTTGTATTGAAATGTCCATGCATTGTACAATATTGTACAATACGTGGAGACATTGACTCATCAATTGGACACTATGCCGTCATCTCGTGGACCTTTAACGAATTACGCAAAAAATCCTGTATTTTTTTTAGCTGTTCAGGAGCTTTGCGTCGGGCTCCTGAACAGCCTGTCAGTGTTCTTTTCCCCATAATGACCAAGTCGCTGCACATCATCCCGCTTATTACAAGGCCACATTCTCAACAAAGTAAAGACATGACTCCCAATATTAATTGAAATGCGTTTATTGATTTAGAAAATGTTTTTGTTGATTGACAATCAATGACATGCATCCGCTACGAAAAATAGTCCGTTGTTGCCATTTGAACTAGGCTATGTTGCAACGGCAGGAACTGCTTCGATAGCAACTAACTATGTGCAGGTTAGCATTTGAGCCTTAGCTGTAATTAAAATGTACTTGAACGTTTCCATTAATAGTGCAATTTGACATGGTGAATGGGAAATCTTTAGGGATATACAGATCGATGTTTCTGTCCTCGATCCTCTCTCCTTGTGGGGGTTTCACAGATGACACACCTGAAAGCACAATTCCCAACATGTAAAAACAAATATTGCCACAGTTGTATCGCTAATGTGTGTGTGAGGACAGACAACTAGGAAAAGGCACTGACCCGTTGTGCTGCTATTCCCTGGGTTGGAGGAAAGGATGTTGCTTAATTTCTCCCTTTCAGTTATTGTCGGAGCCCAGTAACTCTTCAGGCTGCTCTCGCACCTGTGCCCAGTCACAGACATGATCTCTTTTGATCCAAGACCAGGCTGAAAGAGCAGTTGTACAGCCGTGCTTCTCGTGGTTCGTGTAGCGCTTTGAAATCTGGGATGCCTGGCTTATTGTGGGTAGCATTTGCCCAAACAAATGATGTCCCATGGGTTCACATGAATACCACACTGATTCACTGTTGAGAAGCTGTTGGTCCTTTTTTAGTGGGTGAATGTAGAATGCTTTGGCGTCAGATGGGCACAGGGAAACATACTTTTTGAAGCTGGCAACGGGGCAATTTTGGTTTCAGGCTCGGCGGAAATAAAACCTCTGTCATTCTCTTTATTCGTGTCTTTTGGATCTTTATGATTCTTGGTGTCGGCGTTGTGGGCAAGAGATATGTTTTCGCATCCTTGATCATCATGTTTCAAAATAAAAGAGCTTTGAATCAAATGTCTATTTCTCTCTCTGCCTCGTCTGGCAAGATGCAGCTGGACATCCATCCACACTTTCCGGACCAGTCCGCCGGCTGTGTCCACAGGCAGCGCCTGTGAAGCCCTGAGCAGCCGCAGATCCGCAGCTGACATCGGCGGGTGGTGCTGGCTGACGTCTTTCCCGTTTTTGCGGAGCTTTTTTACAACAGATGTGAAAACATTGTTGCTTGCTTTAAAAGTAGCGCAATTCATTATGTCAAATCTTGATATCCCTGCCCTAATGCCAAAGTAACTGGCAACTGAAAAGGTTTCGCCGTTTTAGGTCTGGACCGTTGCATAAAAGGACCGCAGCTGCGTGTTGAGGGTTTCTGCCCCGGAGCTGTCAAACTTTGTTGGTTGTTTTTTTTCAATCAGCAACTCTTTAAATAGTTTCATAGCCCATAATGTGTTCCGTTTTGTATTCAATTCATGCCTGTCCTCTTCAATTTGGTCGATTTCTCTGTCATTTAAATCTGTGTCTTTTCGCCTCTCTTACTTCTCCGCTGTTTTCTTGTCCCGCTTGTCTTTTTCTTTTCTTCAATGGGGAACTAACCATTCCTCCAAATTACTGTGTTCTCCAAATATATTAAAAGTAATGTTAAAATCCTCCATGTTACTATCACACGACAGTGGAAAACTAAAGACAAGCAGACACTTTGCTTTGCTTTTCAAACTGTTACATTTGAAAAACAGTTAAATCGACCGAATTTCTTTCTGCAGATGTGAGCTCTCCTTAACAACGGTCGATAAATCCTTGACAGCGGTCTGTCTGTTCTGGATTAACAACGTGTCACGTGTTCTGAATCGAGTATTCAACTAAGCCATGTAATAACACAAAATAAAAACTTCTCTTTGTTTTTATGATTGTTTTTCTTTCTTCTAGACTGCTTATGATTGGCCTGTCCATGGAAAATAAGCTGTCAGGCGTACACTAAAAACCAAATTAAAGTCTGAGGACTGAAAGATGCTGCGCAAAGGCATGCACAGGATGGACGGTCACTCAGATATGTTGAATTTTCCATCATACTATGAATTTATATGTTGTACAACTTGTATATTATATTCTAAATCTGCCTCCTGCTGATTGCCTGTGTGCGTCTGTGTATTTAAAGAAGCTCTATTCTGCCCTTAGATTTTATGTGTTGTATACTGTAGGTTTTAATGTATATTTCTCTCCCACACAAACGCTTATCACAATGATTTGATATTCATGGAATGTATCAAAACAACAAAAAAATAAACAACAGTCAAATATGGGGCACAGATGAGAAAAGAGGAGTAGTCATTATTAGTGTGTGGGAGGTTGTTTTTATATTCACACAAGGAACTTAACATTTAATGAATTACATTGATTTATGAATTGAACAATATTCTCAGTAAAATAGATGCCTCCTAGCACGTGGACCTATGTTGGGCACAAAGCTTCCTTCTAAGACATATAAGACAACTCATCAAAATGCACGTACAATATCTCAGAGACAGATTGCCAAACAAGTTATTCTGCAAATGTATATTTTACTTTTAGATAATAAACCTGTCTCCCATGGCCTGTCCTGTAGCACCAGCCTGTTGTTTGTTATGCACAACACTAATAGTGTCTAGTTTAATAAACATTGTAGCCTCTAGCACAGGGGTGTCAAAGTCAAGGCCCGCGGGCCAGATCCGGCCCGCGAATGAATTATCTTGGCCCCCGGGATGATATTTGATTAGTATTAGAACCGGCCCGCAGGCCACAGCCGCCTGCTTGTGTTTTGCACGCACCAAGACTACATTTCCCACAATGCAACGGTAGCCCGCGAACTCACTGCAGCGCCGCAAGTGGGCCTCGGCTTCGTTAGTCATCAGCATTCAGGGCAGATGTCAACTTTCAGCAACCCCGCTCCCCAATAATGGCTAAACGGAAGGTGGACGGTGAGAACAGGGGGTTTAAAGCCAGGTGGGAGGCAGAGTACATGTTCACGGAGGTAAAAGGCAAAGCTGTGTGTCTTCTGTGTGGAGAAAGTGTGGCCGTAATGAAAGAATATAATCTAAGAAGGCACCATGAAACGTCTAAGAAACACAAAGACAAAGACAAGAATATGGACATGGAACAAAGGCTACAGAAGGTGGAAGAATTAAAACGAGGTCTTAAGTCCCGGCAGGCTCTGTTCACAAAAGCCAAATCACAAAGCGAGGCTGCTGTCAAGGCTAGTTTTATTGTGGCAGAAGAAGTTGCAAAATCAGCCCGGCCCTTTACAGAGGGAGAGTTTATCAAAAACTGTATGCTTAAAGTTTGTGACACGGTGTGCCCAGACAAAAGGCAGCTATTTTCAAACGTGAGCCTGAGCAGAAACACCGTTGCTGAACGTGTAGACCAGCTTTCCACCAATCTAAAAGAACAGCTTGTGGAAAAGGGAAAAGATTTCATCGCATATTCACTTGCTGCGGATGAGAGCACCGACACAAGTGACATTGCCCAGCTGTCAATTTTCATTCGTGGAGTTGACTCCAGCCTGGGCATAACAGAAGAGTTTTTGGCATTACGTCCTATGCATGGCACAACTACAGGACAAGATCTGTATGAAGAGGTATCCAGATGTGTAAATGAGATGGGGCTGCCTTGGGGAAAACTCGTGGGATTGACAACAGACGGAGCACCCGCGATGTGTGGACATAGGAGTGGATTGGTGGCAAGAATACGTGAGAGGATGCGGGACGAAAACGTCACAGGTGAGCTGACAGCTTATCACTGCGTAATACACCAGGAGTCGTTATGTGGCAAAGCCTTGAAAATGGATCATGTAATGAGCATCATAACGCGTGCAGTTAACTTCATTAGGGCCAAAGGTTTAAATCACCGCCAGTTCAAGGCATTTCTGGGCGAGTTAGATACAGAGTATGGTGACTTGCCCTATCACACGGCTGTGCGATGGCTAAGCCAAGGAAAAGTGCTGCAAAGATGTTTCGAGCTGCATGAGGAGATCTGTCTGTTCATGGAAAGCAAAGGGAAAGACACAACAGAGCTCCGAGATGAAACATTTATGTGTGAAATGGCGTTTCTGTGCGACATCACAAGCCATCTGAATGCGATGAACCTGCAGCTGCAGGGACGGGGGCGTGTCATCTCTGATATGTACAGTACAGTGAAGGCGTTTAAAACCAAGCTGATCCTGTGGGAGACACAGATGCGGAAAGAAAACTTGAGCCACTTTCCCAGCTGCCAGACAATGAAAGAGAAGCTCTCTACCGCTGTGTTCCCGAGTGCACAGTTTGCTGATAAACTCAACATACTTGCCGCCGACTTCCGACGCCGATTTGCTGACTTTGAAGCTCAAAAAAGCAGGTTTGAACTGCTCGCCAATCCTTTTGGAGTTGACGTGGAAAGCGCACCAACAAACCTGCAAATGGAGTTGATTGAGCTCCAGTGCAATGACACACTGAGGGAAAAATATGAGAGAGTGGGTGCTGCTGAGTTTGCACGTTTCATCCCCGACACATTGCCTCAGCTGCGCATCCAAGCTGCTCAGACGCTCTCTATGTTTGGCAGCACATACCTGTGTGAACAAATGTTCTCTTTGATGAAGCTAAACAAAACATCACACAGGAGCCGTCTTACTGATACACACCTTGAGTCAATCCTGAGGATTTCCTCAGCTCAGAGCCTGACCCCGAACATTGATGAACTTGTACAAAAGATGGGACACCACCAAGTATCAGGCTCAGCCTCAGACAAGTGAGCATCACAGAGCATTAACTTATTTTTAGTTTTTAATTCAGTTAAATTTTTATTTATTTTTATTTTTTGTTTCTACAAGACATGATTTTTCTTTGAAAGAAGTATTGTTTTGTCTGTGTGCCATAGATTTTTGTATTTTATTTATTTATATTTATTTTTCAGTTAATGGATTGCAGATAAGAGCCATGAGAAAGAATACAACTGATTTTATTTTTATTTTTTTATTTTCTCATTTTACTATTTGAAAGCATGGGAACAGCACAATATTGCATTTTCAGTTTATAATGCATGCAATTTCATTTATGCATTTATCTCGATATTAAGGAGCATATTTTATTTTTGAAGGACATTAACTTTTTTGCTGTTTGCCTGTTGAAAATGTTTTCCCTTTAAATAAATGACAGAGCCATAAGAAAATATTGCTTCATTCATTTAATCATTAAATAATATACGATGCACTGTGTTAGGTCTTGGTTCAATAGGTTATGTGCAATCATTTTAATATGTTTTAATAAAAATTGAACCAGTCCGGCCCTCGGCTTGTAGCAAATTTGTTTTTTTGGCCCTCTGATGCATTTGACTTTGACACCCCTGGAGTCTAGCAGGACTTAACACCTTCACTCTTGTAATGACACCAAATGTGCTAAGGGAATGCATTTATATAATAATAAAAAAAACAGACTCGCTGTGTGCTAATTGAGATGCTGCTGCACTCTTTTCTCTTTGACCGTCTGACGTGATCCCACCTCTTCCTGTGAGTTTTGTTCATAAATTATATGCTAATTGAGTCCATCTAATCTAGATTATATTTCATTCATATTTAGATCTGTGTTAATTAGACTCGCATGTTTCCTGTACGGCTCCGACTTGCTTGGGCAACTTCAATACAAAAAAAACGAAATGTTTTTTAAGTTTTGGTTTCTTTATTTATCTGATGCAAAGCGGTTGAGCTTTGGGGAACAGTTTAGCTGCAGCTCATTGCTTCTGGAGAGCTTGTGGTTTTATCGTATTCCGCTTCTCGACTTGCTGTCTGCTGGATTGGGAACCCCATTGATCATATCAGATTGGTTAAGTAATTGATTGTTACTGGTTATTAACCTCCCAGAACTCTGGACCTGCTTGCCAGCCACTGAGAACAGCCTGTAATCAGTCACAAATGGCAGCCGCTAATGAAATTAGTTCCTGGTTCTGCCTCACAACTTTGTTTGTTCCACAAAGTATTGGCAAGGGCATAGAGATGCCATGGTTTACCATCCCCCGAGAATGAAGTGATAGAACAACAGAATGCAGATAATGAGCTGCTGTGTCTGTGTTGTCTCTTTGTAATTACTCATCTGTCTGACCAAAATATATAAAGATGAGGACATGGAAACTTTTTGCCACTGTTTGTCTAACGACCAGTGTCACTGCAGGAGGCCTGGACAGTGTTGGAACTATTTGGAAATGTGTGCTTTAATGCAAAAATATCTTCTGTACTAATTATTTGTCACACATATTTCAAAAGTTGACAGATCAATCTTTGTGTCTTAATTCTTCATGCAATGTGTATGCTGTCCAAAGACAAATTAAGCCTGAGGGGGTGACACCAGTCACACACATTTAGTCATGCTAAAAGTTAGATTTGGAGACTGTGTTCATCATAAATAAACCATAGCAAGAGACTTGGTCCATCACTGAACCAGGTAATATGATGAATATTATTTACATTTCAATATGTCCAGTGCAGAGTTAAGAGTGACAGGTGCTAATTAGCCTAGCTTATAGCACACACACTGGAAGCAGGAGGAATTGTTTCCTATAGTTAGCCAGATAAGATTAATGCAATAAAGTATGCCTATTTTAAGGGAAAATTCTGCAGCAATGGAGAGTCAGGACTCAGAGAGACAAGAGGAGAGTTGGAGCTTTGATGTCAAACAATGATAGTTTATAACAAGTATAACGGCCGGAGAATTCATATCACAAGTCACAGCAGCAAAAGGTTCTGACTGCACGGGTGGGTTGTCATATCAATTCTGCCCAGTATCTCTCTTGATAGCCCATTTAACTAGTTTACAGAGAGTTAAACCACATATTGGGGGATGGGTCGTTAACACCTGGAGACACTGAATCACTTATCTGACTCTTAGGCTCTGTGACCGAGAGTTGACCGGTCATAAAACTAAGACTAAGTGCTGGCGTCACAGATCAGGGTTAGTCGTAAACGTCAACAGGCAATAAGGTTAAATATTTAGAAGTAAAGACAGAATTAATCCCTGACACCTATCACGTACGATTTAAACATTTGTGATGGAAATGTGCAGTGTGGTTAACTTTAAACCTGAGGGAAGAGCTGACCTTTGTTAGTGCAGCTAATTGCCTCAAGCTTCTGCCTGTGCTGCGATTAAAGATGGACCTAACCCCTAGATTCCACCGGGTACGTCTGCGTCGCGTCACGGCTGCGCCGCGGTTTTGGTCCGGCCTCCTCCGGCATCATACCCTACTGGGCGTTTCAGAAGCATTTCGGAAGCGGAGCGTCTTACCTGCCAGCTCGCAGTTTTTGTTGATTTGGGCATATTTCCTGGACAGGCTACTTTGTACAGACAAAGTTAATAATAATTGTAATATTCCAGTTATAAATGACATGAATCAAAGATGTGTTGCTGTATTTTAGTGGTAAAAAAATGAATTCATCATCATAATTATTCTATGTATATAATTTACACAGTGCCTGTAAACCAGAGGAGAACGCTGGCATTTCCCCCTCCTACTTGAAAGACTACGGAGGGATAGGGTCTGCAAAATTAGTTTATTTTGGGGATGGGCCGGATGCTCTGACCAGTCCACTTCCTGCCCGGCGCCTCTGCAACGCCTCACGTCGAAAAATAGACTTGAATCCTATTTTGAGTGGAGCCTAGCAACGACACGCTTCTGGGACGCTGAGCCGTAACTCGGCGCGTCTGGTGGAATAGCACCCATTGCCTAGAGTGGCCGCGATCTTGGTGAACGCCGCGGCGCAGCCGTAATGCGGCCGTAACGCAACACAGACGGACCCGGTGGAATCTAGGGGTTAGGCTGCTAAAATTAAATCAGCACTGTGTGCCAAAAACTCCCTAGAAAGACTGAGCATTGTACACTTTCTGCAATACAACAGACATGTTGTTAATGTTTCTGACAAAAAAATAGGTTTCATATCAGCCTTTAATTACACATGCAGAAACATATGCCATATGCTTAACATTTTGAAAAGATTAGTTAGCTTTAGGTTACGACATTATTGGTTATGTTCATTAAAAAACTGTTACATAATATGTAACTTCATGTGACTCACTGACATATTCAGATGACAAAGCCAAAGGACAAACGTTTTACCTTAAACAAAAGGTAGTTTTTGGTTTTACAAGCAACAACAGCAGTATGTAAGTCCTGTGATTGTTTTACCTATTCAACACGTATCCAACAAGTGACTTAACCTGTTGAACCCCATCGACCCGACCCCGGGCGGAAAAACGCATCATCTGCAGGAAACAGCGTCTGAGGGCTTCTTAGTATTTAATAAGCTATGAACGTTTTATATCCATGTAACAGGAAGAAACTCAGCTAACTGATCATTGTTTAATTTTTTTGCAAAAAAAAACACAAAGCTAAGGCTGAGCCTCTGAATTAGCCACGAGCAAAAAAAAGTTAACGGTGGTTGCACAGAAACTCACTCATAACACCCTTATTACTTATCGTAACTGCACATCCAACATATCTAATAGCATCGTGATTAGAAACAGAATCGATAGGTATCTAGATCATCACTCCATGATAAGAACTCGCGACTTTATAAACAAACACAGACATTACAACACATGGCGCTAGGTAGCAAACACGGCATTATGTCTTACCTTCGTCGTTGTCTGATCAAAATGTGTCTTCAATGGCATTAAAACGATAAAAATGCGACTGAAGGTTAATCCATAGGTTAATCCAATCCAATTATGTGTCACTTTGAAATGATTTCTGATAATCCAATAGCAATAAACCTACTTTTAAGTTTTCAGATTTCAGAGCGTGAGATAGGTTTCGCTTCAGGCAAACTGCATGCGTGAAGCCCCCACTTCACAATGGTAACGTTGGTGTGTATGTGAAGATTCTCCTTTGATTATATTGGCTCTAACGGTTAAAAAGAGATGTTAATCACCAAAATCGACCAATGGGCTCCAGAGAACCGGCAAACATGCCCATTTCCACCCAAATCACCTCAGAGGTGGAGTTTTTTTTGCTAAACCTCTCTAAAAAGGTCAAATGTCACTTGTTTTGCATCAATCTTGATACAGGGTACTTATTATCATTCAAGGGTAGTTTTCATTATAAGTAAAAAATAATATTTGGACGGACACTATCATTTACAGTTTTTTACTATGTTCAATCTGCATTTTCTTTAAAATAAAAAAACATCTATATTGATTCTGACTTTTCTACATCCAACTCACAGGTTTATCATTACTTTGAGAAAAAAGATTATTAATTTTCCCCTTTTAGAAGTGTAGTTATGGTCATTTTTTCTGGAAATGTCATTTTCGAGCCTGAGACCTGGAAAACAGGAATAGGGTTTAACAGGTTATGTCCATATTATATTTGTTAATATATGACTGATAATAATAGCTGCTTCTCTGGCTTATACTCACTCTGATCACATTGACATTCAATGTATCCGTTGTTTACAGAAAAATATATTACCAACATTTTATACAAGTAATTATTATTCACACAGAAATGAGAGAGTGCTGAGTGAGTTTGGGGTGAGTGGAATGAACAAAAAACATCAAACTAGTAATCATTTTCCTATTCTTCTCCAAGAATAACATTAATTAAATTGTAATTATTGTCACCTCGATGAGGAAGGTTTACTTACATTACCCTAAGTACTAATTAAAGCCCTAACCATGATCTTTCACATACATTTATTTGTCAACATTTGTTAAAAAGGCACAGACAGTTATGTGTCCTGTCGGTGGATCGGTATGTTTGCCAAAATGCTATGTTAGATTTTGAGACCGTGTTCATCATAAAATAACCCATAACAAGAGACTTGGTCCATCACTGAACCAGGTAATATGATGAATATTATTTACATTTCAATATGTCCAGTGCAGAGTTTAAAGCTTTCAAATTCTGCTAATAAGACAGTGCCTGTGTACCTCATACCAAGCCGAGCCAATTAAAAGCGAAGTAATCAATCGTCTTTGCTTTCAAAGTCTTCTCCAATTGGCCTAAGTTATCAGTCAGCCAAAGCAGGCCGATTGTTTCCTAAAGCATGACCACATGACTGCTCGGGATATGTTTTGAAATGCCTCTGATTATCTTCTCATAACCTCAGAGTGAAATCCATTCTCTGAAGAGTCAGCCTTTGTTGAGGCTTCACAGAGAAGCTTTGCATCAACAAGTACCAACAATTCAGCTCCATGACATGTGAAATCTGAATAATAAGCAATATAAGGGAAAGCTACGGACCAGCATTACCAGTATGAGTTATGCTGATAAAATAATATCCAACAGCGACTTTGTAATGCTTCGCTTGTGGGGTTTCAGGAATTCAAGGCGCTTTCAATACTGGGTTGTGTTTGTTTGTGTATATGCGTCTGTTTTTGTTTTTGTGTGCTGAGATCTGTTCGCCACAACTGGGATTGTGTATCCATGGTAACGGCTGTTAGGGACTGTGAGAAAGCAATCTCCAGGAAGTCATAGCCGCGGGATGAAGCATATGTGGCATGAGGATGGCACCAGAAGGCCGCATTGTGAATGTCCATTTGGCCATCTGTTGTGCTCCTGCGGCCAGGAAGCCCCCAGAAACCACACAGGAAGAATGGCATTTTCAAATGCCAGGGCCCGGGACAGCACTCCCGCCCCCCGGGACATCCTGGGCACGTCCCAGAGACTGTGCTCTCAGTGGGGCTTCCAGAAAACATCCTCCACTGGAGTGATGACTCCGTGCGGAGTATTTGTTGGTGAGAAGGCTCGAGTGGAAGCAGCCTCAGCACGGCTCACTCATCGGCCAAAGATCATTACTCTTCCTTATCTGGGGCCAAGTCCTCGGGCTGCTCCTCTCTGGTCCAAACAGGGAGCCATTACCAAACTGCTCAGTGGAGCCTGTCTGCAGCCTGACCAGAACTACTGGCATTCCACTGCTGCTCAGGGACAATCTCTGTGTACTGTGGTTGGCCTTACTCAGTGGTGTAAAGTAACCAAGTACATTTACTCAAGCACTACTTAACGTTCCTCTTGTCAAATTATCCCCGTTTCCAAATGCTGGGATATAGGTTTTTTTCTATTTTAGTGCCAGAAAAATAACATTTGTGCTTTTATATTAAGTTTTTGGTGAAAAATAAATGATGACCACTTTCATTAGGGTTGGGGTTCTGTTCAAATGTATAGCATGTTGGGTGCATTTTGTAAGATCATTCAACATATTTGTATTTTTTCACTTGTAAACTGGGTCTTTTGACCCATACATTTCCAAAAAGAAGATGAAAAGGTGAAAAGCAGATTTGGGTTGATTTGTTATACTGTTATATAAAATGTAGGAGAAAAGCTGCAAAGTTGATCGAAAGACAGCACAAGGGTTAAGTAAAATTCTCAGATTCTTGTACTTTATTTGAGTATTTCCATTTAGGTAACTTTGTAATTCTACCCCCACCACAATTTAGGGGTACTTTTACTCCACTAGTAAATACTAAAATAAGACTTTATTTACACCTGGTTTCGATTAACATGCTACCCAGCAGTAATTAAAAGAATAACAATTTGTTCCACCTTTACAAGCTTGATGAACACATTAATACATTAATGATTATAATGACAACACATAATAAATATATGATTCTTTATATAATTATTCTGAAATAGGCCAATCTGCATAGCAAGTTCTTTTACTTTAATACTTTTAATTACTTTTAATATATTTAGATGACTTTTCTACTTTTACTTGAGTAACATTTTTGAATGCAGGACTTTTACTTGAAACAGAGTGTTCCTACACTCTGGTATTTCTACTTTTACTGAAGTACAAGATCTGAGTACTTCTCCCACCTCTGGCCTTACTTTACTGTAAATATGAAATAAATTCTGAGTATGTGTTGCATATTTAAGGACATAGGGGTGGTTACATGTGACAGAGTTTGAATGGATCAACCAGTAAATCATACAACAGAATACCAGGTTCACAGCTTCCAAATGATGCAATGGATTTGTAATCTGCAGGATGAATACAACTCTATTTCAGATCATCTTTGGGAAAATCATTTGGTAGTTTATTTGAGTTTTTCTTGTTAATGGCTGTTTCAAATGGTTTCACATTACAGCACAGCCTCTGATGGTACAAGATCCTGTGGTTGTGCTTGACTGAATGGGAACATTGCTCTTTGTAGTTTCTCTCATCTCTTTATAGATTTACAAACCAAGGATAAGTTATATGAAATAAAATCACCAAAATGTATCCATATCAGTTTTATTTTTTATGTAGTAGTAGTATTCAACGTTGTTTGTATGTAGATGTAGTCTCACAAGCTAAATGGTTCTAGAAACATCGCTGGCTCACCACGTTAGTCAGGAGGATAATAACCCCTATCTCACATTTCAGTTTGAGTTACAGACTCAAACTGTCAATTTGTCATTCATTTAGGTCATACACATGATGAATAGTAATAACTTTGGTAATAAATTCCCTCTTCTTCTGTCATCAGGACAAAATGTAAAAACCTCACTTTTACAGTAGCATCACTTCATTTTAGTATTGTGGACTCAAGCGAAAAAAAAAAAAAATTGTTTTATATAGATGCATATAATGTATACAATTGTGCACCTTTGTATACACTTTGTATTGAGCAGGTGCAGCTTTTCTTATGACATCATAAAAGTGTAAACATTGAATACTGAAAAAAATAAAACTTACCAAATCTATACAAAATAACTTTCCTTTATTCAGGATGATTAATTTTCACTTCATACAGTTTACTTCTGGTGGTAATGGCACAGCTTTAAAGATATGCTCTTAAAGGAAAAGCAAACTTGTCCAGCAGCAGCAGCAGTTAAAACATTCGAGGCTTTTTGTTTTTGTTGAACCAACAAATATGTCCTTCTGACATAGGAGTTGTGTTATTAAGCTTTAGCCTTGACTTTAATGTGCCCTCTGGATATTTTTCTCATTTACTTTTTTTTTTTTCTCTCTTAACACTAGAACCGCCAGAGGTCGCTGTATACCTAAAACCGCCAACGGGTAAAATGTACCCGCTATAGATTTTCAAGGTACAATGTTCTTTTATTTATCATACAGAACAGTGAGTTTTGATCGCAAAGGGATGAAATTTATACCAATAGAATCTGTGGACTCTCAGCTTTTCATATGCTATAGGTTGTGCAGATAGCATGGAGTTTAAAATATCGCTAAGAGTGCTGATTTAAACGCTTGGTGTTAGACTTGTGTTTTGTTTAGGTACAAATCTCTCTATCTCTATCGATATATCTGTAATGTTCTGTTCTATGAACATATAATTGTCTATATAAATAGACGACGCGGACTACTTCTCTTATTCCGAGTGTCCATCTTTCTTCAACCGGCACGTAACCTGCACACATGCATTACGTCCTCAACGTGAGCTCAGTCATCCAAGATCTTGTATTCTCCAAGATGTTACACTATCTATAACTATCTATCTGTCTATCTCTCTCTTTATCATCTATCAATATATCTATATATCTATCTATCTATCTCTCTCAATATATCTCTCTATCTATAAGGAACCGCAGTAGACAAAAGGCGTTGCTATAGCAACACGTCATGTTTACGCTGCATTTTCTATTAGGTAAATATTACCCGCTGGCGGATATAGGTATAAATGGCATTTTTTTTGGCGACTTTTTCAATCTGACTTCATATTGACAATTGTTAACAACAGAGGGTGCTACATAAGACACTTTCAGGAAAAGTCACGGACTGGGAGACTTTAATATGTTATTGAACAAAAGTTACATACAATCAAAAAACAGCTGCGGGTAAAATGTACCCGTTGGCGGTTCTAGTGTTAATTTCAAGTGCCGCTATTCTAAAAATAAAATAGAGATAGCAGCTGTATACCGTGATTTGAGATATATTATTGTAGTTATGTGGGTGCTTGTTACACAACCCTGAGGTACCATAATAGCTACTTTTTTTCAAAGGTCAGATGAAAAAAGGTCACATACAGCCTGCTGCACGCTCCAGTCCACTGTCCTTTAGAGAAAGGCCAAAAACCAGATCGTGATGAAGGGGACATAGGCTGAAGAAATAGGGCGCGGAACAGTTCTTACGCTCAGATTAGTGAGTTTGTGGAATAATTAATGGTCCCCCCTCAGGACAATAACCTGGTCCACGCCACATTCATATGCATGCAAGGATGCAAGCAACAGAAAAACTCTCATCCTGCCATTGACAATTCAATCAAATAAGTGCAGAGGATAACCTTTTTGTTCCTTTCACACAAATGAAAGCAGCTTGGCCCTTTAGCCCCGTGACTCAAGGTCACCTTCAACTAACGCAGCCCTGTCTCACTGTGGGAAACGTATACCACCCATCTGTACTGTGGTATTGATAATCGTCTTAGGTGTTGGGCCCAGACATCTGCAAAACCTGTAAAGATTGAGCTTATTATGGAAGCCATAGCAGTAAGCCAAATCGCTACCGCAGAATGGCATGTTGATTGTTTTACTGGTGGGAAAACTAAAGTCACATGAACATTAATGTACAACAGCATTGCAAGTATGAAGCATATTATATGTGATTTAATATAGATATCGTTTAAAACAAAAGATGAAGAAAAAAGATCTTACAAATGGGTCTCAAACCCTAGGCTCTTGCATTTCTAAACCAGCCGAGCATCAGTTGCTTAGAATGTAATAATAACTTAATAAAACACTAAAGAACATGTAAAAAGCTGTGTTTTAAACTAAATGTGCATAACATGTGTGTATTGTGCACGAAAAAAAGCAGTTTAAGCCCCAAGCCTGTTTTTCAGGTCTCAGGCTCGAAAATGACACCTCCAGAACAAATGACCATAACTACACTTCTAAAAAGGGAACATTAATAATCTTTTTTCTCAAAGTAATGATAAACCTGTGAGTTGGATGTAGAAAAGTCAGAATCAATATAGATGTTTTTTATTTTAAAGAAAATTCAGATTGAACATAGTAAAGAAATGTAAATGATTGTGTCCGTCCGTCCAAAAAAACATTACTTATAGTGAAAACCAACCTTGGATGATGGGTTAGTTGACTAAAAGCTTTATGAATCCAAAGTACAACATAAAATAAGTACCCTGTATCAAGATTGATTCAAAACAAGTGACATTTGACCTTTTTAGAGAGGCTTAGCAAAAACAACTCCATCTCTGGGGTCATTTTGGTGGAAATGGGCGTATTTGCTGTTTCTCTGGAACCCATTGGTCGATTTTGATGATTGACATCTCTTTTGAACTGTTAGAGCCAATATAATTGAAGGGGAATTTCCACATACACACACACGTTACCATTGAGAAATGAGAGCTATGCGCAAGCAGTTTGCCCAAATCTTACGCTCTGAAATCTGAAAACTTGTTTTATTGCTGATGGATTATCAGAAATCATTCCAAAGTGACACAGACACATTGGATTAACCTATGGATTAACCTTCAGCAGTTTTTATTGTTTTAATGCCATTGAAGATAACTTTTGATCAGAATAACACCTAAGGTAAGAAATGTTCCGTTTTTGCTACCTAATGCCACGTGTTGTGATGTCTGTTTTTGTTTCTCATGTCGCAAGTTTTGATCATGGAGTGATGATACTGATACCCATCGAATCTGTGTAATCTCACGATGATAATCGATGGATTTGCATTTACGATAAGTAGTAAGGGTTTTATACCGTGAGTTCTGTGCTAACTGCGTTCGCATTTTTTCGGTCTGGGCTAATTCAGAGGCTCAGCGTTAGTCTTGTGTTTTTTTTTGCTTAAAATGGTGCATATCATCAGTTGGCTGAGTTTCTTCCCGTTACATGGATATGAAACATTCATAGTTTATTCAATCTTAAGAAGCCCTCAGACACTGTTGCTTGCAGATGTTGTGGTTTTGGCCCCTTCGGAGGGTCCGTGGGGCTCAACAGGTTAAGAACACTTTGTCATAGTGGCGTATTGTGGCACTGTTTGCTTTCCATAGATAATTCCTTACGCAGCGTCCACACGGAAGCTTGCCGGCGGACGTGTCTGAAACTCGACCAACAACCAATCACATGAATCTCCCGCCCTGGACACAGAGCTTGTACTGGCATATGATTTGATCGTCTGACGCTTCCGTCGAAGCTTCAAAAGTTGAACTTTTCTCAACTTTTGAAGCGAGCAACGCGAAGCGACGGAACCACAATGCAGTTCAGCGTGACGTCGCCCCATTCACAGTGAATGGGAAGAAGCGTTGAAGCTTCAACGCATGCCGCCGTGTGGACGGGCCGTTAGTGTCACGACAAGAGCCTCCCAACAATCTGACCAAAAGCTGATAGAATAATCTTACCACTAATAATGATCATTTAAGCCTCAAGTTAATCGCTGCAATCTGGGAGCAGGACAACATTGATAAAAAGAAGAACGAAAGTTTAAGAAAGACAAAACAGTCTGAGATGTTCTTAACAAATCCCAACTTTATCCAAACTTAGTTGGAAGAAAAAACAAAGCGATCACTCGATGACTCAAACTCTCCTTAGTCAACATCCAAGTTCACTGTCCTTATGGTTAAGAAGTCTATTTTTACTCTGAAGTTAAACGCTTTATTTAAGTATAAAGGTTATCTGAGTACATATTCCATGCCTACATAACCCACAATGCATCTTAACCGCCTACAATGTGGTCAGATATTGTGCTATCAGCAGATGTGGCCTCGAGCTACACAACTCTTGTAAACTCACTTCTTTACAACTTCTTCCAATCTTTTTTTCAATAAATCCTAGAGATGATATGATGATAGCAGGCCATGCGATATCAGTCTCTGACATCATTTCCCCTCCCTGCCCCAATCATGCTATGCAGATGGATTTGATCTTTACACTAATTTTGCATGATTTCCGGTGTGTTTCATTACCTCTTCACAAGAAAATAAACAGTTTTTAATTTAAAAGTTGATACATTTTTACTTTCTGAATGTTTCTGATAGATATTTCCTTAATCTCTGACTGTTCCGGCGAACTCTGTGCCTCGAGTGCCGACGGCAATCATAGAACTGTCAGACCAATAGAATAATCTATTTTATTTTATCACCTTTCTCTTTTTGAACAAGCAAAGATTTAAAACTTTGGTTCTGAAAGCCAGAGAAAAGGCAATTCTTGGAGATTATTTATTTTGTAATTGTCTCCCAGGAAATGCATGTTGCTTGAATTCTATCTGCTACAATACATGGCAAACAGCAGCCTGAGAGACGGCTGACGCATTTCTACACAAAGTCTGAGCTTAGTAGTAAAAGGGGACATTGTGTTGATTTGTTTGTTTAATGGAAACTTCAATCAATATTTTAAGAGTCTTTGCCTGTGGAGTTTCAGTTTTACAAACATGAAATGCTGTGGAAACAGTAATTATTTAGTTTATTGAGTTGAATCTTAGTGGGTAATGCCAAAGAGCAGTCTTGCTATATTCAGCACTCTAAACAAAGAGTGTAAAAACAGTGTGAAAGGAGGATGTTTGAAGCCTAGAGCTTACACTCAGCAGAGTCATTGGCCGTTACTGTAGCCACACAATTCCAATTTGGTCAGATAAGATGAAGCCAGAGGTTGGGATAAGCACCGGGCTGGTTATGTCAATCATCTGTCAATCAAACAGACATACAGTGGCGCAAAAAAGTATTAAGTCAGCCACCAATTGTGCAAGTTCTCCTACTTAAAAAGATGAGAGGGGCCTGTATTAGAAAAAAAAAATCCAGAAAATCACATTGTCTGATTTTTAAAGAATTTATTTGCAAATTATGGTGGAAAATAAGTATTTGGTCACCTACAAACAAACAAGATTTCTGGCTCTCACAGACCTGTAACTTCTTCTTTAAGAGCCTCCTCTGTCCTCCACTTGTTAACTGTATTAATGGCACCTGTTTGAACTCGTTATCAGTATAAAAGACACCTGTCCACAACCTCAAACAGTCACACTCCAAACTCCACTATTGCCAAGACCAAAGAGCTGTCAAAGGACACCAGAAACAAAATTGCAGACCTGCACCAGGCTGGGGAGACTGAATCTGCAATAGGTAAGCAGCTTGGTGTGAAGAAATCAACTGTGGGAGCAATTATTAGAAAATGGAAGACATACAAGACCACTGATAATCTCCCTCGATCTGGGGCTCCACGCAAGATCTCACCCCGTGGGGTCAAAATGATCACAAGAACGGTGAGCAAAAATCCCAGAACCACACGGGGGGACCTAGTCAATGACCTGCAGAGAGCTGGGACCAAAGTAACAAAGGCTACCATCAGTAACACACTACGCCGCCAGGGAATCAAATCCTACAGTGCCAGACGGGTCCCCCTGCTTAAGCCAGTACATGTCCAGGCCCGTCTGAAGTTTGCTAGAGAGCATTTAGATGATCCAGAAGAGGATTGGGAGAATGTCATATGGTCAGATGAAACCAAAATAGAACTTTTTGGTAAAAACTCAACTAGACGTGTTTGGAGGAGAAAGAATGCTGAGTTGCATCCAAAGAACACCATACCTACTGTGAAACATGGGGGTGGAAACATCATGCTTTGGGGCTGTTTTTATGCAAAGGGACAGGACGACTGATCCGTGTAAAGGAAAGAATGAATGGGGCCATGTATCGTGAGATTTTGAGTGACAACCTCCTTCCATCAGCAAGGGCATTGAAGATGAAACGTGGCTGGGTCTTTCAGCATGACAATGATCCCAAACACACTGCCCGGGCAACGAAGGAGTGGCTTCGTAAGAAGCATTTCAAGATCCTGGAGTGGCCTAGCCAGTCTCCAGATCTCAACCCCATAGAAAATCTTTGGAGGGAGTTGAAAGTCCGTGTTGCCCAGCGACAGCCCCAAAACATCACTGCTCTAGAGGAGATCTGCATGGAGGAATGGGCCAAAATACCAGCAACAGTGTGTGAAAACCTTGTGAAGACTTACAGAAAACGTTTGACCTCTGTCATTGCCAACAAAGGGTATATAACAAAGTATTGAGATGAACTTTTGTTATTGACCAAATACTTATTTTCCACCATAATTTGCAAATAAATTATTTAAGAATCAGACAATGTGATTTTCTGGATTTTTTTTTTCTCATTTTGTCTCTCATAGTTGAGGTATACCGTGGCTGACTAAATATATTTTGTTGCCCCACTGTATCTCCGTCTGATGTCACTGTGAGCTGTTTCTTTATTGACAGGAAGAAAAATATATTTCTTAGTACTGCAAGCATGAGATATTCTTATAAAAAAAAGTCCACTATGCCAGACACAGTTTGAGTGAAACAACTACCTAATAAAATACATTATGGACCTAAAGTTGATTTTTATCATATGTTTTTTGGATACCAGCAATAACAAGTGACAAACAAATCTATAAGACAGAAAATTGTTATGGTTCAAATTAGATCCCTATACTTTTTGATTAACAATCTACATACATTATATATTTTGGAGAAAATGGGCACTCCAGTGATGTATTGTTATATTTAAAATATTTACTGTTGGGGAACTTGCAAAATAACACTTATGGCAATATACTGCAATATGGCAGTAGCAGAACCCATGATTTGGGACTTGAGGGTCATTAACGTCTCTAAACACTGCCAGAGCCCATACCGTGTTCCTGTTAGCGTTTACTTCCTGTCTGTCTTCTTCTGCCTTCCCTTTAGTGTTTACTTCCTGTCTGTGTTCTTTTAAACTCTTTCCTTCTCTTTTTCTTCTCTTTACTGGGGACAGTTTAGCGATCATGAATTCAAAGTTTAGTGCTTTACACAAATATAAAAAATAAGTAATCAAACATATTCCACAGTGTTTTGTTAAAGAAAACAAATTTGTTATCCACAGCTGACATCAAATTGATATAATACAGTACTCCCTGATGAGAGCATTGGTCTGCTAGCAGAAAATACAAAAGATGTCCAAATATTCCACTAAGCCGTGTAAAATAGTTTTTTTTACTTAGGATCAAAGTCAACTCATATATACTGTATATGGTATAGAGGTAGGGACACAATATTATCCAGATAACATATTTATTCTTTCATTTTACAGTTTTTTCAAAAGTTTTGATAACATTGCACTTTCATCAGACCTCGTGATACTAACACACTGTGTCTCAGGTTTGATATTCAGTGGAGGGGCAATTACTCAGGAGCTTTAATTAAATTCAAAGGGAAATGTCCGCCCATCATGCCCAGACATATGTTACCTTAGAAGAACAAAGATTGTAATAAAACAAATGTAATGTTTACAAACTCAATGCTTACATTTTTAATATGGTGCTGTTTTTTATGCTCTTGTTTTATTCCAGAATTTGAATCTAAACAGTAACTGTACCAGTCTTATAAATGTAGTGGAGTGGGATATAAATATAAAGCATTTTCTTTATGAACATTTAGCATTTGAATGGATATATTTTAGCTGAGGTTTAGTTTAGTCTTTTAAACTTGAAGGTTGCAATTTATGGTGAGTTGATACCGAAAAATATTGTACTTGACCAACATAAATCTGCCCTGAATTGATCGGCTACTGTCACCCTGAATAATGTAATCCTTCTCAGTACAAATTGTCTAAAAACACGTTTTAGTAAAGCAGAATTTCTACTCAATCATTGGCAGATCTAAACATGTATGCATCTTACTTACCGTCACTTTTCCAGACGCGTGTTATTGAGCAGCTGTAGCTCAGGAGTGTGTGGGACGTGGATGCAACACTTCCTCACACACATCTGCTTCAGTTCCCTTGCTGCAAAGGCAAGGCCGCCTCAGCGTTATCTCCTCTGCTGAAGGTGTCTCCTCCAGCTTATCAGCTCCCAGACGGGGCTACCGTCTCCATAGTTACCAAACCCAATTAAAGAGGTTGTTCCAATTAGAGATTGAAGAGAGCTCAGTTGTGATAGGTAAGAGCATGAAGACCTTGACCTCAGTCTGTAGGATAGAAACCCTGCCCGTCTCTAAACTGTCACAGTGCTCTTCTTTTGTCTCTTAATTCATCACAGTCTAGAACAGGGGTGTCAAACGTATGGGAGGACTTTGCAAAGACAGACATTGAACTGCAATTTTCACAACTTTATGTATTTTGTATCTATAGATTTTACTTAATAGTTCCCACTTTAGTTTTTATGGTGATGTGTCAGTTCATGTGGTCAGGATTATTTCACGGATGTAGATAGGAATGTAAAATAATTAAATCTTTAAAAAGATTGTTCATTACGTGAACATTCTCAGAATGTACTTTGGGAACAATTTGGAGTTGTCGTTATTTAAAGGGTCATTATGGTAAGATTTGACTGGTGCGACACACTTGAGATCAAATTTGGCTGTATGTGGCCCCTGAAATAAAATGAGTTTGACACGCCTGCACTGGACAGTCCTTCAAACAGAAGAGGCTGCTACATGAGCTAAATATGTTTAATTTTGCCCACATATTGGTATCAGTGCCAAATTGGCATAACACAGACAGTCAGAATATGTGACATATTGTTGTCCTTGCTTATGGATGTTGCATTGTGTTGGTGATAACAAGCTAATGTACATTGATTAATTTACTAGAGCCCAGGCCAGGAACGTGCAGAGGTATGGGCTAATGTTACCCGGGCAATGGCCCGTTTGGCATTTTTGGCTGACCTGCCCCTCTGGAGAGAGCGAGAGTTTCTTTTTTCGGTTGTGGCCGAATCAACATGATAAGCCCACAATAAGTATTGTAGCGTCTCGCTGCGGGAAACACGCTTTGTCAGCGCTGTCATCTTCCGGTGCGTTAAGACCACCTCAGTTTCGGATTTTGGAAACTTAATTTTGAGTTGTCTCATCATGGCAGTTAGGGTATAAGGGACAAACCAGGGGACTTTACTTCCTGTTGATACCGTTGGTTATTTACAAAAAAACAGCTAAATATAGCCTACTTGTTGTTATTGTGCTTCCGTCTTTCTGTGTCTTCTCATCTGTAAACTTCCTCAACGGGGCCGCTCGCTCGCTCTCTTTTCTTGATCGCCCTATCATGGGTGAACAGTTCAATGTCCAGCTTCATTGTAGGATTTCTGCCATGTCTATACGACTTTAGTTTGACCATCTCTGTTATTAAGTTATGGAATAATAAATAAATAAGTAATTAGATACCTTATCGTTACTGCGCTCATAAAGAATAATAAGAATAAGAATAATGTGAATTGAACTGGTTTAATTAATTAGTGAGTTTATTTAAGGTAATTAGTTAGAGGCCCTATTTTATCAGTATGTCCTGCACAGCAGTTACAATAGCCAAACTACATTAGAACAGAATTGTCCCCATTTTGTCTTTAATAGTTACTAACATTAGATATTTTAATGAGATATGGACCGCAAAACATTTTTAAAATCAAGTCACTGAATGCAAGTAGTCGCCTTAGCTTATTTTGTTATGAGATGTGAATTACTGTTCAATTTAGTTGATGTAAAAATCGTTTGGTTTATTTTACATTAAAAACAAGTTACAATTTTCAAAAGGTCCTATGTTTTTTTTCGGGGGGAGAACCTTTTTTCAGTTTAGAGCAATAGCCCCTCCAAATGTCTGTGCATGTCCCTGGCTCAGGCTTACATCCATGTGCAATCAATATAACATCAGTAACAAATCCTCAGAGAACATGTGTGAGCTAATAAAAGCAGAGCGGTTTTCCCCCTCCTCACACAGCGCTGAGCACTGAGCCACACTGCTGCTAGTGTTTGCCTTCCTAAGGCCAAAGCTGTGACAGAGAACAAACACAGATAAAACATCCTTTGTATTCCATCAAAACCTCTCCTCCAACAGTTGACTTTATCCCTGCCAATCCACACAGGCTATTGAGGAAGAAAAAGGCTGTCATAGATCACAAGATCCTGTTTGTGTGATGACATGAAGTGTTCTGCAGGGTGAGAAAGATAAAGGCAGTGTCAGACTGCTAACTGCTCCACATTATTACTGTGTGTTACCATTAGTTAGTTTACTTTGGAGCCGCAGTGGTGTCATTATTTGTAATCACTAGGAAACATATTGAGGAGCTCTGGCATCTCAGAGACATTCAGCACAACACAACATTAGCTGGACATTTGTTCGAAGCAGCATCCGATGAAAGCATTGATGTGATGTCAGAATATGACTGAGCTTTCACAAGGGAGAGATGGGACAATGTAGCATCATCTTGCTGTACATTACCCATTCCTCTGCAATGTTTGCATTGGATGTCATTGACTTTTAACAAAGTTATTGCTTGTCTTTGGTGTCCTTCCATCTGGTGCAGCCCTAGGTGACGGCATACATAAAGAAAAATCACGCCCTGCTGTCCCATCTCCAAAGAAGCTCTGTACTAATGCATACAGGCTGACTTTAAGTTGTAAATATCATCTATGAATGTGCTGCAGTAACCTCTTTGAAGCCAGGAGGTAATATATTAGTGCGTAACAGGTGGTAGAACTGAAATTTTTTATTGCACAACAAACGCTCATACTGTCCTCCATGTGCTATTTAAAGATGATTCATTAAAGAGGCTTTTTGGAGTGTTCCCTCTCCTGTAGTGTGTTCTATAGGTTTGTGTGCATGTAAATGGTCTGCAAAGTCTAAAATCCCTGTGTCCCCTCTAGAGGGAGTTTCTCAAACACCCCCCCCCCCCCCCCCCCCCATGCCTGAAACGCCTCCGTTTATTCCTTTGTTTACTTAAATAACATAGTGACATCACTTTGTTACACTCATCACTTTGTTACACTTTGTGATATGCTAACGGATGGGACATTTCCGACACATCTCTAAGCAGTTGACCAATCACAACAGAGCCGGCTAGCTAACCAATCAGAGCAGACTGGGCTCTGGTTTCAGACAGAGGGTGAAAAGAGGCAGTATGAAAAAAATAAAGAGCTTTTTGAACATTAAAGCATTGAGACATGTCACAGTGGAAACCCAAAATGGAAACATGAAACAGAAAATTAGCATGATATGTCTTACTTAACAATAATCAGCATTCAACAAAACACTTGGTCCCTATTGTAATGGTTGGATGAAGGCCACCTTGAACCCATGTTTGCAAATCACACACAAACAGGTTAATATCATAGTTAATGTTTAATTTAATTAAAATGCAAGCAACTTAGTACTTGAGTCAGAGTGTGAGATATACAATGACAGTAAAAGTAGTAAATGCACTGATAACACTGAAGCGTTGACTAATTGTATAATAAGTCAAACATTATATTTCTTAATATAAATTAATATTATTGCTTTCAACTAACCTCATACAGTTATGTGAAATCTGTTTCCATAATACATTTAATCAAAGTCAATGTTTCGGTTTTTCAGTATTGAAGAGCAGTGAAGGTAAACTGGCTGACACCCACTGGAAGCATATGTTACTGTCTATTTTATTCTGTCTGTGTTTTAGCTTTTTGCCCCTCCTGTTCACTGGAAGTTTCCGTGTATATCACATTCCCAAGGCAACCAGAGGCAGTGTTCAGAGGAGGTGGTACAGTCCCAGTCTGCAGTGCACATGTGATAGCTCAGCCCAGATGGCAGGTGCCACGGGAAGGCAGAGTTTAGTTATGGAATAGAATGAGGTGATTTATCTCAATAATGACTCCTTTTTGTGTGACAAGGCAATTTCACTGCCCAGAGGTGTTTTTCTCTCCCCACCGAGCTGAAGGTTGTTTTCAAAAGGAAGGCAGTGCTGATGGAATGGCCTGAGATCCGAATGGGGATGGGGGGGCAAACTTTGGTAAACACACATGAGCAATCCTTAAGTTTGACTGTGTCAGCTGAAGAGGTAGCAATAAAGGGGATGAAGCAGAAGCACCCTCCCTCTGCAGAGAGACACACTGTTGGGAGTTCATCTTCCTATTCTTTTCTGAAGAGCTTCCTGACGAGGGCTCAGCCTCAACACACACTGCCTTTGGATTTACATACTTCCCTTTGATCCTGTCATACAGATCTGCCTTGTGGCTCTGTATCTGAGTATGCACATCAAAAGCATGCAATCAACCTAGCAATAACTCACTTCTCTTTGTGATTTCAGCAAAACATGCTTTCACTCTGATCTACAAAATACAAGCAGTCATGTGGCTCATATATAATATGTTATATCTTACACAGATATGGGCCCTCTACTGGACTCTATGGGTACTACCTCTCAACCATACCATGCAAGCATTCACCTACTGAGATATCTATAATCGTAGCCGGCCCCCGGAGCGGGCTTACCTGAATTCCGCACGCAAGCTCACCGTATAAAAGGCGGCCTCTCCTCCTGACTGTCATCCTTTTCTCTTCAGAGAGCAGGATAACAACTGAGACGTAAACGAGACAAAAGAAAGAAATAATTTTTATCGAAGATGGACTCACCACTCCTTGAGCCCCGGCCCTGTCCTTCATGCCCTGGCTTAATCGCAGGTGCTGATCCCCACCGCCTCTGCTTTCAGTGTCTTGGGCCTGACCCAGTCTCTGGCCTGCAATGCCTGCCGCATGCTCCCACGGCTCAGCCGCCGGCATCGTCTGGAGCATTTTCAGGCATATGTCTCGCCGGAGGAGGCGGAGGAGCAAGATCTCGAGGTGGTGGAAATGGAGGAACAGGAAGTCGCGGGAGAGGTGCCATTCGTGTTCTCCATTCCGGCGGGTCGGGCGGCCCCGTTCGTTGAGGAGGAAGACTACAAGGACGTCTCGTGGTCTGGTGCTTCTGGTTCCGGCGTCCACAAGGGTCCGCCACACAGGTCTGCACGTCAGGCCTACCGCTCCCCCCGCCATGAGGCCGATAACCGCCTTCATCAGGGGTTGTAAGGCCTGGTGCGTCCGCCGCAGCCGGCCTTTGTTTCACCCCCGTTGCCAGATATCTGGCAATGTGTGGAGGCCACATGGCGGCAGCCACTCAGTACGAAGGCTCCGGTGGCAGGTATGTCGGGAATCCTAAGGGTGCAGGGCCGCTCGGAGTGTCCTGGCGTGCCCCCCCTTGATGAGAGCCTGGTGGCTCATCTGCTTCCACAGGCAGCCGGTTGGGCAGAGGGGAAAAAACCTCTGCCCCCCCTGTCTTTGGACCAAGATATCCTGGAATATTTTGATAAAATATTCTGGCTCGGAACGCAGATGGCGGCGGCAGCGGTCAATAATCTCAATGTGTTGGGTGTCTCGCTAATCAGCCCTCAGCAGGACATCCCCGCCTCAGGACGGGAGCGATTATTCGGACCACTGCATTGATCAGATGAACAATCTGATCCACGGTGTGGCCGCCGCAGCTGGACGTGCGATGTCCCTGGACACAGTGGCGTCACGTCACCGCTGGCTCTTCCTCGGGCTCCTCCTCAGGGCAGAGAGCGTGACGCTACGCTGAGAAGGAGAGAGAGGCGCCGGTACAGAGCCCCCGCGGCTCCCGTCGCTCCCTCTACCTCCTCGGCTCGTCCCACGGAACCGACTCAATAGCGGTATTTGCGGGGACGAGCTGCTCGACCCCGGCAGGCCCCACCTCAGCAGAGGGCTTCTGGGTAGAATTAGATAATCTCCTCTCACACATCCCTGAAAGTGGCCCTCCCGCTGTACTTCTCGGAGACTTCAACCTCCAGACAGGGAAGATAGCTGAACTAACATCTCTTTTAACCACCTTTGCTTTCTCACTTTCTCCATCCCCAACAACTCATAAAGCTGGCAATGTCCTTGATCTCATATTCTCAATGAACTGCACTACTTCTAACCTCTCTGTAAACCCGCTCCACACATCCGATCACTTCTTCATTTCATTCTCTCTACCCCTTTCCAAACATAACAAACTAATCTCTTCTAATTCTGCACCTGTCCGCCGCAACCTTTGTTCCCTTTCCCCCTCTACCTTTGCCTCATCGATGCTCTCAGCCCTCCCTTCCTCTGACTCGTTCCAACTCCTGCCTCCAAACTCTGCTGCAGAAACTCTCCTCTCTACTCTCTCATCCTCTCTGGACTCTCTCTGTCCTCTCACATCTTGGCAGGCTCGTCAGTCCCCTCCTGCTCCCTGGCTAAATGACGCACTGCATGCTAATAGAACCATCGTTAGGGCAGCAGAGCGGAAATGGTGGAAATCCAAACACCATGACGACCTCCTAACCTATCAGGCTCTCCTATCCTCTTTCTCTGCTTCGGTCTCTCAGGCAAAAAGCACTTTCTTTCAAGATAAGATCCAATCTTCCTATTCCAATCCCAAAAAACTATTTTCCATCTTCTCCACCCTCTTGGACCCCCCCCAAAGCCCCTTTCCCCTCCTCCCTTCTGTCAAGTGACTTTGTTAACCACTTTGAAAAAAAGGTTGATGATATTCGCTCTTCTTTTTCTCACTCACCTTTACTCACCGCTGGGTCACCAGACCCTCCCTTCACCCACACACTGACCTCCTTCTCCCCTCTCTCTCCAAGTGAGGTTCTTACCCTTGTTACCTCTGCACGTCCTACCACCTGTCCTCTGGACCCTATCCCCTCAAACCTCCTTCAAACTATCGCTCCTGATATTCTACCGTTTCTCACCCATTTCATCAACACATCTCTAACTTCTGGTCACTTTCCAAATTGTCTCAAGGAGGCAAGAGTAAACCCTCTCCTAAAGAAACCCACTCTCAACCCGTCTGATGTTATAAACTACAGGTCTGTCTCTCTCCTCCCATTCCTGTCTAAAACACTTGAACGTCTTTAAACAACTCTCCTGTTATCTCCATCAGAACAACCTTCTGGATCCGCACCAGTCTGGTATCATCCTTTTGGACCTGTCTACTGCATTCGACACTGTGAATCATCAGATCCTCCTTTGCACTCTCCAAGAACTTGGAGTTTCAGGCTCTGCGCTTTCCCTCCTCACCTCATACTCTCAAATCAATCAATCAATCAATGTTTATTTATATAGCCCAATATCACAAATGTTACATTTGTCTCAGTGGACTTCACAGTTTGTACAGAATATCAGTATGACAACACGACACCCTCTGTCCTTAGACCCTCACACCGTACAAGGAAAAACTTCCAGAGAAAACCCGCAGTTTAAAGGGAAAAATGGGAGAAACCTCAGGGAGAGCAACAGAGGAGGGATCCCTCTCCCAGGGCGGACATACGTGCAATAGATGCCGTGTGTAAATTGAAAAGATAATACATTTGCAACAGAGGTAGTCCAAATGTTTGGAAATGCATGTGTGTATAATAGGAAGATGAATCCACGAGGATATCCATCCAGGACTTATGATTCAGGACCACAGCCACGACTCAAGATCCAGGACTCGCGATCCATGACACAGGACCGCAGGATCATCCATGACTCCGGATCCCGGCATATATAGACACCAAAAAGAAAGAAATTTGGGGAAGCTGGGTTAATCGGAACATGAGAGTACACAGGCATAGACAGAGAGAAGGAAGAAGTAAGATGTCCCCCGACAAACTAAGCCTATATCAGCAAAACTAGGGGCTGAATCTAATCAGCCCTAACTATAAGCGTTATCAAAAAGGAAGGTCTTAAGCGCACTCTTTAAAACGGATAGGGTGTCTGCCGCCCGAACACAAACTGGAAGCTGATTCCACAAAAGTGGAGCTTGATAAGAAAAGGCTCTGGCTCCCATTGTACTTTTAGAGACTCTAGGAACAACCAACAACCCTGCATTCTTGGAACACAATGCCCTAGTAGGACAATAGGGTATAATGAGTTCTTTAGGGTAAGATGGCGCCTGCCCATTAAGGGCTTTGTAGGCGAGAAGAAGAATTTTAAATTCTATCCTGTGTTTTATAGGGAGCCAGTGTAAGGCAGCCAGAACAGGAGTAATGTGGTCCCTTTTCCTAACTCTGGTTAGTACACGAGCTGCAGCATTTTGAATCAACTGAAGTGGCTTGACTGACTTCTTTGTAAACCCTTATAATAAGGAGTCACAATAATCCAGCCTTGAAGTAACAAATGCATGGACTAGTTTCTCTGCATCGTTTTGAGGCAAGATATGCCTGATTTTTGCAATGTTACGTAGATGGAAGTAGGCGGTCCTTGAAATTGATTTTATGTGGGTGTTAAAGGATAAATCCTGATCAAATATAACACCAAGATTCCTTACAGTCTCACTGGAGGCCAAATTAATGCCATCCATAGTTAGTATATCTTTAGATAATTTGTTTTGTAGATTCTTCGGGCCAAGTACAATAACTTCAGTTTTGGTCGTGTTTAACATCAAAAAATGTAAGGTCATCCACGTTTTTAAGTCCTTGAGGCAGTCTTGAATTTTATTTAGATGATTAATTTCATCAGGCTTGATTGATAAATATAGTTGAGTATCATCCGCACAACAATGAAAGTTTACAGAATGATTCCTTATAATATTGCCTAACGGAAGCATATATAGTGTGAACAAAATAGGTCCAAGCACTGAGCCCTGTGGCACTCCATGGCTAACTTTGGTTTGCATGGAAGATTCATCGTTGACACGTACAAACTGAGAGCGTTCAGATAGATAGGACCTAAACCAGCCTAAAGCAGTTCCCTGTATGCCAACTAAGTGCTCTAGTCTTTGCAATATGATATCATGGTCGATAGTATCAAATGCAGCACTAAGATCGAGCAAGACAAGAATAGAGACAAGTCCCCTCAAAGACCACACCTACAGGGTTACTTGGAGACGGTCGGAGTCCAACCCTTGTCAATTAACTACAGGGGTCCCTCAGGGCTCTGTTCTTGGTCCCCTCCTCTTCTCCTTGTACACAAACTCGCTCGGATCAGTCATTAGCCCGCATGGTTTTTCATACCACTGCTATGCTGACGACACCCAATTAATCCTGTCCTTTCCCCGCTCAGAGACCCAGGTCGTCGCACGCATCTCTGATTGTCTAGTTGACATCTCTCAGTGGATGTCTGCTCACCACCTCAAGCTCAACCTTGACAAGACAGAACTGCTTTTCCTTCCGGGAAAAGATTGTCCCACTCTTGACCTAACAATCAACATCGGCACCTCTGTTGTTTCCCCGACTCAGTCTGCAAGGAATCTGGGTGTGGCCCTAGATAACAAACTGTCCTTCACTGCAAACATAGCTGCTACAACCCGCTGCTGCTGCAGATACACTCTTTACAACATCAGGAGAATACGTCCCCAGCTAACCCAGAAAGCAACGCAGGTTCTGTTCCAGACTCTTATCATCTCACGCCTAGACTACTGCAACTCCCTCCTGGCTGGTCTACCTGCATGTGCCATCCGACCTCTGCAGCTCATCCAGAATGCAGCTGCTCATCTGGTCTTCAACCTTCTTAAATTCTCCCACAACACGCCGCTCCTCCGCTCCCTTCACTGGCTTCCTGTAACTGCTAGAATCCACTTCAAGACAATGGTACTTGCGTACCATGCTGCGAATGGATCTAGCCCTTCCTACATCCAGGACATGGTTAAACTGTACACCCCAGCACGTGCACTCCGCTCTGCATCAGCCAAACAGCTCGCTTCACCCGTACTGCGAGGGGGACCCAAGTTCCAATCAGCAAAAACACGTCGGTTTGCTATCCTGGCTCCAAAATGGTGGAATGAGCTCCCCATTGACATCAGGACAGCAGAAAGCTTACACATCTTCCAGCGCAGACTGAAAGCTCATCTCTTTCGACTCCACTTTGAGCGATAGAACTATTAACAAAGCACTCATATACTAATAAAGGACTGGCTTATCTAAAGCCAGTTGAGTAGCACTTGAAATGTTTTAGTTCTATGAAACCTGATGTACTTATATGATTCTGTTTTCTTCAAGTTTGTATATTGTTGGTCGAACGCACTTATTGTAAGTCGCTAAATGCAATGTAATGTAATGTGAAGCAGATCTGGGCCCAGTTCGGGAGAGCGGAGGTGGACCTGTTTGCCAGCTGGCGCAAAAGCCAATGTACCCCATGGCAAAGAAAGCTGCTCTACGCCTTTCCACCGCTGCGCCTCATTCTCCCCCTCCTGGGGAGGGTGAGACGAGAGCATCTGTCAGTCATCCTAGTGGCCCCAGATCGACGCGGAGCACCGTGGTTCGCAGAGATGACACAGATAGTGGTGGGCCAGCCCTGGGCGATTCCTCAGTTCTGGGGGACGATGTCTCAGGAAGCAGGTGCAATAGGGGCGTTACCCTCTCTGGGCCAACCTCTCCAGGCTTGGCTCCTGAGAGTAACAGGCTGAGACAGCTGGGATTGTCTGATAAAGTTTCCAGACTATCAAGGCAGCAAGAGCAGGATCCACCACAGCCTGTTACAGGCCAAAGTGGTTGGGATTCCAGCGATGGTGTGAGGAGCGGATTCTAGAGCCCCTATCTTGTACGTTGGGCTCTATTCTGTCCTATTTACAGTTACTGGTGGACAGGGGGCTTGCTCATTCCACAGTTAAAGTGTATGCAGCAGCCATTTCATCTTGTCATGAGGGATTTGGCGGCAGGTCAGCCTTCAGTCAGCCGCTTATGTCCCGTTTTTTTGCAAGAGGTCAGGAGACAGCACCCAGTGGTGCATGTCTCCACCCCGCAATGGGACCTGCCGTTGGTGCTCGAGGCTCTGGTCACAGAACCATTTGAGCCTCTGGAGCTCTCCTCCCTGAAAGCACTGTCATGGAAGAGAGCGTTGCTGCTTGCCTTAACTTCAGCCAAGAGGGTGTCCGAGCTGACCGCTCCGTCGGTGCACCCAAGTTGCTTGTTAATCCGGGGTGACCGTATTGGTGACACTCAGGCCGAACCCCTCCTTTGTTCCTAAGAGCCTAAGGAGTTTGTTCAGGAGCTATTCAGTTAGGTGGCTTTAATCTTCCACCCCGTATTGGGGGCCAGGGAGGCTAAAATGCTCCTCCTCTGACCGGTGCGTGCACTAGTATTTTATGTGGAGCTCACGGCTGCCTTTAAGCACACTGAACAGATATTTGTATGCTTTGGGGGTGGTGTGGCCGGTAAAGCTCTGTCCAAGAAACGCCTGGCAGGATGGCTCTGCGAGTGCATTGTACATGCCTACGGTCAGGCAGGGAGAGCCTTTCCCGCGGGGGTCCGTTCACACTTTACACGGGGTATGGCTGTGTCGACAGCCTTATTCAACGGCGTGAGTGTGGAGGACATATGCACGGCGGTGTCTTGGTCCATGCCAGGCCCCTTCATAAAGTTTGATCTCTTGGACATGTCTGGCTCATTCTCCTCGTCTATGCTTAGTGGGGCAACACAGGACTGGTGAGGGGGACATAATGCACCTATGTTTTCCCATGCTCCTTAACCTGTTAAGCCTAAGGTCTCAGGCTTGAAAATGACATTCCCAGAACAAATGACCATATCTTCCCTTCTAAAAGGGTTACATTAATAATCTTTTTTCTCAAATTAATGATAAACCTGTGAGTTGGATGTAGAAAAGTCAGAATCAATATAGATGTTTTTTATTTTAAAGAAAATTCAGATTGAACATAGTAAAAAACTTTAACAGTGTCCGTCCAAAAAACATTTTTTACTTATAGTGAAAACTACCCTTGGATGATGGTAAGGTATAAAAGCTTTAGCAATCCAAAGTACAACACATAATATGTACCCTGTAAAAAGATTGATGGAAAACAAGTGACATTTGTGACCTGCTCTATCGAAATCAGTCACATTGAACCGAAGACACATTTTGATTTGTATACACTGCTGGAAAGAGGATATTCCTAGCTTTCTAATGATATCAGGATTTTTTTTGTACTCCAAATATTAAGCGAAATATGTCACATTATATAATGACTGTCACCGAGTCATCATTTTGAGAAAAAGGCCTTCAAAGTTTTCTCTTCTCTGGAATCCATTGATCTTATTGATTATTAGCGGAGCAAATGATCAAAATACAACGGAGGGAAAATATTTTCGTTTGGATTACTGGTCTGGGGGAAGCTCGCGAGTGTTTGTGTGTGTATACGTGGGTGTGTTTGTCTATTTTTGCGTTTGTGTGTATTGCGTTTGTTTCCCGGGGAAAACCCTCACGAGAAACACCGGCTGTTGTTATGCCTGCTGTGACGTTAAGTTACTCCGTTCTCCGCTTGTAATTATGCCGGTACAAGCTTCAAAGTTGTATTTATCATCTGAATTTGCCGAAACAAGTTTAATATTCTGGAAGCCAAGACTTTGTTTATTTGAAATCAGATGAAAACAAACTGTAACGGACCCTGCCGAAAGGATAAATAATAAGGTTTTATGAGTGAGTTTCGGTGCAGTAATCTGATAGCATTTTTTGCTCGTTGCTAATTCAGAGGCTCAGCATTAGCATTGTGGGGTTTTAAAAAAAATGAAAATGATCAGTTAGAGGAGTTTCTTCCCGTTACATGGATTTAAAACATTCATATTTTATTACGGGGTCTCTCGAGCTTAACAGGTTAAGGACCGGGGAACATGGTGCACAGTAAGCTGGAGGGCCTCCCTCACTATTTTATTTTCCATGCACACTCTTCACGAGGTAAGCGTGTCTGAGTGTGCTCTACCAGCAAAGTAAACTGCGGCCCCGTCTTCTCCATGGTCACAACCGGAGGAGAAGGAGTTGCGGTGCAGTGGCTGTTAACCCAAAGCCGGTCAGGGGCAGTGTGATGGGCAGATGTTGTTGGACGACAGCGCGTTTATGCATCAGGGCGCCCGTGTAAGATATAACGAGGGGTTACGTATTGTAACCCTAATTATATAAGCACAGGCGGAGCCCTCTACTCGGGGCCATGTCTGTCCTATCCCGCTCGCTGAAAAGGGTGTAGGGTGACAGTCAGGAGGCGAGGCGCCTTTTATACTGTGAGCTTGCGCGCGCATTGAGGTAGGCCCGTCCCGGGGGCGGGCTACATTTATAGATATCTCAGTCGGTGAATGCTTGCATGGTATGGTTGAGAGGTAGTACCCCCCATAGAGTCCAGTAGAGGGCTCCGCCTGTGCTTATATAACTAGGGTTACAATACATAACCCCTTGTTTTGTGCTTTGGAATCAATATCACAAAACCCTGCACTCAGGGAATACTGTCAGATACACCATCTGCCACATTAGTAGGATACTGATGTTGATTTTATTTGTAGCATCTATGCAGCATATAACACTAACATTGTGTGCCCTACAGATTCATGTGCAGATATCTTTTAACACAGTTAAGTCCACTACTTGAGTGCAGACTAAAATATCTCACCATCTTTTGGATTGTAAACCATAATCTTTGATCCATTCACAGTCTCCAGAGGAAGAACCTGACTGACTTTAATGATCACTTAACTTTTCACCCAGCAACACCATTTGTATCTCATATGTTCATTGTTCTTAATTTAGATGTAGAGCATGGTTTACAATTTACTCGCCAATCATCAGCATACTAATGTTGTCATCGTGAGTTGTCAAATGTTATCAATGTTGCTAATTTTGGTTGAAGAACTGTCATGGCAGCCTCAGAGCGGATGGTGTGCAAAACCGGTTTATAACTAATCTAGATTATCAATGATTAATAAACAACACACTCTCACTCCATAATCGTCCAGGAGCGACGTTTGGTCAGAGTCCCGTGGCGTGCAGTTGTGACGCTCCTAGGCTCCTTCAGCTTCATAAAGGGACGCAAATAGCTTTCAACTGATTGCAATGTATTCTGCTGCGGGATTTGACGCTCATGGAAGCACGGCATTCGTTTGTGTCGGCTGCCCTTAAAGGCAATGTGAGCGTCCATTCCCATTGGATAACGGAGAATTGTACACCCGGAAGTAAGTAGTCCCCTTACTGTCGATTGATTTTACAGTGATATCTGCACTACTCATCGACTAAAAAACACCAGATTATCCTTGTTAATTACACAACATTGATTGGTTTAAATTGTGTGCAATGCTTTTGTATTTTTCCCCTTCGATTCGGAGAAACAAATATTTTTTCGGAGTAAAGGATGGTAGAAGACACTACACTACCCAGAATCCCCAGCTATCGTTTAGGACTACACCCTACACCATGTGCTCTGTTTGACAAGCCCCGTGATTAGTTCTCAAGCTCTGTGATTGGTTGACCTCCAACTGCATTCCATTCATTCCAATGGCTGGCGTCTATGTCACGTGGTCTTCAAATTTCTACCTGCAGTAAAAAAAAAACATGGCCGAACTTCGTTTTATTCTCGGTGGAAAATGACTATTTTAAAGTTAGTTTGGCCATTAAAATGCGTTTTGATGTCATTTGATGCGAGAAATACGAGTTGTTATTTCAGATTATGTGTGCAGTGGATGTACATGATCTTTAGTTTGCTAGTTATTACGAAGATTACTTCAGGAAATTGCGTCCATAGAACGTTTTCATTGTTACCAAGGTGATTGCTAGGGACGCTGCTATCGATATTATTTCTGTTATGTTGTGTAACTGTTTAATGGTGTTATCTTTATTGCTACCCCTTTCCCCGTCAATGTATAGTGTTGGTCCACAGCGCAAACGTATTAGTTTAACAAAATCCGCATCTAAAGATACGTTATTTTCCCCTGTGCAATTCCAATCTCACATCTCACATCACATCGTCATTAACAAATACCGGAAACAGACCGAAAACATTTTAAAATAATAAAATAATACTTTATTCCGAGTGTGCTTGCTTTTCTCTTTGAAAGTCATCACATAAAGGCATTGCAATACACGGTTCGGCTGCATTAAATATTACATATCTGCCGTAGTTGTCTATTTATAGAGCCCTGATGAGAAGACTTCGAGACAAACATGAGAAACTGCCGCCAACACTGAAAACGTGACGTGGATCATAAATATATCAGCAATTAAACAACATCTTACATTTCTTTTCACACAATACGTCTCCTTGCAGGATCAACACTAATTCGGCTGACTTTTATATTTGATCCAATTGGTAGATAGGCTGTATTTACACCATAAAGGTGCACAGCTGATAGAAAGGGTCACCTTGTGGTTAAAGCATGTTATTGAATTTCATTATTTGTATTATTAGATATTAATAGGATCCCTATAAAGTATATTCATTACTCGTTATTCTCTACTAATAGTTAATTAAAGACTGTATATAATGACTATTTTGCACATCCCTTTCAAGATTTCAAGATTTTCTAAGATTGATTGACATATCATATTCACAAACGGTGTAGTTATGCAATGAATGAAAAACTTGGGTCACAGGTTCCTCAATAGTGCTTTACAATCTATCAATATGTGTGCATACCTCCAGCAATGTTAACTATGTTGAAGCACTTATTTTAACTGATATTATACATATGTATTATAGTCTTATAAGATGTACGTAGATATTTCATCTCCGACCTTGTCAGGTATTGAACAATCAATAAATAAAGAACACAGAATTATTAAATATAAAACACAGAATTTGTATGATTATACTAAATGATTTACAAATAAACACCACTGCATATTTACAACTGTTACACATGCTGATGTAACGCAAATGTTTCCAACTTGGGATCAATTAGGTATATCTTATCTGAAGATGATCGATGGCTACTGCCATATTTGCAAAGTTTGTCTCTGAACCTTGACAAGTGCATGTTTCAGGCTTATCAATTAATGTAATGTAATGTAATGTAATGTAATGTAATGTTATCAATTAACAACAGGAGGGTTCACAAACATAAGACCAGCTGTTAAATAAAGCTCTCCTGACCTTAGCTGGCATGTGGGTATATATATTATATATATATATATATATATTAGTACTGCCCATTGGCACAAGCAATTTTCACCCATTTATTAATTATATGTTTTAAATGTGAGTGTTTCCTATCCCCTAAACCTCCAGGGATGTACACAGTATACTGGCAACTTCTTATTATGGGAAATACGAAAACGTCTTTTAAAACTACAACTCCCAGTAGAGACGTGCCATAGATAGAGAACATGTTGCGAAACACAATAGCCAGCATGTGTAGTTCTGGGGACGGGGTGGGGGGTACGCGGTGGACCCGTTCAAATCCAGTTTTGGACAGTCTGCCGTGGTTCCATCCCATTTCAACTGCTGTTCGACGCTCGGCGTAACCCTCGGAGCACTAATGAGCTACTCCGACCCTCGGTCCTGACGGACTCCAACTTGTGTTTATTAATCAAACAAATAAATAAACACAAGGATAATTATGTGTTATTGTTGAGTAAATGGAGAATTGCACAGGGGAAAATAACGTAGGATATCTATGCCACCATTTTAGATGCGGATTTTGTTAAACTAATACGTTTGCGCTGTGGGGAAGGGGGTAGCAATAAAGATAACACCATTAAACAGTTACACAACATAACATAAATAATATCGATAGCAGCGTCCCTAGCAACAAGTAACAAGTAGTTAATTATAATAAAATACATTAAGAAAAAGGCATTTTAAACAGTCATTAAAAAGCAACACAATCTACCTGCATTGCATTACTCTAAACGTGTAATAACGTGCTTTAACCAGTAGGTGGTTTGGGTTAAAAAGCTGTCAAGTTTACAGTGTTAACAAAATAAAATATACTGCTGTTTCTGGTTTAGTTTACGACGGATATATTTAGTTATTGTTTTGATATTTGTAACACAAAAGCGATGGAAAAAACCCACCGCAACACAGAAAATATGGTCTTAACATGACCCAGCGGTCTAGTAGTTAATAAAAAACAATAATATCAAAACAAAATATTACTACTAACTTTATTGTGAAATTCAAACTGAACGGTAAAAAAATAGTTTCCGGTCTATTCTGAGCCCGATCTCTGTAGATAAATAAAAATAAAGAACTATACGACAGATGTGTAATATATTAAATGCAGCCGAACCATTTATTACAATGCATTCATGTGATGACTTTCAAAGAGTAAAGCAAGCACTGCTGAATAAAGTGGGATTTTATATTTTACGAAACGTTTTTTTTCATATTGAATGCAGTTGGAGGTCAACCAATAACAGAGCTTGAGAACTAATCACGGGGTTTGTCAAACAGAGCCCATGATGTAATCCTAAACGATAGCTGGGGGTTCTGGGTAGTGTAGTGTCTTCGGCCATCCTTTACTCCGAAAAAATATTTTTTTCTCCGAATCGAAGGGGAAAAATACAAAAGCATTGCACACAATTTAAACCAATCAATGTTGTGTAATTAACAAGGATAATCTGGTGTTTTTTAGTCGATGAGTAGTGCAGATATCACTGTAAAATCAATCGACAGTAAGGGGAATACTTACTTCCGGGTGTACAATTCTCCGTTATCCAATGGGAATGGACGCTCACATTGCCTTTAAGGGCAGCCGACACAAACTAATGCCGTTCTCCCATGAGCGTCAAATCCCGCAGCAGATGGGAATACATTGCAATCAGTTGAAAGCTATTTGCGTCCCTTTATGAAGCTGAAGGAGCCTAGGAGCGTCACAACTGCACGCCACGGGACCCTGACCAAACGTTGCTCCTGGACGATTATGGAGTGAGAGTGTGTTGTAATAAACTATCGCAGTGGTTCCCAACCTGGGGGGCACGCCAGGCATCGCAGGGGGGGCGCCAGGCATCAGATGATTTGAGGCCAAATATCATATTTAGACTTCTTTTTTTTGTCATTTTTTTGTCTTTCTTTGTCCCCCAGGCTACAGATAAACATTAGGGTTAAATGAGAAGCATTCCAGCACACTGTGGAAGATGGAATAATTCCAACAGACATCTCTGGCTTGGTAAATTAATCATATCTAACACATTTATATATCCATTAACCTGATAGAGTCACTCAATTGAATTGTGTTCTTAAGATAATTAGACTGGGCGCTTCCTTCAGAGTTGGATGTCAGAGTGAGCAGATTGGTCCAAGGGAAGCTTCCTGATTAGGGTCAGTCCTGAATAAAAGGAACAGCGTCACAGTGTTAATGTTCATCATGGCTCTCTGACTTGATTCCAGACCGCTGACAGGAAAATGAGCCTTGGGTCGTTGTTATTTTTACATTTAATTTCATTATGCAGTCAGTGCCTTTTTGAATAAGCACTCAAGCTTTTGGTCTGTGCAGACATGCAGTGATACATATTACACACACAGTAGGGATTCATGGATAAATAGGTCTGCGATGGCCTTTTATTAAATATCACATATAGATTCCTAAAATCAGGAAATTAATTTTTACAACCTTTCAGCTCTCTTGTCTCAAAGTCAGTGGGTTTAATTAAGGTTTGTGGTTTTCACAATGTTAGGACCGGAGCGCTTGGTGACGCTCAGGATTATAAAGCTGGACAACTGTCTCTGTTGGAGAGTTAGTCTGTGTCATAACTGTAAGTGTTTTGTCAGTATATTTGACATGACTAGGTATGTTAGCTAGCTAGCTTACATCAGATCTCATTGTAATACATCTCATCCAATAAAGAAACATTTTAGGTAACTTTCCAACAACAGTGACAGTTGTATGTGTTTTGAAACACTTGTGTTTTTATATTTCCAACTTTTTGAAATGGCAGCACATTTTTCCATGTGGAAATGTTTTTGACAGTTTAAGCACGTTTGCACCTGTTGGCCACCGTAGGGTCAATATGTGGAGTTTATCCTGCTGAAAAAAACGTGATCAAAAATGTGTGTTTACCACTGATCTTATTTTCTGCAATATTTCAAAATCCAAGCCTGAGTTCCTGCTGTTCAGGAACATGTATGGGGGCGGCCGTTGGTATGTAATGTGATGTACGTAATGTAATGCATGGTGCTTCACTCCGCTTTATTTAAAGGTCCCAAATGGTAGTCTTGAAATTCATGCAGGTGTTAGTCCAAACAACTGTGGTTTGTTTTGCACAGAAATAAATAATAATTAAACGAACAACAACATTTTTAACCATATTGAAGTCTAGCTTTGATGATCGGTTAATTACAGAAATGCTGTTGTTCGTAGCTCTTTGAAGCTCCAGAACTCAGCAACAAATGACCAACAACCCAAAGCAGCAAACCACTGTCAGAAGTGTGTGCCTGCATTTTTTGTGTTGGTTTTGTAAGGACATAAGTGGAGTTGACATTGGAGAGAGTTCCACTCAGAGGTTGAATGAGAATGTGCAGCTAAAGTTGTGGGTGCAGTCGAGAGCAACAGCTACAGTCAGTCACACTTTAGTTAACGTACAAAATAAGAGAAAGCTAAATGTTAAAGAAAATGGTTTTAGAGTAGGCTACACACAAGCAGTTTTTTGTAACACCTTAAACATAATCAAATCATGAACACTCCCAGCTGCAGAACAGCAACTTTTGGAACGGCTTAGCAGGAGACTCTGGCACATGTAATTCTTCATCAAAACTGAAATATTTCTCTAAAAACTGATTATATGAACATGGACGCTGAAGTACTAAAAAAGCAGAAATACCTGCAATATTTCACTTAAGAGAACTGCATGATTAATGAAATATACTTGACCCAGCGTGGCTCGCTTCGTTTTCTCTGTAAGGATCATTTCAAGGCTTTCTTTGAAACTCACAAAAATCAGAAGCAAGAGTTGACTGCTCTTTTTTCACTGTGATTCAAACATGCAGTAGTTCCTCAGTCCTCAGCAGGAGACCTCCTGAAAAATATTGAATTATTCTAAAGATATTCTTTCTTCAGAAATCATAAACCAACTGAGATATTCTAAACTAATTTAAAATTGGGACATGATCAGTTTAAATAAAAGTGTTTTTTTTTAAATCTTACTTTCTGCAAAATGTTATATTTTCATTGAATTGTAAATGAACAACATGTTTATTTTTAAATGTGGAAGTAAAAGGTCCTGTGGCATTGTAGAAATAATTTAATAGGCACTATAATGCTGTTTTGAGTGTTCCCTTTCCTGTTGTTTGTTCTAAAAGCCTGCAAAGGCTAAAATCCCTGTGTTCCCTCCAGAGGGAGTTTCTCTCCCACACACTCACCCCCAGAGACGCAGGAAGGTATTTTGAATGGGGGTGCTGAGGTGCTGGACTGCAGTGAACACTATTACAGGCACTATAGAGCACGCACAAAAGCGCGAGCACCAGGGGTGCTACAGTGGAATGTTCTACTGCAACACTCCCCACACGCAAACACACAGTAGTACACCCGCGACTGTTACAATGAAGGCTCGATAATCAGCTATTTTTTACGAGTGGGGAGCGTACCTCACCTCCTCTAGGAGGGTCCGGGGGGACGCTCCCCCGGTAAGATTTGTTTTAAATATTCAAGTGAAAAGCATCAATCTGGTGCACTTTGAGAGCTACATTAAGAGATCTATGGATCCATCTCTCAACATCCATATGAAACACAACTGTAATCCGATGTTCTTTTTCTTTATGGATATTTTACAAATCACTCCCCTTTCAAACTGTATTCTTGTTTTTCATTTATTCTCTTGTTTTTTTTATAACGATAATGATCATAAGTGATGATAATTTTCAAGATGACGCCTGTGTCGGCATGCCGCTCCCTCAGCTCTCTGCCTTTAGCTATCCTGTTTTTGTTTTATGTTTGTCAAAATGTCTCTGCTCTGCTCGTCTATGATCGCCAAGCTCTCCTCCACCTAAGACCCTCACTGGAGTTTATACTGCTGCCCAAACCTACATATGGCAACCGTAAATCGACTCCCCCCCCCCCCCCCCCCTCTACTGTCAGATATTCCCACCTACCGGCGCCGGTTGCCCTGCATCCTGCCTCACCAAAAGCGCTTTGGACGACGGGGGAAGCGTGGTGGCGCGCTTGTCCATCAAAAAGCACACCTGACGGCTTCTTCTGGGACTTATCCACGCATCAGATGTCATGGCCCTCCCGCTGCACGCCATGTGAGGGATCAATGGATTCGCCCTGTCTTTCCGGAGCTGCGGCCTCTGCTGGGCCCGCTGGCAGCTCCTCCTGCCCGATTGACTGCTCCCGGTCCATGCGGCGTTCACGCACATCTTCGTCCGCTAAGACGCACTACACCTTCGGCACCTCCGGAGAGAAAACTCTGCATGGCTTTGCTAAATGCAAGGTCAATAGCAAACAATACATTCCTGTTAAATTACTTCTTCACCTCTCGGAGACCTGGGTCCACACTGGCGAGTAGCCTATGTAGCTTACCGTTTTCTGAACTTTTTCCTCCTGACTGTACTTTCTTCAGCTCCCCCCTTACCACCGGCCGTGGTGGGGGTATAGCATCAGTGTTTAGAGCTAATCTCCAATGCCGATTGCTTCACCCTGTAACTAGCTATGCTAGCTTCGAGTTGCAGCTTTTTGAACTGAACCCGGCCTCGCCTATACTCTGCGCAGTCGTGTATCGTCCACCAAAGTCCAATAAGGATTTCATAACTGACTTTTCTGACTTTCTGTCCGGGATCATGGTGAAATATGATCGTGTTAGGTCTCAAATGATGCAGTGTTTGTGTGTCACGGCTCAGGACAGATTGAAAAAATAAATGTGCAAAACAGCTACAGAATCAAAACATTTCCTTATTTGGCGAGGATAATTCCAATTCAATAAAGAGACTTTCCAAAGTAATTGATAATAATGTTTTCCTGCTGACACATCTCTGGCTAGCAGCGGACATCCAGCTCAATAGTTAATTTTTTACCCATAATTCCTTCTGTTTCCACCTTTCAATAACCCTTAAATAACAACTTTTACATATTCTACTCTAACTTTACATCACTGCATTTACATTTTAACATACAACAATTGCAAATTGCATACTTGTATAATGTATGTATAATGCATATATTGAATGTATACATACATTTGTTATTTTATTATATGCAATGCCTTGTAAACATGGTGCTGTAACAAACAAAAAAAGTACATAAAATAGAAATGAAAACACCTCATATTTACATTGGTCTTTAATAAATGTTCAATAAAACAAACTATTGACACCATTTGTGACTTAGAAGAAATACTGAAAGAAATACTGATGTCAGCCTTCAACTATAATACACAACAGTGGAAACTCCCCCCCCACACGCACGCACGCACGCACGCACGCACGCACGCACACACACACACACACACACACACACACACAGTCCCCCCACGGGTTGGCCCTTGCTTGTTTGTGATAAATGCAGCATTTGTGTCCAGGGTGTAGCTTATTTCTGCTCAGTTGCCCGCTCTGGCTAAGCCTTATGTTGCTGATAATGACAGCTGTGAAAGGAGTGGGGGACTGAATGAAAAGCAGTGTGGGGGGGGGGGAGTAGCTGTGGATCCAGTCACTGTGCCTCCCAGGCCATATTCTCCATCCTCTCTGAGTCCTGCAGCGTCAACCTCACACTCGCCACACTGCTGCTCTGTTTACCGGAGTGAGGGCCTTTTCTCTATCAGCCCCCACTGTCTGCATCTATCAGTGGCCTTTCCCCACCCGGACATGTTGTTTGTTTGCTCTGAAATTGCTTTGAAATAAATATATTACCTTCAAGAACATTTATATTTTTCAAGCAGGAGGAAAGAGAAGGGATTTTCAGGAAGCCTTAATTATACGCTGCTGATGAAGGGCGATTACCTCTTCTTCTGTGGAGTCGGTTGTGTGTCCTTCAGTTGTCAGTATTGTGCCACTTTGGTTTATACTTGTATTGTAAATAAGTGTTGTACAGATATTGTAATAAGTATTATAAAAACAAGGGTTAGTCTCTATTATCACTCAGAGGGTGTCGAGTCAACCCGGGCACCTTTTGTTCTGGCGAGACATGTCCATTTGAAAGAAAAACATGATTTTAAGAGTAAAACATCAGAAATAAGCATAGCATATGAAAATCACTGCATGAACATCCCTGGTAATATTTACTCATGCTACCAGCAATGACATATCGGTCGGTGGTTGGCATAGCAACCCAGCAGGCAGGAATGCTAGAGGTAAAAACAACAGTTTAGCACAAAGACGTTTTGATTCACTCTCACAGAACAGAAGCAGCCGGTCAATCTGACGTCCTGCGGGTGTCACCATCACTGACATGATCTGTTATGAGCAGATGTATTCATTCATCAATTACAAATAAGACAAGGGCTATGTTGGCACAGATTTGTTTTGTTTTACAAAATATAATTTTACTTTTTGAAGAAGACTAAATAAACACTTTTATCCAAATGTAATACTTATTTTATTAATGTTCCTTTATTATTTCACTTATACAGTTACAGTTACAGTTTCCTGTCCATTTCGTGAGTCAAATGTGGACGAAATGTACAGATTTCTGTCCATATCAGCGGCTGTTTAAGCAGTCAAATGCACATTTGAATTAAAACAGTTAAATGCACTTTTAACACTCATGTACCCACGAGCTCCTTTCCTGGGTTATAATGTGAGATGAAGCAGCCTGTCCTCTGGGTGCGTTCTGTGGGTCTCACAGCCTGATTCTCCGGGGTGCTGGAGAGTCATTTTCAGGCTCCTCTCCACAGTTGTCCCCCTAAAAATGATTTGTAATCATTATTTTTAAATTTAATTGATTTATGTTATCATTAATATGGTTCCCTAACACAATGGACATAGTCTGGAGCTCACTGGGGTCCTGCATATGCTTTAATCAAGCGTTTTAACACTTTTTTCCATGAAAATGATTTTTATTCACTATCATGGGGCTATATAAATCAAATTCCGGATCATTCAGAGCACAATTGTACCTTTTACTATTTAAATGTATTTGTATTATATATGTTTGGGCTATAAAAGTGACATGTCTGGGTGACTTTGTCAGTTTATGGAGCTTAGCCCACAAATCCTGGAGATTCCAGGCCAAATTTGGGAGCTCATAGGTGGCCTGCCATGCGCCCCCACCCGTGGAAAGAAGAAAAAAGTAAAGAAAACGGTTAATTGTATCTTAAAATAATCAAAAATGAAGTTTTAAAAAATTGTTGAAAAAACTTCTAAGTGCCAACAGAGAAGGGGCTCAACAAAGCTCAACCCTTCGGCGCTTCGGGCCGAAGCTTTTCCACTCCCCCGTTGCAACTTACAACGGAGAGGGGAAACCAAGCCTCCCCTTCTCCGTCAAAAAAATTCATTCATCAATTTCAGACTACTGTCTGCACAAGATCAGAAACCCGGTTTTTGAGGGGACTCAGAATAAAAACGGCTGTTTCACTTCATGGAGGAATGTATTCGCTCCATGTGTACTCTGGCACGGATGAATTTGTTGCCCAGAGACCCCCCAGCATGGTTCTTCCCAAACTTTAAGTTTTTGAACTGGTCTCTGGAGGAATGTAAGGGGAGTTTGAGGGGACTCTACCCGCATTATGAGGCAAAAATAACTTTCTGACTCAGGGGTCCCACCATGGGTTCCGCAGCGGGGTGGAAGTTCCACCTCCCCACTTCGCCGCGGAGTGCCAGGCCAAAATCTGTTTCTCTAATCCTCCACTGTTGCATAGCGGCCTTAGTCGGCTGCGGCATTCAGCAATTGGCCTTGCTCCGGGCACCGGTTCCCTCTGGGACCACGGCTCGGTGGCTTCACATGATATAGGGTCAACCCTACTTCATCACAGGCTACCTGTTTGATCCTGCGTAACAACCACATATGCTTGTCTGCAAAGGGAACTGCCTGATCCCGCCCGGGTGTTCCTCTACGGCTAGTGTCCAGCCGTAGTATCAGCTGCGGTATCAGCAAATTTGACCCGCCATCGGAGGGCCGGGTCCACGTGCCGGTGATTGGTGGTCGGTTCTTCCGAAATGCGGGTTTGACTCTGCTCCTGGAGCGGACAAAGATATGTGTATTTGCCTGAGTGATGGAAATAAACAAAGAATGATATTTTACAGGACATGACGGAGCTCAGGAGCGTGCACTTTGAAGCTCCTGGAGCAGACAAAGATACAGTATGTGTATTTGCCTGAATGATGGAAATAAACAAAGAATGATATTTTACAGGACATGACGGAGATAGGTGTATTTTCTAGGCTTTTTGGAAATAAACCAGATGTGATATTGCAGGGCATTACGGAGCTCATTTACCCATGTGATGTTGTGCAGTACATTACTGAGCTCATTTAACGATATGGAGTACCAGGGGTACTAAGGGGCACTAAGGTCTTACCTGGATGTCCTTATGTGTTTAGTCAGAGTGAGAGGGCTTAAGTTTGGGTACACAGCTTTGCCAGGCGCAGCCACCCGTGGAAAGACGAATACAACAAAAAAGTTAAAGTGTGAACCTCCAGCAGAGGGTGAGAAGCGAAGAGAAGGGGCTCGAAAAAGCTCAACACTTGTCCACTTCTCCGTTGCAACTTACAACGGAGAGGGGAAACCAAGCTTCCCCTTCTCCGTCAAAAAAATTCATTCATCCATTTCAGACTACAGTCTGCACAAAATCAGAAACGCGGTTTTTGAGGGGACTCAGAAAAAAAACGGGTGTCTGATTTCATGGAGGAATGTATCCGCTCCATTTGCACTCTGGCTTGGATGCATTTGTTGCCTGGAGACCCCCCAGCCTGGTTCTTACCAAACTTTAAGTTTGCAAACTGGTCTCTGGATGAATGTAAGGGGAGTTTGAGGGGACTCTACCCGCATTATGAGAAACTATTTTCGGATACATTTTCTCACTTTCACCCCTTTTCTATGGATCTCCAAAAAGTGAACTCAGACTTTTTCTGACCCGCATTATGAAGCACTATTTTCGGATACTTTTTTTCATTTTCAACCCTTTTCCATGGATGAATTGAAACGCATTGCCTGGAGGATAGGACAGAGAGATGACAGACTCTCTGGCCGCCTCACAAGTCACTATTGTCGGACACTTTCTTTGCTTTTCCACCGGTTCTATCACTTTTTCCTCCTTTGACCATAAAACGTGTTTCCTGCTGGGGTACTGCCTTGTTCCAGGGCACCCCAAACCCCCTCATGGTCGGGGCACCATGAATTGAAGCATCGGACCCATGGTTGCAATCACCGGTTACGCTAACACATATAAACGGAGAAACAGAAAATAATTTAAATACAATTAATTGTGTCTGTTTTAGTAAGGATGCCGTCCGAATGCCCGGTGGGCAGACTCTTCTATCTGGCTTTGAACAAGCACCCTAAGCACAAATATGCAGTGCGGAAAGAGGCATCATTCTTAAAATGGCCAGTGGCAGAATAAATGTTCGGACCAAACCCTGTCCCTATTTAGAGGCAATGGACGTCCACTCTCTTGAGACTTCCGTCTCCCGACATTACCTGGAAGAATGCTTGCATGTGGACAGTAGCCAGAGAGGAGCAGGCTGCCCCAGAGGACAGGCTGAGTCACCTCACTTTGTAACCCAGGAAAGGAGCAGGAATCCTGGCTGCGTGAGTGGTAAAAGCGCTTTAAACTGTTTTAATCTGACAGCCGCTGATGCGCACGGAAGTCTGTACGTTTCGTTAACATTTGAATAGCCAAATGGACGGAAATCCGTCCGTTTCGTTAACATTTGAATGTCCAAATGGACAATCCTGATTAAAGCATATGCAGGACCCCAGTGAGATCCAGACTATGTGCATTGTGTTAAGGAACCATATTAATGATAGCATCAATCATTTAAATGCAAAAATAACGATTAAAAAACATTTTTAGTGGGAAAACGGTGGATCTGTCCATTTCGTTAACAATCTGATAGCCAAATGGACGGTAATCCATCCGTTTCGTTAACAATCTGATAGCCAAATGAACAAGCAGGTAAAAACGGCCGAGTCGCTGCTCTCAGGGCCTCAGACTCACAGGCACACACACGTGCAGAGAACCAGGGCGGTGCACATGGCTTTTTTACCCAGCAATAAGTCTCTGAGAGGCGGGGGAAAGTTGTGTGGATAGAGGCAGAGCGCAGCGGCAGGCAGAGCGCAGCAGCAGCAGCAGGCAGAGAGGAGCAGGCTGCGATACCCCCCCCCCCCCCCACAGAGCCCACCCAGAGGACAGGCTGCGTCACCTCACTTTGTAACCCAGGAAAGGAGCAGGAATCCTGGCTGTGTGAGTGTTAAAAGCACATTAAACTGTTTTAATCCGACAGCCGCTGATGCGCACGGAAGTCTGTCCATTTCGTTAACATTCCGAAAGCCAAATGGACGGAAATCCGTCCGTTTCGTTAACATTTGAATAGCCAAATAGACAAGCAGGTAAAAACGGCAGAGTCGCTGCTCTCAGGGCCCCAGGCTCACAGGCACACACACATGCAGAGGTCCAGGAGCAGGAATCCTGGGTACGTGTTTTAATCCGACAGCCGCAGGTGCTGACGGAAAGCAGGCGGAACAAATGGATTATTTTACCCAGGAATAAGTGTTTGCAAGGCGGGGAAAGTGTTCCTGCGGCCCCTCCATAACGGTAATAATGATTAGAAATGATTTCCAGGGCAGAAAGCGTTCTTTAAATGTGGAAAAAACTATTTTAAACTGTTTAAAAAGTACAAAGTGATTTGAGTGCAGTACTCATGTGTCCCCACAGAAGGGCGCATCATCCCAGGGAGCACAGTGCATTAACAGTAAAAAATACAACAAAAACAGGGCAAATCAATGGATTTAAAGTGCAGGGAAGCTCCGCACCACACACAGGTACATTCCTAATTCCCCACCATGGTGACCACGGTGATTTAAACTAGTTTCTGCGGGGAAAAGAGTGCTAAAAATCGGATTAAAGCCTGCTAACAGTGTGGTAAAAGTCTGATTGTTTCAGAGACCCATAGTAATGCAGGGTCGAGCCAGGTCAGTACTTGGATGGGAGACCGCCTGGGAATACCCGGTGCTGTAAGCTTTTTTTAAATACAGGTACATCCATGGTGATAAGATAAGATTTATACCCTAAAATAGCATGCTAAGCGTGGGTGTATTAGTTTCAAAGCATGCACACTCTGCTCATGTCAGACTTCCATGAAATAGACCGGGAAAAGCACCTCTCTGTGGCTGCTCAAAGACCCTCGAAGCAGCTCCAGCTCGGCTTCCTAACACGGGCAAACAGGTTTTTTCACACATCCAGGAGAGGGACCGGGAAAAGCACCTCTCTTTGGCACCTCACAGAGCCCCAAAGGACGGCCTAATGACCTCCAGCCTCTCTCCCTCACATGGAGCTCAGGTTATTTCACACCTCCTGGAGAGGGACCGGGAAAACCACCTCTCTGTAGCCCCTCACAGAGCCCCAAAGGACGGACTAAGGACCTCCGGCAACAGTGGTACTTCCATAACCTCGTGCACCCGGGCCCCCGGACTTAAGCACTCCCCCACGGACTAAACCCAGATGATCACATCCTACAGAACCTCATGCCCCTGGTAACCCTAAAGGGGGTGGATTTTGCGGTGCTTTACCGTCCGCACATCGGCATCCATATTCTGCCTTATGCACGGCACCACCCCCCCCCACCACCCTGTGGAGGATATTCTCATGCTCCTGGTAACCCTTCAAATAGTCTGATACCTCCAGGGCTCATCACCGCACTTTACAAGCCAGAAATAATGTTTAAATGGTCGGGGAAAGTGTTTTTAAACGTCTGGAAGAGAGTTGTAGCCTGTCATTTTGCAAGATATAATTTAACATGTAACCTCTCCTGAAATGCACAGCCTCTCTGATGATATGGGTCATATCAGACTGGGTGAGCCTGCGCCCCCGGAGCTTTGACGCAGAAAAGTACCTCAGGAAATGGTTCACAGTCTTCAGGAACAACAGCGATGTTATGACTGCCCGGCCCGACTTTGAAATATACTCGCTCCAGCCACGGACCCTCTTTGTGTCTTTTAGAAACCGCCAGTCTGACAGCCGGTCAACACCATGGGTCATGAATACTAGGAAGTTCTTTATCCGGCTGACATTGGGCATACAATTACTCTTTCCTTTTTACTGTTGGTGCGACACCCTCACAATGACCTCTGTATGTCTGAATGTACGTCTCCATGCTTTTAGGCAACGTGATTTCACGCATGGTATTCCCCCGTCCCTTCCCAGTGGACCAGTGATTTGGGGGAGAGGGCCAGTCCTTAGCCAGATTAGCTTTCAGCTTATTGGAGACAGACGCATGGGTCTTCTGGCATACAGGGGTCTCACTACCAGAGGCTTCTGCGGACCGCATGACAGTCTTCACCGGGGTCTTGAGAGGGGTATTGCTGCCGGAGGCTTCTGGGGACCGCATGACAGTCTTCACCGGGGTCTTGAGAAGGGTCTCACTAGTACCGGAGACTTCTGCGGACCGCATGACAGTCTTCACCCGGGTCTTGAGAGGGGTATTGCTGCCGGAGGCTTCTGGGGACTGCATCACAGACTTGGCCGGGGCCTTGAGAGGGGTCTCACTACCGGAGGCTTCTGCGGACCGCATGACAGTCTTCACCGGGGTCTTGAGAGGGGTATTGCTGCCGGAGGCTTCTGGTGACGGCATCACAGACTTGGCCGGGGCCTTGAGAGGGGTCTCACTACCGGAGGCTTCTGCGGACTGCATGACAGTCTTCACCGGGGTCTTGAGAGGGGTATTGCTGCCGGAGGCTTCTGGGGACCGCATCACAGACTTGGCCGGGGCCTTGAGAGGGGTCTCACTACCGGAGGCTTCTGCGGACTGCATGACAGTCTTCACCGGGGTCTTGAGAGGGGTATTGCTGCTGGAGGCTTCTGGGGACCGCATCACAGACTTGGCCGGGGTCTTGAGAGGGGTATTGCTGCCGGAGGCTTCTGTGTTCATGCCGGGGGTACTTGAGATTGCCAGGCCCTTAAATCGTATACATTCTTCGTCTTCCTCAAGCTCAGCAGCAGTGGCACTCTGCTTCCTGGTTTTTAGCCCCTCTTTCAGCCTGGAGCGCAGGATCTTGACCTCATCAATGAGGGCATCCTTCTGAGCCCTCAATGCCACATTTTCCAGCCTCACCTGCCTGCAGTCCTCTTCGTCACACTCGGTATGTGGGGAGAAGGGTGGAGGGTGCACCGGGTATTCCTCCTCATTGTCTATATCCAATGATGTAGCCATTCAAATGATGGGATTAGTCTCTCGGAGGTCATGGAGCAACTGCATGGCCACACTATGCTTCAGCCTTGCCATGACCTGATGTGCCTCATCTCGGGAGAACTCAGGGTGGTCACGAGTTACATGACGGTGTAGTCTCTTCCCAGCATACGAACACCCTGTGATGGGACAGGGTTTGGTCCGAACATTGATGCCTCTTTCTTCCAGGTTCCGCACTGCAAGTTTGTGCTTAAGGTGCTTATTCAAAGCCAGATAGCAGAGTCTGCACACCGGGCATTCGGACAACATCCTTCCTAAAACACACACAATGAATTGTATTTAAATGGTTTTCTGTGTCTCCGTTTATGTGCGTTAGCTAACCGGTGATTGCAACCATGGGTCCGATGCTTCAGTGCAGGGAACACGGACCAAGGGGAGGACTTGGGTTACCACCTGGTTAAAATGGTCCCACCTCCGCACCAACGCGGGGCTTGTGATGGGTCCGATACATTGATTGTTTTTTGTTTCATGGTTCTGCCACAAGCTCACAAGACAGTTTTGGGTACGAAAACGTGGGGATAACAGTACCTCCGGGCGCTCCATCCCGCTCCGGCCTTCGCCGCAGCGGGGGGAGGAGGCATTGAACCCCTCGCACCTGCCCCCGGAGGAGGCAGGGGAGTCAGGTACCCGGAGGCGCACAGTGGACGGCAAGGGCAAGGCCGCCACACCGCACTGGAGTCAGGGTTCCGAGTTTTTCAAGCCAGGTCCGGGTGAAACGCAGTACGGAGCACCCGGCAGGAGCCTCCAGCAGACCCCCACGCGCGGTTCCCTCGTCCCTCGAAAGAGGCGGAGAGGTGGGTGTTTTTCATCTGCTGGCGGACTGCCCGGGAGAACGTGCTGCTCGGGAGCCAGGCTCAGAGTTAGTGGCAGTGAGAGCCCGTGCACCTGCCTTTTACAGCAGGCACGCGCTGGTATCGGGGTGGGGAGAGAAGGTAGAAGCAGAGGCTGCAGAAACAGCCAGAGCCTTCCCCTCTAACACACCCCTCATTCGGTCCACAAGCACTGGGCAGAGTCCCCTGTCAACTCTCCTTATATTCCTCCGGAGACCAGTTGGGACATGGCAGCATCCCAATTCTCCTGGTACACCATATCGTTAAATGAGTTCAGTAATGTACTGCACAACATCACATGGGTAAATGAGCTACGTAATGCCCTGCAAAATCACATTTGGTGTATTTCCAAAAAGCCTGGAAAAAACACATATATCCGTCATGTCCTGTAAAATATCATTCTTTGTTTATTTCCATCCTTCAGGCAAATACACATATCTTTGTCCGCTCCAGGAGCAGAGTCGAACCCGCAGTTTGGAGGAACCGACCGTCAAGCAACGGAACCTGGACCCGGGGAGGAGGCCCTCCGATGGCGGGTCAAATTTGCTGATACCGCAGCTGGCTGGACACTAGCCGTAGAGGAACACCCGGGCGGGACCAGGCATGCCCCTCTTTGCAGACAAGCATATATGCGCTCCGGCATTCGCCGCATATCTTTGTCCGCTCCAGGAGCAGAGTCGAACCCGCAGTTTGGACGAACCGACCGCCAAGCACCGGAACCTGGACCCGGGGAGGAGGCCCTCCGATGGCGGGTCAAATTTGCTGATACCGCAGCTGACTGGACACTAGCCGTAGAGGAACACCCGGGCGGGACCAGGCATGTCCCTCTTTGCAGACAAGCATATATGCGCTCCGGCATTCGCCGCATATCTTTGTCCGCTCCAGGAGCAGAGTCGAACCCGCAGTTTGGAGGAACCAACTTCCAAGCACCGGAGCCTGGACCCGGGAAGGAGGCCCTCCGATGGCGGGACAAATTTGCTGACTGGACACTAGACGTAGAGGAACACCCGGGCCGGACCAGGCATGTCCCTCTTTGCAGACAATCATATATGTGCTACGGCATTCGCCGCAATTGAGTCATGGTGCTCAGAGTTAGTGTGCTACCCGGAGGCGCATGGTGGACGGCCAGGGCGAGGCCGTCACATCGCACTTGAGTCATGGTGCTCAGAGTTAGTGTGCTACCCGGAGGCGCACGGTGGACTTACGCGGGGCTGGTGAGCATGGCGTGGAGCACCCGGCAGGAGCCTCCAGCAGGTGTAAGCTGCTGGCGGACTGTCGGGGAGAACGCGAGGTGCACCCGGCAGGAGCCTCCAGGTTTGATGGCGGACTGTCGGGGAGCACGGTACGGTACACCCGGCAGGAGCCTCCATGTCTGCTGGCGGCGGACTGTCGGGGAGCACGGTACGGAGCACCCGGCAGGAGCCTCCAGGTCTGGTGGCGAACTGTCGGGGAACACCTCGCGTTCTGAGAACGCTTGATGCACCCGGCAGGAGCCTCCAGGTCTGCTGGCGGACTGTCGGGGAGAACGCTTGAGGCTCCCAGCAGGAGCCTCCAGGTCTGCTGGCGGACTGTCGGGGAGAACGCTTGGTGCACCCGGCAGGAGCCTCCATGTTTGCTGGCGGAATGTCGGGGAGAATGCGCTTGCTTAAATTGTCCCACCTCCGGCTGGTGATGGCAATATTGGGTCCGATGCTTCAATACACTGTCACAAAAGAGGAACACCCGGGCGGGATCAGGCATTTCCCTCTTTGCAGACAAGCATATATGTGGTTGTTACGCAAGATCAAACAGGTAGCCTGTGATGAAGTAGGGTCGACCCTATATCATGTGAAGCCACCGAGCCGTGGTCCCCGAGGGAACCGGTGCCCGGAGCAAGGCCAATTGCTGAATGCTGCAGCCGACTAAGGCCGCTATGCAACAGTGGAGGATTAGAGAAACAGGTGTTTGCCTGGCACTCCGCGGCGAAATGGGGAGATGGAACTTCCACCCCGCTGCGGAACCTGTGGTGGGAACCCTGAGTCAGACGGTTCGTCTTGGAAATGCTTCATATCGGTCGGCTCGGGAGGTAAGAGACATGCAGGGTAACGGACACGCAGGGTTACCCCCACGCAGCACATGCAGCTCACGGAGGAGGCAGGGCCGACACACCGCACTGGAGTCAGGGTTTCGAGTTTTTCGAAGCAGGTCCCGGTGAAACGCAGGACTCCAGCAGGAGCCTCCAGCAGACCCCCCCGATGGTTCCCTCGTCCCTCCCGGCCATCAGAGTCGAACCCGCAGTTCGGAGGAACCGACCGCCAGAGCACCGGCACGAGGCCGGGCCGGCGGAGGCCCTCCGATGGCGGGTCGCGTTTGCCTTTCGATCAGTAGTGAGAAATCAGTTGGGACAAAAAACATTGGGTCCGATGCTTCAATGCATGGTACACGGACCACAAAAGTAAGAGTTTGCTTTTTGGAGAACCGTAAAAAAAATGTTTTATAAAATAGTGTCTCATAATGCCAGTTGACTCCCGTGACAACTGCCCTTGCATTCCTCCACTGTCACAAAAGTAACAGTTTACTTGAGGATTTAAACGGTCCCACCCCGCCACACCGCACTTGAGTCATGGTGCTCAGAGTTAGTGGCAGTGTATCTCCTCGGGGCATTCCTCCACTGTCACAAAGCAAGAGTTTGCTTTTTGGAGAACCGTATGAAACGGTTAAATGTGTTAAAATCTATCCGAAAATAGTGTCTCATAAACTTTGACTTTGGGAAACTGGTCTCTTGACAACTCCTGCATTCCTCCAGAAACCAGTTTCCCAAAGTCAAAGTTTGGCAACCATGACAGAGTGTAGTGGCTCCACAAATGGTCTCTGAGCCAAACTACACTAGGAGCAGTATGTATAAAAATAATATGTCCCCCGACAACTGCCCTTGCATTTCTCCACTGTCACAAAGTAAGACTTTACTTTTTGGAGAACCATAGAAAACGGTTAAAAGTGTTCAAATGTATCTGAAAATTGTGTCTCATAATTCCTTGACAACTCATGCATTCCTCCAGAGACCAGTTTCCCAAACTCAAAGTTTTGCAACCATGACAGAGTGTGGTTGCTCCACAAGTGGTATCCGAGCCAAACTGCACTTGAAGCAGTATGTATAAAAATAATGTGTCCGATAACACCCCTCATAATGCGGGTCGACTCCCCTGTCAACTGCCTTTGCATTTCTCCAGAGTTTGGGAAGAACCATGCTGGGGGCTCTCCGGGCAACAAAATGTATCCGAGCCAGAGTGCACATGGAGTGGATGAATTCCTCCATGAAGTTACACAGCCGTTTTATTTCTGAGTCCTCTCAAAGAGTGGGTTTCTAATTATGTGCAGACAGTAGTCTGGAAAAGATGAATGAATTTTTTTGACAGAGAATTGGGGTCTCAATTCCCCTCTCTGTTGCAAGTTGCAACGGGGGGGTGCAAAAGTCTCCGAGGCTTCGGCCCGAAGCGCCGAAGGGTTGAGCTTAGTTTAGCCCCTCCTCCGTTGGCACTTAGAAAAAATTCAACATTTTTTCAAAAACTTAATTTTAGATTATTTTAAGATATAATTGACCGTTTTCTTTGATTTTTTCTTCTTTCCACGGGTGGGGGCGCATGGCAGGCTGCCTATGAGCTCCCAAATTCGGCCTGGAACTTCCAGGATTGGTGGGATAAGCTCCATAAACTGACAAAGTCATCCAAAAATGTCACTTTTATAGCTATATAATACAAATAAATTAAAATAGTAAAAGGTACAATTGTGCTCCGCATTACCCGGAATTTGATTTATATAGCCCCATAAAAGTGATTAAAAATCATTTTCGTGGGAAAAAGTGTTAAAACGCCTGATTAAAGCATATGCAGGACCCCAGTGAGCTCCAGACATAGCATTGTGTTAAGGAACCATATTAATGATAACATCAATCATTTAAATGCAAAGATAATGATTAAAAATTATTTTAGGCGGAAAACTGTGGATCTGTCCATTTCGTTAACAATCTGATAGCCAAATGGACAGGCCTGATTAAAGCATATGCAGGACCCCAGTGAGAGCTCCAGACTATGTGCATTGTTTTAAGGAACCATATTAATGATAACATCCATCATTTAAATGCAAAGATGCCGTCGTCTCTCCTGGAAGTGTGAAATAAACAGAGTCCCCATGTCAGGGACACATGCTGGAGGTCTCTCTCCCGAGAGTGGACGTCCATTGCCTCTAAAGAGGGGTAAAATTAGGTCTGTCACTTTGGGTAACCGCCACCCTGTCGGACGTCTCCCGAGAGCAGACGTTCATTGCCTCTAAATAGGGGCAGTGACCACCAACTGGCGCCACATCCGGCCACATCCGGCCACATCCGGCCTGCCAGACATTCTCCTCCGGCCCGCACGACGGGGGTGACTTTGGCGTTGGCGGAGTGGTTACTGCGTTCGTCCCCCACCCATTTTTTTTTTTTACAACGTCTCGTGAGTAAGGTGCAGTACCAGAGTCCAACAGAGAGGCAGCAGCTGCGGGACAGTAGACTGACTATTGCGAAACCTTATGTCCTGTGCCGTTGGAGATCCAGCCGACACCTGTTTCGTCGAGGGGTCCTCCCAACTCCATGTCCTGTCTCGTTGGGGGTCCCGCCGACGACTCTTCTGCCGGGGGTCCTGCCAACCCTATGTCCTGTGCCGTTAGAGACCCCGCCCACTACTCTTCTGCCAGGGGTCCTGCCAACCCTATGTCCTGTGCCGTTGGAGGTCCAGCCGACACCTGTTTTGTTGGGGGTCCTCCCAACTCCATGTCCTGTCCCGTTGGGGGACCCGCCAACACTAGCCCTTGCTCCGTCGTGGGTCCCACTGACACCAGCCCAGGTTCCGTCCAGGGTCTCGTCTACGCCGGACCCGCAAGGGGTTCCACCAGCTCCTGCCCGTCCTTGTGCCCGGCCTCCTGAGTTCCCCATTGGCCTTCGCCCTCGAGGCCGGTCTCCTGAGTTCCCCAGCCGAGGACTCCACCATGAACTCTGCCTTGCCCCCGGGCCGTCCGCCCGAGAACTGCATCATGGGCTCTGCCTTGCCCCCGGGCCGTCCGCCCGAGACACCCATCATGGACTGTGCCTTGCCTCTGGGTTGTCATCCCGGACCCGTCCTCCGGACCCCCTCCCAGTGGCGACGCCAGGGTGTGGCTGGGGTAGGCTAAAGCCATACAAAGAAATGGCTTAGCCCCACCTTAGCCCCACCATGAAAAATTATGTTAAAGTAAGCAAAATAAAGTCCGCCAATTCGCGTGGAGTAAATTGCACAGACAGCAAGTTAGTAAGATTGATTTCAGTAGCCACTTTTCTGGAAATACCGAAGACCAGAAACGGTTTTGAAAACTTTTGTCACGTAGTGATCGTCTTCTCAATAAAACATCTTTGGTAATGTCTTTTGGCCAATCAGAATCACGATAACGGCGTGGTGTTGTTGCAGGAAGTCCCGACGGAGAATACTTTTGCTGTAGTACAATATGCATCGATACAACATTACGTGTTGATAGAAATCAACAGGTAATGAAATAAGACACCACGGTTTGATGATTGATAGGTGTGTGGGCTGTCTTTAATTTTGACACACATAACAATGGGGGCTATCCACCCTTATCCACAATGTAAAGTAATTCACACAGCCTCTTCCCTCTTTTCTCTGTGAGGAGCAGCAGATTCAGCTTTCAGAACAAAGTAACAAAACACTAAAATGGCATTCATTTTTTTAAATATGTCGTGTAGTAATAGATTTATTTATTTTTCTTTTCACGAGAGTACCAGAATGTTTATTTTATGTTAGTATTTCAAAAAATCTCCTGGGGGAGAATAACCCCAGACCCCCCTGCAGGGGTTGGGTTTTCAGCATGTCAACTCTTTCACCTGTGGGGAAATTGCAGGATTGGCTCCAGGTCGCCCTTTTTATTTACGACAAGACAAATGTGCCTTTTTTATTTCATACAGTTCAATTTGGATTGAGACAGGGGAATAATCTAAACCTCACGCGTGGCGTTTCACTGTCAAGGGGGACGATATAGCGTGTATGTAATTACATTGCAAATACTGACTTGAGCCCCACCACTGTATGGGTTAGCCATACCATAGATTACCCAACAAAAATACTCTGGTGCCGCCACTGCCCCCTCCACCCACCCTTTTGGATATTTCCGATTTTTTTTTGGACGTCTGGAATCCATCCCTTGAGGGGGGCGGGGGGCGTTCTGTCACGATTCTTATGTCATGTCACGGTTTTAGTTTGGTGTCTCTGGTAATGGGTTTTTGCTCTTCTGTTCTCCCGGTCATCTTTTCCTCCTTGAATGTTGTCTGGTCCTTCTCCCTGTGTTTTCCTCCCTGTCGTTAGTTTCCCTGGTGTGACTGATTGTGTTCACCTGTACCCCTTGTGTGTCTCCTGTGCTCATCATCACAAGCCCCGCCCCTGATTGTTTTTACAACAAAATGTTAGATTACACATTCACATCTGACTGAAGATTGGCCCCATTTATTTGTGGCGTTGCAAACTCTGAGGTACAAGGCAAAAGTGGTGTGAAGCTCATAAAGTGAGGCAAATAGAAATAATCAGCTGATGGAGTGTAGATGTGGAAATAGCTGCATTCGATCAGCTGACTGTGTTTTCACAATAAAAGTAGTTTCTTAGTGTACTGGTCTTAAAATTCTCATAACATCAGCTTTTAATGTTCCTCTTGGATGTTCTTCTTGACCCTCAGAGAAGGAGAACATGTTGAGTCGTGTATTTCAGGCATGTCCTTTCCTAACAAAAATGACAGGAAACATAAAACATATTATTGCAGAACAAGTGCGCTATTTATGAAAGCGTTGTGTTTGTGTGTTTATGGGCTGTAGATATAATTATTATTTTTTTATTTTTTTATTTCAACAGTGAGCTACAAAGACAATCAGATTATGAATGAACAGTATGAAGTTCATCAACATTGAAATATATGTTATCAAAATGTAGTGCAACTGTAGAAGCTTGCTCTGTTGTCTCACTGAAAGAATAACTTTTACCACGTTTTTTCCGACAATATTGAGAGATAAATAGTAGCAGTTCTCACTATGTTTTAAATATCTTTGCCTTCAATACATAAAAACCCTCAACTTAACTGATGTGTAGGTGATCTAGTATTTAGTATTGTTTAATGGAATGTATATCAGTGTGTTCAAGTCAATACTTCATTTATTTAAACCAATATCTTTCTTGATTCTTTGTACAGTATGACAAATAGTCTTTATACCTGTGCTGAAGTTCACTGCTGTGAGGAGTCCAGTTCTGTCTGTCATTCTCTGGTCCAGCCTGTCTGAATCCCCTGGACACCTTAAACAAACAGATATATATGTAAACTAACATGTCTACAAACAATATAACTGATTATCTTCTGTTGAACATGTTGGATTGTGTATTGTCCCAGTAAGGGTCCTTTTTATTTTACTGTAACTTTGGAAGTTGTGTTACCAATGCTTACTGTTTATTTGATACCCATTTGGTAATGCAATTAATAAAAACAACAAGGTTTGGGTTCGTTCTTCAGATGACTGTGACGTTAACGTGTAAGCTCAACAATGAACTCCAGTTCAACCAACCATATTGTAATATCTAAGTAATCATCTTGAAATATGACATTAATAATTGTAATATACACACATCTTATTGTGAGGTTGATTTCACATACACTACTTCAACATTAGCCTGTCTAAATACTTGAGCATAGCCAATTTAAATTAACCTTAGCATGCATACAGTTCCTACCTACATAATAAAATATCTCTCTAAGTTACAAGGATGACCTTATTTGATCAACCTCAAACAGAAGCCGTTTGTTGTAGACTAGAGTATTATTCCACTTAACACTTAAAGAGCATCTTGCAGGTTTTTATTTTTTCTACATTTATGCTTAAACTTGCTTGAAAATTACAATTAAAAATGTGAATGCAGGATTTGATATGTTTTACGAGACATAAAGATAGGAATTCAGAGGGAAAGGAGCAATTTTAAGCTCTGCTCTTAAAAACGGCTTTTTTTTAAGGTCATACGTCAAACGCGTCATATTACATCACACAGGGGACACATCTCCGCTCTCTGACCGCGGGTATAGTAGAGTTGCGTTGAGTAGAGCGGTTGTGTTTTAAGGAGCTGGTATTTTTCGGTAGTTTTACATTTTATTTCACCATTTGTAATCATGGTGCAGTATTGTGTTTGTGCAGGTTGCACAAATACCAGCCTGTGTCAGGACATCGAGTCCACAGTAAAAAGGACCGGAGCTAGCGTTCGTTCCTGGGTGCGTTGTGCATCCACCTCCCTGCAGCACATACTCTCCACAGCTTTATCAGGAAACCGTATTACTTCTCTCTCCCCCCCCCCCTTCGCTGCTCTCTCTCTCTCTCCCCCCTCCGGTACACGGCACCGTAAGACATAGTGTGGAGTTGCATTAGGTAACGCTGTGGTGGCTGTACTGCTCCAGACGTTTCCTTTGTGTTTGTTTGTTTCCCCCTGTCTGTGTTGTTTGTGTGTGCGTGGTGGCTGTCACTCCTGGCTCCCGGCTCAACCTCCACTCACCTGCTGCAATCAGCCGTGCACCCTCCCCGACTACACACCTGCTTTCCATCAAGCCATTTACAACGACATATCAACGGAGGCTCCACAACCTTTCTCCGCCAGATCGTCAAGTATCAGCCGTATCTCGCGTCTCTCCTCCGGTACACAGCACCGTAGTGTGGAGTTGCATTAGGTAACGCGAGATACGGCTGATACTTGCGCATTAGTTTCTGTTATGGATCAGTATCAACAGTCCTGCCAGTAACGTTACTATATTATCAATGCTACTTTAGTTATAGCCTGATATATGATAGCTAACTTTACAATGTTGTGATGTGACGTTAGCTAACATTCTGTAGCTAACGCCGGTCACTCACCAAGATAGCTGCCCAGTTTTCCACTGGTTCTCCTCACACCACAGCTCAATTTCTCTCCGATGGCCATTATTTCTTCGATTCCTTGGCTGCTCCTGGTCTCTTGGACGCCTAGCAGGCTCATAATTATAAGGTTGTGGTCCGTCATATGCATTCGAATATTCTTGTTCAACTTCTTCTGTGTCTTCTGTGTCGAAACTAGCATTGGGATCCATGTTTATTAATACGTTACACCGGCCGCTCTCCCCCTTGTGTCCCCCGTGTTACGTCACACGCGGGAGGTCACGTGCCGAGGCTTTTTTATGCGGAAGTGCACATTTCTTACAAAAACTACGCCAGATGACACTGTAGTGTATATTTCTGTATATTTTTTTGAAAATCTAGTGCATTCATCATTTTCCTACACATTTATTCACAGGTGTCTTTAACCTAGAAGTTGCTCTTTAACACTTGCCTATTTCATTTAAACTTTATATATATATATAGTCTATGATTTTAACTTCGAGGCTACTATTAGCATCGTTAGTACCGATGTATCTACCACTCGCTTACACGCTAACCCAAGCCTTAACATTCACTACGTAGCTGATTAAAATCATTAACACATAAATAAAGAACTCGAATTTCACTTACCGCCTTCATGCACCGTCTGTTTTAACTGCAGAGCGAGTCACAATAATCCGATATATAAGCATGAAGAACAAACAACCACGGCCGGCTTCAAGTTGTGTTCCCTGGATGAACTGAGCAGGCAGAGTCCCTGTAGCTTTACTGAGCAGTTAGCAGAGAGACAAGGAGCTAGCAGCAGCAGTCACTTGACAGAGCTGTCACTCAATGTGACCACGCCCTAATATATGCATAACTTTAAGGCTTAATATTAATTAAACAGATGAGTTGAGAAAAAATGCACCCCCCCCAATCCATATTCATGAAGGGGGGATCTAACTATACAGAGAATATGTTTTTTCGAACAACGATGTAAACATGTTTATTTCTGCTGTAAAGTTGGGCATTTTAACATGGGGGTCTATGGAAATTGCTCCCTTCTGCAGACTGCTCCGACTGGCCACTAGATGAACTGCAGTGTGTAGCACCTCTGTATTGGCGTCCCGGCTCTTCCCCTGAGTTTGCCGCTTTGTCGGTACACAGCTGTCCTCACTAAAGCTGATGTATGATGTCACAGCCTCTGTATACTCATCCAGACTATGAGTAGCAGTCCTAAACACATCCCAGTCAGTACAGTCCAAACACGCCTGAAGTTCCTCCATAGCTTTACTGCTCCACTGCCTGAATGTCCTCACTACAGGTTTACACAGTTTGATATTCTGCCTGTATGCCGGTATCAGGTGTACAATGGTATGGTCAGATTGGCCCAGTGCAGCGCGGGGGATGGCGTGATAGGCTCCCTTGAAGGTGGTGTAACAGTGATCCAACATATTCCCCTCTCTGGTGGGGCATTTAATCAACTGTTTGTATTTAGGAAGTTCGTGGCTGAGGTTGCCTTTGTTAAAGTCCCCAAGAACAATAACTAGGCAGTCCGGATAAGTCCTCCACACACATATTATCTGGTCGGCGAGTGTGCGCTGCGCCTCCTGCACGTTCACATTCGGTGGGATGTAAACACCGACCAGTTTGAAATAAAAAAAACATCAATTTGAAATAACAAAACAAATATAAAAGCAATACTAATATTCAAAACATACGAATAGACTAAACATGAATTATTAAATAATTGGGTTTTACATGTATTTTTCAAGATGGCAAAACTCTCCTGCTCTCAGAACTCTGAGAATAATTTGCAAAACACTCATGTTTCAATGGTCCAGAAAACATGTTTCCCTGGAGACATCATTTACAGTCGAGTGTCTTTGAATGGAACCATCATTTTGTAGCTTTTCTTAACCAGAAAAGATATAATTCATTCTTGTATAAGCGCACTGATTCTGCCTTTTTACATCATAAAATATAAATACAATTATTTAACAAGACATATTGCAAAGAGACATTACAACTTGAAACATTTAATAAGATTTATCAAGTTATTCATGACAGAAATGACTAAGTTTGCCCTTGTATGAGCAAAAAGATTGAAGAACTAGGGGACTTTATAAATCTGCAGTGGTGAAGGGTAAGGTTATCCAAATGTGCGTGTGTGCGTGTGTTGTTTGGATTTGGGCATCCATGGGTGTGCATCGTGCATGCAGATAGAGGCGTTGTGGATTTCGGAGGGACGTGAGGTGCAGTCGCTGGGCTTGAATTTAAGCAGAGTGAAGATTGTTTATGGACTGCCAACAGCAATTAATCTCCCTTCTCTACAAAAAGAAATTGGATTAAACATTCTCGTGGCCCAGTGAATCAGTGTCCCCGTAATGGCCGCTCCTCTGTCCCATTTCCTACCCATAATGCCGTTCCTATAGGCAGGATTCACTGGCTGCACCATAACAAAGGGCTGCACAATGACTGTGGAGTGTAATTACATTTTGCTGCTCGTTTAAATGCTTGTCTTTCACGGTGGGGAAAGAGCATTGGCCAATTGACCAGTCTGATATTATGACCTTTGATAGAGTTGCTGAAGTGCTGAGGGGGTGGGGGTTGTTGATCAGAGTTTCATCTGTGTCTCTGGCCGCGGGTGAAACACATGTTCACATGATGATTTGACCTTTTCTGCCGTATTCAGATGAGTATTCTGTATCCTCTTGACTCTCCTTCTGTAAGTGGGTTATAGTTAACATTCTAAAGAGGCTGACTCCAAAATATTTGAACACTCAAACATTATCCCTAATGTGTTCAACATGTATAATTCCACAGCTTTTCATGCTCAACTCTTAAAAAGTAGTACTGGTAGAGCAGTTTCTGGTTAATATCAGGTCCAGTTCATGGCGGTTTGAGAGAGTCGAGTTGAAGAAACACACTCCTCAATGTCAGTTTCGGTGATTTATTGACAAGGATGACGACACCCTAAAACAGAATAATGCAGCAAGATAAGCTGACAAAGTATTACATCCATGCAATTCAATCAACACAAATATATACCACGAAACAGAGTATAGTAGTATAATAGTATAATATATATATAGTATAATATATGGTATAATATAATAGTGGAAACAGTCTTACATGAATGAGTGGACGAACGTCTCAACTCGAGGCGGAGTGCATGAACAATGTTTGAACTAAAATGGCCGCTCGGCACTTCCGGGTCAGAGCACGGCATAACCGGGCAGCGACAGCAGTGACACTGCCCTCTAGTGGCCGGCGATAAACTCTTCATCCCCCCCAGACCGGAAAGCTATGGGCCGGAATAGGTTAACGGTCTACATCCCGTATCCAGCTGCCAGACTCGGGCTCGTAACGTGCAGGCGGCCTCCTCAAGCGGCCCGGCCGAGTCGGCTGGGGCAGCGTCGGCGGCGACTGCGGCACCGGGAGCGGTGCACCCAGGAAGGCACCCGTAGGAACAGCGAGGTCAGAGGACGCCCCATCAGCAGGCGTCGGTGGGGAAGCGCCAATAGCCGAGTCGCGGGGCCCGACAGCCGGCCGCTGAGCAATCCCCTGGGGCGTCGCCCAGCCCGGGTGGATAGGTGGGGGCTGATGACCCAGGGCAGCGGGCGGCGGCGACGGCGCAGCCGACTGCTCGCGGGCGCAGGGTGTGGCCGGCGTGTAGGCACGGAGGAACCGCCGGTTGCGCAGTGTCAGACGTCCCGAACCGTCAACCCTGACCCGATACTGGTCGTGGCCCGGCGACTCCACCACGATCCCCGACCTGTCCCATTTGTGGGGGCTCGGGCCTTGCTGGTTCTGGAGGAATACCCTTTCGCCGAGTGCCAATGGGCGGAGCGGTCTCGAGTGAGTCCCCAGAGACTCGGTGGTACGGGACATACGGGTCCGAAGGGCGTCCTCCTTCGCCGCCCATGCCTCGCGCCATAGCAGGCGGATATGCGGGTTCGAGAACTTCTCGAGGCGGTTCACGAAGGAGAGCGAGCCACGAAGTGGGCGGCCGAAGATGATCTGTGCTGGCGAGAGGTCGCAGTCGGGGTCAGGCGTGTTACGCAACTGCAGCATAGCGCGCAGGAAGCGGTCCTGATCAAGGCTGCCCGACGGGCCGGTGTTGGACATCAAGAGGCGCTTAGCAGTATTAACCGCAACCTCCGCCCTCCCATTCGACTGCGGAAAGCTAACGGAAGACACACGGTGTTCGACGTGCCATAAGCGGAGGAAGTCCTCGGTGTGGCTCGCCTTGAATTCCGGACCACCGTCGCTCGAGAGCTCCTCCGGTACGCCGAAGGTGGCGAAGAACGACCGGAGGTGTTGGACCAGGCCAGCTGAGCCCGCCAGGGCAGTACCCGCCGTAGAGCTCAGGACCTCTACCCAGCCCGAGAGCCGATCCCCGACAACTAGGTAGTGACGGCCCCCATAGTCGAAGAAGTCAGCAAACACCGCCTCGAATGGCGTGGACGGGGGTGGGGACGGCCGGGGGGGTGTAGCCGCCTGTGACGGAGCATTGCGGTTGCAGTCTGCACACCCGTCCCTGGTGGCCTGAATGTCCCCGGACATCCCGGGCCAGTAAACTATGGCTCGGGCATGCTGCCCCATGGCTGAGGTCCCCTGGTGAGCGGCATGGAGATGCCGAAGGACCCTCCCACGGAGGGATGGGGGAACCACGACGCGGTCCCGATAGAGCAGGACGCCGTCCTGGGCGTAGACGGACTCACAGACCGATGACAGACTCGCCAGGGCAGGGTCGTTAACGTCAATCCCACCCTCTTGCTCGATGAGTTGGAGGAGGTGGCCGAGGCATCCGTCAGCCGCTGTTTCCCGTGCGAGGAGGGGCCAAGAGACGGCTCCGAGCTCCCGTGCGTCGTCGCGGATGGAGGCCATGAGTGCTGACTCCATGGCGTCAGGCCCGCTCGGCAGCCCCAATGAGAGGCCGTTCGCTGAACCCGAGGGAGAAGGATGCCTCGACGTGGCATCAGCGGCGTAGTTGCTCTTGCCAGGCAGATGCACAATGTCGAAGCGCCATGGGAGGGTGCGCTGCTTCAGTCTAAACAGACGCGAGTTTGTGATCTCATCCAGCGTACGGTCGCCAAAGATTTTCACCAACGGCTTATGGTCGGTGACCACGACGAGGTTGTCGGACCCCTGCGTGAAGTACCGCGTCTGTTCCAGGCCCCATGCCACAGCTAGGGCCTCTCCCTCGACGGCTGCATAGCGCTGCTCCGCAGGGGACAGGAAACGCGAGCCCGCGAGGGTGACCCTCCACCCTCCTGGACAGCAGTCCGGTATGCCCGAGGCACAGTGACAATGTTGCTGGAGCAGGAAGTAGCCAATGCCACGCATGGACCAGTCAGGGCGGAGGCAGGTACGCTTCTGCATGTCGTAGATCTCCACGCCCTCGCGGATGGCCTCCATTATGGCTTGCTTGGACGTCTGGAAGGCCTCCTCCAGAACGGGGGACCATAGGAACGCACAGCGTGGGCTGAGGAACGGCTTAAATGGAGCCATCGTGTCACGCAACTGGGCGTAGTTAGCCACCTGGTTGACAAGGCCGAACCAACTCCTGATGTCCGTCGTGGAGCCTGGGGTGGGGAAGTCCCGGATGGCGTCCAAGTATTTTGGGAGCGGTTCGATGGTAGATTCCGACACCCTGAAGCCAGCGAAGTCGACGCACCTCTCCGCGAACTGAAGCTTGTCCGGATTCAGCACGATCCCCGATCGGCCGACACGCGTCAGGAAGTCGATGGTCCTCCACCAGTGTTGCTCCAGGTCGGTGTCATAGTGGATGGTGTCATCCACACAACGTTCCTTGCGTTCATAGTCCGAGAGGACGGCGTCAAACCGACGGTTGTAGCCATCCCCTGACGACAGGAAACCCTGTGGTGCCCTGGTGTAGCGCCAACGGCCGAAGGGCGTGATGAAGGTAGTGAGGTGGCGATCCGACTCACGCAGGGGAACACTGTGGTAGCCGTTCCAGGCGTCCGTGACGGTCTTCCAGGTGCCCTTCGGGACGCGGCGTGCGAGGTGGAACGGGGACTCAGTGGCGAAGGTCTCACGTTGGCAGAACTTGTTGAGGGGGGAGAGGTCCACGGTCCTGCGGGGGGAACCGTCGTGCTTCCGAGTGACTACCATACGATGGCACCACGTCACCGGCTCGCCGTACGGCACGCGTTCAATGACCCCAAGGGCTTCGTCCCGCAGGAGGTCATCGTGAACCCTCCGCTGCCAGTGTAGAGGCACCGTAGCCGCGGTGTGGCATGCCTTAGGCGTAGCTGCGGGGTCCACGTGCATCTCGATAGGCGGCCCCTCCATGCATGGTAGTGCCCGATGGGGGCAAGTATTGAATGTCGACGAGGCATATCTCCCGAGTAGCCAACCTTTCATCCGGTTATTGTTCTCTGGCGTACAAGGGAACGGCAGTGCTGCGGGGCGCGCCGGGGGGACCGTGCGCTGAGGACAAGAGCATTGGGCGTCCCCGGGGTCACTTGGCCCCACGCAGCCGCCGTTGGTTGACCTCGTCGCATTGATGGACAGGGGCTGGACTGGCGTGTCAGCCGTGTCAGGGCTACGCCTGTCCTTGGGCCCCCTTGCAACGTCGTCCGACGGGAAGTTAATGGGCAAGAGGCCGAGGTTGAGCAACGACTCGTAGGAGAGGTACATGGCCCGGACTGAGCTGCTCACATATACCATGGAACGGCAGGATGTAGTACGGCCCCCGCTGCAGGTCGTCGAGAGCCTAGCGAAGAACGCTCCCTCGATGGCTATAGGGGAGCGGTTGGCGGCCAACAGGCTGAGGCTGACGGGTCGCAGGTCGTCCCGCGCGAAACCGCAGGCCAGGAACTCCTCCAGAGACCAAAGGTCCGACTGCGCGCCAGTGTCTGCGACGGCGGATATTCGAGCTCCGTCGGCCGAGCCCCGGTTGCTGGTGCCATCCCTCGGCCCGACTGGCATGTCCATCGAGATGGTGATTAACGCCCGGGGGTGGTCTCTCAGCCTGGCTCGCCTCCATTCGCCCTTGGAGAAGATGTGGTGCTCGAGTATGATAGGTGAAGGCCTGTCGACACAGCCGTGCGACGTAGGGGCGCGGCGTCGGCGAAGGCTCCCGCGACGTCGGCCAGGGCGGGCTCCAGCTTGCACCGACGAGACCTGGGATACCAGCTCCGACCCCATGGCGGCCTGTTGACTGTCGGATGACGGCTGTTGACGCCTCTGTTGTCGGCGGGCCCTGTAGCAGCCGATGCACACCTGGTGAGGCTTAGGATTCCACCCGCGAGGCCCCTCCGTGAAGACGTTAAAGACGTTCTTACATTCCGGACACGAGGCACGTTTAGCCCCGTCCGCGGGGCTCGGGGCGGGGCTCGCCTGTGGAGTCGTCTTCAAGCGCCGGAATGACGACATGGCTGATAGGGAGGACGACGGGAGAGCGTTACGGGCCATCTCTTTGTTCTCGACGAGTGCAATCACGTCATTAACTGGCTTGACCAGGACGTCAGTTGTCCCTAGCGTCTCGCGGCGTATGTCCGAGTCATAGATGCCATTGAGCAGCACATCGCGGATAATGTGGTCGGTATAGTCCACGTCCTTACCACACTCGCATACCGCATTATATGCGCATGTCTCTGCTTTACCCCGCACTCTGGCAGCGAATGCGCGGAATGTCTCGTCGCGTTCCTGGCGTAACTGAAATAGTTCGGTGCGCAGGACGCATGTAGCAACTGGGATGACAGCTAGGGAACGCATGACGGTGATCAGGTCTGGCAAGGGTCCGGAAGCGGCGTCGGGGATGGCTTTCAACAGGCTGTCTCCAAGTACAGGCCCAGCGCACTGAAACAGCTGGAAGGGGGCCTGTGCGTCCCCTATGCCTGAGCCGGCGCGGAATACATTCCAACGGCGGATGAACACGTTCCATTCCTCTATTGACACGCCCACATCAACTTTGGGCCGATCGAGTCTCGGGCCGTGAGGGGCTGGGGCCTGGGCTGGCGCGGCCATGACAGGCGCTGCGTGCTGGTGGCTACATCCATGAATCGTCAATATAGCAATGACGAGTGCTTCAGACAAGTCATCGGATTTGAACTCGCAGCCGGGGACAGGGCATCCAACAACGACCATGGTGTCGTCATGAAGAAACACACTCCTCAATGTCAGTTTCGGTGATTTATTGACAAGGATGACGACACCCTAAAACAGAATAATGCAGCAAGATAAGCTGACAAAGTATTACATCCATGCAATTCAATCAACACAAATATATACCACGAAACAGAGTATAGTAGTATAATAGTATAATATATATATAGTATAATATATGGTATAATATAATAGTGGAAACAGTCTTACATGAATGAGTGGACGAACGTCTCAACTCGAGGCGGAGTGCATGAACAATGTTTGAACTAAAATGGCCGCTCGGCACTTCCGGGTCAGAGCACGGCATAACCGGGCAGCGACAGCAGTGACACTGCCCTCTAGTGGCCGGCGATAAACTCTTCACGAGTGATACATTAATTTATTTGGCTGAATGTAGAAGTCACAGAGAAGTACAAACACGGCGCCATCTTGAAGGATGTTCAATAGGAAGACCTCGTATTCCTTATTACACGGCTTAATTAACAACTCGATTTTGATTGGTCAATTCGGACCTTCCAGAGGTCTGTTATTTTTGGCAAAAATAAATGCTAAGGGGGATCAAGGGACTATGTGCATTTATATCATCCGCAGAAAGAGGAAACATTTGTTTTCTCCATCAAAAAACATCATTTTATATGTGTGAAGGGCAGAGGTTAAAAAACAGAGCGCTTGATGTTACAGAAATCAAGAAGAGAGACAGAAAGTAAACACTAAAGAGAAGAGCAGGAGAAGACAGACAGGAAGTAAACACTGAAGGGAACAGCAGAAGAAGACAGACAGGAAGTGAACACTAAAGGGAACAGCAGACGGAGATGGACCAAGCCCCCAGGAAGTGCGCAGGAATCTGTGCCAATATTCGTTGTGTCCAAACGGCGTTACTGCAACTTCCGTATCAGTCTGTGACGTCAACCGGCCCTGAACAACTTTTTCCCATTGACTAACATGGGGAAAGACACGTCTGTAAATCGGTGGATATTTTTTTTTTAACTAAATAAACTACCCAGTAATATTAGAGTATCCGTTATTCTCACGGCCCAGGAGAGAAGCTTAGAATAAAGAGACCAATGGAGTCTCTGGCATAAGGTTCAAATGGGTGCTTTAATTAAATGGCGCGGTAATGAAAAAAGCAGAAGGAGGTTGGGAGAGAGAGGCTGCAGCTCCCTCTCGCAGTCTGGACCGTGGAAAAGAGAGCGAGACACGTTAATCTTTCCCACTTGGATCTCCCTTCACTCCTCCTCCTCGGGGGCAGTGACGTAATCTTCCGCCCTCCTTTCACCAATGTCCGATACCGCACATAACAGAGGATTTAGACGTTTGTATATTCATTGCATCACTCCACACGCCTTTTTTCCTTATACACTCATTCATGACTTGTTATCCAATGCATTTTAACGGCTGCAATTGTTTGTTAACAGCAAACCGGAAGTCAAGCTTACTGGTGATATTCCGGAGACTTCTTCCGGAATCGCTTTCAAAATAAACTTTAACAACAGGCGAATTCTAACCGGAAATGTTTTCATAATAAAACAGTTATAAGATAACTCTGTAAAAGCTTTAGGAATCCAAAGTACAACATATAATAAGTACCCTGTATCAAGATTGATGCAAAACAAGTGATATTTGACCTTTTTAGACAGATTTAGCAAAAAACATATCCATATCTCTGGCCCTCCTTGTTCGATTTTGACATGTTACATCTCTTTCTGACCATTAGAGCCAATAGAATCCAAGGGAAATTGTCCCGCACACACTCATTTTAAAAAAATGATGGCGTCTCTGCGCATAACCCTGTCTCCTAAAAATTACGTTCCCACAGAACTAAACTGCATTCTCAATTACCTTTAGCTAGAAACGTATTTTCTCCCACGTTACGTTTCTTAAAGACGTTTATTTTCTACATATCTTTGCTATTTATTGTCTTGCTTATAATAATGATAATAGTCATTTATAAATACAATTTTAGAGCACACATTTGAAATCAGTAGGCAAGGCTGTAATTTCGCCAGCTGTACTGAGCGAGGCAGAAAATAATAGTTTTAACATGCCAAAAAGCTGCTGTGTTGTTTATTGCACCTCAAACATTAAAACAAATCCAGAATTACGTGTTTCTGTACTTCCTCTAAGAAGAAAGGACAGTAACAGAAGATCTCTGTGACGCCAGATGTGGTGTTGTTAATGCAATATGATATCCGAAAAAAATTTCAGTTTAGGATGGCCGAATCCCATAATAATACCCATAATCCCCAGCTATCGTTTGGGACTACAGTCCCGTTGACAAACCCTGTGATTAATCTTCAAGCTCTGGGATTGGATGTTGGAGTGGCAGTGCGCCAAGGTTACGCCGAGCATTAAGCTCTTCGAAATGGAACGAAACCACGGCAGACTATTAAAAACTGGACTTGAACGCCCCCCCCAGAACTACACATGCTGGCTATTGTGTTTCGCAACATGTTCTCTATGGCACGTCTCTACTGGGAATTGTAGTTTTAAAAGACGTTTTTGTTTTTCCCAAAATTAGAAATTGACAGTATTAAACTGTTTACAGCCCTGGAGGTTTAGGCGATAGGAAACGCAGTGGTGTGTACAAATTTAAAACATGTAGCCTAATAACTAAATGGGTGAAAATCGCTAGTATCCATAATGGGCAGCATTAATATATACCCACATGACAGCTCATTGTTACTTTGTAATTCTACTCCACTACAATTCAGAGGTTAACCTGTATTTTTACTCCATTACATTTATTTTAGTTACTTTGCAGATTCTGATTAATGATGTGAAATACAAACAACCCTTAAAGCAGACTTTAGTTACACCTGAGTAAAATTCAGGGAAAGGATATTGTCAAGTGCCAAAAATCAGGAGAGATGTTTGATAGTTGGTGCTTGAGAAGACTAAACATTTATCTGCAGATCTCTATAAAGTATATTAATTACTCATTATTCTCTACTAATAGTTAATTAAAAACTGTATATAATTGCTATTTTGCACATCCCTTTCAATATTTCCTAAGGTTTATTGACATATCATATACACAACTACAGTGTAGTTATGCAACAGTGCATTACAAGACATCTATCAATATGTGTGTGTACCTCCACCATTAAACTGTCAGATTCTGCACATTTCTTATACTATCTACATACATAAGAGTATAATTAATGTGTATAATATCAGTTAAAATAAGTGCTTCAACATAGATAACATTGCAGGAAAGCAATATATTAGACGTTAAGTACTTTGTCAGGCTTAATATATTTATCTGTAGATAGATACCCCCAAAGCTTTTTTCTTATTTGAAAGAAGACCTTAACCCAAAGTATTCTTAAATGTGTTAATAAAGGTTAATTAGTTTGTCTGTTTTGCACATCCTCCTATTAATATCTTTGTACATCCAGCACTAAACTGTTTGATTGTAGAGATCACTTACCGTATCTTCTTGATTTTGTATATTCTATATTTCTATCATTGACCTTCTACTTTCCCCCTGAGTATGTACTCTTAATATTTTTTTCATCAAATTACATTATTGAACAAAAATAATTAAATAACATGCTTTAACCACTAGGTGGTGCACACAAGGTACACACAGCATACTAATAATAACTTGGTATTATTAGTGTATGACACTTATGTATGTATAACATCTGAAGATGTGTAGTTTACTAGTTTTATTCATGTTTTTAGATCATTTTACAGGATATTGCTATACTATTTCTCATGTTTTACTTCTACACATTAATATCTGATTTGTAAAACATCACAGACATAATTATATCCGTCATTTAACGGTAAGCTATTGAAATTGTGATTCCATATGTAGCAGGTATATAAATATACAGGAATGCATTCCACCAATAATCCCTCACGCTTTATTTTATTGTTCCAATATTATTTATTGTCACTTTTATTTTGGTATGTTTACTACAAAAGACCGTTTTGGGAGCTAATGCTTTCATTTTGAAGTCTTCAGTTTCGGCAGTGACGTCATCTACCTGCGTTGCACCCTCTCTCACTCAGTTGTTTGTATGGCAGACTGAGGTGAGGAGAGTTTGTCATGTGCTCTTTGTAGATTTCTGTTCTAAATGATGTTTACAGTGTTTATATAATCTTAAACTGTGAAACAAGGTTATAATATCATTCCATGGTGCTAATGTGTTGCTGTGTAGTTGTTTTTCAGAAGTTTGAGTGTTTTAGCAAACTTTTAGTTAAGTGTACATTTTAACAGCACTTGTGAGGACTCACACACAGCACCTGCAGCATGTTTAATGGCGTCTTTTCCCCACCACAGACTGGTGTGTTGCAGACGTCCATGTGTATTAATGCTGCTGCATTATTGTGTTTACTTCATGCAGGTATGTTTGTTGCTCCCATGTTTTTGGTCTATTGTGTTTTGTACTATGTGTTTATTTTATTGTTTTATTTACATATCTAAAAATACTAATTAGCCGGTGGTGTATACATTTCCAGTGTAACTATAATTGTACAGTGTATTGTGATCTATTGTGACAGATTTGATATCTGAATGTTTTATAAGTACTAGTCTCTCAGTTGTTTGTATGGCAGACTGAGACTGGTGTGTTGCAGACGTCCATGTGTATTAATGCTCCTGCATTATTGTGTTCACTTCATGCAGAGGAATAAATACGCCACAGTTTCGGTTAAAGAAAACAACCGAATCTCCTTGTCCATCAAACACGCACAACACAACGCAGAGTCGTAGCAAGGGTCTGCTGAGAAGTAGGCCCAGACCGGCTACATTGGTGCCGTGACCCGGATCACATCGTGGATCAACACCAGCTTGGTCACAGGAGGTTGTCGGACGTCAAAACAACAACAAAAAAGAGGTTCCCTTATGAAGGTTATATTGAAGTGGCTTTGTCACAGTTACAAGGACATTGTGTTCTTTCTGGAAAAATGTGTGTCAAGTGAAAGAAAAAGACATTGAAAAAAATGTCCATTGTTTATTGTGAATCAGTATTTTCTGTTTTTGTTGACATTAACTAAGTTTTTTTGAAACAAAAAAAGAGATGGATTTCAATGTAATGGGGAAAGCTGTTCAAAATGTTTCTGGTTTTGGGAGGGGGGCGCAACTTCCTGGTTTGGAATTATTTAACTCTCCAGTTGCTGGTTTGGGGAGGGGTGCACCGCTGTTTAACTCTTTTGGGAGGGGGGCACAGCTGTTTAATTCTTCAGTTGCAAGTCCAGGCGACATGATGTCGCCAGCGCCCAGCTACACCCGCCCAGTTATTGTTCCAGACAATGGAGGTGACCCAGTTCTCACCTCCACCCGTCTACCTAGCCACCCGACCCTTACCGACAGACCTACCTTTTCACTTTCGGCCATCCCAGACAGGAGTGACCCAGCTTTGAGTGATCTCATCGCACACATCGCCCAGCAAGTGGGACAGTTTATATCAGCTCAGTTAAAGGAAGAGACTCAATCGAATGAAGGCAGTCAAGCACGGGTTCAGAACTCAGGTGAAGGCCAGTCACGCATTGACTCCACACTTAACCTGACTGGTGTGAAGTTATTCATGCAGTCCGATGTGAGAGAGCCTCCTGTGTACAGAGGAGATGGGTCTGACAAGCTCTCAGTGCATGAGTGGGAGGAGCTCATGGACACGTACTTGAGGAAGAGGAGCATACAGCTGGGTGAGCAGCATCAGGAGATGTTGACTAGATTAATGGGCAAAGCCAGAGACATTGTGAAGATAACGCTCCGTAGCAATCCGTTATTGAAGCCTCACGAGAACCCAAAAGTTATAACTGACATATTGAAACAGCATTTTGGTGGTGTGTCATGTTCGAGTATGCCCCTTGCAGACTTCTACAGCACTGTGCCTGTAGCAGGAGAGGACCCTGTTGAATACTGGATCCGCCTTAACAAAGCTGTTGATGCAGCTGAGGAGGGCTTGAGCAGACTCGGGAGACATATTGATGATCCCCGTCGAGAAGTAACCATGATGTTTGTCAAGTATTGTCCAGATCCATCCCTGGCTGCAGTGTTGCGGTTCAAAGCGCCAGAGAAGTGGACAGCTGGTGAAATACAGGAGCATGTTGACCATTATCAAATCGAAATGAGAGAACAGCTGAACACCAGACCAAACCGCCCCAGCGCAGCAAGACATGTGGCAGCTCATGTTCAAACACCTGTGTCTGAGGAGGTGTCTATGCCTAGCCTTCCAGTGTTGCCCCCTGTCCAGGCTGAAGCGAATGTCACAACTGCTCCTCAGTTTGATGGTAATTGCCTAAAGACTTTGATTGGCCTGCTTGACCGCACACTAGCTCAGAACAGCCAGGCGATGGTTCAGAACAGCCAGCCGATGGCTCAAAACAACCAGCCAATGTATAGGCAGCACTCGTCTGACCAGAGAAAACACTGCAAGGTATGCAAGTCTATGGAACACTCCACTCTAGCACACTGCCGGCGGGAGCGCCTGTGCTTGTCTTGTTTTAAGCCTGGCCATATCAAGAAAGACTGTCAGAGTTACACTCCCGGATGGGAGGACCAGGCCGCACATTCACCTCGAGAGCAGCAGCCTTTAAACTGACTGACCCGCATTTGGAGAGGGGACGTGTGGGTGAGGACAAACAAACCCTCAGAAGTGACAGTGAATATGAACAGTGTTATGTGAAGTTGTGCGGTGCAGCACCGGCTGGTGTGACGATGATAGCACAGAACACGCATAGAGTTGAGCCATATGATGAGCTATTCTATGCTCCAGTCAATGTGAATAATATGTTCCAGATGCAGGAAATGCTTGATTCAGGTTCCATGACCTGTACTTTCAGTGAAGAAGCAGTGGAAAAGATGCTGAGTGAAAAAGTATTGTCAGAACCAAGACCGATGACTCAGGAAGTGGTTTAAGTTGGGTGTGGAGGAAAACTCACTAAACCGAAGTGCATGTACGAAGTTGAACTGAAGGTGTATGGGGAGAGCTGCATCGTTCCAGTTCTTGTGGTGCCAGGCCAGCGAGATGATCTCATCATTGGCACAAATGTGATCAAGTTTCTCATGCGCAAGTTGAAGAACAGTGATGATTACTGGCGGCTTATCTCCGTTTGCAGTCTTTCCTCATCCCCAGAGTGTGAACAGTTCTTGGACCTCATGGCGAACACATCCCGTTGGAGGGGTGAGGAGCTACCAGACCAAATGTGCACAGTCAAGCTGAGGCAGTCAGTCACTCTCCTAGCAATGCAAGAACACCTCGTTTGGGGTAAGCTACCTAACGATACTCCCATGTCACCGGGAAGCACTGTGATAGTTGAGCCGACCTCATCCAAGTCCATGCCACGTAACATCATGGTTGGCCGGATCGTGACACCTCTGTGGGGTGATAGGTGGGTCCCCATGAAGGTCACCAATCTGTCTGATAGACCAGTTACGCTGAAGAGGAACTGTAAACTGGCAGATGTGTCCCCCTGCTTAGCTGTAGAAGATTTTGAGCTCCTCCAAGGCTCTAGTCAGATTGACAAGGCTGTCCCAGGCAAGCACCATACACCAACCAGTCCTTCAGATCTCGAACAGAGGCTGCGAGATGTTGGCCTTGACAAACTTGACATACAACCTTGTCATACTAGCCACACAGGGAAGGAGAAGTTAGTCCAACTGGTCGAGTGTTACAACGATGTCTTCTCCAAGCATGACATGGACTGCGGTGAGAAGAAGGGCTTTGTCCACCGCATTCGACTTACCGATGATCGCCCATTCCGCCTTCCTTACCGGAGAGTACCCCCTGCTCACTACCAGAAACTACGTCAAGTCTTGACAGGCATGGAGGAGCAAGGGATCATTCGGAAATCTGTGAGTGAGTATGCCTCACCACTGGTGATGGTATGGAAGAAGGACGGAAACTTGAGGATCTGCACCGATTTCCGTTGGTTGAATGCGAGAACACTCAAGGACGCCCATCCTCTTCCACATCAGTCAGACTGCTTGGCTGCCTTGGGAGGGAACACCTTCTTCAGCACGATGGACTTAACGTCCGGCTTCTACAACGTCCCCATGGCTGAAGAGGACAAAAAATACACAGCCTTCACCACACCGCTAGGCTTGCATGAGTATAACAGGATGCCGCAGGGACTGTACAATAGTCCTGCCTCATTTATGCGCATGATGCTGAGTATATTTGGGGACATGAACTTCAGCAGCTTATTATGTTATTTGGATGACTTGCTTGTTTTCGCATCAACTGAAGAGGAGACCCTACAGAGACTGGAGGTCGTCTTCCAGCGCCTGCGAGACAACAACCTCAAGTTGAGTCCTAAGAAGTGTCACCTGATGCGATCGTCTGTCAAGTTTTTGGGTCATATCATAGATGGCGGCGGAGTAGCTGTGGATCCTGCAAAGGTGGAAGTCATATCCACTATGTCGAAGTCTGATCTCATGGAAGATGACGGATGTACACCCTCAGTAAGGAGGATCAAATCCTATTTGGGCATGGTGTTCTTCTACCAGCACTTCATCCCTAATTGCTCTTCCATTGCCAAGCCACTCTTTGCTCTGACTGCTGGACAAAAGAGAAGAGGAAGGATGAAAGTGAAAGTGAATGTGAAGGCAGGAACATTCAGGAAACTGAAACCTGATGACTGGACTCTAGAGTGTGACATCGCCTTTGACAGTCTTAAAGAAAGTCTGCTGGACTGTGTGGTCCTTGCACATCCTGATTTCTCACGTCCCCTGATTCTGTCAACTGATGCTTCCTTGGACGGGCTTGGCGCAGTGTTGTCACAAGTAGCAGCTGGTGAAAGTAAAGCCCGTCCCATAGCTTTCGCAAGTAAGACACTGAGCAGCTCTCAGAAGAATTATCCAGCTCACCGGCTTGAGTTTTTGGCGTTGAAGTGGAGTGTGTGTGACAAATTCAGCCATTGGCTGAAGGGCAATTCCTTCACAGTATGGACGAACAATAATCCACTCACATACATAATGACTAAGCCCAAACTCGACGCCTGCGAACAACGATGGGTCGCAAAGCTCGCTCCTTATACTTTCAGTCTGAAGCACATTGCAGGAACCAAGAACGTAGTGGCTGATGCTCTCAGTCGGGACCCGTTTGCCAAGACAGTTGGGCGTAGACTTGTTACAGAGTCCTATGGCAATCTGCTTGCCGAATCTGATGAAGTTGGAGAAAATGGAGTTCAGGATGTCTTTCGCTTAAATGTCAGGTGTCAGCGGACGAAGAGGTCAAAACAAGGTGCTGTGACTCAGTCCCATTGTTCCCAGCCCCTGTGTAACAACATTGTGAAAGCTGTCCTTGATTCTCATGACCACTGGGATGCAGCTGCAGAGTCCAGGGCGACAGAGTTGATCCAGTCCGTTCAACACCTTGTTCCACCAGGGCAGGATCTGCTACCTGCCTTCTCCTTGGAAGAGCTCCGAAAAAGCCAAGGGCTTGACCCTGGCATCTCTAGAGTCATGCCTTTTCTGAGTCGACAGAGAAGACCCTCAAGGCGAGAGAGAGACGGTCTGGACACAAGTGCTCTGGTACTCATCAAGCAGTGGGAGAGACTTAATGTCATTGATGGAGTGCTCTATAGAGTCACCAAGGATCCCTTGAGCAAACAGAAGAGGCGTCAGTTTGTATTGCCCCAAAGTCTGGTAGACAAGGCCTTGCATGGTGTACATGACTTGGCCGGACATCAAGGGCAGGCAAGAACAATTTACCTGACAAGACAACGCTTCTTCTGGCCTAGAATGGAGCACCAAATTAAGGACTATGTGAAGTGCTGCCAGAGGTGCATCCTGGCCAAGACACCGGATCCTTCTGCCAGAGCTCCGCTTGAAAGTATCAGGACCACGGCTCCTATGGAACTAGTGTGTTTGGATTTCTGGAGTGCGGAAGATAGCAAGCAGCGTTCAGTAGATGTTCTTGTCCTGACAGATCACTTCACAAAGTTGGCCCATGCCTTTCCCTGCACAAACCAACAAGTGAAACAAGTTGCTAAGAAGTTGTGGGACAACGTCTTCTGTGTGTATGGGTTTGCGGGGCGCATACATACAGATCAAGGAGCCAACTTTGAGAGTGAGCTCATCGCAGAACTGCTTAAACTATTTGGTGTCTACAAGTCACACACTACAGCCTACCACCCCATGGGGAACGGAGGGACTGAGAGATTTAACAGGACTCTGGGGGTTATGCTCCGTTCACTGCCACTGAGAGAGAAGGCCAAGTGGCCCCAGCAAATCTAGACCCTGACATTTGCATACAATGCGACAGTGCATGAGACGACTGGGTACGCACCCTTCCACCTAATGTTTGGTCGGGTTCCAAGACTCCCCGTTGATGTGATGTTCAAACAGGTCCTACACGACCCAGTGGTTGTTGACTATGGCAGCTATGTAACAACGCTTATGTCCCACCTCCATGAAGCAGCAGACATTGCTCTTAAGCATGCCATCAAGGAGCAAGACAAGCAAGCCAGAGGTTACAATCGAAAGATCAAGGGGACTTGCCTGAACGTGGGAGACAGAGTACTTCTCGCCAACAAAGGTGAGAGGGGAAAGAAGAAACTTGCGGACAAGTGGGAACCAACAGTCTATACTGTCGTGGACAGCAACCGACAGACTCATGTCTACATGTTGGAAGATGACAAGGGTAAAACAAAGTTAGTGCATCGCAACCTTATCCTGGATGTCAGCTTCCTGCCCATAGAGTCTGCTCAAGGACAAATGCCGGAGACTGAGGACAGTCTTGATGATTCAGAGGACGGGTCTCGGATGGAGTATCTCGTCAACTCTTTGGAAGAGGAAGAGGGTTCGGAGGATAGGACAAGCGCATGGGCACTGAGTGGGGCGGAAGACACTGCCAGTCACCGGTCCTGTGACGAAGCTGATACAGACGAAGATCAGTCTGATGCAGAGCTAGATCAGTCAAGTGTACCAGATACAGTATCAGTGATCGACGCAAGCAGTGTCCAGTCATTCAGACCGGTTACAGCGTCAGCAGTTGACACATCAGACTCAGTGTCGATGGTTGACACAGACCATGTCCCGACCGTTATTTCTGACACTTTACCAACAGTTGCAGAACAGGGCCGAGACAGCCAAGCACCCACTCAAGCAGACACGCAGGGTGTGGTCAGGACATGTGCTGGCAGGGTTGTTAAGAGAGTCAGCCGTTTTGTAGAGACAATGGTTCAGAGGCCGACCAGCATGAGGGGGTTCGCAAACTCTTTCAGTAAGAGATCCCATTCTCTTCTTACCCTGTTCTGAAGGGGCTGTATTATTTCTTCTTGTTTGTTTTCTTTTATTGAGATGTTTCTTTTTTTATCGTTGTTTTTTTTTTACGTTTTCCAATGTGTCACTGTAAGTGATGTACTGTTTACTGTCTGTGCTCACGAGTACGGTTTTGGACTCAAGTGGGCCGGGTAGTTTGGTGTACACGGCACCAAGCAATTCTAAGTCGGGACTAAGGGTTGATCACCCTTTTGATTTCTCTGAACCTGTTTACCAGGTAGCTTCTAGCTGATTGTGAAGATGGTATCGTTATGTGAACCCGTGCCAGTTTTAACGCAGTGTTAATGTCCCTGTCAGTGTTATGTCCTGTCAGCCGCTCAGGATTTTGGTATAATTCAGGAGAGGTGAATGTAGCAGGTATATAAATATACAGGAATGCATTCCACCAATAATCCCTCACGTTTTATTTTATTGTTCCAATATTATTTATTGTCACTTTTATTTTGGTATTTTTACTACAAAAGACCGTTTTGGGAGCTAATGCTTTTATTTTGAAGTCTTCAGTTTCGGCAGTGACGTCATCTACCTGCGTTGCACCCTCTCTCACTCAGTTGTTTGTATGGCAGACTGAGGTGAGGAGAGTTTGTCATGTGCTCTTTGTAGATTTCTGTTCTAAATGATGTTTACAGTGTTTATATAATCTTAAACTGTGAAACAAGGTTATAATATCATTCCATGGTGCTAATGTGTTGCTGTGTAGTTGTTTTGCAGAAGTTTGAGTGTTTTAGCAAACTTTTAGTTAAGTGTACTGTTTAGCAGCACTTGTGAGAACTCACACACAGCACCTGCAGCATGTTTAATGGCGTCTTTTCCCCACCACAGACTGGTGTGTTGCAGACGTCCATGTGTATTAATGCTGCTTCATTATTGTGTTTACTTCATGCAGGTATGTTTGTTGCTCCCATGTTTTTGGTCTATTGTGTTTTGTACTATGTGTTTATTTTATTGTTTTATTTACATGTCTAAAAATACTAATTAGCCGGTGGTGTATACATTTCCAGTGTAACTGTAATTGTACATTGCATTGTGATCTATTGTGACAGATTTGATATCTGAATGTTTTATAAGTACTAGTCTCTCAGTTGTTTGTATGGCAGACTGAGACTGGTGTGTTGCAGACGTCCATGTGTATTAATGCTGCTGCATTATTGTGTTTACTTCATGCAGAGGAATAAATACGCCACAGTTTCGGTTAAAGACAACAACCGAATCTCCTTGTCCATCAAACGCGCACAACACAACGCAGAGTCGTAGCAAGGGTCTGCTGAGAAGTAGGCCCAGACCGGCTACACATAGATGTGTCTCCCATCACCCAAATCCCCTTCTCTCAACTCAGTATTTACATTCTTATATTCAAAGAAAATCAGTAATATCTTTAAAAACTACAAGTCCTTTTCTATCAGCTGTGCACCGTTATGGTGTAAATATATCCTATCCTCCAATTGGATCAAATATAAAAGTCAGCCGAATTAGTATTGATACTGCAAGGAGACGTATTTTGTGAAAAGACATGCAAGATGTTGTTTAATTGTTGATATATTTATGATCCACGTCATATATTCAGTTTTGGCGGCAGTTCTTCAAGTTTGTCCAGAAGTCTTCTCATCAGGGCTCTATAAATAAAGAACTACGGCAGATGTGTAATATTAATGCAGCAAGAACACTCGGGATAAAGTATTATTTTTATTTTTTAAAATGTTTTCGGATATCATATCGCATTAACATCATATCCCAACATAAATTGCGGCTAAAACATCCCAATCATCGAGCTTCAAGCTGAGGATCTTGGGTAACCTGTTCAGTGGGTGGTTTGTGGTGTGTATAGTAGGGGTGGGTGATACCACAAAATCTGGATTCGATCCGATACCAAGTATTTCAGGGCCAGTATCGCCGATACCGATACTTTGTTAAATGAAAAGCGTCTTATGTACTTTCATATAGGGGGGAGCTGCATGACATGATTTTTGAGCTGAAAGCATCATAAATAGACTAAATCTGAATTCATTTTCATGAATACAGACAGGACGGTTTTTTAGACAAATAAACGTTTTACTTTCGCAAATTTAAAATGCAAACATGAAAAATAACAATACAAAGTGGCCAGAGTAGCGAACTGTCTTCTTGCACACATCACAGTTCGCTAAGTTGTAATTGCCAGTTGTGAAATTGCTCCACACAACGCTGCTCTTTCTCTCAGCCATCATGCGCGTCTGTGTGTTGCACTCGCGAGTCGCTGGCTGCTGCTGTCCTGCCCTGCCGGCTGCTGTCAGTCAGATTGATAATCGGCGTTCAGGCAGGGAGCGCGTGCGCGAGCCTCGAGGAGAGGAGGACAGCAGTGGAGAGAGAAGAAAAGAGTATATACTTGTGTTCGTCTGCACATAGTTTTTTGAAGAAATTGACGAGTAGAGGAGAAGGGAAAAAAAGTATAAAAGTATCAATCCTATTGGCTCTAGTATCGATATGAAACGTAACGTAATATCGGAAGTATCGATATTTTGGGATCGATCCGCTCACCCCTAGTGTATAGCTTATAGGCCTACGTCTGTTTCCGGTGACTTTATTTACGGCTAAAAAGCATGCTAAAAAGCCCAAGATTATAGAATTAAACGAATAAATAAAAATAAGGATAATTGTGTATTATTGTTGAGTAAATAAAAGTGTGTTATTTAGAAAAAGAAAAAAAAATTAGAAGGAAAAAAAAAAAAAAAAATACAGATTTCAGTATTTTGAGGCTCCATTTCTTTTCCTCACGGACGGCAAAAAAGTCAGACATTATATGATTTAAAATAAAAACAAATCAATAAAAAGATAAAACTGGCATGTAATTTACTTTCGAATAAATATATGAGAGTAAAATCTACGTCACTTTACAGCCACGCCCACTTTTGGGGAAACCAACGCTGTCATTTGAACGGCAATCAAGCCACAGAGATCTTCTGTTACTGTTAGAGGAAGTTCAGAAACACGTAACTCTGGATTTGTTTTAATGTTTGAGGTGCAATAAACGACACAGCAGCTTTTTGGCATGATAAAACTATTATGTTCTGCCTTGCTCATGAGGGTAACAGCTGGCGAAATCACAGCCTCGCCTATTGATTTCAAATGTGTGCTCTAAAATGATATTTATAAATGACTATTATCATTGTCATAAGCAAGAAAATAAATGGCAAAGATATGTAAAAAATAAACGTATTTGAGATACGTTCTTAACAATAGAACCGCCAGAGGTCGCTGTATAGCTAAAACCGCCAACGGGTAAAATGTACGCGCTATTGATTTGCAAGGTACAATGTTATTTATCATACAGAACAGTGAGTTTTGATCGCACAGGGATGACATTTATACCAATATAATCTGTGGACTCTCAGCTTTTCATATGACATAGTTTGTGCAGATAGCATGAAGTATAAAATATCGCTACAAGTGCTGATTTAAACGCTTGGTGTTAGACTTATGTTTTGTTTAGGTACAAATCTCTCAATCTCTCTCTATCTATCTATAACTATCTATCGATCCACCTGTAATGTTCTGTTCTATGGACATATAATTGTCTACATAAACAGACGACGCGGACTACTTCTCTCATTCCGAGTGTCCATCTTTATTCAACTGGCACGTAACCTGCACACATGCATTACGTCCTCAACGTGAGCTCAGTCATCCAAGATCTTGTATTCTCCAAGATGTTACACTATCTATAACTATATATCTATCTCTCTCTTTCTCTATCTATCTATCACTATATCTATCTCTCTCTATCTATCTCTCTATCTATAAGGAACCGCAGTAGACAAAAGGTGTTGCTATAGCAACACGTCATGTTTACGCTGCATTTTCTATGAGGTAAATATTACCCGCTGGCGGATATGGGTATAAATGGCTATAGAGAGGCGAAGTCACGCCCATCTACTTCCGGTCCATGGGACCCCGGAAGCGAAAAATTATACATTGAATTTAATGGAGAGAGAAAACATATCTTTTGATCCCGTTTGAATTGTGCCACGAACTACACATATGATGTTTGTCAATCTTAAACAATCATTTCCATGTCAAAAAAGTCAAATTTTGTCGTAAAACTGTTGAAATATAAGACTATGAAAAATACGCGACTACAAAGACTACAAATCCCAAATCCCATTCTGGGTCGCGCATGTGATGTCACAGGCGATAATGCTCCAAGTGGTTGCGACTCGTAATTAAAGCGAAGAAGAAGATTTCATAACTGATTTATTACCTCCAATAAATATAAGAGATTGCTCCAATAAATTCACTTTTACAAGATGCCTGTGTGCTTTGTACCATGTTGTAATCACAAAAGTGATCATACCACTTGCTCGTTCTATCGCTTCCCGTCTTAAGAAAGGACCAGGAGTCGCTGGATCAGACATATCAGGTAATATCATAGGTAATATACATGTTATGCATGGAACATAGTCAAGTTAGCTACCTAGCTAGTAGCGACGAGTAGCGAGCACGTTAGTTAGCATTACATTACTTAGCCTTGTCATTTTTAGTAGCCTTACCATGAAGTTATTATTTTATTACATGAAGTAAACCAAAATGTTAAACAGTAAGAGTAGTCATCATGGTAAGTATTTCGTGAAACATTTGAAGAGTAGCCAACTGCGCCCTCCACCGGGTGCTAAGGAAGCAGTTCAGGGAGAGTCGAAGGAACGCAGGCAGGCAGGGAGCTTTGCATGACATTCTTCTGGACGTGTTTCATTGTGATGATAGTGAGAGTGAGTCAATCTGTTTGTTGGAAAGACAGTAGTTGAGTGATTACTGAGAGAAAATTATTCAAAGAGATAATTATTCAGTGTTGTTACTTTAAAGTGTTGTTACTGACCTTTTTCTCTTTTATTGTCTTTACCTCACCTATAACTGCTGAGACCCTGAGGAACATGCACACTGACCTGCTCTGGCAACCTGATTTCCACTGTACGTAATAGTATTTGGTTATGGTATATTATTTATATACATCAAAGGCACAATGCACCCCCCAGAGAGACACATGTATTGAGTGTGATATTTTGCATTGGTCATGTGAAATCATCTTTCCATACTAGAAAACTGTAGGAGCGGCAACTTGTTTTGAAATTGAATTTTTAATATCCGATAATAAAGTTGATCTATTTTCTTTATTCTTCTCTCTTCCCAGCTCCATCCATCACCGTTCTCTGTTCCTGCAGGTCCTGCTTGCTAATCAATGCTCATATGTTTTTACACAATTACAAATAAAGTCAATGTATTGTATGACATGAAGTTGTGCTTCATTCTGAGTCAATAATAAATAAATTCTGCCTTCAACTGCAAAATGATAAGTAAGATGAACCAAGCAAAGCTGACACAAAGCTGTGCTCTTAAGTTGACATGAAGAATTTGTGAAATATTGGTAATTATTTGGAAAAAATGACTGACGATGCAGAAAACTTTTTTTATTTAGGAACAGTAGTCAGGTGCAGCATTTATCACTACATATGTGTCACACTTAAAAGGCCAAACACTGGCCAAACACACCTCGTTTACAACTCCCCAGTTGACAGCCATGACTCCGTCTAAATTGTACCCCCCAAGCACCCTCTTCATGAGGGACGCGCATGGAGTGGATGAAAGTCCCGACCTCAGCACAGCACCAAAATTGCTGGCTGTCAACCTGCCCCGCCTTTGTAACTGCCACTGAGGATTTGTCTGCTGTCCTACGGTGGCTGTCTGGATGGCAGCTTGCTGGTCTCTGCTCAGTCGCATTGAGGCAAGAATTGCCTCAAGCCCCCGACCCCCATGCTCCTTCACCAGCTCCGGCACGTTGAAAATGGCCTGATGTTGAGGCTGCAGCTCTGGCTCAGGTGACAAAAGCCATGCCATGCCACGCTGCGCCCCTCAGTGCAGACCTGAACCAGTCTACTTCCTCAGTGGCGATGTCTCTGGCCAGTGGGTTGTATGTCTCCTCTTGATGTTGGTAGAGTTGAGACACCGGCTGGACTACTTTTGAAGTGCCGGGCTTCCTCCACTGGCACTCAACTTCTGTGGAGCTGATCTGCCACATGGTAAATATTGCCAACGCTGCAGCGTGGCTGCATTTGTACATCCCCCATGCACAACCACAGACAGCGCTCTGCATCGCGCCATCCTCTCCCATGTAGATCTGTACAAATAAAGTAAGTACCATGTTTGTTAACATGCTATAATAGATTGAATGAGCAATACAAGGATGGTCCAGATCTGGGGGTGGGAGGGTTTATTTTTCCATAGTTTTGTCCTCTTGTCTGATTGTTGTTGTTTGTTTTTTCTGAATTCTTTGTAATTTGTGTTGTATTGGTTGTGATTGTACATTGTATTTTTTTAAATGTGTATTACATTTTTGAAAAACATTTGATCAACAAAAAAGGATTTGGTCAGGATCTAGACTCAGTGTGTAGTTTATGAATTAATCAATGCTCTCTACATTAGGAAAACACATACCAGTGTACCAGAGGGAGTCACACACAGCTGTGCCTAGATAACCAAACAAATTGACAAGATAACCAAAATCCTTGAATCTACACACAGCAAATAAACTCAAATGACACAACGAGATGTAAAAAGGAGATCACACATATAGTCGATATAAAACTGGCCGCTTCAATCTGAAGAGCAACTAAAACAAAACACGGGAGTGTACCTTGTTCTTGTGAACACTAATGTTATCCACAGCATACACACCCGTATACAGTACACCCGTTCTAGGTTCTGATTGGCTCTCTAGGTTGGCATTCTAGCTTCTGACTGGCTGTCCAGGTTGTCAATCACAGCCGTGGTTCATATTATGCTAGTCGACTCGTAACATTGCTAAACTTTTTTTCTTGACGGTTTTCTCAGTCAACTAATGCTATTGATAACAGTAACATAAATTAACACAGCCCTGCACACTGCAGTCATTATATGCCGGGTCTGTGGTTCATCATCTTCTTTTTCATTCTCCTCCTTATTGACTGACATTAACGTTAAACATTGCACTCATATTACTCACTGAAACCTTGTAAAGCCGGTCCTGCATGCTGGCTCTTACAGAACCGACTAACTCCCCTTTCGTGTATGTACAGCTCTCAACGTGCCCAGACTTGTAGTAATTTTCACCTCGTTTTATACTTTTATTCTCATTCTGAAAGAATGAGGTGAAATGTGCCAATGTGACGGTCATCTTTGTGTTGGTGACGCGTATTGTGCGGGACCAGAGACATGTAGTTCACTGAGCGGCTTAACACAAAAAAATGTGTTACTTCACAGTTTTACGACAAATTTTAATTTTTTTGACTTGCAAAATGTTCTTTTAAATTGACAAACATCATATGTGTCATTCGTGGCATAATTCAAACGGGATCAAAAGATACGTTTTCTCTCTCCATTGAATTCAATGTATAATTTTCCGCTTCCGGGGTCCCATGGAGGCTCCCGGAAGGGGAGGGACTTCGCCTCTCTATTTATTTGGCGATTTTTTCAATCTGACTTCCTATTGACAATTTTTAACAGCAGAGGGTGCTATATAACACACTTTCAGGAAAAGTCACGGACTGGGAGACTTTAAAGGTGGGGTAGGTAAGTTTCAGAAACCGGCTCGAGTGCACTCAAATTTGAAAGTGCACAGCCAAAAAGAATCCGCCCCTTCCTTTAGACTTCCTTACAGAGCACCTCCTCCGCGAGAGCAGGCTGCAGTAACGTTACATATCAGGTAAAGCTAAACACATCTAGGTTAGCAATACTACACAGCCAAAGCAACTCCGATATTGATTGGTTTTTACTTCTCCTAGTTTCCACTTTCTTTATGTTCTTAATTTGCTCAGTTACATTTTTTCTTTTGCAACCAGTAGACGATGTTGAACCTAACTCTGCCATGGTGAAACCGCCTGTTGCTGGCGAGTCATTGAAGTACTGCTGCAATGCACACCCAATGAGGGCACGAGATACAGTTGTGCGTGCACGAGATGGAAGGCTGACAGACAGGGCGGCAATCCAATCCGTTTAGCCGGCGGATTGGTTGTAGTTTTTACAATATCACGGGTTCCACAGATGACATTTTTTTATGGATTTTTTGTCAAAGCACTTAAGATATTCATTGCTATCGGGATGTTCAGAGCATTCCATGGAATATAACAAAAAGTGTATCTCGAGCCAGTTTCTGAAACTTACCTACCCCACCTTTAATATGTTATGGAAAAAAAGTTACATACAATAAAAAATCAGCTGCGGGTAAAATTTACCCGTTGGCGGTTCTAGTGTTAACAAACGTAACGTGGGAGAAAATAAGTTTCTAGCTAAACGAAATTGAGAATGCAGTTTAGTTCTGTGGGAACGTAATTTTTAGGAGACAGGGTTGCTGCGCATGCTAGCTTGCAGCTGAGGGGAGAAATATCCCTGCTCTGATATTAAGCAACGGAAAAGCTGTTTTATTGGTTATGGATTATCAGAACATTTCAAAGGGGACACAGTCACATTGGATATTAACCTATGGATTAACTACAGCATCGTTTCTATCGTTTTAATGCCATTGAAGACCAGTTTAGACCAGACGAAGACGAAGGTAAGCCATGTTAGTGTTGTGGGCAACCTAGCGCCACATGTTTTGATGTACGTTTTTGTTGATAACGTCGCAAGTTTGTATCTTTCAGTGTTGAGGTGGGCACCGTTAGATTCTGTGTCTCCTTGCGATCATAAACGATGTGTTGGATGTGCACCTAGGATGCAGTAATAGGTTAGCATTTTTCGCTCTGGGCTAATTCAGAGGCTCACTGTTAGCATTTTGAGTTTTACTTTAATACAAAAATGAAAAAGATCAGTTAAATTAGTTTTCTTCCATTATATGGATATAAAACATTCCTAGTTTATTAAACATGAAGGTTCCTTTGACGTTTTTTTCCTGCAAATTACGCGATTTCGGGCCCGGATACGCGTCCATTGGGTTTAAGAGGTTAAACCAAATTACATCATTCAACATTGATTTGATTTTTTCTTACACTATGGAATATTTTATAGCCCTTATTAGAATCATTCAGTCCTTTAAAGTTGTAAAATGCACTAAAAGCCAAATCTACATTTCTTTTCCATTCATTCTAGTGAGCAAGAGTGGGACCTCGGGGGGCGGGGCTTAAGGGGCGCATGCTCTGTGACTGCACATACGGGTACTTCTGCTCTGACAGCCAGGCATGATGGGTAATCTGTGACGTTTCGCTCTCTCAAAAGTTGGGCCATTTTGTCTTCATGCCAATGAGCAGCTCTCATAGGAAAGAACGAGACCCAGCCTCCCACGCTGTATCCAGTTCTTATTATACATCCATGAGTTAGACAGGAAGTAAACACTGAAAGGAACAGCAGAAGAAGACAGACATGAAGTAAACACTAAAAGGAACAGCAGAAGGAGACATACATGAAGTAAACACTGAAGGGAACAGCAGAAGAAGACAGACAGGAAGTTCAGGAGAAGACAGACAGGAAATAAACCGACCTGGACAGTTACAGTAAACCTCGATCAGTGCTGCCTGTTAAAACCTCCATTACTAGTACGCTTTTAGGAATGCCATCTGTACACAGCTTTTGTTGGGTCACTTACTGTCAGTGCTGTGAGTGCATCACTTTTAGTCTGGAAGAGCAAAGTGGATATGTAACCGGCTGTGTCTGACTCTGCGTTGTGTTGTGTAGAAAGACGACGACCCAGACGTGTAGCTTCATTCAGGATGTACATTTATTTTCACTCCTGACGAAACAGCGACAGAAAGAAAACATTTCTCCAGTCAGTACTCTCTTTAACGTGCCCCTCTCCCACAGAGATCAGTATCAAAAGGGCATAACGTAAAAAGTAACACAACATACCTGACGAAACAGCGACAGAAAGAAAACATTTCTCCAGTCAGTACTCTCTTTAACGTGCCCCTATACAAATTAAACAACACAGAAATACATTGTGAACACCCGTGAGACACTACAACAAAAATAAGTAATAAAAAGTAACTTAAAGTGCATAAAGTCGACACTAAAACACGGAAATTGCTTCTGGCTGAAGAGCCGCCTACCTCTCCCACAGAGATCAGTATCAAAAGGGGAGAACGATGCATGAACCCCGCGAAAAAAAGGGGAACAGTGTCACATACATAAGGAACGTAGGGGTACACGCTAAAATTATAGTTCCACATACTGATGTGAGTCCTACTGCGTCAGGTATTAACACAAGATGAAACAAGAATAAACACAGATTTTGTGTAATTATATAGACATATTTACATAATATATTATATACGAATGAGACATAACTGTCCCTGTTACAGATATACATTGGTTTTTTTTGTTCTTGTTGTTCCCTCCCCAGGCGCCTACAGCTGACAGGCCAACAGCCATCAGACAGGATGTCGTACGGGTCCATTGACGGGGGCTCTTTTGGCAGTCGCAACCCGTTTGGAGGTCCTACGAGTCAGGGCTACCAGCCAGTGGGTGAGTTCTCCATTCTTTCATTTATGAAAATGTGCTGCACTTTAAAAGGCCCTACATGTAGCAATTTACCACAACACAAAGGTCTTTTATATTAATTTACAGGCAGGTATAACTACCAAAGACCCAAATTAAAATATCATTGGTGATGTCAAATGTTTAGATATACTTGTGAGCGAAATATCCTGTATGTCTTGTCAGTTCGGGGTTTTTATTATTTCTATTGTTGCGCTTCTGTTGCATTTTTTTTGTCAAACAAAACAAAAAACTTTGTTTATTTTAATTATTGTTGGGTCTTGAAAAAAAGTCAGACAATACATGCAACAACTTAAAGGACTGTTTATTATAAATAATGTGGGCACAGTTCTTCGGTTACCTCCTTTTTTTGTTTTAGTGATTCAGTTGTTAACTTCTCTCTTCCTGTATAATGCTTCTTAACATATTCAAATCTTACTGTTGGTAAACAAAGGTGTAAAACTAGCTTATAATAAGCACAGTTACCTTAAACTTTGCCAAAGAGTTTACAAAGTTAATTATGACTTGAAACACATGAAAAGACACACTTTAACAATATGCAATCAGGATTTTTATTTGGTGCTTGGAAGCCACAGAACATGGACATGGTATCACCTTGTAACCAAATTAGCAAACAGATGACTATTTACACAGCAAACACATGTCTCTGGGGAAGAATATAAAAGAAAATCCAATATTCACTCATAATGTATGCTCTGGGGCCTCATTTATAACGCCTTGCGTAGGATTCATGTGGGAAGGTTGCTTACGTAGTAGAAATCCAAAAAATAGGTACAGAAATGTTCCAACATTGCGTACCGGCGAGGGAAGTGCGTACGGCACATCCTACGCCGGTTTCCCTTTTATAAATCACAATCGACTCGAAGTGCAGTGCAGCTTTTGCGGCCTTCATGTAACGCCCATATTTGCCTATAAATAGTCAGTGGAACGCCCATTCATTCATTCATTTTGACTGACTGCATGGAGAAAATCGCAGGAAATGACGAAAGAACAGCTAAAAAAAGACATCTCACACCGTGTCAGATTTTGGTTATTTTGGGGAGGTTGAGATAAATCATATTGTTTGGTGGATGCAGTTTAAACCAGAGTAGCAGCATGGAGGTCGGATCGTCACCAAAATAAATAAATAAGTGGTCCGAAAAAGTCTAATGACAAAATAAATACACATAGCCTTCCTCAGGAAGTGTGTTTTGTACCGGGGACAGGAGACACCCCCTTGATGAGAAACTAAGAAATGATCCGGGAATCCCTCCGGAGTGGAGTCATGACCACTGGATCTGAATAATTTGTTTGTATTTGGTGGTTTGTGTTCCAGTTGTCGATCAGCAACTATATATCCATAATCCACCAGTTAAAGGAAATACAACTAATGTGTTGTGTTATATTAGCTGTACAATTTACCACATATGGTGTTCTTAGTTTCCATACCTCCTGTGTTTTACGAGCGACTTATCAAGTCTTGGCAAACGGCATAAAACATGATTAAACATGATAGTATATAAAACCATGCTCGTATCTATCCGTATACGGCCCGGGGGCCGGAGGTTCGCCACCCCTGCAATAGAGGCTCCACTATGTTCACCAAGTAATGCCTAACTGTTACCCTCTGCTGTTTAGTGACAGGCAGGTGGTTTCCAAGTGTCTTTATCGTGTGTGGCGGCAGCAGGAAATCGTGAGGTTGGTGGTTTGATCCCAAGGCCCTAAATCAACTTGTTGATGTGTCACTGTCACTGTGAGCCCTGTATTTCTCGTGATGACCAAAAGGGTGTGTGAGTGTGTGTGAATGTTAGTCTCCTGAGCAGGTGCACTTTGTATAACAGCCTCTGGCTTTGTATGGGTGAAGGCTGACTTGTATATGTAAAGAGCTTTGAGGGTTTGCAACGACTGGAAAATTGCTTTAGAAATGCATTCCATTTACCATTATAGCATTTCTGACAACGGCTGCCACTGTCCTGCTTTCACCCACCCCAATGTTCACATTAATAAAACATTGAGTGTTATTAATGTAAGGGTAACTCTCACAGAAAGTTATCCTGGTTAGATTTAAAAAAGGAACCCATTCCCTTTGTGTCTTACAAGTATTTAACCTCTGGGGGGAACGTCCAACACTCCTGGTTGTTGGTGCAACGAGCAGATATCTTTCTCTTCCTGTGTGTTTATTGAGAGTCAGAAAAAGCAACTTAAGAATGAATGAAGAAGTTGAGAATCGCCAAAACTATGTTGTGTCTCCACCTTTTTATAAGTTAATATTTTAGGTGGAGAGTGTAACTACTCTGGTCTTGAAAGAACTTTACACATCGAACTGATGTCCACAATCACGTTTATTCTCTTCTTTGCACAATCATGAAACACCGTGAAAACGTGTTCGCCTAGTAAACCAGCAGTAGAATTACGTTATCACATCGTTGACACTTTTACCGCCCTTTACTCTCTCACAAACACAATATAAACATCCGGGGCAAGAGGTCACATGACTTCCGGGAAGACAACTCTTATCATTTTTACAAAATAAAACAAAGTTCAAACATACATTAAACACTCTTCACAAAAGGACAAAACAATAATAAGGGACCTTTGAGCGTCAGCTACACTCCCGCCAAAATTACCTTCAATCACATATGCAGATGTGAATACATATACAATATGATCTTCATCAAATAAATCAATGGTAATTTTCAACTCTTTTCGCTTTTTTGTCTTTCCCTTAACTCACATATAGAACAATGCAAGTTCACAATATCATTTACATATTTGTGCAATCAATTTTCATTTACTTAACTAAGGCTACATCAACTTTATTAGCCCCTTAGCCTAACGAGGAAATATATGAGTTTCTAGCAACTGCTTGCTTCCTAACTGCTCCCCAGAACAACTAACTTCTGACTAGGTTTTTCATCAACGGATGACTTGTTGAGGCGTTCACCCTTTTTCCCCCAACTGCTGCATCAGAAAAGGGATGAAGTCAAAACTCAGTAGCTCACCAAGATTTGTAGGTGTGAAGCATCTTGGGATCTGAATCTTCTCAAGATTTTCCAGATCATTCATCTAACTCTCCCACCTTAGCTTCACCGCGCTTGGCAGTGGATCATCCTATCCGATTCCACACATGTCTCGCAGAACTCTCTTTCCTTCAAGGATGAATGGAGCTAGAAGGCCATTTGCGAGATCCGGTCCTGGTTCTGGTTGTGTTTCTGCTTTCTCTGCGTCGCCATCCATACACTTCACATAGTCAGCCTTGAATTTAGGATCTCTTTTCAGTTCCCTTTTAAGGTGCTTTGGTCGAATCAAAGCCAGCCTTTTGTTGTCTGGGAGAAGAGCTCGTGCTTTGAATGTACAGATGTAGCACTTCATTTCAGACGCCTTCCCATGCGGGTCCGTGATCTGCACGGGGTGGGCCCCTGCTGAAAAGGAAAACCCCCCCGCAGGACTTGATACGCCCCCTTGATAAATAAATGTAATTTTAATGAAACCAGCTGCAATGGATCATGGATCCACAAGGGGGAGCCGTGAAAAGCTGCCACAATGGAACTCATGTGAAATAAACAGCTGATAGATCGACAGGTATCTGATATAGTGGATATTTGTTAAGATCCATATGTCACGGATAGGATCATATTCTGTGCTAAATAAGAGACATGTAATCATTTACAAAACATCACCATGTTTTTATTTAACAAAATAATGTTGTTTAATTCACGTTGGCGTAACCATCGCTATGTTTTTTCATCAGGAAATGCAGCCCAGCTCAAACAAACGATTTTCAATCATCATCCTCACAATCATTTAATGTATATGTTCGCGAATTGAAATGAATGCACTAATACATGTAGTTTAATCGACGTGAGTTTACAACATCAAAAATAATCGCTTTGGTTTTATATCACATCCGACCGGAGGAAAATGCAGCACGGCTCTCACTACCGATAATCCTAATCCCACGGGCAAACAATAATATGTACAGTGTTGATAGTTTACTGTATTATTAGTGTCCAATATTACTGCTATAACAATCACACATTGAGTTGTTAAAATCAGACCGTTGTTTTTTTTTTAAACAGTCTGAATGAAACGGCAGCTCTCAGGTGTGTATTAGTGTTGGGACTAACGCGTTTCAAACTAACGCATTACTGTATGCCAATGCCAATGTCCTGAAGCACCTAAGTAATGTACATGGGGCTATAAAACTAGTCGCCAAAGACCCCACCGTCTCAACCAGCGGCAGTGACCCAGATGGAGCAACACCATCTAAACAGCCAAAAAACGATTTTTTTTAAATCGCCACATGTCACCCAGAGTCAACTAAACAGATTGATTGCTGAAAATAGTTTGTTTGTCTTCAGTGTCAGTCTGGCAGTTTATTATTTATCTAATTGTTACTGCCAAAAGAGTGTAGTTCTTGTTTAATTGTTACACTGCCAAAATAGTGTAGTTGTTGTTAATGTGTACACTGTGGTGATTGACATTATTCACCCACGGATCTATGGGTTGGGGTATTGTTCTGCACGGACATTTTAATGAACTGGACTTCCTGTTTCCGCCGGTGACGCTTCCCGGGTATGATGTTGTTTACAATGGTTTTCAGATGCTAAATAAAAGTCTAGCTTGTACCTTTGATACCCCACCTCCGAGTCCCATCTCTCTGTACCACAAAACTGCCAAAAGACTGTAGTTGTTTTTATTTCATATTGCACTACTTATAACTTGATTGTTGAGGCTACAATAATGCTTTATTGTTATTGCACAGATTACAGGTACTGAGACAACGAAATGCAGTTTAGCTTCTAACGGTGCAACAAGCAGTAAAGTGAAAAGTAATGTACACGATCTACAGAATAAAATATAGAATTAATTGAATGATGAATAAACAGTGAGGGGTATGAATACACTAGATATACACAGCAGCCTGTGAGCAGTATTAACAGTGTGTATGAATATGCTAAGATATATAAAGTATGAAAACGGTAAGCAGTGGAAGTATAGTATCAAATATATGGACATTAATTTCATGATAAACATTGTGGAACATTGATGAAAAATGTGAATGGAAGTGGCGACACAAAACGACAACAAACTTTTGCCGAGCCAATGGAGAGTTTCATCAGCAGCACGGGGTACAAACCACCAATAAGCGCTCAGCTCGAGATATCAGCGAGTCGAGAGAGTGAATTATATCTGCATGTTCTCTTTTGAGAAGCCCCCACCCCCCATGTTGCCTATGCTGAATGCTGCAAACCTTTTGTTTAAAACTAATTGGCCATCGGAATGTGTGGAGGAAGTCTCCCAAGGGGGATGGTGGTCACATTCCACAGCTCTCCCCCTCCTGTGATCTCCCAACCCCCAGTCTGTAGGTTTGTTTTTGCATATTTTAAACTGTTGCACTTTCAGTTTTTTCTATCACGCATTGCCGGTATGAAAGGGTCTGTGCCGGAAATATGAAACATTTAATAAAAGTGAAAAACAATGAACAAGACTTAACTATGGAGCTATTTCAGGGTCATAAGTTTTGATCATTAAAAAAAAAAGCAATTTATTTTAAAGTTCAAGTTTTTATCCTGAACTTTCAAAAATACTATGATGTATTCAAAATAAAAATAAGTATTTGAAATCATTTTTCAGGTTGAATATTATTTTTGATTCAGTTCAGCAATTTTTTTTGAATAAATTATTTATTTTCAGATTTCACTTTTATACATATTTTGATATTTGAATCCTTATATTTTTCAGTTGCAGATTCTTCATTTTCAGATTCAAAACAATTATTTTTTCAGTTTCAAATCTTGTTTTTTCAGGTTTCACATTGCTTTTCACCTTCAGATCGTTTTTCACTTTCAGACCTCTTTTTTCGCTTTCAGATCTTTTTTTTCGCTTTCAGACTTTTGGCCCTGATGTTGCGTGGGGGGGCGGGGCTTAGCAAAGAGTAGTTTGGCATCCTGAGTGGCAGGCCTCCCTCTGTCATGTTGCCTTCATGGATGTTAGATAGCGCGAGAAATATAACTCAATACTTTCTATACACAATACTCCCGTGATTTGTGGTAAACTGATACCAGCGTCAAAGTTCCTTTAAGCAAGCTGTTGAGCATCGTAATTGGCAACAATCAAGGTATAAGAGCAATAAACTGTGCTAGAATGTGAAATTACGTATCCGCAATCAAGCATTGTCCTTCCCCACTTCCACGTAGCTCCATGAACGCAGCATACTATTGGCTTGGTTTTTGCGATCAGAATCAGATTACCTTTATTAGTCCCACAGGGGATACATTTACATTGTTACAGCAGAGAAGAGCCAAAGACAGCTTAATGCTACCTAAAGCATGCATGAAAAAAGTATTAAAGATTAAAAAAAGAAATTATATATTTTAAAGTTACACATTTTACATAATACACACCCTGTAACAGTTCTTTGGATTTAGCAGCACAGTTTTTAACGGCATATATATATTGCACATATTGCAAATATTGCACATAGTTGGTATTTATCAAAAAGAGGTGTTATAGTCTGAGTTGTTTTGTTTGGGGTCTAGAGGCTGTGCTGGTTGTATAGTCTGACCGCTGCAGGAAGGAAGGACCTGCGGTATCTCTCCGTGAGACAGCGGGGGATGGCGTCAGGTCCACCAGAACAACCTGCTGGCTCGTTGCGGATACGTAATTTCACATTCTAGCACAGTTTATTCTGCTTATACCTTGATTGTTGCCAACTACGATGCTCAACAGCTCGCTTAACGGAACTTTGATGCTGGTATCAGTTTTATTTCCCACCTATCGCGGGAGTATCGTGTAAAGAAAGTATTGAGTTATATTTCTCGCGCTACCTAACATCCATGAAGGCAACATGACAGAGGGAGGCCTGTCACTCAGGATGCCAAACTAATCTTTGCTAAGCCCCGCCCCCCCCAAGCAACATCAGGGTCAAAAGTTTGAAAGCGAAAAAAAAAGATCTGAAAGCGAAAAACGATCTGAAGGTGAAAAGCAATGTGAAACCTGAAAAAACAAGATTTGAAACTAAAAAAAATATTGTTTTGAATCTGAAAACGATAAAAATGTAACTGAAAAAAATAAGGATTCAAATATCAAAATATGTATAAAAGTGAAATCTGAAAAATAAATATTTTATTAAAAGAAATTGCTGAACTGAATCAAAATAATATTCAACCTGAAAAATGATTTCAAATACTTATTTTTATTTTGAATACATCATTGTATTTTTCAACGTTCAGGGTAAAAACTTGAACTTTCAAATAAATTGTATTTTTTGAATGATCAAAACTTATGACCCTGAAATAGCTCCATATTAACGTATTAATAATAATTAATTATATTTATTCCGTTTGGATGTAGGATTTTTGACTTTGTTTAGAGCAGTGATCTTCTCTGCAGCAGAGAGCTAAGCGCTGTCAGACCGGATCTAATCCTGAAAAGTATTATCATCTGAAATTAATCATTATGTTATTAATATTAAATACACATAAGTATTTTTACAACTTGTATTTAGGAATACTCTGTTGTAATTATTGATGCATAAATGTGTTCATCCATTCAATGTGGCATCTGCTATAATTGGGTTAATTTATGATATTACTTAACACTAATAATAATAATAATAATAGATTTAATTTGTTAGCGCTTTTACAGGTGCTCAAAGACGCTTTACAGATAATAGTGAAGAAAAAAGAAAAGAGAAGAAATTAGAACCGCTAGAACACTAGAACCGCCAACGGGTAAATTTCACCCGCAGCTGTTTTTTTATTGTATGTAACTTTTTTTCCATAACATATTGAAGTCTCCCAGTCCGTGACTTTTCCTGAAAGTGTGTTATATAGCACCCTCTGTTGTTAAAAATGGTCAATAGGAAATCAGATTGAACAAATCGCCAAAAAAACTGCCGTTTATACCCATATCCGCCAGCGGGTAATATTTACCTCATAGAAAATGCAGCAAACACGACGTGTTGCTATAGCAACGCCTTTTGTCTACTGCGGTTCCTTATAGATAGAGAGATAGATAGAGAAAGATAGATAGATAGATATATTGATAGATAGATAGATAGATAGAGAGATAGTTATAGATAGTGTAACATCTTGGAGAATACAAGATCTTGGATGACTGAGCTCAAGTTGAGGACGTAATGCATGTGTGCAGGTTACGTGCCAGTTGAATAAAGATGGACACTCGGAATGAGAGAAGTAGTCCGCGTCGTCTGTTTATGTAGACAATTATATATCCATAGAACAGAACATTACAGATTGATCGATAGATAGTTATATATAGAGAGAAAGATAGAGAGATGTGTACCTAAACAAAACACAAGTCTTACACCAAGCGTTTAAATCAGCACTGGTAGCGATATTTTATACTTCATGCTATCTGCACAAACTATGTCATATGAAAAGCTGAGTCCACAGAATCTATTGGTATACGTTTTATCCCTGTGCGATCAAAACTCACTGTTCTGTATGATAAATAAAAGAACATTGTACCTTGCAAATCAATAGCGGGTAAATGTTACCCGTTGGCGGTTTTAGGTATACAGCGACCTCTGGCGGTTCTAGTGTTAATAATACAATACATTATAATATATGATATGATAATTATATTTTAGTTTTATTCATTTCTTATTTCATAGTTTCTCATTATTATTATTTTTATTTGTATCGCTCATCTTATTTTTGATTTTATTAATCTGTGTGAATCTGTGCTATCCTGTTTTTCACTCTTACCCTGTTGCTGTTTGAACTACTGAATTTCCCCACAGGGATTAATAAAGGTCCATCTTATCTTATCTTAATGTATACATTGATTTACTTCAATCTACTGTACTGTGTAAAAACACCCCAACAATATTACAAAAAATATACTGCATAAAGAGAACTATATACTTTATTTGATCCAAAATATTGATGTTTTTTCATTATAGTAGCCTGTGAAAACCATAACAAATAAGTCATTAAATGCTACAGCATTCAGCAAACACAACTGCAGAGCTGCAAACATTGCAAACAGACTAAGTTCTACAATACCCAGTTGTCTTTGTGTATTTGTGAATGAAGCGCCATCTCATGGTTAAATCCTGTAATTGAACAAATGGGGAAATTTGGCAACGCCCTCTAGCAATTTGGCAACACCCACAGCCACTGGGATCCGCTGGGTTTTTGACTGGGACACACCCATGTGAGTCCTATCTGGAGTGCTACATCTGTAAGAGGCATTTCTAGATGACCCAGCTCGTTTTGCTGGATTCCTTCCTTTAAGATCTGCAGAAAGCGAATATCACCTTGAGATATGCTTTTGTCCCCTTGCCTGGTTTCCGCGAAATTGGACTTCTGCACCTTGATAACGTCTGATGGCGTTACAGGTGGCACCTCCCTGACAGATACCCGATGACAAAGTCCAGTCACATCTTGAGAATTCACACGCTGTGATGCACTTCCTACGATGCTCCATCCAAGGTCTGTCTTAATACCAAATGGCTCGTAATCGCCACCAGTGATGATTTTCCTTGGGGCCAGTGCTCTAGAGCAGTCATAGCCAATCAGTAATCCAACACCGCAATCTATAAGTGGAGGCATCTCTTGAGGTATATCTGCAAGGTGTTTCCATTTGATGGCTGTCTTGCAGGTTGGAATGTGCGCACGTTCAAGTGGAATGAAATCCCTTGTATAAGCTGGAGGCAGATCAATGGATGTATTTGAGGTGAACCCTCTGACTTTGAGTCCACAAACTCTCTGACTCTTTACAATTGATTATTTTCCAATCATAGTCGATAATTTTTGTTTTACCGGCTCAATCTCTGTTTGCAGCTTCTCACAAACCTCCTGTTCTACAAAGGTGTGACTGCTTTGGGTGTCCAATAGAGCATACACCAGAGTTTCAGAATTAGGAGTGTTAGATGATGAAATCCACACTGGCACGATCATTGATGTGCTCCCACCTTCACCTCCATTCACACAACATGATAGTGAGGATGTATTTCCTTCAAACCTGCTGTGTGTGTAGGGTTTGTCCGCTGAGGAACGCTCTTCATGCAAAGGAATCGGATGACCCCTTTTGCATATGCCACACATGGCTCTGTTCTTGCCGTCTCTGGAGACATGTCCCTTTCTCAGGCATGCAAAACATAGCCTATTTTCTTGTATGCATTTTCTCTTTTCCTCCACAGTCAATTCCAGTAGCTTTTGGCATTTGAATATGGAATGATTTTCTCCACAGCAAAAACACTCAGTTGTGTTTTGTGTTAGCATGCTCCTTTCATTCACTTCCTCTGCATCTTCTGACTTGGTTTCTTCTACGTTGGTTTTAGCCACAATGCAAGGTGTGTCTGAAGCCCCCACGTCAGTGACAAATGTGTTTGCTTTTGGCCCTTTTGCTTCTCTTACAGGCATTTCTGCTGAGGGTTTCAGAGCATATAGTGATGACACTGGGTTGCATGCTACACGGGCCTCCTTTGATATGAACCTGGCAAACTCTGCGAAGCTTGGATAATCATTGCCTAAATCCAGCTGTTCTGTGACATAACGGTTCCACCTTGATGTGAACCAATCAGGCATCTTCTGATTCTCTTCACAGTCGTTAAGAACTTGTAGGCCCTTAACGTGAGGCATAGCCTTGCTGCATATTTGAAGGAAATCACTAAATTCTCTCAATTTGAGATACTCCTTTCCCCCAATCTTTGGCCATCCATTGAGTTTCTCTCTGATAGCTCGCTGCGCAACTAAGGAATGACCGTATCTGGCATTCAGCCTATCCCATGCTTGTTCATAGGCCTCCTCATCTTTTCTGTAGAAGCTACCTTCAAGGGCAGATTTCGCCCCACCTGCTACGTACTTTTGCAGGTAGAACAGCCTATCTGCAGGTTAAGAGCATCGCCTCTCTATTAGAGCTTTAAAGCTTGCGCTCCACTCAGTGAACTTCAATGGATCACCAAAGAATACAGTGGTTTCTGGGACTGGAAGTCAGGTGAGAGCCATTGCTTCTTGCAACGCCTGTACTAATTGTGCCTCATTTTTTTGTCCTTTCCTGACTTCCAGAGTGAGGAGAAGATGGGCTAGCATCATTCAATTGGCTGCGGACAGGACTACACCTCTCAATCCTTTCCTTTCTCTCTTCTTCGGTATACACATTTAACTTTGCCTGAATGACATCAAGGTCTCTTTGATTTTCAAGTTTCTTCAGTTGTTGGCGTTGAGCTGCAATAGCAGCTTCCATATCCATTTCAGCTCTCTTTGCAGCTAACTGTGTAACTGCCTCTGCTCTCCTGACTGAAATACTAGGTGACTCTGAGATATGGTCTGAACGGTAGCTAGGTGCAGTGGCTCTAGATGCTGTAGATCCATATATGGACCGAGCATACTGATTGTTAAGCAGCATGCGTAAACTTGATTTCTCTGCTTCAGCGTCGAAGTCACCTGCATCTTTAGTTAACCTTACTCTCATTAACTGTAGTAGATCTTTAGTTACAGCTGAGCATGCATTAATTCTCCTGCAAATTTCCTGATTAGGTGCTGTATGAAGTTGAATGTTGTCATACAAGTCTTTTAATTCGGATTCAAGCCTCTCAACTTCGTCCATCATGTTATACATGTCAGACTCAGGGCATTCTCCTTTAAGTCTAGTACGAATGTCTCTTACCTAATTTTTCCATTTTTCGTACACCGTTTTGAACTTATTTTCCTTTTGACTTAACTCTTGCTCTTTAAGTTCAAGCATTTTTGGTGTTAGCCGTCTCTCTCGAGAGGATTTCCTTACTCTTGTCTCTGATTTATTAGACGCAGTACTTCTTCTCTCATCCTTCTCTTCTGCTTCAAAGTCTGAGCTTTGCTCTTTTTCATGTAGCGACATTAAATCAGATTGACAGACTAAGTTACAGGCATAGGAATGGCAACTTTTGGAATACCTTTAACACTTAGCCAATACAATTCCTAACAGTAATAACCCTTAACAATAACAGTTACTTTTCAGGAACTTTTAATATATTTTCTTTACTCTACACTAATAAGTCTTTATTACCTTTATCTTATTTGTGGGACTATCCATCAATTATTTGAGGTTTACATTTAAAAGTACAGTTCAACCTGAAGAGCCACGCAGAAACATGAATTCGCCCCAGGAGAAGATGCTCAGCTGCACACTGAAGCCCGTGTTCCAGCAGGACAACAGCAGACAGATGAAGCTTGTCGTCCGCACAGGATACGCAGCACACTGTCCAACGAAGCTTGTCGTCCGCACAGGATACCCAGCACACCGTCTGATGAAGCCTGTCGTCCGCACGGGATACGCAGCACACCGTCCAATGAAGCGCAGCTTCGCGCATGATACGCCTGTTGCTTGAAGGAGGATTGAGATCGGCGTCTGACCTATTTAGCCTGTTGCTTGCAGCAGGATGGGGAACAGCGACAGCGTCTCACATCTTTAGCCTGTAGCTTGCAGCAGGATTGAATAGCTTCGCACACTTTAGCCTATAGCTTGCAGCAGGATTGAGAACAGCGTCTCACCTCTTTAGCCTGTAGCTTGCAGCAGGATGGGGAATGGCTTCGCACACTTTAGCCTGTAGCTTGCAGCAGGATGGGGAATAGCTTCGCACACTTTAGCCTGTAGCTTGTTGCAGGATTGAGAACAGCGTCTCACATCTTTAGCCTGTAGCTTGCAGCAGGATGGGGAATAGCGTAGCACACTTTAGCCTGTAGCTCGCAGCAGGATTGAGAATGGCGTCTCACCTCTTTAGCCTGTAGCTTGCAGCAGGATGGGAAACAGCGTCTCACCTCTTTAGCCTGTAGCTTGCAGCAGGATGGGAAGCAGCGTCTCACGTCTTTAGCCTCTTTAGCCTCTTTAGCCTCTTTAGCCTGTAGCTTGCAGCAGGATCGAATAGCTTCGCACACTTTAGCCTGTAGCTTGCATCAGGATTGAGAACAGCGTCTCACCTCTTTAGCCTGTAGCTTGCAACAGGATGGGGAACAGCGTAGCACACTTTAGCCTGTAGCTTGCAGCAGGATCGAATACCTCGTTTGGATGGATTAGGTTACATTTCACTGTCACTACTCTGGTCTTGAAAGAACTTTACGCATCGAACTGATGTCCACAATCACGTTTATTCTCTTCTTTGCACAATCATGAAACACCGTGAAAACGTGTACGCCTAGTAGACCAGCAGTAGAATTACGTCAGCTACAGAGAGTATATATTAAGGAGGAGGCTGCAGGTTATACAAATTAACCAGATAAAAAGAAAAAAACATTTGTATTGTTCTTTTTAATTCCCTTCCTAAAATAAATTCCTCCTAACAGGGAATTACAGCAGCACTCATGTTTTATGGCTTAAAACTGTGGCTGGCATTAATATTAGAAGTCAGCCACTACTAATAAGCAGGTAATCAGGGTTGGGTGTTTCCGTCATCACAACACATGTATTACCCCTAGTTTCCACCGGGTCCGTCTGCGTCGCGTTACGGCCGCGTTACAGCTGCGCCGCGGCGTCCGCAAGGATCGCGGCCACTCTACAGATGTAGCACTGAATTTCGGACTCCAGTTTACAGCTTCCTTCCTACGGCCTGCCAAAGACCAGTATAGAGGAATGTTAAGCCCTCCCACTATTTTCCAAGAGGGCGTTGCCAGATTTTCAATTTAAGGTTTTAACCAGGAGATGGCGCTTCATTCACAAATACAGAAAGACAAGTTTCATGGACTTTCAGTTGTGTTTTGAAGAGCATTTGAATACATCAATATTTTAGATCAACTAAAGTATATCTAATCTTGTAATTCAATAATATATAGTCTTTATATATTAAATAATCATAATTATAATGTAATTGTTTACATTACACTTCTTTATTTGTTATGCTCATACTTTAACCTTTACAATCGTTTGCTTTAATATGCAGTATATTTTTGTGTTTGCTTCCTCCTGCTCCCTTTCGGACACATACTGTATGATTTATTATTATTATTAATATGAAGATATTATTAAGATAAGATAAGATGTTACTTTATTGATTGAACATTTTAGTTTAGAATGTGCTGTCCCACGGTAATTCAGAAGGCTCACAGGTCACATTCCGACCATTATTTAAAACAATAGGTGCTTTCACACCGTCTACAGTTTGATTTGTATAGAGGGAGCTCTGTCAGTTTTCGAATTACCCATTTGCTTTCGGGGAAACCTATTTTTCAGAGCACATCCTGCTCCTAAATATGTCACCCGCACGCTCTGTTGACTGGCGCAGCAGCGCGGATGCGATCAATTGCTATAAAAACACTCTTCTACTAATACAGACGGTGTCACTATGCCGGCGGATGTGGCCGTTGTTGAAGCCTCTTCAGGCTCCGCATCGGCAGGCCTCTCCCTCGGTGTGGAGCTGTCAAACTCGACCCTAACGCCGCTTACAGCCGGCCAACTAAAAGTTTTTTTCCGTTCACGTTGTAATTTTTAGACTCCTTCGCTTCTTTGCTTGTGAATCCAAAAGCTGTGACGCTTGGCTGTTTTCGTTTTGCCATATTTTTTTATTACACAGCCAGAGTTAAAAAAATATCAATATGAACATTTCAAATACCGCGCCGGCATCACCGCCAGGCCTGGAATTTCGTCATTTTAGGGGCAAGGCCACTTGGCCTTTTGGTTGTCAATTTTTTAAGGGCACAAAGGCCAAAAGCCAGGGCACCAAGGCCATAAATTAAAACAATGATTTAACATACGATATGAAGTGACTACGATTGTATATGCATTTACAATACTTTTATATATATTTATTAAGCATCATCTTATCTTTGACAGCTAACAACACAGCGCTAACTGCCTAGCACTAGATAATAATAAAAAAAGAACACAACTGCAACATAACTTATCCAAGTAGTAACAAAAACACTTCAAAATATTATAATTATGCATTACCATACGAGCAAGAAATAGTAATGTTATCCATAAAATTACACTTAAAGCTGGACAAATGAAAAACTTAACGGCAAACAGGATCATCACAAAACCTTACCTCACCTCAGCCTTTTCTTGAGCGGAGAATCAGCTAGCTAGGTCCTAGACCGTCCTACGCACACGGACGCGTGAGGGGGTGGGCGGAGATAGGTCCTAGACTGATGTCAACTGTCATCATAGACCAGGGGTGGGGAACCTTTTTTCTCTCAAGGGCCATTTCAATTTTTAGAACATCCTTCGAGGGCCGTACAAATTATTGAACTCAACGTCTGCTTAAAAAACTCAAATCACAGCCCATTAATTTCGCCTTTCTTTCATGCTGTGCAAAGAAAAAGCAACCTCTTAATCCAGATATTTGACCATGACCCGCGCATTCATGCACCGTGGCATGACCACCAAAACAGAAAGATATGGACACAAGATGTGTGCAAATGTATTTAGTTTCATATCCATGTGGACATGATTTAAGTGTGGGGGATCTAACCTCATCTAGGGGGGTTTGGGGGCATGCACCACCAGGAAGATTTTTTTTTAATGTTGAAGTTAAAAGCATCAATCTGGTGCACTTTGAGAGCAACATGAAGAGATCTATGGATACATCTCTCAACACCAATATGAAACAGAACAGTAAGCAGATTTTTTTCTTTATGGATATTTTACAAATCACTTCCCTTTTAAACTGTATTCTTGTTTATTAATAACAACTTTTTTTTACTGTCATATTAGTATTGTATACCTGTTTACTTTATTCTCTTATTTTTCTATAACTATAATGATCATATAAAGATGTGCCTTTACCTCACTGGTTGGAGAAAAAGCTTCTTATATTCGTTAGCATAGCTAGCTAACCAGAAGCTAATAACAACAACGTTATTGACTGTATGATCAGTATGACAGATGAACAGATCGCCACTGGGCTTTCAACTAAAGACACAGCCACGCAAAAACTGCTGCATGTGTACAGCTCCTTATGGGTATTGCAATTTGTGAAGTCCCGGTCCGGAGCCGCGTTCTGGTGCTCTCCGTTAGAACTACACTCCTGTCAGACGAGACATATACCACGTGATGACACGTTAGGCTCGTGTTGTGTTCAAGGACCCTGACCTTGGCCAGGAAAAACAAGCTTGTTTAATTATTTTGCGGTCTAGATTTCTTGAATCTTTTTATTTTTTGCGTGTGTTTATAAATTACCTCGAGGGCCGTACCAAATGGTCTCGAGGGCCGTATATGGCCCGGAGGCCGGAGGTTCCCCACCCCTGTCATAGACCGTCCGAGCGGTGCATTCCAGGCTCAAATCAAGTGCACTGCCATGGCCCTCGTGGCCCTCGTGAAATTCCTGCCCTGATCACCGCCATAACCATAGTAACGTAAGTAAGAATGCAGCGCCGCCACGTACAGATGGCAACACCCAGACATATTCACAAATATAAAACAAATATTCAGAAACTGTAATGAACAATAACTATTATTTATTTCAAGAACTGTTATTTACAGAAACTCAACATTTCTAATCTGTGTGACACAAATATGCACGATTGTTTTGGGCTCCCCCTATTTATCTCAAAGTCAGCCATCAAGGGAGCTCCCTCCCTCTTCGGGGGAGCCAAGCTCCCCCTAGCTCCCCCCCATTTCGAACAGTGTCTGTGGCTGAATGGCCAGCAATTAGTTGCGGCGCATTTATCATAGGTGATCAGAGCTAACTGCCTGCCGTCAGATTTCATTTAAAAAACAGATCTGATTTTAAGACTATTTCTGCGCTCATAAAGAATGATAAGAATAAGAATAATGCGTATTGAACTGGTTTCATTAATTAGTGAGTTTATTTAACACTAGAACCGCCAATCGGGTCAATTTGTGTGATGTGTGTTGTGTGTGTGCAATGTAACTTTTTTTCAATAAAATATTAAAGTTTCCCAGTCCGTGACTTTTCCTGAAAGTGTGTTATGTAGCACCCTATGTTGTTAAAAATTGCATTCTAATAGCGGGATTTGACGGGTTTAGGTAGGCCTATACAAAAACCTCTGGCGGTTCTAGTGTTAAGGTAATTAGGTACAGTAGAAGCCCTTTTTTATCAGTAACGAATTTAGCAGTTGAACATAAAAGTCAACTAACTGAGGGTCACTTGCAATGACAGTGTTGTGTCCAACTGTAAGCTTGTCACTCAAAGTAACCTACCGTTAATTTAGCTGCTGGAGAAGAAAGATCAAGGGGGGAGGGGGGGAGAGAGCTGTGGTTGATGGGCCATTAGTTGTGTAAATACACAGCTGAGAGCTGCCGTTTCATTCAGACTGTTTAAAAAACTGTAGCAACGGACTATTTTTCTTAGCGGATGCATGTCAATTTAAATCAATACAATAAATACATACAACTATTTTTTAAATCAATAAAAACATTTTCTAAATCCATTAAAGCATTTAAATTAATATTGGGAGTCATGTCGTTACTTTGTTGAGAATGTGGCCGTGTAATAAGCGGGATAATTTGCAGCGACTTGTAACACCCGTCATGTGTGTGTAGAAGTGTGTGTGGTTAAAACACTTTCATGAAGTGAAGGAATTTCCTTCTATAAAACAGCTGTGGGCAGCAGTGAGTGTCACGGACATAAATTCATAGATCAAAGCAGACTGGTGCACACACTCTCCTGTCCTGCCAGGCGACACGCCCGTTCTAAGCCGTGTCCCTCACTCCTCACATCCCAAGCATCCCCACAAGTGTATTATGTTGTTACATCGTTTCAGATGTTATGTTTCAGTTGTGCTCTGTCTATGTTCAGTGATGCAAACTTGTCACCTTTCGGCGAAATTCAACGTTTTGAATCCAAAATAAGTCGTTTGTGTGATTCATGTAGATCTACAATACAAATATTTTTGGGGTATGGGGGGTGCTGGGACCCGGAGTAATCTGCGGACGTGAGCTGTTATGTGCCATCATGACACGCATGGTGTTCTTTTTTTATATATATTATAATGAAGTACGAGCTGTGTGCTCGAGTCTTCCTGCCTGTCGGCTCTGCTCATGGATGTATAATAAGGCTCTGCTGCTCCGAGATGATGGTCTAGCTTCAGCAGCTACATTACCTACGGGTGCGTTCGTTAATATTAACTGTACGTCCGGAGTCACTGTGGCACAGACTGGACCGCTGGTGAACAGCTGTTAGAACGGGCTGTTCAGGTGTTCAGAGCAGAGCTCCCTGACGGAGCGGCAGAGCGTGATGTGAACTGAAAAGTTTTTCTGTGGCAATATTATTTAAGAAATCGTTGAGCTAGCTAGCTAGCATACATTGTCACTATCTCCTAACGTTAGCTTTAGCCTTCTATTTCTAATAGTTTTTTTCATAGGCTATAAACAGAGGTGGTATAAGTATATATATATTGTACTTGAGTAAAAGTAGAAGTACTCAGATCTTGTACTTGAGTAAAAATAGAAGTACTCAGGTCTTGTACTTGAGTAAAAGTAGAAGTACTCAGATCTTGTACTTGAGTAAAAGTAGAAGCACACAGATCTTGTACTAGAGTAAAAGTAGAAGTACTCAAATCTTGTACTTGAGTAAAAGTAGAAGCACTCAGGTCTTTACTTGAGTAAAAGTAGAAGCACACAGATCTTGTACTAGAGTAAAAGTAGAAGTACTCAGGTCTTGTACTTGAGTAAAAGTAGAAGTACTCAGATCTTGTACTTGAGTAAAAGTAGAAGTACTCAAATCTTGTACTTGAGTAAAAGTAGAAGCACTCAGGTCTTGTACTTGAGTAAAAGTAGAAGCACACAGATCTTGTACTAGAGTAAAAGTAGAAGTACTCAGGTCTTGTACTTGATTAAAAGTAGAAGTACTCAGATCTTGTCCTTGAGTAAAAGTAATAGTCCCAGAGTGTAGGAATACTCTGTTACAGTAAAAGTCCTGCATTCAAAATGTTCCTCAAGTAAAAGTAGAAAAGTATTATCATCAAAATATAGTGAAAGTAGCGACAGTAAAAGTAGTCATTGTGCAGATTGGTCCATTTCAGAATAATAGATATGATATGTTTTATAATGATTGATCATGAAAGTGTTCTCAAAGCTGGTAAAGGTGCAGCTAGTTTGAATGACTTTGTATACTGCAGGTTAGCTTGTGGATTTACTCCAGGTGGAACTAAAGTCTGATTTAACACTTGATTATATTTCACTCAATTAATCCAGATCTGTGAAGTAACTAAAGGTATTAAATACATGTAGTGGAGTCAAAGTACACCATGTACCTCTGAACTGTAGTGGAGTAGAAGAACAAAGTAGCAAAACATTGAAATACTTAAATAAAGTACAAGTATCTCAAAATTGTGCCCAAGTACAGTACTTGTTGAGTTTATGAACTTAGTTACTTTACACCATGTGGCTATAAAGATAAAAAGACTTAAGCCTTGCACAGAGGCATGAAAATACATTTTCAAAATGCTCAACAGTGCTGCCAAAATTATAAACCGACTGCTCCACAATTTAAAATAAATGCTTTTATATATTTATATTAGATGTGACTCTTTGTCGTTTCTGTTATTATTAACACTGCTGCTTTAGTTGTTCTGACTGCTAAAATCCTCTGTCATTCCGTGGGGTGGGGGAGCCGGGGGCTCGGATCCTTGTCACCTTTTTCATACCTGATGAGTTTGTATCCCTGTATGTTAAAAAGCCTCAGTCACCTTAATTCATGTAATAAAAACATCTCAGGTCAGTAACACTCAAAGCTAAATGTGCAATACCATGTTTAGCTATGTTACTATTTATAATGTTATTGTTGTTACATCAGAAGATGTACATATTGAAATGATTTCTTAACTTACAGTAGGCTATTTTTTACAATGTGTGTTGGAAGGATTTATTAAATTACAATGAATATTGTCATTGTTGAAGGCTTTTAGAGAAGGGTGAACTATAAGCCTGAATTACATAACATTTTATACCTAAAAACATAAAAGCCACAATAAATAAATCACAATTATTCTAGTTATTTTTACCTCCCGTATTGCTTTCAACCCACCAGCTTTTATGGTGTTGTTACGTCACTCACTGTAAGCTTGTCACATACAGTCTATGGACACTCAGAGTAACCTACTGTTCATTTAGCTGCTGGAGAAGAAAGATCAGGGGGGGAGGGGGGGAGAGAGCTGTGGTTGATGGGCCATTAGTTGTTTAAATACACAGCTGAGAGCTGCCGTTTCATTCAGACTGTTTAAAAAACGGTAACAACAGACTATTTTTCTTAGCGGATGCATGTCAATTTAAATCAATACATACAACTATTTTTTAAATCAATAAAAACATTTTCTAAATCCATAAAAGCATTTCAATTAATATTGGGAGTCATGTCGTTACTTTGTTGAGAATGTGGCCATGTAATAAGCGGGATAATTTGCAGCGACTTGTTCCTTATGGGGAAAATAACACCCTTCATCCAGATGAGGATCCCTCCGCTACACTTTGGGATCCTGATCGACCGACGAAGCTCCATTAAAATATACATATTTTTGGTGAATCACTGAGTTTAGGCACGTTAATAACGTTTTAATGAAGTTGAATACAGTATATTCATATGTGTCAGTGATTTCATGTTAATTCGGTGAACATAAAAATAAATGATCGTGGTGAAGATGATGATTAAATTAGGATTAAAAATCGAGAGCCGGGCTGCATTTCCTCCCGTTCGTTTTTTTCGAATAACAAAATTATTTTGTTAGATAACAACATGGTGATGTTTTGTAAATGATTACATGTCTCTTATTTAGCACAGTAGTATGATATCCGTGACATATGGATCTGAACAAAGTTCCGCTGTACATCCAGCATACTGTATTTCACTTTATTTCACATGAGCTCCAGTGTGGAACCCCACTGCACCCCCTGGTGGATCAATGATCCATTGCAGTTGGCTTCATTATAATTACATTTATCTATCACGGGGGCGGTCTCAAGTCAAGCTGGAGGATTTCCCTTGAGCGAGGGCAGATCACGTACCAATCACGGCCCTCGCGTTTCAAACTGTCTGAAATTAATCGCTACATCTGTAGTCAATGGGTGCTATTCCACCAGACGCGCCACGTTACGGCTCAGAAGCGTCCCAGAAGCGTCTCGCCGCTGGGCTCCGCTCGAAATAGGATTGAAGTCTATTTTTCGACGCCATGCAGCCGTAAGGTAATGTCGGGCAGGCAGGAAGTGGAACGTTCAGAGCATATATAGCATATATATATATATATATAGGCCTATATATATACACACACACAAACTAATTTTGCAGACCCTATCCCTCCGTAGTCTTTCAAGTTGGAGGAGAAATGCCAGCGTTCTCCTCCGGTTTACAGGCACTGTGTAAATATATATAGAATAATGATGAATACATTTTTTTACCACTAAAATACAGCAACTCATCTTTGATTCATGTCGTTTATAACTGGGATATTACAATTATTATTAACTTTGTCTGTACAAAGTAGTCTGTCCAGAAAATATGCCCAAATCAACTAAAACTGCGAGCCGGCAGGCAAGACGCTCGGCTTCTTAAATGCTTGCTTAAACGCGCCCCGTAGGGTGTGACGCCGGAGGAGGCCGGACCAAAACCGCGGCGCAGCCGTTACGCGACGCAGACGGACCCGGTGGAAACTAGGGGTCAGTCATGAAGTTACAATTCAAGCAATCAGCACTTGTTCACGAGAAATACATACATATGTATTTTATCAAATTACAACAATTACATGGAAGAAAAGCCAAAATAAGTGTTGTACAATCCACTCTGAGTTTCCTGTTTGTTCAGCTTGATGTTCCCACAAATGTATATAATTAGCTTGTGTGTGTGTGTGTGTGTGTGTGTGTGTGTGTGTGTGTGTGTGTGTGTGTGTGTGTGTGTGTGTGTGTGTGTGTGTGTGTGTGTGTGTGTGTGTGTGTGTGTGTGTGTGTGTGTGTGTTGGAGAGAAATATTGACAGTAGGAGAGAGTCAGTACACATACAGTTGGAAATTAATCGATGGCAAGGACAATGAACTAACATTTCATGATGAGGGCCAGACAAAGAGACATTTCTAAAAGTCAAGAATGTCCGTGTGCATGAATGAGAAACGTGTTATATTCTGAAAGGAAACACACACAGGACCCCTTACATCCTAATACACAAAGGAACTCACCGAATGCATTCCATCTCCTTTTAAAGGGAGTCTGTATAGCACAGAATATGTCTTATATATCTTTGGATCCATTTACTACTGTAAAAAGCAAAATAATGGGTACCTCATGTGGCACTGTCCCTACATACATATATATCTGATATGATATTCATCCGTTTAGAAGTCTAGTCTACAAGCAATATCCTGTCCAAATTTGTGTGTAAACTGCTATTTTTATATATTTATTGTGGTGCCTTCTATTTTGTTATATGTATATACAGTATACATACATTTGTATATTTTTATATATTCTCATGTTTAATATAACACACACCCATAAACTGATAATAAAGTTGATTATAGTCAAATCTACTTTTCATATACACTATGCTATCGGTAACACATTTGCCAAATATAGCTCTTTGTATATCTTTGGCACACAACTGATAACAAAAATATTTGAACTGATATTTGAGTCTGTATTAAGGGATTCTTAGACTTAGAATGTAAAAATAATGATGAACTAACCTAGCAGACACAAAACTCTATCTCACCATTTAACAAATGTAACAAATGGGACAGAAATAGTCCCAACAAGCAGACATTATCATCCCATTGGAGTATGATTCTGCTAGCTGGTGTAAATCTGTCAATCACTGGCCTTTTATCTCAGTTTGAGGTCAATTATAAGTCCTACAAATCACCCTGTTCATACACTTCACTTTATTTAAGTAGTAAAGAGTAATAAACCTTAAAGTATAATGCCACATGGTGGTAGTTTCTACACATTCTTGCTCACTGACATACCCTCTAAATGAAAGGAGTAGAGGTAATCCCTTGTGAGTGTACAAGATGATGGTGCCGCACTACGTGATCAAAGAGTGTTTTGTGCAGAGAAGATCAATCAATGTTTATTTATATAGCCCAATATCACAAATCTTACATTTGTCTCAGTGGACTTCACAGTTTGTACAGAATATCAGTATGACAATACGACCCCCTCTGTGCTTAGACCCTCACATCGTAAAAGGAAAAACTTCCGGAGAAAACCCACAGTTTAAAGGGGACATGGGAGAAACTTCAGGGAGAGCAACAGAGGAGGGATCCCTCTCCCAGGACGGACAGACGTGCAATAGATGCCGTGTGTAAATTGAAAAGATAATACATTTGCAACATAGGTAGTCCAAATGTTTGGAAATGCTTGTGTCTATAATAGGAAGATGAATCCACGAGGATATCCATCCAGGACTTATGATCCAGGACCACAGCAATAGGCACAGCCACGACTCAAGGTCCAGGCCTCGCGATCCAGGACACAGGACCGCAGCAACAGGATCATCCATGACCCCGGATCCCGGCGTATATAGACACCAAAAAGATAATTTGGGGGAAGCTGGGTTAATCGGAACATGAGAGTACACAGGTACAGACAGAGAGAAGGAAGAAGTAAGATGTTCCCCGACAAACTAAGCCTATATCAGCAAAACTAGGGGCTGAATCTAATCAGCCCTAACTATAAGCTTTATCAAAAAGGAAGGTCTTAAGCGCACTCTTAAAAACGGATAGGGTGTCTGTCTGCCGCCCGAACACAAACTGGAAGCTGATTTCATAAATGTGGAGCTTGATAAGAAAAGGCTCTGGCTCCCATTGTACTTTTAGAGACTCTAGGAACAACCAACAACCCTGCATTCGTAGGGTATAATGAGTCATTTAAGGTAAGATGGCGCCTGCCCATTAAGGGCTTTGTAGGCGAGAAGAACAATAACTTCAGTTTTGGTCGTGTTTAACATCAAAAAGTTTAAGGTCATCCACGTTTTTAAGTCCTTGAGGCAGTCTTGAATTGTATTTAGATGATTAATTTCATCAGGCTTGATTGATAAATATAGTTGAGTATCATCCGCATAACAATGAAAATGTACAGAATGATTCCCTTTAATATTGCCTAAGGGAAGCATATATAATATGGGAGTAATAGCTAAAGCTTTGGTGGCTTTATAAAATGCAGATCTGAACCTTTGTAGGAAGGATGCTGATTATCAGCTGATGAATGGTGCATTCACAGTTTGACTGTGGCATAATTTGTGTTCACTCATGTCACTCAAACACTAGAAGTGAAGAGGAGGCGGGGCTTATCTCCATATCAATATGTATATCCCAGACCGTTTCCTGAGCCATAACCAAAATGACCACTTTTGCTGCTTTGTTCATATTCTGACAGTTCAAGATATGTCATGATGTATAACATCATCACGCAAACGTTGCATTTTATTTGTATACGTATGTTACTGTGCCACATGAAAACATTTGCTTTGTGTCCTGCATGAACACACCATTAGCCTCATTAAGGTCAGCGTTGACCCGCCTGCACAGTGCAGAGCTTTTAGAGATGACCAAGGAATGATTTTTCTCTTCCATGGAGGCGATCAAATCCTAGGCTCCACCTCTGGCTGATACACCTGAGCTTCTCTAGGCATTCATGGCTGACCAACATACATTCTTTATGGATTTAGACAAAAAGTAATGTTCCCAGAGGATGGAGTCATTCAAACCTTTATTTAACCAGGTGGTCCCATCATCGATCTCTTTTTCAAGGGAGACCTGTCCAATCTTGATAATTTACCTCATGAGGTTATGCTATGTGTTTTTGGGTAACATTTTAACATCTATTAGATGGACCATCTTAATATTTGAGACGGACAGTCCTTTTCCCCTTAGGATAAGCCACTTTTGTGGTATTTTTTCATCTATTTAAAGATGATAAGATGATCCATCCATCTTTTCCCGCTTATCCGTGGTCGGGTCGCGGGGGTAGCAGTTCCAGCAGAGAGCCCCAAACTTTATTTTCCCTGGCCACATCAACCAGCTCTGACTGACTGGGAGATCCCAAGGCGCTCCCAGGCCAGCGAAGATATATAATCCCTCCAACTGGTTCTAGGTCTACCCCTTGGTCTCTTCCCAGCTGGACGTGCCTGGAACACCTCCCTAGGGAGGCGCCCAGGTGGCATGCTAACTAGGTGCCCGAACCACCTCGACTGGCTCCTTTCGACGCGAAGGAGGAGCGGTTCAACTCCGAGTCCCTCCCGGATTACTGAGCTTCTCACCCTATCCCTAAGGGATACACCAGCCACCCTGCGGAGAAAACCCATCTCGGCCGCTTGTACCCGCGATCTCGTTCTTTTGGTACTGACCCATCCTTCATGACCATAGGTGAGGGGAGGAACGTAAATGGCCTGGAAGACAGAGAGCTTTGCCTTCTGGCCCCAACTCCTTCACTTGGGGTAAGGACTCATTCCCTACTTGGAGTGGACAGTCCATCTGTTTCCTGCTGAGAACCATGGCCTCAGATTTGGAGGTGCTGATCCTCATCCCAGCCGCTTCACACTCTGTTGCGAACCAATCCAGTGAGTGCTGAAGGTCGCAGACCGATGAAGCCACTAGAACCACATCATCTGCAAAAAGCAGTGGTGCAATCCTTAGTCCACCGAACTGCAGAACCCCCCCCACCCCGACGACTACGCCTCGAAATCCAATCCATGTATATTACAAAGAGAATTGGTGACAAAGGGCAGCCCTGGCGGAGGCCAACCCTCACCGGAAATGGGTCCGACTTACTGCAGAGGACCCGGACATAGCTCTTGCTTTGGGAGTACAGAGATTGGATGGCCCTGAGTAGAGACCCCCTCACCCCATACTCCTGCAGCACCTCCCACAGTAACTCCCTGGGAACTCGGTCATACGCCTTCTCCAAGTCTACAAAACACATGTAGATCAGATAAGCATACTCCCAGGACCCATCCAGGATCCTTGCGAGAGTAAAAAGCTGATCCGTCGTTCCACTACAGATGTAGCACTTCATTTCAGACTCCAGCTTACAGCTTCCTGCCTACGACCTGCCAAAGACCAGTATAGAGGAATTTTAAGCCCTCCCACTATTTTCCAAGAGGCCGTTGCTAGATTTTCAATTTCAGGTTTTAACCAGGAGATGGCGCTTCATTCAGAAATACAGAAAGACAAGTTTCATGGACTTTCAGTTGTGTTTTGAAGAGCATTTGAAAACATCAATATTTTAGATCAACTAAATTATATCTAATCTTGTTATTCAATAATATATAGTCTTTATATATTAAATAATCATAATTATAATGTAAATGTTTACATTACACTTCTTTATTTGTTATGCTCATACTTTAACCTTTACAATTGTTTGCTTTAATATGCACTATATTTTTTGTATATTTTTGTGTTTGCTTCCTCCTGCTCCCTTTCGGACACATACTGTATGATTTATTATTATTATTAATATGAAGATATTATTAAGATAAGATAAGATTTTACTTTATTGATTGAACATTTTAGTTTAGAATGTGCTGTCCCACGGTAATTCAGAAGGCTCACAGGTCCCATTCCGACCATTATTTAAAACAATAGGTGCTTTCACACCGTCTACAGTTTGATTTGCATAGAGGGAGCTCTGTCAGTTTTCGAATTACCCATTTGCTTTCGGGGAGCCCTATTTTTCAGAGCACATCCTGCTACTAAATATGTCACACGCACGCTCTGTTGACTGGCGCAGCAGTGCAGATGCGATCAATTGCTATAAAAACACTCTTCTACTAATACAGACGGCGTCACTATGCCGGCGGATGTGGCCGTGGTTGAAGCCTCGTCAGGCTCCGCATCGGCAGGCCTCTCCCTCGGTGTGGAGCTGTCAAGCTCGACCCTAACGCCGCTTACAGCTAGCCAACTAAAAGTTGTTTTTCGTTCACGTTGTAATTTTTAGACTCCTTCGCTTCTTTGCTTTTGAATCCAAAAGCTGTGACACTTGGCTGTTTTCGTTTTGCCATATTTTTTATTACAAAGCCAGAGTTAAAAAAATATCAATATGAACATTTCAAATACCGCGCCGGCATCACCGCCATAACCATAGCAACGTAAGTAAGAATGCAGCGCCGCCACGTACAGATGGCAACACCCAGATATATTCACAAATATAAAACAAATATTCAGAAACTGTAATGAACAATAACTATTATTTATTTCAAGAACTGTTATTTACAGAAACTCAACATTTCTAATCTGTGTGACACAAATATGCACGACTATTTATCTCAAAGTCAGCCTTCGGGGAGCTCCCTCCCTCTTCGGGGGAGCCAAGCTCCTCCTAGCTCCCCCCTATTTCGAAAGCTGTCTGTGGCTGAATGGCCAGCGATTAGGTGCGGCGTATTTATCATAGGTGATCAGAGCTAACTGCCTGCCGTCAGATTTCATTTAAAAAACAGATCTAATTTTAAGACTATTTCTGCGCTCATAAAGAATGATAAGAATAAGAATAATGCCTATTTAACTGGTTTCATTAATTAGTGAGTTTATTTAACACTAGAACCGCCAATCGGGTCAATTTGTGTGATGTGTGTTGTGTGTGTGCAATGTAACTTTTTTTCAATAAAAATATTAAAGTCTCCCAGTCCGTGACTTTTCCTGAAAGTGTGTTATGTAGCACCCTATGTTGTTAAAAATTGCATTCTAATAGCGGGATTTGACGGGTTTAGGTAGGCCTATACAAAAACCTCTGGCGGTTCTAGTGTTAAGGTAATTAGGTACAGTAGAAGCCCTTTTTTATCAGTAATGAATTTAGCAGTTGAACATAAAAGTCAACTAACTGAGGGTCACTTGCAATGACAGTGTTGTGTCTAACTGTTAAGCTTGTCACTCAGAGTAACCTACCGTTAATTTAGCTGCTGGAGAAGAAAGATCAAGGGGGGAGGGGGGGAGACAGCTGTGGTTGATAGGCCATTAGTTGTGTAAACACAGCTGAGAGCTGCCGTTTCATTCAGACTGTTTAAAAAACGGTAACAACGGACTATTTTTCTTAGCGGATGCATGTCAATTTAAATCAATCCATACAACTAATTTTTAAATCAATACATACAACTATTTTTTAAATCAATAAAAACATTTTCTAAATCCATTAAAGCATTTAAATTAATATTGGGAATCATGTCGTTACTTTGTTGAGAATGTGGCCGTGTAATAAGCGGGATAATTTGCAGCGACTTGTTCCTTATGGGGAAAATAACACCCGTCATGTGTGTGTAGAGGTGTGTGTGGTTAAAACACTTTCATGAAGTAAAGGAATTTCCTTCTATAAAACAGCTGTGGGTGTAACGGACATGAATTCATAGATCAAGGCAGACTGGTGCACACACTCTCCTGTCCTGCCAGGCGACACGCCCGTTCTAAGCCATGTCACTCACTCCTCACATCCCCACAAGTGTATTATGTTGTTACATCGTTTCAGATGTTATGTTTCAGTTGTGCTCTGTCTATGTTCAGTGATGCAAGCTTGTCACCTTTCGGCAAAATTTGTCGTTTTTAATCCAAAATAAGTCGTTTGTGTGATTCATGTAGATCTGCAATAAAAATATTTTTGGGGTATGTGGGGGTCTGGGACCCGGAGTAATCTGCGGCCTTGAGCTGTTATGTGCCATCATGACACGCATGGTGTTCTTTTTTTATATATTATAATGAAGTACGAGCTGTTTGCTCGAGTCTTCCTGCCTGTCGGCTCTGCTCATGGATGTATAATAAGGCTCTGCTGCTCCGAGATGATGGTCTAGCTTCAGCAGCTACATTACCTACGGGTGCGTTCGTTAATATTAACTGTGCGTCCGGAGTCACTGTGGCACAGACTGGACCGCTGGTGAACAGCTGTTAGAACGGGCCGTTCAGGTGTTCAGAGCAGAGCTCCCTGTCGGAGCGGCAGAGCGTGACAATATTACTTAAGGAATCGTTGAGCTAGCTAGCTAGCATACATTGTCACTATCTGCTAACGTTAGCTTTAGCCTTCTATTTCTAATAGTTTTTTTCATAGGCTATAAACAGAGGTGGTATAAGTATATATATATTGTCCTTGAGTAAAAGTAGAAGTACTCAGATCTTGTACTTGAGTAAAAGTAGAAGTACTCAGATCTTGTACTTGAGTAAAAGTAGAAGTACTCAGGTCTTGTACTTGAGTAAAAGTAGAAGTACTCAGGTCTTGTACTTGAGTTAAATTAGAAGCAAACAGATCTTGTACTAGAGTAAAAGTAGAAGTACTCAGGTCTTGTACTTGAGTAAAAGTAGAAGTACTCAGATCTTGTACTTGAGTAAAAGTAATAGTCCCAGAGTGCAGGAATACTCTGTTACAGTAAAAGTCCTGCATTCAAAATGTTCCTCAAGTAAAAGTAGAAAAGTATTATCATCAAAACATAGTGAAAGTAGCGACAGTAAAAGTAGTCATTGTACAGATTGGTCCATTTCAGAATAATAGATATGATATGTTTTATAATGATTGATCATGAAAGTGTTCTCAAAGCTGGTAAAGGTGCAGCTAGTTTGAATGACTTTGTATACTGCAGGGTAGCTTGTGGATTTACTCCGGGTGGAACTAAAGTCGGAATTAACACTTGATTATATTTCACATCATTCATCCACATCTGTAAAGTAACTAAAGGTATTACATACATGGAGTGGAGTAGAAGTACAGCATGTACCTCTGAACTGTAGTGGAGTAGAAGAACAAAGTAGCAAAACATTGAAATATTTAAATAAAGTACAAGTATCTCAAAATTGTGCCCAAGTATAGTACTTGTTGAGTTTATGAACTTAGTTACTTTACACCATGTGGCTATAAAGATAGAAAGACTAAGCCTTGCACAGAGGCATGAAAATACATTTTCAAAATGCTCGACAGTGCTGCCAAAATTATAAACTGACTGCTACACAATTTAAAATAAATGCTTTTATATATTTCTATTAGATGTGACTCTTTGGCGTTTCTGTTACTATTAACACTGCTGCTTTAGTTGTTCTGACTGCTAAAATCATCTGTCATTCCGTGGGGTGGGGGAGCCGGGGGCTCGGATCCTTGTCACCTTTTTCATACCTGATGAGTTTGCATCCCTGTATGTTAAAAAGCCTCAGTCACCTTAATTCATGTAATAAAAACATCTCAGGTCAGTAACACTCAAAGCTAAATGTGCAATACCATGTTCAGCTATGTTACTATTTATAATGTTATTGTTGTTACATCAGAAGATGTACATATTGGAATGATTTCTTAACTTACAGTAGGCTATTTTTTACAATGTGTGTTGGAAGGATTTATTAAATTACAATGAATATTGTCATTGTTGAAGGCTTTTAGAGAAGGGTGATCTATAAGCCTGAATTACATAACATTTTATACCTAAAAACATAAAAGCCACAATAAATGAATCACAATTATTTTAGTTATTTTTACCTCCCGTATTGCTTTCAACCCACCAGCTTTTATGGTGTTGTTACGTCGCTAACTGTAAGCTTGTCACTTACAGTCTATGGTCACTCAGAGTAACCTACTGTTAATTTAGCTACTGGAGAAGAAAGATCAGGGGGGGAGGGGGGGAGAGAGCTGTGGTTGATGGGTCATTAGTTGTGTAAATACACAGCTGAGAGCTGCCGTTTCATTCAGACTGTTTAAAAAACGGTAACAACTGACTTTTTTTCTTAGCGGATGCATGTCAATTTAAATCAATACATACAACTATTGTTTAAATCAATAAAAACATTTTCTAAATCCATAAAAGCATTTCAATTAATATAGGGAGTCATGTCGTTACTTTGTTGAGAATGTGGCCATGTAATAAGCGGGATAATTTGCAGCGACTTGTTCCTTATGGGGAAAATAACACCCTTCATCCAGATGAGGATCCCTCCGCTACGCTTTGGGATCCTGATCGACCGACGAAGCTCCATTAAAATATACATATTTTTGGTGAATTACTGAGTTTAGGCACGTTAATAACGTTTTAATGAAGTTGAATACAGTATATTCATATGTGTCAGTGATTTCATGTCAATTCGGCGAACATAAAAATAAATGATTGTGGTGAAGATGATGATTAAATTAGGATTAAAAATCAAGAGCCGGGCTGCATTTCCTTCCGTTCGTTTTTTTTTTAATAACAAAATTATTTTGTTAAATAACAACATGGTTATGTTTTGTAAATGATTACATGTCTCTTATTTAGCACAGTAGTATGATATCCGTGACATATGGATCTTAACAAAGTTCCGCTGAACATCCAGCGTACTGTATCTGACTTTATTTCACATGAGCTCCAGTGTGGAACCCCACTGCACCCCCTGGTGGATCAATGATCCATTGCAGCTGGCTTCATTATAATTACATTTATCTTTCACGGGGGCGGTCTCAAGTCAAGCTGGAGGTTTTCCCTTGAGCGAGGGCAGATCACGTACCAATCGCGGCCCTCGCGTTTCAAACTGTCTGAAATGAATCGCTACATCTGTACCAGGACGGAATCCGCATTGTTCCTCCTCAATCTGAGGTTCGACAATCGGCCTGACCCTCCTTTCGAGTAACTTAGAGTACATTTTCCCGGGGAGGCTGAGTAGTGTGATGCCTCTGTAATTGGCACACACCCTCTGATCCCCCGTTTTAAAAAGGGGAACCACCACCCCGGTCTGCCACGGTACTGGTTACTGGTACTGGTTCGGTACTGTTTCCGACTTCCACGCAACGTTGATGAGACGTGTCAACCATGACAGTCCCTCAACACCCTGAGCCTTCAGCATTTCTTGGCGGATCTCATCCACCCCCGGGGCTTTACCACTGGAGTTGTTTGACGACCTCAGTGACCTCCCCCCGGGAGATTGGTGTTGATCCCCCGTCATCCTCCAGCTCTGCCTCTAACATAGAGGGTGGAGTTGTCGGGTTCAGGAATTCCTCAAAGTGCTCCTTCCAATGCCCTAACACTCCATCAGTTGAGGTCAACAATGTTCCATCCTTACTGTACACAGCTTGGATGGTTCCCTGCTTCCCCCTCCTGAGGTGTCGGTGCCGCCCGAAAGTCCTTTTCCATGTCTTCTCTGAACTTCTCCCACACCCGCTGCTTTGCCTCGGCCACGGCCTGTCGGTACCTTGCAACTGCCTCGGGAGTCCCCCGGGATAACAAATCCCTGAAGGCCTCCTTCTTCAGTCGGACGGCTTCCCTGACCACCGGTGTTCACCAGGAGGTTCGAGGGTTACCGCCCCTTGAGGCACCTAAGATCTTGAGACCACAGCTCCCCACCGCCGCTTTGGCAATAGAGGCTTTGAACACCGACCACTCTGGTTCAATGTCCCCAACCTCCACAGGAATGCCCAAAAAGCTCCGCCGGAGGTGTGAGTTGAAGGCCTCCTGAACTTGGGCCTCCTCCAGACGTTCCCAGTTCACCCAAACTACACGTTTGGGCTTACCAGGTCTATCCAGAGGCTTCCTCCGCTACTCGACCCAACTCACCACCAGATTGTGATCAGTTGACAACTCCGTCCCTCTCTTTACCCGAGTGTCCAAAACATACGGCCTCAGGTCCAATGATACGATAACGAAATCGATCATGGACCTTATGCCTAGGGTGCTATGGTACAGATAGATAAGCACACTAAATAGCTTAATTAAGAAGGATTTTTAAAGCCCTGGATCTGCGTCTTTTCATTATTTTTACGTTAGAATTATCTCTGTGAGTTTGTAAGCTTTCTATAAAGTTAATATCACGTTCCCCAAAGGGCTGTTAGTATCGCTCTAAAGTTTAAAATATGTTTGCTTGGTCCTGGCAAATGTTAAGGGTGTATTCCTCTTAATGTGTAGAATTTTAAGATTTCTGAATGTATTCTGAAAGAATAATTTCTGACTAGCGTGATTTTGTTTTGCAGTTAGAATTAGTTTACATGGTAATGTAATTGCAACCCCTCAGCATGTTAAACCTAAAAACATACTAATGCTTAAACTAACCTATCACTGAATTCATTTTTGGAGCGTAGGTATGCAGCATTGTGTTTCATGCTATCACAACTTCAGTCATTTCATGAAAAAGCTGAAATTATAGAGCAGAACATCTCCGCCAGTCCTCTGCAGTTATTACGCTTTATAGATAAGGCCTCAGGTCTTTATTCCTGTCCAATTTTCCCTTATGGCCATTCAGCAACAAATGAATAGGCCCTTATCTGTCTGCTTTGTACTCTGTATAGCTCCGTATAGCTCTGTCTAGCAGAGTTTACCTAATGTATGTTCATACCAGTCACATCTGACACTGGAGGGGAGTTTCTGGCACGAGTCATTATGCTGCATTCCAAAAACACAGTGAAGGAGGATGGGAGGATGTGTTCAAGCAAAACAAACATCACATATGCTCTTCGTCTCAGCTTTTCAGTATACTGTACTCAGCTGTGTGCCCTGAAATACTCTCCTTCTCTCAGTGTGACAGTCCTCTCCAAGTCTTCTCTTTTGTGGGCCGACAGATGGGAGCCTCAGTCACCAGGAAGGAGACTTTGATCACAATGAAGCCTGGGTACATTGTGAAGGATATGGGTGGTGGTAGCGGTGGTTGGGGGGTAGAGTAGGAGCCGTCAGATTTAGTGTCTGTTGCTCGGGCTGATCTGAAGGGGAGCTCAGGAAATGATCAAAGCCCAGGTTAAGGCTCTAATAGAGCTGTCTTTTAGGCTAATCTCTCTCCTCTTTCCCCCGGCAAAAGCCCCCCCCCCCTCCACCCCCCCCCCCCCCTGAGAGGTGGCGTGTCACTTCCAAAACAGCAAGTGTTTCATTCAAACATTGAGTTGTGGGAACTTTTAACTTTTGGGTTAACTATAAAGATGTTTGACTATTAGCCACAGAAAATATTTAACATCTGCAAAATGTATTAACTAACAGTTGAGGTTGTTTCCTCAGCTACAAGTTTAAAAATAGGTTCTGATGTTTTGAGTCTTAAATTTGAGGATATCAAAACCGTTCAGATTTATTTTCCAGGGTTTATTGAGGCATTGGTATTCTTTGATATAGTACTTGCTGGATCATCATCTGAAAATACTTTTATAACATTTCAACCTCAGGCCGCGTCCTCCAGTTTTGCAAGAACTACATGTAGATATGCAATGGCCCTTTCTTGTGGGGGGGAGACAACGTAGCAATGTGACGTTTTATCGCGGTGAGCTAGCACTCCGTAATGGATTAAATAAGGCAAAAATAGCAGTATACTTTCAGTATGCCAATGATTTGGGCCGGCCATTACATTGTGGAAACATTATGACCTTTTTGTGACAAAAGATAAAAACCTTAAACCCCCCTCCATGACTCATAAAGAGCCTGTGAGAGCCTCTTGAAGTGCAAACCATTATCCCCATTTGGATGATTAATTACCCCTCGTTCCTCTCTGTGATGGCAGACTTTATGCCCCACCTGTGGGTGCAGATATAAGCTTTTTCGCTCGGTCAGATGAGTCTTCACATGAACAAGCATGTAAACGTGCCATTGGTTTTGGAGAGACATTATCATTATCCGTGTGTGATGGTCGGTTGGACATTTTCTTGGAACCTACTTTAAGAGAGTTAGTTGCAGCAATTAAAGAGTTCTGCAGTGATGCTGTAACCCTTAAATCCTGGAGTTCAGAGAATGTTAAACTGGCGGCGCGCTCAGACGCTGCGGCTCAGAGCTCTCTGTTTTGGTTGTGCACTGTTTTTTTTTTGTTAGTGTGCGTGAACACCCTAGAACAGGCAAATTACATATACAGTCTCATGGACTTATTTGACATAGGGATGAGTGGTCGCTCTGACATCACAGCCGATTTCCACCGGACTAACAACATCCCGGAGGACATAGCAAGACCGCTCGGGTCTCCCTGGATTGTTTTCGGGCCTGTGAAGCAACGCAGGCGCCGGAGGGAGAGGAAGCAGAAGCGGGGTTGCCGTGCAGGCCTGCTTGCTAGGCTAAGGAAGCGGCCGCACCGACCACCACTACCAAGCCTCTTCCTCGCAAATGCCAGGTCCATCGTCCATAAAATTGACGAACTGGAGGTACTACTAGCTGCTAACACGAACGTACGTGACCTGTTTGTGATGATCATCACAGAATCCTGGCTACACCCGCGGATTCCGGACGCTACCAGGCCGCTTTACCCACCGCTACGACAGGAACAGCGCTTCCGGTAAGAGCCGAGGGGGTGGTCTGTGTGTTTACATCCACAACGACTGGTGCATGGACAGCAGGGTTACACATACACATTGCTCTCCCGACCTGGAAGTAATGTCTATCATGTGCAGACCCTTTTACCTGCCCAGAGAGCTGACGGTGGTGATAATTAACACTGTTTATATCCCACCTGATGCTAACGCCAGCATTGCAATTGACCACCTCCAGAGCTTAATACATAAACAACAGAGGTCCCATCCGGACGGAGTTCATATTGTAGCTGGAGACTTCAATCATGCATGTCTAAAAAATGTGCTTCCCAAATTTGTACAATATGTACAATGTACCACCAAAGGAAAGAACACACTGGACCGGGTGTATTCCAACCTGAAACATGCTTACAGAGCGGTCCCACTCCCCCATTTAGGACTATCTGACCACCTCTCACTGCTTCTCATCCCAGCTTACACCCCCCTCAGAAGTAACACCTAGCCGGTGGTCAAATATATCAGAACCTGGCCCGAGGGGGCACTCTCACAACTGCAAGACTGCTTCGAACACACAGCATGGGACATATTTGAACAGACAGACTTGGAGGAACACACAGAGGCAGAGGCGCGGGAAGGTATTTTGAGTGGGGGTGCTGAGGTGCTGGACTCCAGTGAACACTATTACGGGCACTATAGAGCACGCACAAAAAAACTTTTGACCAAACCTTTTGAGACCCACTGAGATAACTTAGACTAAACGTAACTATCTAAACACTCAGAGAGTCCTTTAGCTCACCTGAGCCTCTCAGTCTGAGAGGAGAGCTCTCCTCAGCTTGTTGTGGAACAAACAGCTCCGTATGTCCGTTAGTGCAGCTAGCTAACCAGATGCTAACAACACGGTCCCTGCTGCTGACACCGGTCCCTCTCTCTCTCCCCCTCTCTCACACACACTAAATGCGCTATTTCCGCACACACACAGAGCCGCGAGCTTGAATGACACAAGCACACTTTTATTTCCATGCAACTCTCTGATTGGTCTGGTGTCTTGCCTCTGTTGCATTCACTGAACACGGGAAATTACAGTCCTGCCGTCCTTTCTAGTGTCTTGATGAGGTTCACGTAAAGCACGGTTAATGTATTATATTATTGAGGTAGAATTGTCCGGGGCTACAGAAAAAACATTTGGGGCAGGCCAAAATATTATTTTACCAACAATGTGGAATTTATTGGCTACATATTACACAGATTATGCACAGCGGGAGCAGCAATAACCGTCAAATAATAATTCAGACAGGGGAGCTCCGCAACCCCTGTCTGCCGCTAGGGGGTGTTGCAGCGCCCTCAGCACCCCCCTTCCCTGCACAGAGGCTGTCTTATCCTACAGATGTAGTACCTCATTTCAGACTCCAGCTTACAGCTTCCTGCCTACGACCTGCCAAAGACCAGTATCAAGGAATGTGAAACCCTCCCACTATTTTCCAAGAGGGCGTTGCCAGATTTTCAATTTCAGGTTTTAACCAGGAGATAGCGCTTCATTCACAAATACAGAAAGACAAGTTTCATGGACTTTCAGTTGTGTTTTGAAGAGCATTTGAACACATCAATATTTTAGATCAACTAAAGTATATCTAATCTTGTTATTCAATAACATATAGTCTTTATATATTAAATAATCATAATAATAATGTAAATGTTTACATTACACTTCTTTATTTGTTATGCTCATACTTTTACCTTTACAATTGTTTGCTTTAATATGCAGTATATTTTTTGTATATTTTTGTGTTTGCTTCCTCCTGCTCCTTTTCGGACACATACTGTATGATGTATTATTATTATTAATATGAAGATATTATTAAGATAGGATATTTTTATTGTATTGAACATTTTAGTTTAAAATGTGCTGTCCCACGGTAATTCAATTGTCATGAATGGCAGTTAAAAAATCCAAGGGGGCGATTTCTTTTTTCTAACAACAACGAAAAATAATGGCAATGTAATGAATTGACACACCAAGCTTTTTTCCTTCTCACTGCTCTACAATATCTTTGCTTCTTTATTTGTATTCTGGATTTACCCCTCTCATTCTGTTCTTTTCCTCTGATCTTTAATAACAGATAGTACATTATTAGATGGCTGCACTTTGGTTAACAGACTAACATTGATTTCCTCCATTTATAAATTGGCTCTGTAATTGTACCATAACCTTTTCTCCCCTATCCCTTAACTCGTCTTCCTATAAAGATGTTACTTACTTACTATCGATCTGGAAACATGTATCTGGTTGATTTTTTATTTCCAGGATTGAATGTTTAGACCAAGGCCTAAAACCTGGTATTTCATAAGAAAGTGACTAATATATAAACCAAATGTAATATTGGATAAAACACTACACCAAATGGACAGACACAGATTAAAAGTAAAGTCCCATGGTTTGTCTCTAGAGTCAAACTGCCATAAGAAAGATCAAATCAATGTTCCACAATCCGCCACTAGATGTCGCTCATTGTACCAATACGGTTTATATAATACAGATTACCACAACAGAGCTGTGCAAATGAATTTCCCCCTGGGGACAATAAATCTAATCTAAACTAATGTAATATTCAATCCCATACTTGTCGATTGAGAAAATACATTCGTAATTTATCTCGTTTAAAGTACTTTTGTTGTAATACTATGGATTTAGTTGACACCTACTCGCCAAGTTTCTTTTGTCCAATATCTCTCGGGCAGGTACATTGAATTAGAAGAAGAAGAAGAAGAAGAAGAAGAAGAAGAAGAAGAAGAAGAAGAAGAAATACAAATACAAATACGCTAACGCTACAAAAAGGCACAACACTGTTACTCTGTTTTTACTGACATGTAACATTTTATTTCACCTTGCTCTGTTTTTTAACGCACATTCAAAAACGGGAACATTTTTGGGAGTTTCAACCGGGTACCGGCCACCAAAAACGGGGACTTTGCCTGGAAAACGGGGACGTTTTGGTCACCCATCCGACTGTGTTTACAGCTAAGCACACACTCTAACATTAAGACTACAAGCTCACTTGGGGTTGAGGCTTGTTTACACGTTGCTTGACCCAAACATCTGATCTAAACATAGTAACGTGTGTTGGGGAAAATAATTATTTAAAGTTATTTAATAATTGTGACATTTGTTTTACTTTTTGATGGATGAATGATGCTCAAGGTGAGGGGGCAAATAAGACAACTGAGGGGGCAAGGCCCCCTTTTGCCCCCTCATGGCGCCGGGCCCGGCTCAAGCACAGATGTTTCATAACGTTGTTAGCTCAAACATAAACACCTGTGTGTTGGAGATATGACATGATGATGTCATAACTCCAACTGACATGCTCAGAACGCCACCATCACATAACACTGTAGCCCTGAACAGCTCTACGTCATATGATGTTACGCAAAGTGGTGTTACTATGGCACTATGGTTACTATGTCCCTCGCCCTAAAACACGATATCGCTGTAACTCCAATGGACACGGTCCAATCGTCCCCCAATCTTCACTTGTATATCACCGGTCCATGCCTCAACAGCTCTACCCCAAATCTGAGATTTCACCATATGCCGTTTCCATGAAAACGCATCCCTCGCCATTAAACATGATATTGTCGTGATACCAATGCAAATGGTCCATACAGCACCAGACTTCAGATAATGGTTAATGGTCTGGCCCTCAACAGCTCTATGTCAAGTATGGGGTGTCATCAAATGCCGTTTCCATGGAAACGCATCCCTTGCCGTAAAACATGATGTCGCTGTAACTCCAATGGACACGGTCCGATCGTCCCCCAATCTTCACCTGTATATCACCGGTCCATGGCTCAACAACTCTACGCCAAATCTGAGATCTCACCATATGCCGTTTCTATGGAAATGCATCCCTCGCCGAAAAACATGATGTTGTCGTAACTCCTATGCAAATGGTCAAAACAGCACCAGACTTCAGATAATGGTTTATGGTCCAGCCTTCAACATGTCTATGTGCCATTAGTGGGTTTTCCTCAAAAGCTGTTGCCATGGCAACGCATCCTTCGCCGTAAAACACAATAATGCTATAACTCCTATGACAATTGTCAAAAAGTGCTCAAACTTGTGCTAACAGTCCAGCCGTGAAGACATCTACGTGACTGTTTTGAGATTTTTTTCAAATGCCGTTGCCTTGACAACATAATGCTCGCTTTCTCATAACTTCAGGGAAAATGCTCCAAACGGTCCAAAACTTTACAGGTTTGGTAACGATGCAGCCATCAACACATCTAAGTGTATTATGGGGTGTCATCAAATACCGTGGCCATGGTGACAGATCATTCGCCATCAAGTTAGTTCAAAAGTTTGCTGTTCAAATATTTTGCTGCTTTTCCGAGCCTTTTTACTTTCTTTTCTTCTCTTATCACACATTCAAGCCCACAGTGTTCATGTATCATTTCAATCTAAATTATTCACTTTCTTCTTACACATTACATTTCAGCATTGCAGTTCAGTGTCAGCTTTTCAGCATAAAGCATTCCCACTAGCAATTTCTTCAGGAATTGCATTCTCTAGTTTTTAAGGTAACTGTAAGGGAATACAGTTATCTTTTGTTGTATGCTGATTACGTAATCCTGTTACATGTACGTTGGTCCACAGGTCAAAACGTAGTATATTAGCAAAAACTCTCTCAAAACTGGACTTGGCTACATATTTTTCCTATTCACTTCTCATGGTCAATTTTCCCGCCATGAAAACAAAAAACATGGTGGATACCCGACTTCATTTTAGTAGAAAATCTGAATTTATCTCCCGAAGCCTGCGTATATGAGACATAAGGCCAGCAACAACATCACAACAAAGCATTTCAGATTCTCATTGCTCTCCAACAGCATCCCATTCCCCCCACACCTCTCACCCCACTTCCAGGAGTCCCACCTGGACCCCGTCGCAGGCGGCCGAGTGCCGGCTGCTGGACATGACCGTTGGACATGTCCACGTTGTTAGTTCCCTGTGATAAGCTCTCCAGAGGCTCAGCCCTGTTTATTGATCTGAATGAGCCGGCTGGTGGACAGGCTATGACAGGCTGTGATGAGCACTGTCTCCTCCAGCTCCATGCACTGCTGATGGGCAGTAAGCAGCCAAAGTGGGCCATGTGAGAGACAGCCACGAAAGGATTAATGGACCGACTGAGACTGAGACATTGATCTCAAGTCCAGCCTTCTGTGACTCTGCATCTGTATATGAGCACTTTCATTGACTGTGGTGTCACAGTTCCCTCTGAGAATTCTCTCTGAAAAGCTCTGGGAATATTGATAGACATGAAAACATGAAAAATAACTAAGACATTATTGCAACTGTATTGTCTGAAACAATGATCAAACTAAATGACACAATTTATGTTGCTGTGAGTGAGGTAAGTGTTGCAGTAATACAGCGTTAACATGACCAAAGCCGGGTTAAAGGGAGCATGTTTGAACATTGTGTCGTTAGAGATTAACCGTTCTCTCCGCCAACTCAGCTGTCCGATTCTCTAAAGTCTTCTCTCTAGTTACTAGAATTGAATTCTAGGCTTCCAACTAGCTTTTACTTCAACTTCCCCAAACTGTCCCAAAAAACGTCAAACATCCGGAAGTCTATTATAGTGTCTTTTATTGTTTGCATTGCTGTGTAAACGTCCTACGTATTCACGTTTTGTTAATATATTTTACGAGATTACATTATCATTATAGCAATATCATTTTTTACTAAAAAGAGCATGGTCCCGCTCTTATGAAAACATTTAGGAACTTCTGATAATCTGGAGATAAATAGGAAACGTCTCCTTTAAGAAATTGACAGAGAGTTTCGTCTGACACTAACACTACCCTTAATGCATTGGTATTGATTAGGAACTTCTTTAATTTTTATCTGATGCAGACGTTTTTACAGTAATGTGAATTCCTTCCTTTTTGACATGAAAAATGTTTGTCTTGAATTTCTTTAAGAAAAGATAATCATGCAAAACTGCTGGTACACTGGGCTGTTTGATAACGAATGAAAGAACATTTTTAACTCATAATTCAGCCTGCTTAAAGAGTTTATGCTGAAAAGCAGAACAGTTAAATGACAGGATGAAAACACTTGCTAACGGAGTATCTTGATTTCATCTGCTGGTGTTTGTTAATGTTGTAAAAGTTTTTAAAGTCACAAAGACAAATAGATGAATTTAAACTTAAAAGAAAAAAAATAAGAACAGACAAATTGTTGTTCGAATAAAAAAGAAAGACACTCACATACGCACGCACGCACGCACGCACGCACGCACGCACGCACGCACGCACGCACGCACGCACGCACGCACGCACGCACGCACGCACGCACGCACGCACGCACGCACGCACGCACACACACACACACACACACACACACACACACACACACACACACACACACACACACACACACACACACACACACACACACACACACACACACACATTGGTTAACCAATGATATCAGGCCGATTCCATATATTAATTGAATGAGCTAACATTTGACTTATCAAACTACCCACCTACAGTTTGTTTATATCACCAACTTGATTATTCTTATGTTTGAGTTAGATCGATTTGATTACTTTTTAGGTACTTTTTTTTTTCTTTGCCAAACGTTCCTGTTTGCTGCAAATTATAATTTGTTCTGCAAATCTTTTATCTCCCACTGAGCAGAGGACTGAGGCAAAATGACGAGAAACTCTCATCAAAGAAACAAAATTATTTGGCCAAATTGCAGAACATAAACAGCATGGTGTTCAGTCAGAGCAGAACAAAGCTCTTCATAGTAATAACCCAGCATGTCTGCAGTTGATGCACGTTGGGGATACATGTGAACACACCAAACAGAGCAGAACGCCCCTGTATGTGGGGTGGATGTCGTTCTGTAAATGTGTGCGTTTGTGTGTTTGGACGCCTTATTCCTGTTATGTCAAGGTGAAACCTTTATGAATTCCTCTGGCTCTGTGCATTTCTTTTTTTATGCTTTAGTGGACATATTTATAATTAAAAGGGAATAATTCCCTGCATGAATTATATTTTAAAAGGAATGATGGAATGCTGTATCAGATGATAGTACTACTTATTTTTACAATTCAATTTGGGTTTCACTCATAACATGAATGCACATACACAATATGTGTGTCCTTATGGATTGTGAGTTGTCAGTATTTGCTCTGGATACAGAAGCATTGATATGAAAATAGTAGCAAATGTCTGAAGGGGGATTAGGGAGAGAAGCTGTAGGCCTCACTTTGCATATTCCCGCTTCCTAATGATAAACCCTGTTGAGCTGATTAGAGATGATGATCACCTCGTCAGTGTGTTTGATTTGCTTTTTCTCCCCTTTTAGTATTGAATAATCAATACTAAGTGTCCTGAATTCTCCAAATGTAATGAGTGAGAGCCCTGAGCGTACGGGGGATGAATTACCATCATGCCCTCGCAGAGTTGTTTATCGATAACACAAATGTGATATCTGCAGCATGTTCAATTATATTCTCAAATCAGAGAGAAACCTAACCACGAGCTCACATCTGATTATGCCTGAGGTTAGTGCTAACTGTCTTCAGTGAGGAGGGACAGCTTTTCACTTCCTAAAATCTGCCATTAAGCCACTGAGCAGCTGCCTGAGGGAAGGAGAATCTGATCAATTTATATATATAGAGGGAGTTTTCCGTGAAATAGAAAAAAAAAGTAGCCCCACCAGCCAGAAGCTGTTGTTTTGAGTAACCCTTCCGAACCCTAACCTTTCCTCATAGCAAATTGTGCTCACACTGATGTGCCAATGCCTTCTAACTCTATTGGAATTATGAGCAGAGGAGTCAGAAGATTGTTATTGGTATAGAGCTTTCTGCCAGAAGGGTTAGTGGATCGATGGGTCAACAAAACAGCAGACTTTATCACAAGTCCACTGTTTTACATTTATATCCAACAGTCTTTATTATGTGACCAAAATGAACCAAATAAAATGTTTTTCATCTTGAAAACAAACATTTTGTCTAAGGATGAGACAGCTCTGCCACTGAAAAATCCAGAGCTATCAGTCTGGATGTACAGTATCCAAATCAACTAAGGATGGATTCACTGTTGAAGTGGAGTTTGTAGTCCTGGGCCCTTTCTCATTTCATAAATTCCAACTCCTCGACTCCTCGGTCCTCCGGTAGTGACCCGGATATGAATTTCAGCACGCCATTTTGAAGTAAATCTAATTTCTTTAAATGCACTTCGAGGATCGAGCGTCGAGGAGGCTCTCTGGAGGAGCTATAATCTACGGTTCCTCCGCGGATGCATTTCCGGGAACAGAGATGTTGCAAAGAGTTGTGATGCACGGCTGGACTTATCTCAGCCAATGACAGCTCTGCATACATCCTCTGGATATTATTTTTATTAACTGCTTTCATCGCGACACAATGTTTCTAGAGAGAACAGCTGTGAGGTCTGTGCAGAAAGCAGAGCAGTGTGTATAATATACAGTGGGGCAAAAAAGTATTTAGTCAGCCACCAATTGTGCAAGTTCTCCCACTTAAAACGATGATAGAGGCCTGTAATTTTCATCATAGGTATACCTCAACTATGAGAGACAAAATGAGAAAAAAGAAATCCAGAAATTCACATTTGGTCAATAACAAAAGTTCATATCAATACTTTGTTATATACCCTTTGTTGACAATGACAGAGGTCAAACGTTTTCTGTAAGTCTTCACAAGGTTTTCACACACTGTTGCTGGTATTTTGGCCCATTCCTCCATGCAGATCTCCTCTAGAACAGTGGTTCCCAAAGTGGGGTTGCGAGAAATTACTAATTTAATACTTGTAAATACAACTTTTGGCCCGTCATTTATTTTCCTCATTGTAGCGACCAGAGAGGGGAGAGGGGGGGGATAAATCCAATCTCTGATAGTGTTACGTTATTATGAGAGTGCACTGTTTGATTCTGAAATTGTATATATTTATATAAATATATACGTGTGTGTGTGTGTGTGTGTGTGTGTGTGTGTGTGTGTGTGTGTGTGTGTGTGTGTGTGTGTGTGTGTGTGTGTGTGTGTGTGTGTGTCCGCATCTGTAGCCTGTTATTGTCTCATTATACCGCACTGTGAATGAATTAAAAGTAAATATATAAGTCGTCATGAACACATCTTTCCATCAGACAGAGGGCTGCTGTGCCTCTTGTCATCATTAATGGGCAGCTTTTTCCATGATTCATTGTGATGCTGTGCATGCCTGCTGTGATTTTTATTTTGGGGCTGAGTTTGTACCCCAAGTGAAGGAGTTCAAGTATCTCGGGGTCTTGTTCTCGAGCGAGGGAACAATGGAGCGTGAGATGGGTCGGAGAATCGGAGCAGCGGGAGCGGTACTGCAGTCGCTTTACCGCACCGTTGTGACGAAAAGGGAGCTGAGCCAGAAGGCAAAGCTCTCTGTCTACTGCGCCATTTTTGTTCCTACCCTCACCTATGGTCATGAAGGATGGGTCATGACCGAAAGAACGAGATCGCGGGTACAAGCGGCCGAGATGGGTTTTCTCCGCAGGGTGGCTGGTGCCTCCCTTAGGGATAAGGTGAGAAGTTTGGTCATCCGGGAGGGACTCGGAGTTGAACCGCTCCTCCTTCGCGTCGAAAGGAGCCAGTTGAGGTGGTCGGGCACCTAGTTAGGATGCCACCTGGGCGCCTCCCTAGGGAGGTGTTCCAGGCACGTCCAGCTGGGAAGAGACCAAGGGGTAGACCTAGAACCAGGTGGAGGGATTATATCTCTTCGCTGGCCTGGGAGCGCCTTGGGATCCCCCAGTCAGAGCTGGTTGATGTGGCCAGGGAAAATAAAGTTTGGGGCTCTCTTCTGGAACTGCTACCTCCACGACCCGACCACGGATAAGCGGGAGAAGATGGATGGATGGATGGATGGCTGAGTTTGTGTGTTACTAGTGGCTGTTTCTTTGTTTATTCCTGCAGTTCAGTTTGTGGGAGAGTGGGGGAGACCACAAGTGCCCCTAGCTTTTCCGTCTCCCCCACTCTCCCCAGAGTGGCTGGGCGTCCACTCATTAATTAAATTGTCCGTTTGTGTAACTCATGCAACAACCTTTCTTTGCCAGAGTCCCGTGTTGACCTACCTCGATCAACGTTGGGTTAGGTTGCCAGGTGGCTTCCAAAAAGCATGGACGATCTGGCTATAATTGTTTAGCAAGCTTTTTCTGAGATAGCTTCTTTTCTTCTCTTTGGTCAGATTGACCTTGCGAGTTGCTGCGATCTACATATTACTTGTGTGTAAGCTAATGCTAAACTAAAAGTGAAATAGCTAAAGTTATTTGTTTGCAGGGCTAACATTTTTGTTAGCTAAGCATAGACACAGACAGGACTTCCAGTTAGCTAAGCAAATGGCAGGTCCTCCTCTGTGTGCTACAGCATCTTTGGATATTTGATATTGATATGCTACCCGCTCTATCGAAATCAGTCGGAAGTCGCAACGGCTCATTTAAAAATAAACGTGGATTTGCGTAAAAAAAATAGTTTTTCGAGGTTCGGGTGTTTTGTTTGATTTTAAATAAACAAAGTCTTGGCTTTCAGAATATTAAACTTCTATTTCCAAAATCACACGATAAATACATGTTTGAAGCTTGTAAATGGAAGATGACAGGTCTCGCTCGCACTCTGCTGTTCCGCAGCGGCTCTCCCCCTCCCTCCGGCTGAAATTATGAATGTAAGGCGTATAGTAATCATAGATGACACGGCAGGGTCCTTTACAGTTTGTTTTCATCTGATTTCAATAGAACAAAGTCTTGGCTTTCAGAATATTAAACTTTTTTCTGCAAATTCAGATGATAAATACAACTTTGAAGCTTGTAACGGCATAATTACAAGTGGAGAACAGAGTAACTTAACTTCACTGCCGGTGTTTCTTGTGAGTGTTTTCCCCGGGAAACAAACCAAATACACACAAACGCAAAAATACACGTACACACAAACGTACACACGCACACTCACTCGCGAGCTTTCCCCAGACCAGTAATCCAAACGAAAATATCTTCCCTCCATATGTGATCATTTATTAGCCCCTAATAATCAATCAGATTGATGGATTCCAGAGAAGTAAAAACTTTGAAGGCCTTTTTCTCAAAATGATGACTCTTTGACAGTCATTATATAATGTGACATATTTTGCTTAATATTTGGAGTACAACAACAATCCTGATATCATTAGAAAGCTAGGAATCTCCTCTTTCCAACAGTGTATACAACTCAAAATGTGTCTTCGGGCCAATGCGACAGATTTCAAGCAAGTCATATATGTGACAGACCAAAAGGGAACTTTGGCATGAAAAGCATGGTAGTGCGTCTGCATTAGCATAGCTCAGAGTTCTGCATCCCTACAACTAAATATGGAACAACAGGTGCTATAGACTCTAAGTCCAGTTAACGTTCTATTATAACATTTTCTTCATAAGCACTTCATAATGTGTCTGCGGGGGATATAATATAGAGCAACATCTGAGTTATGATGGTATCAGACACACTGCTCAAACTGCAGAGACAAAATGTGTCCAAGAGTGATTTTGTGAGGGCAGTGCATATCAGCAGTTCTTTGAAGTGGCATGCTGATATGAGTATGGTAAAGTGTCGACATATTGATGTGAGAGAAAAGTTTCAAGTGTGAAAAGATAAAAAGCTGCTGAAATGATCCAAAACATTTCCCAAACACTGGCTGAGATATAAACATATTGGATCCCCGACGTTACAAATAACACAGCGTCAGTAGAGTTTTTAATTAGCATGAAATCAGAAATATTGGTTATGGATTTTGAGCTCTAATGGGGAAATAATGTTTGTTATAAATGATGTGACAAATAAATGATCTGGACACAGTTTTTAGCCATTAAGCTAAGATTTAAGGTCAGTTGATTAATGCATGCGTCCATGTTGGCGCATGCACAATAGATCTGGCCTCTTTACTGCCATTGGGCAATCGGTTTAAAAGGTGGCTTGCCGTTTGCAGTAGCTGATGTTTATCTGTTTTCTGGGGCCAAGTGACTTAGGTCTGTTGGCAGAAGTTGATGTGCAGAAAAAATTACACAATGAATGTGAAAGCCCAAAGGTCTCTGTAGTAACTTTACAATAGTCCAATGCGAGTTTCACAAAATGTAACTGGCTGTTCTGCAGTGGGTGATTACGGCTTGATGGTCCGGGACGTTACTCCATCTAGAGACTGCTAATGGAACAGATACCTGCGGCTGTAAAGAGAGTCACCAGTGACAAGCAAAACAGTACTAATGGCAATTTTACACAAAATGTATTTGAATTAACTGCATTAATGTTATAACTGGTTGCATAATCAGTTATTTTTCTGTCATAACAATATATGTGTTATATGTTTCCATCTATTTAATTTTTTTTAATGCAGCTATAATAGCATGTGCCATCTCAGAAATCTATTTTATTAATGGAAATGATTTCAAAACCTCAAACTATTAATTACGATATGGGGATTCAGACAGATTTAATTGAACGGAACTTTGATGATAATCTTCTTCAGATCAGGGTGATTATCAGTTTAAGTTAGTCTTTGAAAGAAAAATAACTTGTGTTGGAACCAAAGTGGCAGCATGACCAACAGAAGTGATTCAGTGATATTCTAGCACTGAGCACACAGAAACAGTGTGTTGTCCTGTGATAGGCCAGTCCACCTCCACATGCACACTGGATATATCCATCCATCATGCTCAACGAAAGCTGGACAAAGTGTGCGTAAAATATGTCTGTGTGGTGAGAAAAAATTACCAATTTCTAAATGTATCACAATCTTGTAACGCCACTCGACTAACCGCATACACTCGCGTTATTACCTGGCTTTTTGGCAGTATAGCTGGGTGAGTAGAATTAATGGCTGTCGAGGAACAGTGGAAATCTTACAGTACTTCTGTTACGGTTGAGTGAAGGAAGCAGGACCCAAATGCAGATAATTCCGATTAACCTTTATTTTAAGGATAATGAGAATAACTCGGACAAAACAGAACACTCACCGGTGAAAACTCAGTCACCAACAAAAGACGAACCAACACTGAACACAGGAAGAGACAAGACTAAATACAGGGAGGGGTAATCACAAGACGAGAAACAGCTGGGCAGGGGAGGAGAAACACAAGGGCGACAGGTGAACACAATTAGACACACCAGGGAAACTAACGACAGGGAGGAAAAACACAGGAAGAAGGACCAGACAATATACAAGGAGGAAAACACCCATAACCAGACATACAAAACTACAAATGTCACATATAAGAATCCTGACAGAACCCCCCCCCCCCTCCCCTCCAGGGGCGGATTCCAGACGTCCCTAAAAACATAAAACACAAAAGTCCAAAACCTCTAGCAGGGTGGGTGGAGAGGGTCCGGAGGAGGGACGCATCACTAGGGCCACCAGGGAAGACCGCGGCACTCAGGGGGCCGGGCTCAAGGGCGAAGACCGCGGCTCTCAGGGGGCCGGGCTCGAGGGCGAAGACCAGACAGCTCCGGAGGCTGGGCAGGGCCCGGTGTCGGCCGAACAGGAACCAGAGCCGGTGGGACAGGCTTCGGCAGGATCCCCCACGGAAGAGGACCAGGAGTTGGCAGGGCCACCGGCGAGACAGGTGATGGCGGGGCCTCCAACCGAACAGGACAAGGGGTTGGCAGGACCCCCGGCAGAAGAGTTGTCTGCAGGATCCCTAGAGGCACAGGACACAGGGTTGGCAGGACCCCCGGCCGAAGAGTAGTCGGCGGGACCCCCAATGGGACAGGACATGGAGTTGGCAGGAACCCAGCGGAACCTCCAACGGCACTTCAGTAGGGACTTGAGTAGGGACTTGAGTAGGGACTGGAGAGGGAACTCGAGAGGGAACTCGAGAGAGGGCTTGAGAGAGGACTTCAGAGGGGACTTGAGAGGGAACTTGAGAGGTGACTTGAGAGGGAACTTGAGAGGTGACTTGAGAGGACTTGAGAGAGGACTTGAGAGGGAACTCAAGAGGTGACTAGAATGGGGACTAGAGAAGGTGTAGGAGCCACATATGAAGCCATTTCTGTGTTTGTTACGATACATGTTTTTGAGTCACTATAGGTGGTGGGCGTGTCATTGGATTTGTGTAGTGACGTTTGTGCTTATATCCGGTTGCTTTTACCTGCGCACTTGGTAATAGATGGGGGGGTGAGCTAGAGAAGGACAATTTTTGTTGACTGCAAGCATGCACGCATGCACGCACGCACGCACGCATATGGATATGGAATATTGCATTTTTGCTTTGCAAATAAAAGCTTAAACGCATACTGCGTTGGAAAGACTGAGTTTTTGCGCGTCCACAGTGTTTTTTCTCTTGTTTAGTCCCTCGCGGCACTTTGTTTAAGATTACTGCCGCAATACAAGGGACTAGAGAAGAGACTTGGGAAGGGACTTGAGGAGGGACTAGGGAAGGGACTAGAGGAGGGACTAGAGAAGGGACTCGGGAAGGGACTATGGCTGCTGGGGCAAGAACTGGGTCTGGAACCATGGCTACTGGGGCCGGAACCATGGCCGCTGGGGCCAGAACTGGGGCCGGGACCATGGCTGCTGGGGCCAGAACTGGGTCTGGAACCATGGCTGCTGGGGCCGGAACCAGGACCGGAACCATGACCGCTGGGACCAGAACCGGGTCTGGGACCATGGCTGCTGGGGCCGGAACTGGTTCTGGAACCATGGTTGCTGGGACCAGAACTGTGGCCGGAACCATGGCTGCTGGGGCCAGAACTTGGGCCGGAACCATGGCTCTTGGGGCTCAGGCTGCTAGCCTGGACTTGCGACTCCTTCTTTTAGGAGCCGTTTGGAGGCTCCTCTGGACCTCCAAAAGCCAGACGAGTTCCAGAGAACGGGAACTGGGGCAGAAGCAAGAGGTGACTCCAAACGGAACACACCGATGCGTGTGGTGTCATAATGGGAATTGGGAGGCAGGGAGCTAGCATGCCTGGGGCTAGCAGGCAGGGGATAACACACCAAGAGGAAATTCAAAATCCAGCCAGGTAAGAATTTCACCAAACCTGGTTTCTCCGTAGTCATCTGGCGCGCCTCTGCCAGAGCAGCCTCTCGCTGCTGAACCCCGGACGCTCCCCTCCATCGATGAGAGCAGTTAGCCAAATAAAAGGAAAAATCCAATAATTCCTGCTCAAAAGGATCTGCTGGGCCCATATATGGTTGGTTCGTACTGTTACGGTTGAGTGAAGGAAGCAGGACCCAAATGCAGATAACTCTGATTAACCTTTATTTCAAGGATAATGAAAATAACTTGGACAAAACAGAACACTCACCGGTGAACTCAGTCACCAACAAAAGACGCACCAACACTGAACACAGGAAGAGACAAGACTAAATACAGGGAGGGGTAATCACAAGACGTGAAACAGCCGGGCAGGGGAGGAGAAACACAAGGGCGACAGGTGAACACAATCAGACAATTAGACACACCAGGGAAACTAACGACAGGGAGGAAAAACACAGGAAGAAGGACCAGACAATATACAAGGAGGAAAACACCCATAACCAGACATACAAAACTACAAATGTGACATATCATAAGAATCCTGACAACTTCCAGCTTATACCATGAATATCGATTTATAGCTATGTTACCGGTCTCAGGATTTGAGTTCTGAGTACGGCTGGGAACAATGACAAGAAGTCACACACGTTAGCGTATGAATGTTCTGGCTTCATTAACCATCTTCAAATATATGTCTATGTCTCAAAATAGCATATTTATTTATGCTCCTCTGGCATATTAGCTTAAACACATTACTTAAATGTCAAATAACCATATCAAATTCATTGAAACAATCAAATCTAATTTGAAATAAATAAACTGAAATACTTCAGACAACAATACTACTGCAATAACTGAATTATCTGTATATTCTGCATATCTACCATGTTACACATACTCAGAATGTGTCAAAAACTTAGCTACACAAGGCAAAGGACTCAAATGCACGACCCGGGAGACAGAGGTAAAATATGAGTAAATACTTTATTTAAAAAAATAGGAATACAAAACAAGATCGACACTCTTAAATGTGGCTCAAAAAGGCTAAAAAAGGCACGACAGAAAATCGCTCACTAAGTGAGGAACAAAACGTACAAAGTAAATCAGGAGCATGAATCAGGCTTGAGATAAGGTAAGTAATTGCTGGTACGCAGACTACTGACATGGAGACAGGACAAGACAAACTGACAAAACAAGGGGAGACCGGGGAATTTAAACAAGAGGTAAATGGGCACAAGTGGAAACAATCAGGCTGACGCTGATGAGAGACACACACAAGGGTAGGGAGCAGAGGTCCCGTTAACCGAATATTTTCCGTCTATGACGGATCTTTTTTAACAATGACGGACAAATCTGAAAGCAGTCCGTCATTTTGACAGATTAGAACAAACTCGGAACCAACGCCAACGTTTCCCCGCAGCGAGGCTCAGGTGTTATACCGTGTTATGCATGCCCTCCAAAAAGGAAATTATACCGTTTCCAAACCTAACTTTGAAGTACAAATCATTGAAATGTCTGTGAGTTTTGGCTTTACGCTGTGCAAGCTCCCGCGAGGTGCAGCAGCCATGCATAACACGGCGCATGTGAACTGTCCCCCCCCCCGTTGACAGTTCACGAGCATGCTTCCCCCCCCCCTCGTCAGAGTTGTGTAAAGGCCGACAGGTAATTTTGGATTTTGACGGAAGTTTTACGATCCTGTCCGTCGACGGGCAGCAAAAAAGTCTAGCACAACCTCTGGTAGGGAGTCAAAGAACCTGGAATGAAACGTAACAGGTGAGTGTCAAAACAAAAAAGGAAGTGGGAGACAATACAAACATTGACTAGACTCAACACTTTTGACACAACAGTACCCCCCCCCTCTAAGGCCGACTCCTGATGGCCCAGGCTGATCATAAAAGTCCTGAATGAGGGTCTTGTCCACAATAAATCATGCAGCTACCGAACATCTTGCCTCGGGACCGTAACCTTTCCAGTCCACCAGGAATTGCTTGCCCCGACCCCTATTGCGGACCTCCAGCAGCTTACGGACCTTAAAAACGTGACCACCTTCAGAGAGCTGGGGCGGTGGAGGGGGTTTGGAGGCGGGAACAAGTGTGCTCTCATACACTGGTTTGATCTTGCTGACATGGAAGGTGGGATGTACTCTCATAGACCTGGGAAGTCGTAGGTGCACAGACACAGGATTGGTGACCTTGGACACCGGGAATGGACCCACAAACCTAGGATACAATTTATTGGAGGCGGCATGAAGAGGTAGGTCCTTGGTGGAAAGCAAAACCTTCTGACCCGGTCCGTAGAGGGGAGCGGCCCAGGGATGGACGTCTGCTACAGCCTTCATCCGAGCCAAACTTCTGTGTAGGGACTGACAGCGTCTAATCATGGCATGGACTGATGGTACCGCTACTTCTCCTTCGTTGACATGAAACATGAGTAGACTCAATACTTTTGACGGGACACAACAGAATGTGGTATCCACATGTTAATTATAACAAACTCTTTCCTTATACAACTACACAGAATAACAATAACTCAATAACTCTTCCTCGTAACTTATAAAACATTTAGAATTAGCCTTAGCAAGGTGCTTAGGTAACCACGATAACATGCTACATGAATACAACACCATGAGGACACCATCTACAAGTATACTGCATAATAGTGTGACCCACACAAAGTGTGTGATCAGAATTGTATGTTTATATTTAATATCATTTTAGAAACATGTTTAACAATGGACAGCAGGGGGCAGTAGATAGCAGGGTAGCACCGCCGTAAAGGGGTTTGTTATGATTTGCTGCCATTGGCTTGCCATTCTGACAAGACCCGCCAAACGAGCAGCTAAGAATTTGGTTGTTCATCATTTCTCCTGTTTTGCAGGAATATTATCTGTCATCGCGCTCTGCATAGCGGGGCCTGTTACAGATTATTGGGGGCTTGTCCGGGATTAGCATCGTTTGAGAGGACCATATGCTGATCCAATGATATTGCACCTAAAGGACCGGACTGATGACGTGTTGCTGGAGTGAAGGTGCTTCCAGTTAGCGACTCAAGAGGTAGAGAGATCAGGTGAAAGGGGATCTACGCCTAGGAGTGCAGAACTGTTTGCCACAGTTGCCCACAACACACAGGATGGCTGACAATGAGAGGAAGAGACTAAGCTGGTCCATCAAGAAAAGATGACACACATCAGAGCACCAATGGGCAGCATCACTTCATCTGCACCACTTGAGCTTGTGTCTATAAACTATATGCACCTGGAAACTAGCAAAGGGGGCTACGAGTACATTTTAGTATTTATTGACCATTTTACCAGATTTGCTCAAGTCTACGCAACGAAAAATAAAGCTGGCAGAACAGCTGCTGAAAAAATCTATTATGACTTCATTCCAAGATTCGGCTACCCGGCCAGGTTACACCACGACCAAGGCAGAGAGTTAGAAAATGACCTGTTCAAGACCCTGAGGCATCTGCCTGGAGTTGCTCATTCAAGGACAACCCCATACCACCCCCAAGGAAACCCAGCTGAAAGGTTCAATAGAACACTGCTCCAAATGTTGAGGATCCTGGGGGTAGAAAAGAGCAACTGGAAAGACAACTTATCCCTGGTTGTACATGCATACAACTGCACCAGGCATGAGGCAACAGGCTTCTCACCCCACTACCACATGTTTGGACGGCACCCGTGTATCCCAGTAGATTTAATGTTTGGTCTGTCAGCCAAAGGTCAGACTGAAACAACACAGAGCTACGCTAAGAAATGGGCTCTAAGAATGAAAGAGGCTTACCGGATTGCATCTGAAAACAGTCAACACTCCAGTGCAAGAAACAAGAAGTACTACGACTGTCACATCAAGGGAGTTGTGCTTCAACCTGGTGATAGAGTCCTAGTCCGCAATAGGGCTGCAACAAACGACTAATTTGATAATCGATTAATGAAACGATTAATCGATTATTCTGACTATTACTGTATGCCTTGCACCATTTCTCAAACGCTCTGATTTAGCCATCAACTTTTGGATTTAGCTTGAGGTTGTTTTAGGCATGTGGAAACTAACAATGAAGACAATAAAGATGAATACTTGATTCAAAAATACATATATTATTAAATTAACTAAACAAATTGTGAACACAACTAAAATTGCTTTTTATTTAAATTAATTAAATAATATATCACATCAAAAGAAACAACAATGTTTTGACAAATCGTATTAAATAATGTGATAACATAATTGTAAACAGAATAGCTGAAAGTTTAACAAAATAAATAACTCAGTTACTTCTAATCATTAACCCATGTTTGTATAATTTTGTTAACTGTGTGTGTTGCTGACGTGGAAAAGTTACTTGTGGATGGGGCTACAGAGCTACTAGAAAGACAGTCGAACCCGGTGCATTTCTCCGTCTGAATGTGGTGCACTTTTGCTAAATGTTTAGACAAATTGCTCGTGTTACCGCCCTTACATGCTAAACTCTTATTGCACTATTGGCAAAGAGCATTGTCCATATCGAGACGGGTAACAATTAACCACACCTTGGAGCGCTTCTCTCCGCCATCCCCGCCGTGTGTTGCTGCATGTAGCAGCCATGTGTGTGAACTGCCCCGCCCCCTCGCACACAGACGGGGGAGAGAGAGATCTCGTCTCGAATGGAAAGATCAAAAATACACCATAGACGCATTATTAACGAGTTGGTGACACTAAGACTGCGATATAATGTTTATGTAGCAATAATATATGTCATATATTTTTTAAATATCTCCAGTACCGATAAAAAGACCGATAACGTTGGAGTTTAACGGCGCGTAACACACAGGTGATGACGTAACCAACTAATCGACGACTGAATTAGTTGATTAGTTGAATTAATTTGGTCATCGATTTTAATCGATTAAGTCGATTAGTTGTTGCACCCCTAGTCCGCAACATGAGGGAGAGAGGTGGACCTGGAAAATTGAGGTCCGACTGGGAACAAACTGTGTAGGCTGAACGATTAATCGATTTTGAATCGAAATCGCGATTTGAAATGATGCGATTATCAAATCGCAAAGCCTGCAGATTTTTTTAACATTTTTTTTAACATTTTTTTTTTTGTAACATTTTTTTTCTTCTTGTGTGTCAGTCATCCACACCAATCAGAAGTGCTGTGCTCCACATGTACCAGCCATTGTTAACCAATCAGAAGTGGCCCATGATAGAAGGTGATAGACAGATTGATCCAATCACCTGCCAAGTCTTTTTGAAAGTGCCTGCCCTTTTCCAAATGGCTTCCAATGGAGCTTTCCTAGATGGGTTGGTGAAACAAACAGGTTAGTAATGCTCCATCACATGTTTTACATCTATTACAGGGTGAATCTTAAACTGAAGCTTGACTTTAAAGCAACCCAATGGAAGTTTCATGTAAGTTTAGTTCTTTCACTCGTGGCTCGGGCTGCGGGGGTGCTAGAGACGGGCAGTAGTGTGGCGTGGGAAAAGAATTAGGGGAATCCAATAATACGTCCTTTATTTTGGGTCGGGGGTGTGGTGGTCAATGTAATAACGTAACCAGATGAGTGATTACAGCACCCGGTATCATTTTACAATCAAACAGATTCAGGACTCCGTCTTACACACGCCTGTTATCTAACAGACAGGTCCGCACGCACACTCTCCTGCCGAAACTCTAATAAGCATACTCTAATAAGCATTCATTCACAAACTAAATCAGGAGACCTTTAACGTTTTACGTCCGATTCGCTCCTTTTTTCCTCGCTGTACACAGCTCCAGTTTGGGCATTGGCCTGTCATCAGATTTTATTTGTTGTTGCTGCTATAGCGGAAGTACAATTATTTTTGTAAATAGTCCAAATCTCCACCCTCCATAATTGCACTTGCTTCAGTTGCTTGCTACTTTCTAACGGCGGTGAGAGTGGTGCAGTGACTCTATCTATCTATCTATCGATTAGATTTATGATTCGAAAATTATAAAAGTAGGGTATGTGGATATTATCCGACTGAACAAAAACGTGCATTAATCACAGGTTGACAGGGGCATGACGTGAGCCTCATCTGATTGGTAAATCCCTCAATTTGTTTTCAACAAGGGAAGCCAATTTCGGCTGGCCTCCTCTCGCAACAGAGTGCAATCTACTGTTTCACCATAACATCTAGAGGGGTGCTGTTTCACTCTTTGTAAAATACTCAATGAGAATGGGGGAGAGACGAGCCGGCAGCAACACACAACAAAAAATGTCCGAAACTAAACAAAGTGTTTTTATGTTTTTATTAAAATCATAACTACAATCCGAAAAAACAGGGGAAGTCTGGCTTCCCTTGGCCTCCAGGAGAAAACGCCACTGGGGACGGGACCATGTTGATACGACCTTCCTAGACGGAGTTATGGCCGCATTTTACAATAAACTTACGTTGGGTCGCTTAAAAACAAATATCGCAATTCGAATCGCAATATTTGTCAGAAAAATCGCAATTAGATTTTTTCCCAAAATCATGCAGCCCTACTGTGTATGTCGTCAAAGAACAAGTTGGTGACATTCCTGTGTACAAAGTATGCCCTGAGACAGGTGGTGATAAGATCCGTACCCTCCATCGAAATCTCCTACACGTTGTCAATGACTTACCTGTAAACTTGCCTGAACCAACAGGAAATCTGCTACCACCTAGAGGGGAGAGCAAGAGTCATCATGTTGAGAAACAACGACAGAGGGAGACATCACAAAGCAGTGACTCAGAAAACTCTGAGGATGAGGCACCCAGAGTACGATACTGGCTAAGAGTACCCCCACAAGCTGGACTTCGCTCACAGAATGTTGAACCCACCTCTGGGTCTTAGCGAAACACAGAAGGTCTGCAAAGGGTACCTGAACCACATAGATATAGAGTGCCACCGAGATATCATACACCAGAACAACATCGAGTTGTTATACCTGAGAGAGAAACCAGACAAGATCCACCAGAAGAACGGACTGATGAGGAAGACCTGCCTGAAGCACCGGAAGAGCATGAGTATGTACAAGTACCCTATGGCTATGACCGACCTGTGACACCTCAGGATGAGCCAGTGAGGAAATCCACACGGGACAGGAGACCCCCTCAAACGCTAACATATGACTTCCTTGGTCAGCCATCCTCCAGATCATGTGGGCCTACAGACCCAGCGGGACTCTATACTGTACAAGCCCTGCCATTCTGGGGAATGCAGCCCCTTCCTATGCCACATTACACTTACACACCAGACACTGCCTTACACTACACACCAGACACTGCCTTACACTGTAATGCTGCCATACATACAGTACATGCATATTGAGAAGGAAAGAATGTTGCACCCACTCTCGTACATATTGTATTCTCCAGACAAGCTATTATCAGTAGATAATTATTTCAATGTAAGTGCAATGAAGCTTGGTGCATATGAAATTGTAAATACATGTACAAAAGAAAAAAAGAAAAATAGCAGGGGTGTCTGTTTTTATCTAACTTGTGCAAAACATGCCTCGTATTTCACATTCGTATTGTCTCTGTCTTCACCATCTCTCTTTTAATGGCCACATATTATTTACCTCTCCTCAAATACACAGACTTTTCGGCCTTTCCAAGCCTTACATTCTATCTATACCTCTGTATTTTTGACCATGTCAGAACAAAGGCAGTCATTTGAGGGTGCAGCACTTGACAAAGGGGTGGGAGAGATGGTTTGTGTGTGCAGCTTACAGGTCGTGATTTGGATCTCAGCCCGCAGTAATGGCTCCAGGCCATTACCTCTCCCTGTCATTTGCAATGACATGTGGTTTTGAAAAAGGAAAATGGTGCTGCCCACTAACTTATACAGTAAACCCACCACTCCTGCAGCCTGCCTGGGGCTTAATGCCATGCCATTTCCCCCACCCACTCTATCATCATCAGTGCAGCCTTTTATGTCCATTCAAGAGCCCAATTTATTCATTATAATGACACAACACAGTATTTCAAAAACAATTACTGTAATTTAAATGGTCCTGCAATCTCTTGTCACTTATTAATGTAGCCTTGTTGTGTCAATTCTTTAAAAAAAAAGACGTTTATCATTTTCTCAGCTCAGTTGGGTCTGTTAAACATTTCACCATTGTATGAATTAATTATTTAAAGCAGATATGTCATATTGCATATTAAACATTTGTCACAGTGACTGAGATGTCAAACAAAATCATGCCATTCATCTCCATAATAGAATATAAAGGCAGATGTAATCACAAGCTGCCAAAACCTAACCAGCCAGAAATGTCAGGAATAGAAAATAATTTAGTTACATTGTATATGTGAAGAAAAAAAAGCACAGATAAATAATTTTACCAAAATGGTTTCTCATAGCTATTGTTTTTTAAATAATATGTATACCTGTCTAATCTGTCCAGACTTGTGACCACTTGCAATACATTTTCAGGTTTTTCTTTGCAGTGCTTTCTCAACTAACCGTTTTCTTTTCCTTTGGGCTGTTATGAACGTTGACCCAATCGCTTGTGCGGAACAAGGAACCGCTTCCAGACTCTGAAAGCAATCAGTCCAACCAAAGGATTTCTGATGGTTATTATGTGATTTTAGCATGAATTAAAAGGCAGATCTAACCATTGGTTGTGAACTGTCAATCAGCTGATGTTTTTATCCAAAGCATCTTACAATGTAATGTCAGTACAAACCATGAACATATAAACTCACAACAGCAAGACATATACAGGTACTTCCAATAATCCTTTGTTTTGTTTGTGTTTAACGGCCAAGGTCCATTAGAAACAGGTGGGTTTTCAGTCTACGACTAAGGTATGTCGACTTTCTGCTGTCCTATCAATTATGAGCTTGTTCAACCATTTTGGAGGCAGGATAGCAAACAGGTGTGTTTTTGTTGAGCGCACCTGGGTCCCACTATCAATGAAGGACAAGCACGCTGATAACATGATTCAGGGGCTGCTGATAACCAGCGAAGGGACCAGAGAAGAGGTGCAGTGTGGGAGAACTCTGAGAGGTTGAAGACCAGCTGTGGAGGTCGTAGAGAACTTGCAGGTCGACCAGCCAGGAGGGAGTTCCAGTAGTGAAGATGTGAGATGACAAGACCTGCATCGCCTTCTGAGTGAGTGGGACGTATCCCCCTGAGTGTATCTTCAGGAGCGGTTTATCGCAATGATGTTGGCAGTGAAGGATAGTTGGTCGTCCAGTGTCACAACCAGATTCCATGCAGTCCCTGCAAGACTGAATCAGTGAGCGGTTCTGAAATTGATAGTAAGGTCTGGCCGGGACTCCTTTATTTGGTATTATTTAAAAATAAGCTGCAAGTTGTGTGCAGACATCCACTGCGAAATTGTTGCTAGACAAGCAGGAATGCTATGATCACTTGAGTTGCAGATGCGGGAAAGAAATAATCAGTTTGAGCGTCATCTGCGTAGCTTTGGTAGGAAAACCCATGAGAACAAATGAGCTGAGTTAATTGGTGTTCATCAAAAAGAGGAGGGTACACGGAACAGACCTCTGAGGGAGCCTTAAAATGAGTTGAAAATAGTCTAACACAGACCCTTTCCAAGTTAACTAGAAGCCGCGTTTTTTCCCCCTTGAAGTAGGATTTGAGCAGGGAGAGTGCTGAGCCGGAGACTCCCATATCTTGGAGAGTCTGGTGGAGGATCTGGTGGTGGAGAGGGAGACAGCTTCAGCAGTGTGGAGTTCCTCAGTGACCGCAAAGAGGGCCGTCTCTGAAACCAGACTGCTGCGGATCAAGAAGGTTGTTCTGAAGAAATGGAAGAAGACAGTTGAATAAAGAAGTGCTTTGGATTCTAAGAAGAATCATAGTATAAATTATTTAAAAAAATAAACGGAATCAACTTCGGCCTATAACTCAAACCAGAGCCCAGTTTGCTCTTTTTGGTTCACTGGCAGGCTCTGTTGTGATTGGTCAACTGCTTAGGGATGTCTCGTTGTTGTGCGTAGACGGCTCTGCTAAAGATTCTTCCCTAGTTTAGGCTTTATGTTCTGTGTTTAGATAGGTTCCTGTTTTATTTTGATAGTCTTGTCTACCCTCATGTGTCTAAAGTACGTTTCCTGCCTTGTCTGTTTTCCCGCTGTTTTGATTGTCTAAATTGTCTTCACATGGTGTTGTCTGTCTAGTGTATATATAGTTCTCGTCTTCCCCTGTCTCGTTGCCAGATTGTTTTGTGTGTTCCAAGCATTCCAAGATAATTTGTCATTGTCCATAGAGTTATCGTCCATAGAGTTAGATTAAGTGAGTCGTTTTTTGATTGTATAGGTTAGACAGTTTATTGAGTGTTTGTTTTGTTGCTTTATGTATTCAGTGTGTTATGACCTGTCTACATTAAAACACTTTATTTTGATACTTTGTTTGTCTCTGTATCGTGCATTTGATTCAACGCCCTTGTACAGCCTTAACACTCGTCCTTAGTATATCACATACAGTGTGTTGGACAGTGGCGGCTGGTGGAAAATAGTTTTGGTGGGGCTGTTGATATAGTGAGTAAAAAAGATTTTTTGGAGAGAGATGACCCCTTAAATTGGAACTTCTGGTGATGTAATGGCCCCATACAATCGTGGTTCTAGGGCCAGGAACAACCAGGCTGAGTCGGGCTGAGTATGCTAAACTAACTGCGGTCAAGCCAGCCTCCACTCGGGAAAACCTAGTCAAGCCAGCCCTCAAGTGATATTGCGGTGCGCGAATATCCTATGCATTACGGTAGAGTAAAAACAAATCATCCCTCTGTGTTTAGATGAGAATAAAACAAAAACTGTCCAGTATCAAAGACTCATTTCACTTCAGGGTGATAGCAGGACTTCCCATCTAGTCACTCAGAAAAAATCAGGACATTCTGATGTAGAGTTTCAAAATAAAAGACCTTTGAAATCTCTATTGTATGAGCTATCATCCCTGTTTTTAGATGAGAATAAAACAAAAACTGTCCAGTATCATAGATCCATCTCACTCCAGGGTGATAGCAGGACACCCCATGTCGTCACTCAGAAGAAATCAGGACATTCTGATGTACAGTTTCAAAATAAAAGACCTTTGAAGTCTCATATATGAGCTATCATCCCTGTCCCCAAAGGTCTTTTATTTTGAAACTGTACATCAGAATGTCCTGATTTTTTCTGAGTGACTAGATGGGATGTCCTGCTATCACCCTGAAGTGAAATGAGTCTTTGATACTGGACAGTTTTTGTTTTATTCTCATCTAAACACAGAGGGAGGATTTTTTTTGGACTCTACCGTAATGCATAGGATATTCGCGCGCCACAATATCACGTGAGGCTGGCTTGACCGCAGTCTAAACTAGAGAGAGAATTGCTGTCAAGGAGGCTACAACTACAACAAGATGAACATATTTGACCGTGATTTAATTGTAATACACGTTTCAAAATGATGCCGAAGTAACAACATACTGATACCGGATAGTAAAAACCATGAATTAAGGCTTTGACAAGTCTGCAGACAGACGGCAGGCGAAAAACCTTTTAAAATGCGTGTTTTCTAATGGAGATTTGGCTAAGCTAACGTTGTAAATGCTCCGACCGTCCAAACTCACAACAACGGCCGATACAGACATAAATAAACCAGCGACTGTATTCGCCATGACACAGACAGTATGTGGTTTGTACTTGTTTAACTTTTGTCTAGTTTCTGAACAGATATGAAGAGCTGTGAGCTCTGAGTGCTAAGAGCTAACGGCTTTGTTGTTTTTCTGGGGAGCTCATTGAAGATGACGTCACGGCTCCGCCTACACTGCGTTACTAGATACTACCCCAGTTCCTCACGAGTCTAAAAAACAACGCACGTAAGCAACGTGGGCGCCAACGTGAGCGCTCTCGTGACGAAAATATTTGACGGCGCTGATTGGCTGAAATTATGTTTCGGCGGCACAGTTTACTATTGAGACTTTTGCAACGTGCTGGTTGCTGCTGTTTGGCTCGGGGGCAGCGCCCCGTAATGATAAACTAATATAATGCCAAGGGCAAGGCCAGGCAGGAAACATGTGACTTATCAGTAACTTTAGACATCGTAACACAATTTTAAACAAGATTTTATTGTAGATTATACATTTTACTGATACCAATTGTATGATATTTACCTTGTTCATTAAAAATTAAAAATATAAAATATATATATTTTTGAAATATATATTGTTTTATATATATTTTTTTATTTAATATTTTTTTTAATATTTTCTTTTGTATGTGGGAAGAGGTGGGGCGGCGCCCCTAGCGCCCCTATGGGCCGGCCGCCACTGGTGTTGGAGCAATAGCTAATAGTGCAAGTGTTAAATAGCGATGTCATTATGTTAAAGAGGTAAACAAAGGAGTCTAATGGGGGCGTTTCAGATGGGGGGATTTCAGCCTTTGCAGACCATTTACATGCACATAAACCTATAGCACATTTCAGGGAAGGGAAAAAACCCAAACTTAATCAATAGCTCCATGTGTTATGGGGAAGAGGAGACCTCTGTGGATAGTTTTTTTTTCTTCCCTATGCTGTTTCTAACCGGCACTCAAGATATGAGAGCAAAGGCTATTAATGATCATGTGACATTTTAGAATAGCAGTGTTCATAAAATAAAAGGTGAAACACTGGTAGAATTTTTAAAATGAATAGGCAACATGTTTGATAATTGTCTTTCTTTTTGTAAAACAATTCATAGTTCTCACTTCTCAAATTGAAAGAAGTGCTGCTTTTCCTTGTAAGTAATTCTGGAGTGTTTCTGCAGTAGGTCATTATCCTTTTAATGCATTGAGTTACCTTTCCTAACTATACCATAATCTTTCTACTTAAGAAACACTCAATGCAGGACTTTTACTTTGAGTATTTTTACAGTGTAGTATTAGTACTGTTATCAGGTATATGGTCTGAATACTTCCTCCACCTCTGCTACAATGTGTTAATTACAAGCTACCCTAAAGCCTGCTGAGATTGACGGGTCAATTAAAGTCAGGAAATCACCTCAGATTGTACCAAATGTCATGCCAATTTAGTTGAGATATTTCAGTCTGAACCACAGTCAATGACAGGAAATCATTTATTCCATTTCATATTCAGAGTCAGTAAGGACTGACAAGAAATGTCTGGTAACTGCAGTCCAAAAGCCACACAGTAAATAATTATTACCTAAAAATGACTTGTGACTTAAAGAGTTAGTCCATTAGTTTATATTTTAGAGATGCATTTAGTTAAAAGTAGCTAAAGCTGTTAAATAATTGTAGTGGAACTAAATGTACAATATTTAACCCTAACCCTAACCCTTAGACTACAGCCTCAATAGCATTTACACCATGCTCAATTGGTTAAGACACCAAAGACACCAAATGCTGACCCTACTGTCCGAATGTCGCAGCAGAATTTAGTGGAGTAGAACAAAATATAATAAAATACTAAGTAAAGCACTACCTCAAAATTGTACTTAAGTATAGTACTTGAATCAATGTACTTAGTTACTTATCACCTCTAGCTTTTGGAGCCAGAATACACACTCAGGACAAATGTTCGGAAATAGGGATGCATACAGCAGCAAACCGATTATATTTTTATTTTTAAATAAAACCGTTGTCCCACTGTTGTTTTGCCTGTTTGACTCACATTACTTCTTAACCACTTGCCACCTTTTGGTAGTGCCAAATAACACTGAAATATTTGGTGGTATCAGCATAAATTTCAAAACCATTCTGAAAACAAAGTTCCTTTTCTAACTGATGCAACAGTCTCAAATATTGTGTCATTATTACTTTTTTAATCTTTAAATGATGTATTGACAATGTTTTGTTTTTAGTTATTTTCGGTAATGCAGTCCATTGGATTTTTGTTGTAATACTTCATTACTTATCTCTGAAAGTAGATGCATAATCAAAGGCTCAAAGGTGTCTAAAGGTGCATTACATGCATTGTATACTGTTTAAACTGCTATTATTTGATATTTGGGGGCAGTGCAAAAAGCTGAATATATGAATGATAATAATGAGGGTGAACTTGAAAAGTAACACTAACATTGAATTAAAATAGGGTGTTTTGATAAAAGATGGTGCAATCAGCTGTCCCTGCATGTTTCTGTCTGATCAGCGCTCTGTGCTGAAGTGACTCGCTCCACTGAGCTCAGGACTGTTTGCTGATATCAATTTTTTTTTCTCCAAAGCCACTCAGGTCAGCCCTTCCGAACTGCAAGATGTGTTCCAGGAGACCTCCTCCAATGTCTTCCAGATCAACGCCAATGGTAAAAAGACCACTTCTTAATGTGTGTGTGTGTGTGTGTGTGTGTGTGTGTGTGTGTGTGTGTGTGTGTGTGTGTGTGTGTGTGTGTGTGTGTGTGTGTGTGTGTGTGTGTGTGTGTGTGTGTGTGTGTGTGTGTGTGTGTGTGTCATTGTGCTCCCATCCCAGCATAAGTACTCTGAGACCTTTTGACCCGGAACATATTGGAGTTAGTCTTTGTCTCTTTAAATTCAAGCACTCTCTAACAAGCCAATATTACACTCCCGTGCAGTTTAACCCCTGTTGTAATTTGTTTTGACAAATTTGAACAGAGTAATCGTGCTATTGTGCAGACCACAAAGACCACCTCTTACAAGTGGTACTGGACTGTCTCCAAGCCAACACTAGTGTGATTCAATGGTAATGAGAAGATAAGCTAACCCAATTGGAGGAAGTAAACCAAAAGGCCACGTTCGGATCGCAACATCATGTTTTTTTGAAATAGTGAATTAATTACAATTTAAAAAGTTTAAAAAGACTACTTAGTAATAATAGAATGGAGGTGGAATTTGTTTTTTGGTAGCCTTAAGAAGACATTCCAATTATTCTATAACCTGTATAACCTGTGTTTGTATTGCTCTTACAGTTGTCACACTGGAGAAGAATCTTCAATCACTGGGGACATCTAGAGATACAGAAGAGCTACGACAGAGTCTGTGAGTCACACACACACACACACACACACACACACACACACACACACACACACACACATACACCTAACCCTAACCCTTACCCTTAACCTTACCCTTACCCTAACCCTAATCCTAAACCTAACCAAGTCTTCACCCTAAAATTAATGATTCCCCTATGAATTCACAGAGGGCCCAGCTATAGTAACTGAACGAGAGAGTAATGTCAAATGACAGTACAATTGACCAATCATATCTTCCCTCTAAATGGGTGGGTTTTATTATCGTGGACTTTATGACAAGTTCCGCCCGCTGTGAAACTTTTCTTGTTTCCATAGCAACAACAACTTCCTGTCAACAGCGTTAACTCGCCTTAAAAATAAAAGCATGCCAAATTACACTTAAGACATACAACTGCAACGAAATTAACAAACACAATGCAATATCCTTTTCAATTTCAAAGAACACAAATAGGGTTATTTACAGGTGTTGTTTTGTGTGGTAGAGGGTCGCTTTCATTGATGCGTTTTGCACCCCGGGCCGTTGTTTTGATATTCCGCTGAAGTATACGCTGTGACGTAATAACTCTTTTTCTTTTTCTTTTTTTTTCGAGGGAAGGGGTCGGGGTCAGAGGTCCTAGGTATAAAAGTCAAGGCTTGCCACTGCTGAACTATATTTTCTTAGATACACATACACTCACCGGCCCCTTTATTAGGTACACCTTGCTAGCACCGGGTTGGACCCTCTTTTGCCTTCTGAAGTGCCTTAATTGTTTGTGGCACAGACTCAAGAAGGTGCTCAAAATATTCCTCAGAGATTTTGGTCTAAATTGGTGAATCTCTCGTTCCACCACATCCCAAAGGTGATCTATAGGATTTAGGTATGGTGATGGTTGTGGCCATCTGAGTACAGTGAACTCAACGTCATGTAGAAGAAACCAGTCGGACATGATTTGAGCTTTGTGACCTAGCGCTTTATCTGGCTGGTAGTAGCCATCAGAAGATGGGTCCACTGTGGTCATAAAGGGATGAACATGGTCAGCAACAATACTCAGGTAGGCTGTGGCATTTAAACCATGCTCAATTGGTACTAAGGGGCCCAAAGTATGCCAATAGAATATTCCCCATACCATTAACCACCACCACCAGCCTGAACCGTTGATACAAGGGAGGATGGATCCATGCTCTCATGTTAATACACCAAATTCTGACCCTACTGTCCGAATGTCGCAGCAGAAAGCGAGACTCATCAGACCAGGCAACATTTTTCCAATCAGCTATTGTCGAATTTTGGTGAGCCCGTGCAAATTGTAGCCTCAGTTTCCTGTTCTTATCTGACAGGAGTGGCAGCCGATGTGGTCTTCTGCTGCTGTCGCCCATCTTTTTCAAAGTTCCATGTGTTGTGTTCAGAGATGGTCTTCTGCATACCTCATTTTGGCCCAGAGAACTGCCGCTCACTGGATATTTTCCCTTTTTCTGAGAATTCTCTGCAAACCCTAAATATGGTTGTGCGTCACAGTAGATCAGCAGTTTCTGAAATACTCAGACCAGCCGTCTGGCACCAACAATCAGGCTGTTCAAAGTCACTTCAATCCCCTTTCTTCCTCGTTCTGATGCTCTGTTTGAACTTTACCAGGTCGTCTTGACCACGTCTACATGCCTAAATGCATTGAGTTGCTGCCATGTGATTGGCTGATAAGATATTAGCGTTAATGAGCAGTTGAACAGGTGTACCTAATAAGGTGGCCAATGAGTGTAGTTCATACAAGATATTTATCACTACTAAAATTATTAATCATTTAAAAAGGAGTAACTACCAAACAGAAGTTGTTCAGAAACTACCTTCAATGGATTACAATTAATTTCTTATTAAATAATGCCAAACGTTTAATGGTTTTGGGTTGTCAAATGTGATAAATTGCATCACATTTTTTATTTGGATCAGTCATTTGAAGGACAATAGGGTGCAACGTGTAAGTAACTAACAATATCAACAGAATCTGAAAGAGACTCAGTGTATTCTGTTGCATGTATTATGATAGTGACTGAAATAAACATGCTAGCCTACTAACTCCAGCCCGTCCCGTATCACTGATTTAACCTTGTGAGGTGATTGAAGCATCCAGTGTGTCCTCAGTCCAACATGAGAGAGCAAAAGCTGCCCTGAGGGTCTGTCAATACAGGGTCAGTGTTCTCTTTAATGGTTGGTTTATTGGACTGAGCGGCTGATCGAACAGAACGACTTTTGTTATTGCTTTGCCCTCCCTGCTGCCTGGAGGCTGGTCAGCTGTGAGGGTAGGAGGCGTAGCTCAGACCGACCTTCCATTAGCAGCTGTGGCAACTCTGATCCTGCAGACCTGAGCGCATTGGCTGGGGGTCTCCAGGAGCTGCCCTGACTCTCCTGCTGGTTCATTGCAGTGGACAGCCTGTTGGCGGAGGTGGGAAGTAACTTGGTTCCAAGTAATTTCCCAAATTGGGATCAACAACGTGTTTATCTATCTATCCACCTGGAGTAAATTCACAAGCTACCCTGCAGCATACGGCTCAGAAGCGTCCCAGAAGCCCCGTCCCGTCCCGAGACGGCATGGCCGAATGCCAACATTCTCCTCCGGTTTACAGGCACTGTGTAAATTATAGAATAATTATGATGACGAATGCATTTTTTTACCACTAAAATACAGCAACACATCTTTGAATCTTGTCGTTTATAACTGGATTATTACAATGTTTATTAACTTTGTCTGTACAAAGTAGCCTGTCCAGGAAATATGCCCAAATCAACAAAAACTGCGAGCCGGCACGCAAGACGCTCCACTTCTGAAATAATTCTGAAACGCGCCCGGTAGGGTATGACGCCGGAGGAGGCCGGAACAAAACCGTGGCGCAGCCGTAACGCGACGCAGACGGACCTGGTGGAGTCTAGGGGTAACCCAAGGGCTGCATTTATCTCTGCTTTCCAGAGAATTGCTTATTTTCTTTGTTTCATCACCCTCTTCCATATTGATTATTCTTTTTTATTTAAGCTGCCAGCAATTACCAAATTCAAAGCTGATGACAAAGTGGCCAATCTAAGATGATTGCGTCTGTTTAAAATGCATTATCCCACTGTGTTGGTTTGGCATGTCATCAATTCTATTGAAACATTTTTATGATCGCCTTGGAGACTTCCTGACAATGCTTGGCTGCTTTTATTTTTAACTGCCCATTTTCCTTCAGCACTATTGATGCTGGATGCAAACAACACATCCACCACCTCTGACTGATGCAAATTGCCGTCAGTATGATTTGTTTTGTTATGCAGCAGCTCCGTGTTTTGAAAGATTGTTCCAGAAACCATTCAGGAGGCTTTCTGATTCAAGAATGAAATGGTGATGTTTAAAACTCATTAACTTGTGTTGTGAACACTAGTTTTTAGTGTTGCAAAGTTTTCTCTTGCCTGCAGGAAACTTTTCCGTGAACTGATTTTTTAAATACAATTGAAATACATTCAAGCTGCGTATCAGAAAAAATACATTCAAATGTATTAAAGTTTCCTATATGGTGAATGATAATTGTAAGCCTTCTCGACCCCGTCAAAAGTCAAATTTATTCTGGGACTAAAGCATACAAATCACTTTAAAAATGCAATTGCACTTGAAATAGAACAATTCCTATGCAGTTTGTAGGGGACACATGTGTTTCCTTATGAAGGTTGAGTGACTGAATGTACTGTTCCAATTAAGTGAGTACAGTAACATTTAAATCAGTGTAGTCACTTTTAGAGAAATCTGGCACAACATGAGAATATCTGTTACTTGGGTTACACAATACCCACTAAATAAGTAGTATTGGGGGTTGCTGGTTTTGGAAGTAATTTGTTTTAATTCATTATTATCCAACCCTAATATTATCCTAATCCTATTTAGATCCTATAATATCCTAAAATCCCAAATTCTAAAAACGGTTTTACTCCAAGGTCAATGTAGTACATTATATTGAGCTTTCAATAGTATCACATATCTTCTTCATGACATTGTAGATGTTGCTTTCAACACTTGTCACCCTAGTTTGAACTGCTATTTCTATAGCCATGAGTTTGATTTCTACCCAAGCTTCTATCAGTTGATTTATTCCTTACTTCCGATGAATTTGATAATTATTCAACCAAGGGAGTTCCATGTCCATAGCTGCAGCTTTATGGCACACAATGTGTTCTTATTTAATCCAACACAGATGTAAACCATTATCACCCGTCTTCTCTCAACTGTCCCTCTGCGAGAAGCAGACTCTGTAGTTTTGTGGAACAGAAGCAAGTGAAGTCCATGGTTAGAATGGTAGCCTCCATCTGTCTGCTTGTCTTTGGGCAGGAAAACTCAAATCTCACGGTTAATAGAATTTGACCTGCCCCTGTAATCGTGGAAATGCACACTGCAAAAAGTCTAAGTAGATGAATGGCCGGCCCCCCTGAGTGTCATTGTCTTTCTTAGCGCATTAAGCATTCTCTGCTGGCTGTAACGTGCAGAGGACACAGAGCTGTGATTGGGGGACAGCGCCCCCAACTGACTGACGTCCAGACCCAGCATGCTGCAGCACATCATAAAGTCACGTAGACTTAGCCAGAAGGAATTTAGCTGAAGTGAAACAAGAATGAGTGAATGATGACTGCTTAAGAAAACAATGACTTCAAATACAAGTATTATTATCAATTGTTTATGTAAATACCGTTTTGAGTGTACTTTTTTCTTCTATACTTCACAATTGCAGTTGGATCACTTCAACCTTTTAATAAATCTGGTGTCCTGATTTTTATAAAATAGGGTAGCAGCAGTACTTTGTTTTTTCAATATGTTCCCATGTACTATTATATTACATTAAAACTAAACGCTGGATTATCTCAGAGCTATTTGATCTATAATCTGTTTCAGACATAGGTCTCTCCAGGAAACCTTTCTGCAAAGTATCATTTAATTACAGCCATTTAAAAAAATATATAACATTCCCACCACTTATTTTTATTTGGCTATTATCAAAGAAAACATGATACTGTTTACAGGTCTTTTGAATATGTTTAGCTATTAAAGTCTCTCTCCAGAAACTCTATCCAGATATGGAAAGTTATATTTGACTGTCCTCACAAAATATTAAATAAAAAATGTTTTTGTCCTGTGCTTATGTCCATCTTTTAGCTGTTCATTAGTATAAGTCTGGTTGTACACCATTCTGAGTCAAGTGAGTCCTCTATTGGATGGATTCCCATGATATTTAGTACACTGTTTAAGGTCCCCACAGGATGATTTTCCTACAGCTCAACCTTGACCCTACATAACATAACTAACAAAACCAGCCACGATTGTGGTTGAACAGAAGCAATTTACATCTAAATGTTATACATTAGTTTATTTTACTATTTGAGTCATTTACCACTAAACTGATGTAAAAAAAGAGCCAGCTAGTTAGCTAGCTAGCTAATAGCGGCTATTGTCACTTCCAGTGAGGGCTCAGTATCTGTGTGTCTCATAGTTGTCTCTAACTAGAACCTCGCAGCGCTGAAAGGCTAGAGTCACGGTTTCAGAAGGCATGTATGTTGAATTGCTTTTCGGGAATGCCTAGAGAAAAATCATATGACTGTTTGTAAAGCGTAAAGAGTAAATCATTCTCATTTCTAAGGAGAAGATGTTGACTCATTATGACAGAGCCACATTAGGATTGCCACACATGGTGCCAGAATGGAGCGGCACATAAGGGAGATCCTTCATTGAACATACACAGCTGCAGAGACCTACGTGGCCTTTTTTATTCGGTTTACAACAGTTGAGGAATCAGAGTCATGAAACTCGTAATTACTGTTCTGTGTAATCACATCTGTGTTACCAGTTCCTAGAAATCAGAGAATTTACATCCCCCACAAACATGGAAACACTATAAATGTGACAGCTGTCCACAGAGTGTGTGGATGCACCTTGCCCTCCTCCACTCTTACACAACAAGCAGGCATCTCTCTGCCTCTCAAACCCACGTTGAGCTCCATACAGCGCTCTCACACAGCCATGTGTGTACAGTATCTGGGTGCCCACAGTAGTTGTATATTCTGCTGGAGATGCACATTTAAATGTCAGATACATTTCATAACTGCAGCTGTGTGTGTTCGTATGGGTATAATTTTACAGTGTGGGTGATCTGGGTTTTGAATTATACCGTGCAGTTTCTCTTATGGAAAGTCTCTCAATAAGCTCCTGGAATGCATCCCTATAGATAATAATATAAAATGTCAGAGCAGCAGTGGCGAGCCGTCAGGGCCCTCTAGGCCCTCTTTGAGGGCCTAAGATATTAAAACAAATAATATTTGAAAAAAAAAAAAAAAAACATTATTTTTAAAATATTTTTTTCAGCCGTCTCTGCGAGGTGAAGATAGGAGGTGATTGATGGTCCTGCTGTAAATTCACAGAGGGCCAGCTATAGTAACTCAACGAGAGAGTAATGTCAAATGACAGTACAATTGACCAATCACATCTTCCCTCTAAATGGGTGGGCTTTATTTTCGCGGACTTTATGACAAGTTCCACCCGCTGTGAAGTTTATGCATGTGTATAGAGTGGTGCAGTGAAGCGTCCTAAAACCCGGAAGTAAGCTGCGCATGGGTTCCCTCGACAAAAAAGCAATAGAGTGCCACAATGCTAAAACCCGGAAGTAAACTCCTTCCGGTTCCTTCGACAAAAACGCAATACAATTTCTCCATAGGATTTTGGAAAATAGCTTGAAATAAGGTCTGCGGTTGACACACATTTAAGAGACGGACCATGTTTTGTTCAGCCGGATAATATCCACATGTCTACCCTGCTTTTATAATTTTCGAATCATAAATCTAGTCGCCAGAAGCAAAATGCTAACGTTATGCTATAAACGAACTACAGCAGGGTCGCTGCTTCAACGTCACGCCAACTTAAGATCCATATTCAAACATACAGATTCAAAATTGTACAAGTTGAAGCGTTTGTTTTAACAGTTTGCAGGAGGCACGTACTTGCTTTCAAGCAGAACACGGGGGAAAAACAAACTTAGCAGGAGTGTTTACGTGTTCGGCGTAATGACGTACAACGGCCTCGACAACTTCTGTAGTCCTATTCAGCCACTTGTTAACAACCATCGATTTTCAGACACGTAAACTCTTCGAAAATCACCAGTGGGGTCACTGCTGATGGATTTAATGTCTTAGAACAAAACGTGATCCGTCTCTTAAATGTGTGTCAAACACAGACCTTATTTCCAGCTATTTTCCAAAACCCTATGGAGAAATTGCATTGCTTTTTGTCGAAGGAACCGGAAGTGGTAAAATGCTAACTTACTTCCGGGTTTTAGGACGTGTCACTGTGGCTATTGGAAAATAGCTGGAAATAAGGTCTGTGGTAAACGAACCTGTTAGATAAATGCACGTTTTGTTCAGCCGGATAATATCCACATTTCTACCCTACTTTTATAATTTTGGAATCATAAATCTAATCGATAGATTTATGATCAATAGATTTATGATTGGCATAAGTTTGTTCATGATGGCTCATATCAGTGATAGTGATGACATCGTTGCAAAATTATTAACCGAGTCATTTTCAAGATTGAGTTACAATGATAAACTGGAGTGGCAAAGGATCAGCTGCATGACCCGCCATCAAGTGCTTCATCCAAAAGGACAGGAGGATGGATTTTGTGTTTAAGTGATTTGATCATCAAAGGTAGGCCTAAGTCATTTTCAATGTGGCCGCTGTGCCGACTTCATTCATTTTTAATTGTTACTTGGCTGTGGGTGCCCTGTCTCGATAGGTGTTTATGGTGTGAATCTTAGACCGGGTGAGGAGACTACCTATTGACTCAGCAATCACTGTAAGTTATATTCTTGTTTAAATAGACTTCTCTGTTTCATTTATTCTACTCTGTATAATTGTTCTGTAGTTATTGTAGCTAAAACGGCGATTTTTGAGAGATTTTAAATCTCAGATCTGCTCAACTGAGCCTGTTAAACAGGTCTCAGTGGGTCACACGCCTCAACCCTGCATTACAATTCGCAGGGACACTCTGCTGTCGCCCATCAGCTGAAAAGAGTTAACTAATTAGAAGGGCGTGGCCCCACATCTGTGAGAACTCAGCAATCAGGTGTCCATCTTAGTTAGCTCTTTCCTGGAGCGTCAGCTAAGACATTGGAGTCCTGCGGGAGTCACGAGGGAGGCAAAGAGGAGGCAAATCCTACTTTAATTGAGCTAAGTATCGCTGGTGTTTTATTTTATTTTCTTTGGTTTTCTAGCCCCTCATGCTATAATCATGTGTATTTTCTCCATTCCTTTTCATGTGTCTGCTCGCAATCATCACTGGCCCCGTGTATCTCCTAATCGATATAACTGGCCTGCTCTCGTCTATTCCACATGCTCCGCTGAGATCCAACATCTAGGTTCAGGGGGCCTGTGGAACTGCCAGTCAGCTGTTCCTAAAGCTGACTTCATTTCTGGCTCCGCTTCCCTGCAGTCCCTGGATTTCCTTGCTCTCACGGAGAACTGGATTACTCCTTCCAACACATCCACCCCAGCAGCTCTCTCCACAGCATATTCCTTCTCCCATACACCCAGACCCACTGGCATAGGAGGTGGCACTGGTCTCCTACTCTCTCCCAACTGGAGATTTTCCCTCTTCAAGCTACCTAACTTCACTCCTTCCAGCTTTGAATTCCATGCCGTCACAGTAACCCATCCTATACAATTAACCATTGTTGTTCTCTACCGTCCACCAGGCGCCTTGGGGGACTTCATGGAGGAATTAGATAATCTCCTCTCACACATCCCTGAAACTGGCCCTCCCGCTGTACTTCTCAGAGACTTCAACCTCCAGACAGGGAAGATAGACAAACTAACATCTCTGTTAACCGCCTTTGCTTTCTCACTGTCTCCGTCCCCACCAACTCATAACGCTGGCAATGTCCTTGATCTCATATTAGCTGCACTACTTCAAACCTCTCTGTAAACCTGCTCCACACATCCGATCACTTCTTCATTTCATTCTCTCTACCCCTTTCCAAACATAACAAACTAATCTCTTCTCATCCTGCACCTGTCCGCCGTAACCTCCGTTCCCTCTCCCCCTCTCCCCCTCTCCCCTTCTACCTTTGCCTCATCGGTGCTCTCAGCCCTCCCTTCCTATGACTCGTTCCAACTCCTGCCTCAAAACTCTGCTGCAGAAACTCTCCTCTCTACTCTCTCATCCTCTCTGGACTCTCTCTGTCCTCTCACATCTCGGCAGGCTCGTCAGTCCCCTCCTGCTCCCTGGCTAAATGACGCACTGCGTGCTAATAGAATCATCCTTCGGGCAGCAGAGCGGAAACGGTGGAAATCCAAACACCATGACGACCTCCTAACCTATCAGGCTCTCCTCTCCTCTTTCTCTGCTTTGATCTCTCAGGCAAAAAGCACTTTCTTTCAAGATTAGATCCAATATTCCTATTCCAATCCCCAAAAACTATTTTCAATCTTTTCCACCCTCTTGGACCCCCCCAAAGTCCCTTCCCCCTCCTCCCTTCTGTCAAGCGACTTTGTTAACTACTTTGAAAAAAAGGTTGATGATATTCGCTCTTCTTTTTCTGACTCACCTTTTCTCACCGCTGGGTCACAACAACTCTCCTGTTATCTCCATCAGAACAACCTTCTGGATCCGCACCAGTCTGGTTTCAAGGCAGGTCACTCAACAGAAACCGCTCTCCTTGCTGTCTCTGAGGAACTGCACACTGCTAAAGCAGCCTCCCTCTCCTCTGTCATCATCCTTCTGGACCTGTCTGCTGCATTCGACACGGTGAACCATCAGATCCTCCTTCGCATTCTCCAAAAACTTGGAGTTTCAGGCACTGCACTTTCCCTCCTCCCCTCATACCTCAAAGACCATACCTACAGGGTAACCTTGAGAGGGTCCGAGTCCGACCCTTGTCAATTAACTACAGGGGTCCCTCAGGGCTCTGTTCTTGGTCCCCTCCTCTTCTCCTTGTACACAAACTCGCTCGGATCTGTCATTAGCCCGCATGGTTTTTCATACCACTGCTATGCTGACAACATCCAATTCATTCTGTTCTTTCCCCGCTCAGAGAGCCAGGTCGTCGCACGCATCTCTGCTTGTCAAGCTGACATCTCTCAGTGGATATCTGCTCACCACCTCAAGCTCAACCTTGACAAGACTGAACTGCTTTTCCTTCCGGGAAAAGATTATCCCACTCTTGACCTAACAATCAACATCGGCACCTCTATTGTTTCTCCGACTCAGACTGCAAGGAATCTAGGTGTGACCCTAGATAACAAACTGTCCTTCACTGCAAACATAGCTGCTACAACCCGCTGCTGCAGATACACTCTTTACAACATCAGGAGGATACGTCCCCAACTGTCCCAGAAAGCGACGCAGGTTCTGGCCCTTCCTACATCCAGGACATGGTTAAACTCTACACCCCAGCACGTGCACTCCGCTCTGCATCGGCCAAACAGCTCGCTGCACCCGCACTGCGAGGGGGACCCAAGTTCCGAATGGAACTGGCCCTTCCTACATCCAGGACATGGTTAAACTGTACACCCCAGCACGTGCACTCCACTCTGCATCGGCCAAACAGCTCGCTGCACCCGCACTGCGAGGGGGACCCAAGTTCCCATCAGCAAAAACATGTGGGTTTGCTATCCTGGCTCCAAAATTGTGGAATGAGCTCCCCATTGAAATCAGGACAGCAGATAGCTTGCACATCTTCCGGTGCAGACTGAAAACTCATCTCTTTCGACTCCACTTCGAGCGATATAATTATTAACAAAGAACTGCTAACAGAGCACTTATATACTAATAAAGGACTGGCTTATCTATAGCCAGTTGAGTAGCACTGGCTCTATGAAACCTGATGTGATATGATTCTGTTTTCTTCAAGGTTGTATCTTCCTGGTCGAATGTACTTATTGTAAGTCGCTTTGGATAAAAGCGTCAGCTAAATGCAATGTAATGTAATGTGTTGTTTTGTGTGGTAGAGGGTCGCTGTTTTGCACCCCGGGCCGCTGTTTTGATATTATTTTTGAAGTATACGCTGTGACTTTATAACTTTTCTTTTTTTCTTTTTTTTAGGGAAGTGGGGGGGGTTCAGAGGGCCTAGGTATAAAAGTCACCGCTAGCCAATGCAGAACAGGCACTGCTTGCATGCGTAGTCAGCAGGTCAGGCACATTGAAACATTTTGGAACGTTTCTTTAAAGGAATCCTATGGATTTTCTTGTAAAAAAGTACAGTAAAGTCCATTGGGCGGAAGGACTAATCAGGTTACAACAGCCAAAAACACAAAAACTGTGCAAATATAAAAACACACAAATGTGCCAAAACACATGCAAATGAAGAAACATCTTTACATCACATGCAGCATTTAGTAAACATTCACAAACTTCACAAAACATGTGCAGTGTTTATTAAAAGCATAAAGAAATGCAAAAAGAAAATGCTTAAAAAAAACCTGCTGCAAGAAGCTCAAAACAACGGAAACGGGGGCACTAAAAAGTGACGCACACAGCTGGGACCGGAGCATGGATGTATAATAAGAACTGGATACAGCGTGGGAGGCGGGGCCTCATTCATTCCTATGAGAGTTGCTCATTAGCGCATGATGATAAAATGGCCCAACTTTTGAGAGAGCAAAACGTCACAGATTACCCGGCATGCCTGAGAAGTACCCGTATGTTCGCTCATAGCGCATGCGCAACTTTAACCAAAATGCTCGTTCACATCAAGCACGTCAATTTGCGTACACGTAACAGCAACGCGCGTTCATGACAGTATGGTAATGACTTGTTATGATAGATTTGGAGATCCAGGGTGATGCACATCGCTTCTTAAGCCAGGAATAGTGTTTGAAAAGTGCTTGAAACATCGGCAAAAGTGTTGTAAATAGTTGGAGAGTTTACCCAGAGAGCTCTGCGCTGCAGATGGCTCTTCCACCCAGACTGAAGCCAGAGAACAGGCTGCTTCACAGCACTTTAGAACCCAGGAAAGCAGCTTGGATCATTTAACGAGGCGGCAGTTAGCAGCTAGCGGCAAGCTAGTAATTATGCTCAGGTACACATCAATCGTTATGTACTTATATTCCGCTGTAACAGGATCTAGTGATATCCAAGCAACAAAGCTTCATTCAGCATGAAATAATTATTGCACTGTAGCCTATACATATATATATATATATTAGTGGTGGGCATAGATTAATTTTTTTAATCTAGATTAATCTCACTGTATTCTTGGAATTAATCTAGATTAATCTAGATTAAAATGGCTCATTTGAATTCTGCCGAAGGCATTCAGAATATGTGTGCTACCCAAATAATGACTAAAAGTAAGTCTTTGAGAACGGGTTTCTCAAGCCAGGTGGTGCATTAGACCAGGGGCTCATCTCCAGTTTCCAAAATGCATCACAAACTGCTTGAGAAAGCTGTTCTATGATCATTGGTGATGAAAATAAATCAATGACAATGAGATGTACTTGTGTTTATTAACTGTTTATTTTTAGTTGAACAGTAGGCCTATATAACAGGTTGTAATGAACTGTTTACAGTCAGTAGCTTTGTGTCAGTCAAAGCTCTATTTCTCCTTCTTCCACCAGTCACTCAGGCAGACCAGTTTGTTCACATTTTCTGGTGACAAACAAGCTCTCCTCTTCTGCACAATATGGCCTGCTAAAGAAAAAAGTCTCTCGCATGGGACAGTTGTCTCAGGAGTCCTCAAGTATTTACGGGCAATTTGGGCCATCTTACCATAGACAGCAGTGTGCTCCGACCACCACTTCAGTGGACACTGATCTAGACTGGCACTGGGCTCTACCTTGTACCTCTCCACTGTACTATCTTCTGGTGTCTCCTCATCTGATTCTGAGTCGGATCCCATCAGTAGCAGGGCTGTTTTCTTCTTGGGTGGCTCAGGGTTCTCCTCCCTGAGTGGCTGCAGAGCAGGTTCTTCTCCCTTCATCAACGCACTTAGCTTTGCCCACACTGGCTCCCTCTCTGCTCTGGGCAAGCACTTGAGGTCCTTAAATCGTGGATCTAGAGCAGTCGCCACCTTTGATGAATAAAAAATAATAATTATTGATTGATGAAAATGTCACTTTCCAAATCCAACCTCCATATTTGTTCATGACTTATTCATCTGGCTTTACAGTCTATTATAGTCATACAATGTAGTTATCTTCTGGTCACTCTGACATACCTTAAGCCATTCCAGGTTTATTTTCTCCCTCCGCTGGTTGAGGTCCTTGATGAAGGCAGCCTTGAATCGCACAATATAGGCAGGATCATCATCTGAGATGTTCATCGCATGCTGGAGGTGGCACAGGGCAGGTAGAACCACAGAGCAGGATACATACTTATCTCCACCAAGGAGCTCAGTGATGTACCTACAGACAGACAGACAGACAGACAGACAGACAGACAGACAGACAGACAGACACACACAGCAAAAAATTATTAGTGACAGATTAATTTAACTCAGATTACACATTTAAGGGCAGGTGTTTCTTACATACAAAGTGACATTTAAAAACTTGTATGCCAATTCATGAACACACTATCTTTGTAGACCATACCTGCATGGCTCCAGCAGTTTCTCTAGCTTTGCCAACTTCTCATAATCCGCATTTGTTGGGAGGGCCAGGTTGTGCTTCTGCAGCGACAGCGTTGTGTGCAGTGCGTCTCTGTTACGCCTCACGCGCTTTATCATCTCAAGAGTGGAATTCCAACGTGTTGGAACATCTTGCACGAGTGACTCCTTAACTTGTCCAAGGGAGGATTGTTGGACATTTAGCTCGTCTGAGTTGGCCGGACTGTGTTTGAAATGTCCGACCACTTTACAGCACTTGGCCAGTGCACCATCAAAACCACCTTCCCGAAATGACATTACAATAGCTCTCTGTACAACATGCGCAACACAGGGCAAGTGCTCGAATGGAAGTATCCTCCCTGCTGCCACCATATTAGGAGCGCTATCTGTTCCAATAGTGCTTATTTTGTCAGTTATCCCCCACTGATTAGCGACGTCGAGGAACTGCCTTGTACACGCTTCTGCAAAGTGACGCTCCTCTGTTTTCATCACACCTAACGGACAGACAAAGTAAATTAGAATAATTTCACTACTAGTAGTAAACAACTAGCAATTATCAAGAAGCAAACATAACGTGGTGGTAATTAAAAGGCTACGAAATTAAATTATATAATTTAAAATGACATAACGTAGCATACCTAAAGCGAAGGAGTGAAGTTCCCAGCTAGCATCGATGAGGTGTACTGTAACGCCGAGGTAGTTGTCGTTGTTAACGGACGTCCAATGGTCCCCAGTCAGTGCTACAGACCTCGCCTCTACCATCTTCTCAACTTTCGTAGCTTTCTCTTCTGCGTGCTGGTCATGTATTATCCTCATGATAGTTCGCCTCGCAGGTAGTTTGTAAGATGGGTCACCTGTGGCCGCCTGGAGAACAAGCTCGAGCCCGTCATCTTCAACCACGCTAATGGGCCTGCAGCTGGTGGCAATCCACTGAGCGAGGAGACTAGTTAGCTTGGCTGATAGAGCTGTGCTGACGGGCTTGCCTCGGTTGCACTCAAACATAGTTGTTTGACGACGAGTCTTCCCCCGCGCTACATCAGTGCTCGGCCCGGCATCTTCCGCATTAGCTAAGGGATGCTTTGCGTTTAGGTGGTACTTGAGACTGGATGAACTCCTACAGTAAACTAATTCCGCATTGCACAAGGTGCAAACAACCTTATTTTTGTCGAGGTTTCCATCGGGAAGCTTCTTAAAAATAAATTTCCCCTGAAGCAAACCCCGCGGCTTCATTCCTGCTGTATCCATGTTAGCATGTCACGTTTAATGTGGCTGATTTGACCGGGGTCAGATCCATAGACAGTAGAAGAAACACAGGTCAAAGACTCGATCTCGCCCCCTACAGTGCAATTCGGCTAGGTATACATCCGCGCTAAATTATCAAGGTGAAAGTCATCATCGCTTGCGTAGTATAGACCCAGCTCCCAACCCAACTTTGAGAATAGATTAACGGCGATATTTTTTTTTTATCGCCGACAAGAGTCTCACGTTAACGCAGCACGTTAACGCCGATAACGGCCCACCACTAATATATATATATATATATATACAACGCAATAAGCTTCTTAGTGCAATAAGAAGCTCCAGGGACGTTAATCTAACGTCGGTAATATTAACTTTATTTAATACAACATTTACGGTACAAGATGTAATCATACAGCCCATGTAGTATAATATTTTACTCATGATGAATTACAGCAAACATGTGCAATATATCCATTATTACAGCTCCGTGGGATGGCAGTAAGACGATATGGGTCCGTTCTTATTGTGCATCCATGGGTAAAGACAAAATGATGTAGTACTGAACATGTCCCGTGGGTTAGATGCGCGTTCATAATGCAGAGGGAAATAACTCTCAGAATAACATTATTAGCACATTTGTACAACTTGAGGAACGAATGTTTTTAATAAGGGCTATACTAACGTTCATACTGGGAAGTTTATTTAGTTTAAAAAAAATTATCCAACGAGTTACAGACCACTCTTTCCCAATGTAAGTCAATGGGAAAAAGTGTTTCCCGGACCAGCAACCAAACGGAAGTGTAGTACCGCCGTTTGGCCATAACGAATATTCTCATCAGACTCCGGCGCACTAACTCTCGCAGAGTTAGTCTGTTTCATAACTGTAAGTGTTTGTTAGTATATTTGAAATGACAAGGTTAGCTATGTTAGCTAGCTAGCTTACAGCAGATCTGCAGTATTATTCAAAGGAATCATGCAATCACATTGTTAAAATAAGCAAAACTAACATTTTAGGTACGTTTCCTGTGACAGTGACAGTTGCCTCCGGTCAGTGTGCGTCACTTTTTAGTGTCCCAATTTTCGTTGTGTTTTGATCTTCTTGCAGCATTTTTTTTATTTAAGCATTTTTAGTAAACCCAATGATTCAGGATGATGTAATGTGCTCACTGAGCAACGGATGAGACCTGCACCGTGTTAAAGTCCATCATTTGTTTATATATTACTCCCATCAGTATACAAATATTTAAAATGAGCTTTCAGACCCTTAACTTTTTATAATTATCAGAGAGAGTCCTGTCTTTATTTGAAATACTGTAATAATGTCGATATTTGCTTTTGTTATCATCATGACATCATCACAAAGCAGTGGATGGATCCTGCAAAGGTATTCATTCACATTGCAGGGTTGAGTGTCCTGTTGCTTTTCCTTACAACATTACAAATATCCATGATAGCGCCTCAAGCTCTTTCTTCTGATAAAGACTGAGAGGTGGTTGGAAGCTCAGCTTCAACTCATTATGTGTTCAAATATAGTCTGCATATCATTTAAAATGAAAGATTATTAATGGCTTGATTACACTTGTTCATAACTTCTTACCAAATGGCTAATTAGCAAGTCATTAGTGAAGGGCTGTGAATTCAGAATTAGGTGGAAAGTTACAAATGAAGGGTTAGTCCACTGCAGTAATAAACTTAGAGATGTGTTGATAAACCTGGATATTTGGTTTCTTTGGTGAACTGTCTTATATTATATTACATTTCATTTAGCTGACGCTTTTTATCCAAAGCGACTTACAATAATCAATTACCTGGAGTAACTAAGGGCTAAGTGCCTTACTCAAGGGCACACTAGTGGTGGTGTTCCTGGTGGGATTTGAACTCACAACCTTCCAATCTTCAGACCACCTCACTATCCATTAGACCACCACTACCCTGTTATATGGTGAAAATAAAATGTTTCTGCTCCTCAAACAGAAAACACACCACTGATAACATTCAGATGCACATCTTACATTGTTTTGTGTTGAACATAAGGTTCTGCAGGTGATCTCTCACACAAAGACACAACGTTAGCTCTCTGTATAATTTTATACTGTGCATTTTCTCCAACCCCAATATAAACTCTCTCCTTGTCCACTGGCAGCAGTGACACAGAGAAGATAAGAGTGTGCTGTGTGTGTCCTGCGCCACATGTATCCTCCACAGGGACAGTTTAAACTGGAATTAGACAAGACAATGTATTTTGTCTTTTTAAGTTTCAAAGTCTGATTGGGTGATATGTGGACAACCATTTCTGTAACTTTCAGAACGTTTAATCCTCAATTCACACTCACTTCGCACAACTATTTTTGTCATCATTCTTGTGTACAAGTGGAACCTCACAGGACAGACTTGTCTGAAAATGTGCACCGTGACCTCATATTTAACGATAAGATCATGTTCCCCTTGATATGACATCACTGCATGTTACGGTGGCCCTGAAGTGCAAGACACCACAGCATTTCAGAAAACACTACAGCATTTCAGAAAACACTACAGCATTTCACAAAACACAACAGCATTTCAGAAAACGCCGCAGCATTTCACAAAACACAACAGCATTTCAGAAAACACAACAGCATTTCAGGAAACACCACAGCATTTCAGAAAACACAACAGCATTTCAGGAAACACAACAGCATTTCAGAAAACGCCGCAGCATTTCAGAAAACACAACAGCATTTCAGGAAACACCACAGCATTTCAGAAAAAGCCACAGCATTTCAGAAAAAGCCACAGCATTTCAGAAAAAGCCACAGCAATTCACAAAACGCCACAGCATTTCACAAAACACCAGAGCATTTCACATTGGACGGAAAGGGTATTCCTTTAGGGAGAACAATTCTTGTTTATGATTGGACAGAGCCAGCCAGAGAAGCACTGCTGTGATTGATTGTTTTTGCTGCCAGTCAAGAAATGAAGCTTCGTGATTGGTCAACGCCCGACAGCGCAATATGTCCCAACTAGGGTTGTCAGTCGATTAAAATATTTATCGCAAATTAATCGCACATTTTTTATCTGTTCTAAATGTACCTTAGAGGAATATTTTTCAAGTTTTTAATACTCTTATCAACATATGAGTGGACAAATGCTTTATGCAAATGTTTATTATCATTTGAACAATGACAAATATTCTCATGAATATTATATCAAACACAACAACCTCTGAACATTACAAATATTCGCCTCAATTCAATCTGGAACCTCTCATACAATACAATGTGTGTGTGTGTGTGTGTGTGTGTGTGTGTGTGTGTGTGTGTGTGTGTGTGTGTGTGTGTGTGTGTGTGTGTGTGTGTGTGTGTGTGTGTGTGTGTGTGTGTGTGTGTGTGTGTGTGTGTGTGTGTGTGATGGATCGTTGGAGCTATGTGCAACTCGAGGCATATGCTCGAACGGGAGCTGCCTGGACGCTGCAATCATGTTGCACGCACTATCCGTGCTGAGTGTGCTGACTTTTGCCACAATGTCCCTCTGTCTGGCTAGTGCTCGGCGCAGTTGTCGGCGAAATGTCATTCCTCTGTTTTCATTTAAACAGCTCCTTATATCCGTTAGCGCAGCTAGCTAGCACCAGATGCTAACAACAACAACAATACACGTAAGGTCTCTCTCTCGCGCCACACATACACACACCCTCCCGGTCCTCCCGATGGCCAGTCGGTGCCTGCCGGTGAGCGTGGAAGTGTGGTCTGCTGCAAGAGGACAGCAGGAGCGGGGCTGTCAGCATTAGCTTGAAGACGATATTTTAAACTTGATGCGCTCTGAAACTACGGGGCGGCCGAGGACAAAAAATACACATGCGTTAATCGCGTTAAAAGAATTAGTGGTGTTAAAACATTTTTGCGTTTTTTTGCGTTAACGCGTTATAACGCGTTGTTAACTTGACAGCCCAAGTCCCAACACATCAGCCGTTAGCACACACTCAGAGCTCACAGCTCCTAATATCTGTTCAGAAACTGGACAAAAGTTAAACATGTACAAACCACAGACTGTCTATGTCATGGCGAATACAGTCACTGCTTTATTTATGTCTGTATGACGTTGTTGTGAGTGTGGACGGAGCAACTAAAGGTTAGTTTAGCCTGATGGATCCGATTCCATTCAGAAAACACGCATTTTAAAAGCTTTTCGCCTGCCGTCTTGTCTACAGACTTGTCAAAGCGTTAATTCATGGTTTTTACTAACCGTTATCAGTATGTAGTTACTTCGGCATCACTTTGAAACGCGTATTACAATTAAATCACGGTCAAATATGTTCATTTTGTTGTAGTTGGTATCTCCCCTAGGATTTACATGGAGATACGCCCCGCCCCCTCTCTAGCGCATCTTGTTTGAATGACAGGAGCAAACACAGCTGACAGCCGCGGTGAAACTCGAGCGATTAGAGCGATGCGAATATTGGGTAGTCAACCATAGTATTCACATGGAGATAAGCCCCTTAAAAACCATGAATTAATAAAGCATTAATTCTGTGTTTACTCCTGTCATTCAAACAAGACGCTGGAGAGGGGGCGGGGGCGATGGCTAAACTTAAACTAACCTGTAGCTGCTCCGACCGTCCACACTTACAACAACGTCATACAGACATAAATAAAGCAGCAACTGTATTCGCCATGACATAGACAGTCTGTGTTTTGCATATGTTTAACTTTTGTCCAGTTTCTGAACAGATATGAGGAGCTGTGAGCTCTGAGTGTGTGCTAACAGCTAATGGCTGATGTGTTGGGACAATCACGAAGCGTCATTTCTTGACTGGCAGCAAAAACAACCAATCACAGCAGTGCTTCTCTGGCTGGCTCTGTCCAATCACAAACAAGAAGTGTTCTCCCTAAGGAATACCCTTTCCGTCCAATGTGAAATGCTGTGGTGTTTTGTGAAATGCTGTGGTGTTTTGTGAAATGCTGTGGCGTTTTGTGAAATGCTGTGGCGTTTTGTGAAATGCTGTGGTGTTTTCTGAAATGCTGTTGTGTTTTGTGAAATGCTGTGGCGTTTTTGTAAAATGCTGTGGCGTTTTCTGAAATGCTGTGGCGTTTTGTGAAATGCTGTGGTGTTTTCTGAAATGCTGTTGTGTTTTGTGAAATGCTGTGGCGTTTTTGTAAAATGCTGTGGCGTTTTCTGAAATGCTGTGGCGTTTTCTGAAATGCTGTTGCGTTTTCTGAAATACTGTGGTGTTAGGGTGGTGTTCCTTCCGGTTCTACCTTTTTATGAAGCTTTAGGAACGTTCTGCTGCTAGCAACAGGTCAGAAGTGTGAATGAAGCAACTCCAAGTTGGTACAAGCATTCCCCTTTAAGAGCCCGATACAAACATTGGTTTAGCCTATAAAGCTCTCAAACTATTATTGCACTCAGGGAACAGCCCCCCACTCACCCCACACCCCCAACACCACCTTGCCCCCCTCCATCCTTCACACCTCCCCCTGCAGCCAGCTGCTCAGTTCTCCTTCACCAGCCCTCAAAGGAATACCAAACACGGAGCAGGAAGGAGAAACACACACCGAGGTGACTGATTGAAATTCACAGTGTGAGCAATTCCAATCTTTTGCATGCTGTTTCTGGCCGCCTGGCTCTGGAGCTTGTTGTGGGGGAAGAGTGTGACTAGCAGATGTATCACTGTTCAGCTCTTCTGAAAAGGTCTTCTCGGGGGTCCTCAGCAGTGGGCGAGCTCTGATTGTTTGGTAACAGTGTATCAGTGGTGGGGGGGCTTCCACCGACTCATGGATGATCCATCGGAGCTCATCTGCACGGAAGCACAGCTCAGAATATATTTTTAGAACACAGGTTTTAAAGGATTCCCTTCACTGGCATTTACCTGACAAAATAAAACTATTTTCCCATTTATTATAGAAACTCTCTGTCAATGTAATCACTTTGAAGTAACTCTCTTAAGTCCTTCTAGTCTGGTCAGTGAGCAGAATAAAACTTTATCTTCAGGTGCCACTGTTCCTTTTTAATTGAATTTGCAAACCGAAAGGAAAAGCTATGAAGTCTGGTCAATTAATTATAATTCTTTGCATATGGAAACTGACTGGCCACACAGTTGGATATGTCATGCATCAACACTTTTTTGTCTACTGCCAACATTACACCAAAGTCATGGTACAATACAGATTTGTGAACAAGTTACAGCAGCACTTCTTTTTTTATGAGGAGGAGAGAGAGAAACTCCCTCTGGAGGGAACACAGGGATTTTAGTCTTTGTCGGACCGTTTACACTACAGGAAAGGGAGAAACCCCAAAAAAGCTAAATAGGGCCTCTTTAACAGACAATGTTGTACAAGTGGGGGCATGGACTTTACCAGACTATGACTAAAAGTTAACATATCATGGCTGCACTAATACGATAATAATTTGTATCATTTTGAGTGCCTTTTTAAGTTGTTTGCAACATCAGATCCATGAAACATATGCATCATTTATTGGTGAGTGGGATAATGTCATTGCCGAGGGGAACTATTAAACATCATGTTGTAGTTTGGTAAACGCACTTAATATGTTCCGAAAATAAACCCCTCCATATGTTTCACACTGTGCATCACAGCTGTACGTTCATACTGAGTGTATTTGTCATTCCTCCAAATCCCTAATGCAGAGTGCCATCCGTACAGTCTGTACTCTGCTGTAATTTTGGGGGGTAAGTTGATGGAGCATTAGCTCAGTGCGATTTCAAAATAGTCTGTCATGTCTGAAGACTTGTAATGACTCACCGTTTAGCTGTGGAGCTAAACGATGACGCATATAAGTTCAGGATGAGGTTCACCACTTGCTAATCTTTCCTTTAGCCTTGTTAGCACAGGGCCTTTTTTAAGTACTCACCCCCCCTTCCATTTTTTCCTATTTTATTGCATTAAATTCAATTTATTTTTGTTACAATCTTATTTAATTGATCCACACAAAATAGTTCAAAAATGATGACATTTAAAAAAAGAAAAAGTATAGAATAAAAGATTACAAACTGAGAGTATGTTTGCATATTATGTATTAGCGCTCCTTGTATAAAGCCCAAACAATGACCTTCAGAGACACTTAATACATTAAATAAAGTCCACCTGTGTGCAATACAAGTGTCACATTATCTCTGTCATCAAATACATTATCTGTATATGTACACCTGACATTTGAGGCTGGTATGGAGGTTCACCTTTCAGCAGGACAATGATCCACAAATCACTGCTAAAGCAACACTGGGTTAAGAGGAACAATGTTGATTTCTTGGAATGTTGTAAGCCAAGATCTTAATCCAATTGAGAATCTATGACTTAATGTCACGGTTTTAAGTTTGTGTGTCTGGTAGTGGGTGTTTTTCTGTTCTCCTTGACATGTTTTCCTCCCTGTATATTGTCTGGTCTTTTTTCCCTGTGTTTTCCTGTCTGTCGTTAGTTTTCCCTGGTGTGTCTAATTTCCTGATTGTTTTCACCTGTCACCCCTTCTGTGTCTCCTGTGCTAATCAGCGCCAGTCCCGCCCCTGATTATTCCCACCTGTGTCTTGTTACGCTGTGTTTAAATTCCCCTGTCTCCCAGTGTTCAGTGTCAGTTCGTTTTCGTCTCTTGTCATGTTCAGTTCTGTGTGCTATTGTCTTATGCTATGGTCAGGTCGATGTTTCTTGTGCTCGTGAAAAGTTTCATTCCTCACTACGTGAGCGCTTTCATTTTTTGTTCCCTATTTTTGTCATCTCGGCTAGAGATTGATAGTTACCCTTTTTGTTGTTCACAATCTTACAAATACTTTACCTCTGTCTCCCGGGTCGTGCAATTGGGTCCTAAATCCTAAGTGTCTGAGTTCGTAACACTTAAAGCCTTCTGTCCACCAGGGAAACCCATCCAACTGGAAGGAGCTGGAGCTGTTTTGCCATTATATGCTGCTATACAGTACTTTAATTCTTTGGAATATTAAATGTATATTATCATACTAAATGATCTCAAACACATACCAATTTACTATCTCTTTACAGAAGCAATATAAAGCACAGTGGCTTTATGAAGCCTTAAATCCTGATTTTATAATAAGAATAAAACTTCAATCATAGAAGACATTATTTCTGCCTATGACTTTAGCCAGGGAGAGACACTGGTTGCAGTCCAATTTAATTATTTCCTTACAGTAAAATTATATTTCTAATGGCAAAATTAACTTGTAGCCTGTCTACTTCCCCCCTGCCCCTTCAACCCAATCTCATGGCATTTCGTGTTATAGCCAAGACATTTAATCTATTTATTCGTGTTCACCAACACGATTTTCCCCTTTTTTTCGTGTCACACAGAACAATTTTAAAACCAATGTATTTCTCTTGGTGGTATGTTTCGTGCCTGCAGCACCTCTTTTTGTCCGTTCGGGTCTTGGAAGACCAGAAGCTGTGGGGTTCATAAAAACATGTTTTTACTCAATATCAAGCCACGATTAATGTTTTTATTTTAAATTGTATAATGTCTGACTTTTTTTGTCGTCTGTGAGGAAAATAAATGGGGCTCAGAGCCTCAGAATACTGAAATCTGTATTTTTTTTAATATTTTTTTCCTTCTAATTTGTTATTCTTTTCTAAATAACACACTGTTATTTACCCACCAATAACACACAATTATCCTTGCTTTTATTTATTTGTTTAATTCCATAACCTTGGGCTTTTTTGGCGTCCGTCAGGAACTGAATTTCAAAATAAAAATAACTGGAAACAGACGTAGGCCTATAAGGGACATTTCGAGCATCATTGCGATTGTCAACATTTCTGAGTTTAGGATGGCCGAAGACACTACACTACCCATAATCCCCAGCTATCGTTTGGGACTACAGTCCCCGTGATTAATCTTCAAGCTCTGGGATTGGATGTTGGAGTGGCAGTGCGCCAAGGTTACGCCGAGCATAAAACATCCAATCAGCGAGCTTAAACCATAGCTGAGGATCTTGGGTAATCGCTCGAAATGCCTACGTCTATTTCCGGTTATTTTTATTTTGAAATTCAGTTCCTGACGGACGCCAAAAAAGCCTGAGATTATGGAATTAAAGAAATAAATAAAAACAATGATAATTGTGTGTTATTGGTGAGTAAATAACAGTGTGTTATTTAGAAAAGAATATCAAATTTAGAAGGAAGAAAAGATTTTAAAAAATACAGATTTCAGTATTCTGAGGCTCTGAGCCCCATTTCTTTTCCTCACAGACGACCAAAAAAGTCAGACATTATACGATTTAAAATAAAAACAATAATCGTGGCTTGATATTGAGTAAGGACATGTTTTTATGAATCCCACAGCTTTCGGTCTTCCACAACCCGACCGGACAAAAATACTTTTTTGGTGTCCAATCGTGGCTTATTTCATAACCAGGGTTTCCGTTAGCCGGTAATTACCGGTTTTTAGCTGGTAAAATTTTATAAAAACCCGTAAATTCAAAACCTGCCGGTCAAAATGTCCGATGCTCCGATCGATTGGCCGCAGGTCATTATCGGCCGATATTCACTCTTAATAGTTTGATCTGTGCTCTCTATAAAGGCCGATCAGGAGAGCTGGATCTGATCGATATGGACATAAACGCAAGCTAAGTGTAACCGGACACGAGAGAGAGATCAGATCAGCTGCTGAGTCTGACCTGAAGCCCCGCCCACTGTTTAGCGCGCTGCATGAGAAACTTACGGGCTGTCAGGAGAGAGGGAGGGAGAGAGGAAAAGAGAGGATCCGTTTCTCCCGTGTTATTATTCAAAGTTAATTTAAACTTTTGAACAATGTACTTCATCTACTACAAGTAGAATGTAATAATGATGTTGTTTGTTGTTTGTGGAATCATTTATTGAAAAATGAATCTGAATTTTTCGTATGTTACGATTATAAACTGATATATATATAATATAAAAATGACTCCCATTAACTGAGTTTTAAACATCAGCATATCCGTTCCTAGTCCGGTAATTACCTGCTAACGGAAACTCTGCTACACAATTCTTATTATTATTATTGAAACATGATCGGTAAGTTTCAAATTTGTCCGGTAAAATAAATTATGTTCGGACATTTGACTGCCAAGAACAAATCAGAAACCCTGTTCATAACATACATTTAATTATCATTACATGCTCCTTCCAGCCCCAGTGCACATGCTCGGTCTGCTCTTCCTTCCACCAGTTACACATAGCTCAATATTTGAGTAGTGTTTGCAGCAGCAGAGGTGTGTTTGTTTAGCTGCCTATCTCTGTGCGGCAGCTGTTACAGTGTCAGGTCTGGAGGATGGGATTTGGCCTTTGGGGGAAGCGAGGCTGCTGTAAGCCCAGGATGACCTGACAGCATGGATATTTAATAACTGTCTTAACCGGGACTTCCAACAGACCGGCTGAAGGGTGTGAATATGGCTGCACCTTCAACCTTTCGCCCTTGAAAAGCTTCCCAGCAAAAACATGAAGGTACAGAGAGGATTTTGCTCTGTTACACTCTATAACTCCATCTGAGAGCTGTTCGGTCACACTGCAATCTCCACTCTACACACCCGAGGAAAGTTTATTTTAGATAAAGTGTTTAATTGTTATTTTTGGCAAAGCAAACGTTATGGCCCTTTCCTGAAATTCCCAGAATGGCCAATAACAAATCAAATTAAAGAGGACCCATTTTGATCATCTTCAGGTGTATTTCAGTATGAAGTGTCTCTACTGGGACATGTCTCCATGCTTTCATGTTGAAAAAGCTCTTTATTTTTCTCATACTGCCTGTGCTGCAGCACCTCTTTTCACCCTGTGTCTGAAACCAGAGTCCAGTCTGCTTTGATTGGTTAGCTGGCCCGCTCTGTTTTGATTGGTTAACCGCTTAGAGACGTCCTGCCCCATCACGTAAAATGTGTTGGTGCGCTAGCCAATAGGAGCAAGAGTGTTCCATAGTGATGTCAGTATGTTACAGAAGTAAATGGAGGCGATTTAACATACACAAAATCCTACAGGAAAGGGAATACAGCAAGTGTGGTGTGACGAAGGTAACTTCGTTACTATGGACTGACGGCTTCGGGCCGGGTAATATTGCACATGTGGGTTTGCACAGGACAAATGCCACTCAGTACTTTCGTGAACAGTTTGCACTTTATTAGCGTGATTTGCACAGTACAGTTAAACATTGCATATTTGCAAATTTTTATACTATTTATTGATGTAGTGTTTATTAAATGATTAAACCATATTAAATTGGGATGTCGTCTGGCAGACGCTGGTCAGGCTCTCGGCTCCACCTGGAAAGAAGGGGGGAGTTATAGCGAGAGCGCCGAAAGTGTTTGTTTGTGTAAGATTGACAGTGGTTGAGATTAGTCATTATGTGCAAAGGATATGTTTTAGCGTGTAAAGGTCATGATATAAATTTGCATTAATGGTACAAGTTACTCCTATATTAGTCAACATCATAACACTCACCTCCGCCTGCTTTCCCGTCTCCGGTCCCAAGGTCCGTCATCGTAAAGGGCCCTCGGAGAAACAGCGGATCCTTTTTATCGTTCCGGATGGGGTTAAAGGAGCAGGTTAGAGGCAGGGGTGGTTTGTTATCATGTACGTTTGTCTTGTTAGTTTATAACGTTTTTCTTTTCATACAGTAATTAAATATAACGTAATTAAAGGGTGTTTGTCATTCTCCACTAAATGTTTATTGTGAATTAACTAGGGTCCTTATCTAAGCTGACCATCTCTGCAAATGCCACCCCTTTTGATGGTACGGTCCAATTGGTGGGTCTATAAAGGGTGGCATGTTGGGCTCATTGAGGAGGGGAATAGTGTGGGAGACAGTCATTGGGGGATATTTATGTTGTCAACCATGTGCGAAAGATGAATAAATCCCCACACCGGGTTGTATCAAGACGTTCTGCCTCTGTCTCCTTACTTGGTCGGGCCGCTCACTTGTCACCCTCACAGGTGTAAAAATAGATTTATACAAAACTGACACTAAAGCTTGGTCAAGGCGGGAAATTAGTTTTGTTTTCTGGAACATATTTTAGCTGTTTACAGTCACATCAAAACATAAGAAGTTGGTTAAGAAGGACTTCCGGTGAACAAGGCGAGTGAGGTGGATGCTTAATCTTTAGCTCCCGATCGCGATTGGAAACCAACCCCCTTAACTCGCTAATTAATATACAAATCGATGTAATTTTTATTGGAATGAGAGGGGGAAAGAGAACTGACAAACTAGAAAGACAGAATTCACCGGAGATGGAAGACGTTCAAAGCTCTGTTAGCTCACAAATGAAAGCTCAGCGCAAGTTCAATCAGGAAGACCAAGCTCTTCATTCATATAACATGTCATTTCAATACTCTCTCCTCCCTCATTAAGTGATCGGGGGCGTCACTCCCCAGCTAACCAATCACTCCTCTCTCCATCTTCACAAGCCTATCGTTGCACCCGCTAATCCCTTTATATCTGCTCTTCCCTCTAGTCAGCTGTCATTGCAGGTGACAATACGCAACCCTCCTCCACCCCTCTCGCCTCCCGTCTCCTACAGGGCCAAGCTAAACCTTGTCCCTTCAGACCGGTCCCACCGACTTATCACCACCACCAGTGTCTAGACCCCGAGGGGTTTCATCAGAGCGGTTCTTCCCCGTCCTGCATGATTATCCTGCAAACTGGGGCCTAATCGCCAAACACCATAGAGAACTGCAGTGAAAACCCGTAAAACCCGGAAGTAAACTTCTTCCGGTTCCTTCGCGAAAAACCAATGCAAATTCTCCATAGGATTTTGGAAAATAGCTCGAAATAAGGTCTGTGGTTGACACACATTTAAGAGAGGGATCACGTTTTGTTCAGCCGGATAATCTCCACATGTCAACCCTACTTTTATAATTTTTGAATCATAAATCTAGTCGCCAAAAGCGAAATGCTAACGTTATGCTATAAACTAACTACAAGCCAGTACAGCAGCAGGGTCGCACGACTTCAACGTCACGCCAACTTAAGATCGTTTCAACTGACTTGCACTGAAACTGCACTTTGAACACTTTAAATATATTAACATTTTAAACTGTATACCCCGGTTATCCAGGCCTGTTTTGTTTAATGTATACCACGTTTATCTAGGCCCTTTTTGTTTTATGTATACATGTCACACTGTGGGAAACGATATTTCGATATTTCTGGATGTATAACACATGTAGAATTTTTGACAATAAAGCTGAATTTGACTTTCGCGTGCTTGCATATTTTCACAGAGCTTTTCATTTTAGCCACACTGAATTTAACTAGAAGTCATGGCTGTGTCAATTACCAGTCTGATATCGTTTTACAAAGATGACAAGAAGAGTGTAGATAGAGGAGAGAACCACTACAAGTCAGGACACGTAACAGTGCAGCCTAGATGAAGGTGTGCTTACCGGTGTTGTCAGGGCTAGCATGAGGGACAAGGTTTATAGTGTCGGTGAGTAGTGATAGCAAGAGTACTGTTAACCTTTTAAGACCGAGTTAATTTATTCATATTAATTCCCATCAACAAATCAATTGTATGTGTCACATGAAATCTTTATTAGGCAAGGCAAGGCAAGTTTATTCATATAGCACTTTTCAACACAAGGCAATTCAAAGTGCTTTACAAAAAATGAAAGACATTAAGAAAATGGCATTTAAAATCAGTCATTAAAAAGAAAAGCTAATAAAATAAACATTAAAAGAAAAAATACATGGATAAAAGTTACAGTGCAGTCTAAGATATGAATAGTTCAATTAAAAGCAGCGACAAAAAGAAAAGTCCTCAGCCTGGATTTAAAAGTAGTAAGTTGCAGCGGACCTGCAGGTTTCTGGGAGTTTGTTCCAGATATTTGGAGCATAATAACTGTACGCTGCTTTACCATGTTTAGTTCTGACTCTGGGGACAGAAAGCTGACCAGTCCCTGAAGACCTGAGAGATCTGGATGGTTCATCATTTAGCAGGAGGTCAGAAATGCATTTTGGTCCTAAACCATTCAGTGCTTTATAAACAGCAGCAGTATTTTGAAATCTATTCTTTGACACACAGGAAGCCAGTGTAAAGACTTCAGAACTGGAGCGATCTGATCCACTTTCTTAGTGTCAGTGAGGAACCAGTGTAAAGACTTCAGAACAGGAGTGATGTGATCCTCTTTCTTAGTGTTAGTGAGGACTCGAGCAGCGTTGTTCTGAATCAGCTGCAACTTTCTAATAGATTTTTTAGTGAGACCTGTGAAGACACCATTGCAGTAGTCCAGTCTACTGAAGATAAAAGCATGGACACGTTTTTCCAAATCCTGCTGTGACATTAGTCTTTTAATCCTAGATATGTTCTTTAGGTGATAGTAAGCTGATTTAGTAACTGTTTTAATGTGACTGTTGAAACCAATAACAAATTTAACCCGCTGACAAGAGAGCCCACCTCCGAAGATCGTGACTGGCTGAGGGACAGACTCGGGGGCAGGTTCTCAGGAATTTCTTGGCTTCTCTCCCCCGAGCCAGAAGAGGAACACTACAGCTTGGAAACACTTACTGTTCCTGAAATTATCAAATATGTTGGGCATCAGGGACCTGAGGCAATTGTGGCAAGCATGGCATTGTCTGAAGAGCAACAGAGGGCAATTCAGGTGGCTACAACTGGTCAGCGAACCAACCCAAACTGGCATTTGTTCAGGAAAGGAAGGTCTACTGCCAGCAACTTTGGAGCTGTCCTGAGGTCAAAGCGTGTGACTGCTTCCTGTATTGCCAGGATGCTAGGGCAACAACAGGCCCTTGATGGTGTTTTGTCTGTACAGTGGGGGACTATGAATGAATGTGAGGGCGTCAGGGCATTCACCACTGCAACTCAGATGCAGGTCCATGAGTCAGATTTGTGGCTCTTCCTATCAGGATTATTGGGGGCATCTCCGGATGGTCAGGTAGGGTCTTCCGCTGTGCTGGAGGTAAAGTTTCCCTGCGGAGCCAGGGAAATGACAATTAGTGAAGCATTGCAAATCAAGGGCTTCTACATCCTTACTGGCACCAAGTGCAAGGTCAGCTTCACCTCACTGCAAGGAAGAAGAAATAAAAAAATTGTGAATTGTTTTTAATTTACATTTACTCCCCTTTCAATGTTGTGGTTGTTAGAGTATTAGGTTTCCTGTCAGCTCATCTGTTGGGAAGATATAAAATATAGTTTCATGGAAGTCACACCGTCACATATACTGTAAGAGCATTAAAGGCCCAGTGAAGTGCATGTTTTTGCACCAAAATGAAATGGCAGTTTCATTCCTTACATATCATTGTGCCTGTTCATGGCTAAAATAATTTTTAATAATTCATAATTAATGAATTAATGAATTATTAATTTTGCCGTCTGAGCCTAACGGAAGTTGCAGACGATAGTGGCTGTGACGTCACAAGATGTACCCAGTTGCGATTGTAAACATGGCGGAGACTCTGGAAAGTGATACTAGTGTGAGATAAATGATTGATTTGGACAGCTTTTCGGACAGGATAGATGAGGAAAGTGATCAATCTGGTGCACTTTGAGGGCAACATTAAGAGATTTACGGATACAGCTCTCAACACTCATATGCAACATATATTTCAATAATCAAAAAACATTGGAATGATTTCTTAACCTATTTTATACAACTAATATTACATAGATGGAAATATTTGTTTACATAGATGACCAAACCCACTGAGATAACTTAGGCTACAGTTTTACCTCCCTGAGCTGACGTTATCTCTCTCAGTCCCACAGGAGAGCACTCTCCCTCTCCTTATTGTTGAAACAGCTAATCTCCGTTAGCTCCGAGCTAGCACCAGATGCTAACAACAACCCTGTAACTCTCTCAGTCTCTCTTTCTCTCTCTCTCGAATCGACCAGTGGCCTTTATTTATCATGATCAATCAAAGAATCTCCGAAACAATGACACCAGCCAGGCTCACCTTCATCTTTTGGGAACAGAAACATCGCCACTTCGGCAGACTTGACATTACTACAGCCAGCGGCAATGCATCGTTTCCCCTGTGTTTTTCATCCCTCTTTCTTCACTGTCGCCTCCATTGTCAGGTTTTCTCGATTGGCAATCACTTCCAGTCGACTCCGACACACTTTCCAGGAAAATACTAGCTCAAAAACGTTGAGAAATTCGACTTTGAAAAAGAGAAAAAATGAACGGTGGTGAATGTAAACAGTGCAGCGGCGTCCATCTCGTGACGTCACGCAGTAGATCGCAAGCCACGCCCACGAAGGCGAAGGTCGACTGCAGATTTCCCCGGAAAATTCAAAACTCGTCAAATTTGTTGCTATTCCAACATTTTTTGATATGGGTTCCAATGGACAATTTTGGTCATTACTATACGTATTAGCATAACAGATCATGCACAGGTGCACACTTCACTGGGCCTTTAAGACATACAGTACATAGGCTAAAACAAAACATCTAAAGATAACCTTGCACTTTGATAAGTCTCGTGAACATTTTCACTATTTTGACATTTTTATAGATGAAAATTGAACTAAAGAAATAAATGGTAGATTAATCCATATTGAAAATAGGTGTCAGCTGCTACACTAATTATAATAGTTATATTTCTTAATTAATTAAGATAAGATATTACTGTATTGATCCCAATTTGGGAAATGTTTGTGTTGCAGCAGCATAACAAGAAAAACAAAATATAAGTTATTATATATACAAAAGTATGTGAGGGATGGAATATTAAATTGAATATAAATGTAAAATGTACATGTGATTGTACGTCCAAGAGAAGCTATGGAGCAGAGAGTTCTCTGCCAGCCAGAGGTGATTTGTTATTAGTTCAATATGTCAAACTGATTTCCCTGACTACAATCTTTAGTTACATGGTGAAACGTTATGCTGCTTGTACTAATAAGACTTATCATATAAGCCACACAGGTTTTAATAGGATGTATTCATTATCTTTACTTATGTTGCGGTCTTTTCAGCAGTGCCATCTCTATAACGGCGATACAGTCACTACCCATTATTTACATTTCACCGTGACATGGACAAAAATGTAACGTCAGCTTACCTCATGGCATGAATCGAGACTCTCCTTTGGAAAACATTGGCCGGGAAACGATAGAACAAGCACGTTTCATGCGAAGACCTGTGGCTGCAACCCGGAGCAAAGCAACAAACCATTGCGTAGCTAACTAGTAGCGCTAGCTTTAGCTAACGTTAGCCAACGAAACGAACTGCCAAGTAAAATTGGAAAACACTGGTAATTAATTATTCTCTCATTTGTAAAACTACGGTGTTAAAAACGACAATTTCAAAAATACAGATTCTAATGGTCAGATATAGATATACAGATATTAAAGATAGGCAGGTACTTGCTTTCAAGCACAACACAGGGGAAAACAAACTTAGCGGGAGTGTTTACCTGTTCGGCGTAATGACGTACAACGGCCTCGACAATTTCTGTAGTCCTATTCTGCCATTCGGTAACAACCATCGTTTTTCAGACACGTAAACTCTTCAAAAATCCCCAGTGGGGTCACTGCTGATGTATTTAATGTCGTAGAACAAAACGTCAATTACCTCTTAAATTTGTGTCAACCACAGACCTTATTTCGAGCTATTTTCCAAAACCCTATGGAAAAAATGCATTGCTTTTTGAGGAAGGAACCGGAAGTGCTGAAAATGCTAACTTACTTCCGGGTTTTAAGACGCGTCACTGCGGTTCTCTATTCCATTCACCTGTTATAATTCTGGCAATCATTACATTGTGTCACAGGAATAAATATGTATGTCATACATCAACGTCTCTCCTGATTGAACAGGACTCGGCAGACACCATGCGCTCAGTGCTCCAGGAAATACGGGATTTCAGGGCTGAGCATAAAGTGGACTTAAACAAACTTAAAGAAGGAATCAAGGGAGACATGAACACGGTTATTTTATTTAGAAATTATTTAGAAATTATTTTTGAAAGTATTTTGACATTATTTTGAAATTCAGTTCCTGACGGAACGGATTATAGAATTAAACAAATAAATAAAAACAAGGATAATTGTGTTTTATTATTGAGTAAATAACAGTGTGTGATTTTGAAAACAATTACAAATTAGAAGGAAACAAATATTTAAAAAAATACAGATTTCAGTATTCTGAGGCTCTGAGCCCCATTTATTTTCCTCACAGACGTCAAAAGTCCGACATTATACGATTTAAAATAAAAACAATAATCGTGGCTTGATATTGAGTAAGAACATGTTTTTATGAACCCCACAGCTTCCGGTCTTCCAAGACCCGAACGGACAAAAAGACTAGCTGCAGGCACGAAACATACTACCAATAGAAATACATTGCTTTTAAAATCATTCTGTGTGACACGAAAAAAAGGGGAAAATCGTGTTGGTGAACACGAATCAATAGATTAAATGTTGTGACTATAACACGAAATGCAGTGAGACTGGCTTGCCTGATGACCTACAGCAGTTTGTTGGAGTGTTTGTCCAACTGCGCCAAGAACTTTGTCTCCAATGGAAATGTTGTTATGGACATGAACTCAGCATAGAAAACAAAAAAACACTAAAAATTCATAATACAGATATTTTTATAAAGAGCCAACGACGGTTTGATTAAAAGTACTCCAAGTCAGCTTGTATGAATGTAACATTTAAATTAATTAATCCACACATATATAATCTATTGTTCTGTGAAGATTGTTGAGCAGAATGGAATTTGCTTAGATGAGTGAGTAGAGCTTTCCATGTGTTGCATGTGCATGGGCAATTCTCATGAATACAGAGGTAGGCACGACCCGGCCCATAATGCTGATGATCAAGCTTGTAGTGTTTCAAAAGTTCAGATCTTCTTGAAAATGAATTGTCAAATTCTTTACATTTCCACATGCTTGGATAACTGAAGAAACAGGAGATACAAGAGATACCTTTAGTTTACCGAGTAGACAACACTGTAACTTTTTTTAAGTGATTTGTTAGAAAATTGCTCTGCTTGATGTGTCAAAATCAATTGAATACAACATGTTTGCCAGAGCCCAATTTGAAGGGTGGCCCTTTTAAAAAAAAAACTTACCACAAGCAATGACCATTCACAGGAACATCCACATGGGTAGAACAGGAGGAATAGAAGGCTGCTTCCCTGAAGTTTAAGGAGAAAATCTTTCATTAGTCTTTAACCTGTTGAACCCATCGACCCGCCCCCGGGCGGAAAAACGCATCATCTGCAGGAAACAGTGTCTGAGGGCTTCTTAATATTTAATAAACTATGAATGTTTCATATCCATGTAACGGAAAGAAACTCAGCTAACTGAAAAAAAAATGTTCTTTGCAAAATAAACCACAAAGCTAACAATGAGCCTCTGAATTAGCAACGAGCGAAATAATCTTAAGGCCGTTAGCACAGAACTCTAGCTATACCGATCGATATACTTATTGGATCTGCAGAAACAAGCTTAGATAACATCCTGAGAGTCCACAGATTATATAAATATAAGGATCATCACTGAGCGATCAGAACTTGTGACAGGGGAAGCAAATACAGACAACAAACGAGTAGCTTTAGGTAGCAAAACACGGAGATATGACTGCGGTCAAGCCAGCCTCCACTCGGGAAAACCTAGTCAAGCCAGCCCGCACGTGATATTGCGGTGCGCGAATATCCTATGCATTACGGTAGAGTAAAAACAAATCATCCCTCTGTGTTTAGATGAGAATAAAACAAAAACTGTCTAGTATCAAAGACTCATTTCACTTCAGGGTGATAGCAGGACATCCCATCTAGTCACTCAGACAAAATCAGGACATTCTGATGTAGAGTTTCAAAATAAAAGACCTTTGAAATCTCTATTGTATGAGCTATCATCCCTGTTTTTAGATGAGAATAAAACTAAAACTGTCCAGTATCAAAGACTCATCTCACTCCAGGGTGATAGCAGGACACCCCATCTAGTGAAATGAGTCTTTGATACTTGAGAGATTTTGTTTTATTCTCATCTAAAAACAGGGATGATAGCTCATATATGAGACTTCAAAAGTATTTTATTTTGAAACTGTACATCAGAATGTCCTGATTTTTTCTGAGTGACTAGATGGGGTGTCCTGCTATCACCCTAGAGTGAGATGTGTCTTTGATACTGGACAGTTTTTGTTTTATTCTCATCTAAAAACAGGGATGATAGCTCATATATGAGACTTCAAAGGAAATTTATTTTGAAACTCTACATCAGAATTTCCTGATTTTTTCTGAGTGACTAAATGGGGTGTCCTGCTATCACCCTGGAGTGAGATGGATCTATGATACTGGACAGTTTTTGTTTTATTCTCATCTAAAAACAGGGATGATAGCTCATATATGAGACTTCAAAGGTCTTTTATTTTTAAACTCTACTTCAGAATGTTAGGGTTAGGGTAATGTTGTGAATCGAGTGGCCTGTGTTCATTGTCCATAACATGCGCCTGCCCATACCATAACCCCACCACCACCATGGGCCACTCGATTCACAACATTACCCTAACCCTAACCCTAAACCTAATCCTAACCCTCACACCAGATACTGGCTGGTTTTCGGACCCCCACAGACCCCCCCAATAAAGCAAAAATGCACGTGTCAGAGTGGCCTTTTATTGTGGCCAGCCTAAGGCGCACCTGTGCAATAATCATGGTGTCTAATCAGCATCTTGATATGCCACACCTGTGAGGTGGGATGGATTATCTCGGCAAAGGAGAAGTGCTCACTATCACAGATTTTTTCAGATTTGTGAACAATATTTGAGAGAAATGGTTATTTTGTGTACATAGAAAATGTTTTAGATCTTTGAGTTAATCTCATGAAAAATGGGAGCAAAAACAAAAGTAATGCATTTATATTTTTGTTCAGTGTATATATATATATTTTTGGGAGAATCCAAGAGAATGCATTCAATAGGAAATGGGAAAAGTGGAATATTTACATGGTTCGCACCAATGAGTAAGTGAATAACTAATTAATTCCTGTACAGTATGTGTGAATATTGAAGGTCTTCAGACAACTAGTAATTATTGTGCTTTATTTTATAACTGATTTGTGTGTATTCTTTTTTGTTGTTTAGGTTGTTCTGTTATTATTGTTGTGAAAACTCAATAAAAAGTGTACCAAAAAAAAGGAGTTGGTTAAGAGAGAGGGAGGTGTGATGTAGTACCTGTGAAAGTCATCCGACCATCAGATGTGAGAACACCGGAACCTGAAAGTTGTGGCTTTCTCAAAATAAAACATGTGGCTGAGACTCGATTGCATTGCATGGTCCATTGAGCAATGCCTGTTTCTGAAAGTTCCATTTAGTTTTTCTATTGCATTCTCAATTGATTACAGAACAAGTGAAGACAAGTACAAGGGACCATACGCAGCAAAAAGACTGTATACAAAGTTGGACAATGAGAGATAGAGAAAGAAGGAGGGGACACAACAAACACACAAGCAAAGCAGCTGCAGAATACAACACGGGTTACACTGATGGGGGGAAGCAAGAGGCTCGTGTATAGCACAGATCCTGTATGAATATGGATGGATTGTTCGAGTATCAGAATACCTTTATTAGTCCCACGAGGGGAAATGTGCGTAGTTACAGCAGGAAAAAGAGCCACAGACAGCTTAATGTTACATGTTAAATATGTGACATGCATTTAAAAAAAAGTACTAAGTTATGATTTAATTAAAAATATATATATAATAAAAAGTTACAAAATACACATCCTGTAACAGTTCTTAGGGTTTATCAGCCAGGTATATATTACACAGTTATTAATGGCATCTATATATATTGCACATCTAGCACATAGGTGGTTGGTATTTAACAGCGGCAAGTTACACAATTTACTAAATACAAAATACACACCTTGTAACAGTTCTAAGGATTTAGCAGCAAGGTATATATTACACAGTTATTAACAGCATTTATATATTGCACATAGTTTGTTGGTATTTAGCAGCAAGGGGTGATATAGTCTGTGTTGTGTGTAGGGGGGGGGGTTCTACTAGGGGCTGTGCTGGTTGTATAGTCTGACCGCTGCAGGAAGGAAGGACCTGCGGCATCTCTCCGTGAGACAGCAGGGGTGCAGCAGCCTATCGCTGAAGGAGCTGCACAGTGAGGACAGGGTGTCCTGGAGGGGGTGGGACATATTGTTTAGCAGGGGGGACAGCTTGGCTGCCATTCTCCTGTCTCCCACCACCTCCACAGTGTCCAGAGGACTCCCCAGGACAGAGCTGGCCTTCCTTACCAGTCTGTTCAGTCTCTTCCCGTCAGCAGCCGAGATGCTGCTGCCCCAGCAGGCCACACAATAGAAAATGGCTGATGCCACAACAGAGTCGTAAAAAGTCTGAAGGAATGCCCCCTGCACCCCAAAAGACCTCATTCTCCTCAGCAGAAAGAGGCTGCTCTGTCCCTTCTTGTACAGAGCAGTAGAATTATCAGTCCAGTTCATTGTTCAGGTGAACACCCAGGTATTTGTAAGATTCCACAATCTCAATGTCTGCTCCCTGGACGTTCACTGGTGTCGGGGGGGAGTGTTGGCGCCGTCTGAAATCCACCACAAGCTCCTTGGTCTTCGCTGCGTTCAGCTGAAGGTGGTTCCTCTGGCACCAGAAGGTGAAGTCCTTGGGGTGAGGGGTCTTTGGCACAGGTACCACACAGAACGTCTTCCACAGTTGTGGTACCCTCCCTTGCTTCAGGCTCAGGTGGAACAGAAGCTCCACAATCCCACACAGCTGATCCGCACAGGATTTAAGGAGCCTCAAACTGATGCCATCTGGACCCGCCGCCTTCCTCGCCTTACACTTCCGCAGCTCCCTCCTCACCTGGTAGGTTGTGAAGGACAAGGTGTCGTCAGCGGGTGGAGAAGAACTGGGTGTTGATGTGAGAAGTGTCTGTGAGCTGATGGCCAGGGGCTGAGTAGAGGTAGGAGAGGTGACAGGGCCATTTCCAGGCAGTGGATGGGGGGTGCAGCAGGGGGGAATGGGTCGTGGGGGGGGGGGGGGGAGACGCATGACTGATCAAATCTGTTGAAGAAGATATTCAGGTTGTTTACCCACTGGCAGTCCCCCCGGACCTGGGCGTCTGCCTCTTTGTAGCCAGAGATGGTTTTCAGGCCTCTCCAGACCCCACTGACGTTCCTCTGCAGCAGCTGTTCCTCCATCCTCTTCCAGTAGCTGTTTTTCCCCTCTCTGATTTTCCACCTCAGCTCCCTCTATACAGTCTTCAGCTCCTCTCTGTTGCCAGATCTGAAGGCCCTCTTTTTGTCCTTCAGGAGAGCCTTTATGTCAGGGGTAATCCAGGGTTTATTGTTGGGAAAACACTGTACAGTCCTGGTGGGTATGACGTTTTCCTCACAGAAGTTAATATAGTCTGTGATGCAATCTGTAAGGCCATTGATGTCCTCCCCGTGAGAGTCAGTGAACACATCCCACGCAGTAGTGTCAGTCTTTCAGGGCCTCCTCAGACCACTTCTTCACGGCGCGTGTGGGCACCGGCTGTCTGTGGACCAGAGGTTGGTACACAGGCTGGAGGTGAACCAGGTTGTGATCAGAATTGCCCAGGGGCGGAAGGGGGGATGAGCTGTATGCATCCTTGGTGTTGGCATACAGTAAGTCCAGTGTTTTATTTCCTCTGGTGGTGCAGGTAACATATTGTTTGAAAGTGGGCAGAGTTTTTGAGAGAGAGGCCTGATTGAAGTTTCCAGAGATCAGGAGAAGAGCATTTGGGTGCTGTGTTTGCAGTCTGCTTACAGTAGAGCTGATGACGTCACATGCCTCTTCAGCGTTGGCAGAGGGAGGAATATATGCAGCTATCACAATAACATGCGTGAATTCCTGAGGCAACTAGTGGGGCCTCATGCTAACTGCTAACAGCTCTATGTCCCTGTGACGAAGATGGTTTCGTCACTGTGGACTGACGGCTTCGGGCTTTGTATATTGCACATGTGTTTTTCTTTTGAAAAGTGTTCCCTTTCCCCATGTCTGTTGCTGTTGATTGTTTGCACCTGGTGCCCTGTGTTGTCTCCTCCCCCCTAACCTGTGTCTTGTTGGGTTAATTATGGCGCATTCACACTGCAGCGCGGAGCTCGGTTTAAGCGTGCGGAGCCGTGCAGGGCCCGTTTTCGGTTGCGCTTCCACTTGGCCTAGTTTTGGCCCGGGGCTACTTTTTCACCTTTTTTCTGGCCCGACTAAATCGTGGTTCTATCGAGGCCAACAAGCGGGGCCAACAACCGGGCGGAATATGCTAAACTAGTGACGACTGTTGATTGGTCAGAGAGAATCGTCACAATTCTCGCACGACTTAATCCCTAGTGTTGCATATATTAAGGGACGCTTGCAGCATTTTTGAAAACAGTGAACCTTGCAGCATTTTTTAAAACAGTGAACCTATGAAGAAAAAACCACATACCAAGAAGCAAGGACACGATGGCTTCCACATCCTCCATTGTTGTTGTGTGTTTTGTGAGTTGTGTCGCATTGAAGATGACGTCACGGCAGTTGTATGCAGCGTCGCTCCGCCCGCCAAAAAGCCGATCGTCCCGCCTACACTGCGTTACTATAGTAACTACCCCAGTTCCTAAACTGTAATGTGAGCGCAGCATTAAAGTGAGCCGGGCCTAATAAGGCCTAACCAAACCGAGCGAGGCCGAGCGAGGCCTGCAGTGTAAATGCGCCATCAGTGTGGGCATTTAGGCTCTGTGTTTCCTGTTTTGCTTGGTGTGTGAGATCCTTGTGGCTGGTGACTGTGCTCACTTGAACAGCGAGATTGAGGCTGTGTCATGTAACCGTGAGTAATAAATGCCGACACCGGGTTGTATTTTGGACGTTCTGCCTCCTTGCTTGCGGGTCGCTCAACGTCAGCTTCACAGTCCCTATTACAAAGATCATGTTGCCAGATTTGACTGATGAAAAATAACCTTAACCATAAAATAATCGTCTTTCCCCATGCTAAGAATCAACCCTTAAATGGGCATTCAGTTTTAAATATTTAGATTTTTTTTTTTGCTATTTTCTAAATTCAAGCCATATTACACTGTAATTATACCCATGTTGCACGCATATTACTCCATTATTCCAACCATGTTATAACATTAATACAACTGTATCAGGCCCTATCATAAGTCTCCTCTTTCCACATCTCTGCACCAGTTTGCTTTGTGCTCATTTATTGTGTTGCTGGTGTTTAAGGTATAAAAACTAATTTGTTAAGGAAAGAAAAAGTTTGGGTTGAAAATTGGAAACAATTACGTGTCCTGGGGTTATATAGGTGGATCGTTAGTTTTAAACGATGACCACTGAGGGGTGAAAAGCTGGGATAAATTCAAATGTTTCAAAGGACAATTTTCCACATTTCTTCAATAGGTAACAATAATCTAGCATCAGAAGGAACATTTGTGAAACTATTTTTGAAATGTCAATGTTAGGCTGTTTAAAAAGGCTATCACAGTAGCAGAAAATTACAATGCAAAACAAATAACTCCATCAATATTGTCCATAAAGAACCAGACAGTGGAACTTGTGCAATCTTACAATTATTGACTCTGAATTGAGCTTTGAAGCAAATTGTGAAGCCGTTTACCAAACGGATCGCCAGCGTTGGTATTGACTTAGGAAACTGTCCTATTTTAACATCGACAAAACCATGATGATCATGTTTTATCGTGCTTTTATAGTAAATTCTGTCTTTTTCTTTAATGTTATGGTTTGGTAACCTGCCTTTAAAGAGCAGAAACTCTGTCACTCAGATCATAAAGAGGTCCAGCAGATTGATTGGTAAGCCAAAGTTAAACGTAGCAGACTGTTACAGCGGTTATCCAGCTCTATAATAAGCTTCTTCCTTCTTTTTATCTGCAAACCAAATCTACTTATAGGTAAAATAAATAACCTGAATCTGCACTTTCTATAAAAATATTTTCGTGTCTCATTTAATTTGATATTTTTCTTGCTTTTTCACACTTATCTCACCCTGTATTCCTTCCAATCTTTTCCCCAGACACTCCATGCAGCAACAAACCAACAAAGTGATAACCAGCACCAGCCAACTCATCAAACAGCTCTCTGATATAATCAGCAGCTCTTCACGGGTATGTTATGCTCCCTTTCCATCCTCATTCCCTGTCGTTTTAAAGAATAAACAGAGGATGAAACAACATTTGGGCTAATTAAGGCTAATCTTGTTTTTGTTGCACAGCAAGACCGTCTGCACCTGACTAGACTAAAGACTGAACTCTCAGAGTCTGTGCAGCGCTACGGGGATCTGCAGAAGGTAATTCCTCATGAAATATTATTTATTTATTTCATAAGTGCATTTGCATGGTCAATGAATGTTTATTTATGACAAATTCATAGATAGAGGTGCCCCATTGATACTAAGTTGTTCATATCTTAATTGCTACACACACATTTACACGCAAATAAATAATGTCTGACCTCTTTAAAAGTGGAAAAAAAAACACTCTTCTTGACCCTGTCTCTTTATTTGCTTTTCTCTCAGAAAATTGCGGAGCGTTCAAGGGCCCTGCTGCCTCCAGCACAGAGAGACAAGAAGGTGAGCTGATATGGGGGGTGAAAATCTGCCCTTTGTTTCACTGTCATTCAAAAAAGAGCTGGATGACCAGATGGCATTTCCCTGCTCGATCGCTTCCTCACAAGGGCTCTTTGAAGCTCTGTGTAGTGTCTCACTAATATTACAGTGACTCCATTCTTCACATCTGACTCCGAGCACTGCCGTTCTTATCGGAAACTAAACTGCTTACTGGCAATAGTTTTATTTTTACTGTGAATATTGAAATAACAGAAGTAGAGGCTGGTAATCAAAAAGTGAATCATTATTTAATGCAGAACTGATTTAAATTAATCCTTATTTTTAATGCTAATACAAGATAATCTAAATTATAAAACAAAATGTATTGATCTTTTATTAGGGATTGCAGTAGAAACACAGACTGGAGTAGAACAAATGAAACATAATTATGAAATGTGCTGTATGCATTGCAGGTCTGTACAGAAGACTATACAAGAGAGTGTGTTGACAAATTGCATTTATGGATTTACTTTCAGCTTCTGGTTTTCACGTGCTATGGGCAATATTTAAATATTTAGGTGCACACTATGTTTGAACTGTTCTACAAAATAGAGGTTAAATATGAATCTTACCATGGAATATGTAGGCAGTAGACCAATGAAACACATGAGCACACACTACTATTTAAAAACTGTAGTATGTAGCTTTTTTTCGTTTTATCCTATCTTTTACTTGCTATGTTGTATGCCTTTTATTGCACATTTTATAGTTGTATTGTGTACTGTATGTAAAGCACTTTCCTGTTGATAAGGGTGCTATATAAATAAAGTTGTACTTACTTATTTACTTAAAAAAGCAGAAATAAAATAAGAAATGCCCCTGTTAGTTGAATACACCCAGTTAAGCTCACACACACTATTTTATGATGAAGGCCACTCCAGGACCTTGAAATGATTCTTACGAAGCCACTCCTTCGTTGCCCGGGCGGTGTGTTTGGGATCATGGTCATGCTGAAAGACCCAGCCACTTTTCATCTTCAATGCCCTTGCTGATGGAAGGAGGTTTTCACTCAAAATCTCACGATACATGGCCCCATTCATTCTTTCCTTTACACGGATCAGTCGTCCTGGTCCCTTTGCAGAAAAACAGCCCCAAAGCATGATGTTTCCACCCCCATGTTTCACAGTAGGTATGGTGTTCTTTGGATGCAACTCAGCATTCTTTCTCCTCCAAACACGTCTGGTTGAGTTTTTACCAAAAAGTTCTATTTTGGCTTCATCTGACCATATGACATTCTCCCAATCCTCTTCTGGATCATCAAAATGCTCTCTAGCAATCTTCAGACGGGCCTGGACATGTACTGGCTTGAGCAGGGGGACACGTCTGGCACTGCAGGATTTGAGTCCCTGGCGGCGTAGTGTGTTACTGATGGTAGCCTTTGTTACTTCGGTCCCAGCTCTCTGCAGGTCATTGACTAGGTCCCCCCGTGTGGTTCTGGGATTTTTGCTCACTGTTCTTGTGATCATTTTGACCCCACGGGGTGAGATCTTGCGTGGAGCCCCAGATCGAGGGAGATTATCAGTGGTCTTGTATGCCTTCCATTTTCTAATAATTGCTCCCACAGTTGATTTCTTCACACCAAGCTGCTTACCTATTGCAGATCCAGTCTTCCCAGCCTGGTGCAGGTCTACAATTTTGTTTCTCGTGTCCTTTGACAGCTCTTTGGTCTTGGCCATAGTGGAGTTTGGAGTGTGACTGTCTGAGGTTGTGAACAGGTGTCTTTTATACTGATAACGAGTTCAAACAGGTGCCATTAATACAGTTAACAAGTGGAGGACAGAGGAGGCTCTTAAAGAAGAAATTACAGGTCTGTGAGAGCCAGAAATCTTGTTTGTTTGTAGGTGACCAAATACTTATTTTCCACCATAATTTGCAAATCAATTCTTTAAAAATCAGACAATGTGATTTTCTGGATTTTTTCTCATTTTGTCTCTCATAGTTGAGGTAGACCTAGGATGAAAATTACAGGCCTCTCTCATCTTTTTAATTGGGAGAACTTGCACAATTGGTGGCTAACTAAATACTTTTTTGCCCCACTGTAGATGCACCTAGTGAATTGAAAAAATAACAAATGAACCAAAGAGAGTGAAAACCATGAAGCCCCTGTCACACTGTCCCGAAATTGGCACCCGATGGACACACGAATATGGAATTGTGAATTTCGCACAAAGATGGCCCCGAACCACACACGAAGGCAACATTTACATTACATTTAAGACATACAACTGCAACGAAAGTAACAAAAACGATTATGTTAAAGTACTATGAAACTGTACTGATATTTTCAGACTTTGTTCTTTACTTTATCCGTCTTTATATGTAGAAGATATTAGGTTTTCTCCGTAATGTTGTTTCCATAGCAACAACAACCTCCTGTCAAGTCGCCTTCAAAATAATATATTATACCCTTTTCAGTTTCACAGAACACAAATTGGGTTATTTACATAATATGTTTACATGATTTTGTTGTTCAATAAAACAACCCGATGGATACACGATAAAGGAAAAGTTCAAATTCAGCTCTGATCGTAACAACATCGGGACATTCGTGAGGGCATCTTAAGCCATCATATGATCGCCGGTGGAGTTTCTTAGGCTCCGGCAGCAACTTCGTAAGCGGTGGCAAAATCTTTGGCATGCCAAAAGATTGCCGAAGGAACTTGCGAAGGTTCATTTTCGTGTTGAATTTGTGTGTCAATTTTGCCCTTCGTAAGGCCATCGTGAGAGCATCGTGTTATCATCGGTGCCATCGGGCATTCGCCCCGATCAGAGTGAGGGCGAATGCCCGATGGCACCGATGATAACAAGATGCCCTCACGATTTGACAAGGTGCCCTCACGAGTGCCTTACGAAGTTGCCGCTCACGAAGTTGCTGCCGGAGCCTGAGAAACTCCACTGGCGGTCATACGATGGCTTAAGATGCCCTCACGAATGGCCCGGTGTTGTTACGATCAGAGCCGAATTTGAACATTTCCTTAATCGTGTGTCCATCGGGTGTCAATTCCGGGACAGTGTGACAGGGGCTTGAAGCAAATCCATTACTCTACAAGATCAGTGACTGCAAATGCGTTTGACAATTTGAGTCAGGTTATTCACCGTTTTTTTTTATTTGTTTTGTTTCATTAGTTATTTCATGTGTGTTTTCTAAGAAATTGTTGGCTACTGTTATAAAACCCTTCCAGCCTTTCCTCCTCCAAAAAACGACAAAATAGGTTGATTGTTCAGCAGCTTATGACGACCTATAGTCACGTTTTAAAGTTTAGCACCTCTAGTGGTCGTGTAAGAAACAACAATTTGCGGCAACCTTCCTACATTTTCCCACACCACATCGCTCCTCCGCTCCCTTCAATGGCTTCCAGTAACTGCTAGAATCCACTTCAAGACACTGGTACTTGCGTACCATGCTACGAATGGATCTGGCCCTTCCTATATCCAGGACATGGTTAAACCATACACCCCAGCACGCGCACTCCGCTCTGCATCAGCCAAACAGCTCGCTGCACCCACACTGCGAGGGGGACCCAAGTTCCCATCAGCAAAAACACGTGGGTTTGCTATCCTGGCTTCAAAATGGTGGAATGAGCTCCCCATTGAAATCAGGACCGCAGATAGCTTTCACATCTTCCGGCGCAGACTGAAAACTCATCTCTTTCGACTCCACTTCGAGCGATAGAATTATTAACAAAGCACTTATATACTAATAAAGGACTGGCTTATCTAAAGCCAGTTGAGTAGCACTTGAAATGTTTTCGCTCTATGAAACCTGATTTACTTATATGGTTCTGTTTTCTTCGCTTTGGATAAAAGCGTCAGCTAAATGCAATGTAATGTAATGTATTAACGGCATCGTCCATGTAAATTTAGCGTCAACCCTCACGGGGTGAAAACAGTATTTCTGGTCACAAAGTTTTCATAATAAAACCATATTCCCCTCACTGTCAAATGATTTAACAGTGATATCTGCCGTAGGACTCATTCACTAAAAAGCATAAATGTATCCTTGTTAATTACACAACATTAATTTTTTTAAATTGTGTACACTGCTTTTGTGATTTTCCCATAGATTTTTCCCTTTTGATTCTGAGAGACACATTTATTTTTTCAGAGGTTTTGATAGGCTAAAACATTGAACTACCCCTAATCCTCAGCTATCGTTGAAGCTCGGTGATTTGGATGTTTTAGCCGCAATGCACGTTGGGATATGGTGTTTATGCGATGTGAAATCCGAAAACATAAAAACATAATAACAATAATAATACTTTATTCCGAGTGTGCTTGCTTTTCTCTTTGGAAGTCATCACATAACGGCATTGTAATACACTGTTCGGATGCATTACATATTACATATCTGCCATAGTTATTTATTTATAGAGCCCTGATGAGAAGACTTCTGGACAAACTGTTGTGCACTGTTAACTATGTTCGTTATTCTCACGTCCAGGAGAGAAGCTTTAAAAATGAGACTAATGGAGTCTCTGGCTTAAGGTTCAAATGGGTACTTTAATTAAAATGGCGCGGTAGTGTTACAAGCAGAATATTGTTCAGGTGAGGAGAGAAAAGCTGCAGCTCCCTCTCGCAATGGCGGCCGTGAAGAAGAGACCACACAAGTCTTCGTACTTCCCGCTTGCTGGCTGTTCGCTCCTCCTCTCTGGGAGCTGTATTGACGTAGGGGACTCCCCCTCGTTCTTCTGAGTCCGATATTGAGTTATACGGAGGATTCCGACATTTTACATTCATTGCTTACTTCCACATGCCCTTTCTCCTCCTTATCACTTTCATAACTTTATATGTAATACATGTTAACGGCGTCAATAGCCACTTTAATGATACTAATGGACGGTAGTCCCGGATGTCGTCATGAAGGATTTTCAGAATGAAAGCTTGGTATTGGGAACTTCTGTTTTTTTCCAGAATAAAATAGCATTTAAATGACGGTATGTTCGAACTAAATTATGCCATCAAAACATTGATTTTAATTTCTAACAGTCCCTCCTTACACACCAAAAAGGTGTGTATCTAATACTGAAATCAATGATTTCTTCATCTGAACTTTGCATAGTACATAACTCATATTACAAACATACAATCACAATGGAATGGTTCAATAGCCTTAACTTTACAATAATACAACAAAACTTTGACTGTGCCCAAACATAAAAGTTTTACCTTGTGCATAACTTCTAGTGTTTACATTCAATATCATTCTTCAAAATAGCAGCATGGCTTGGTATCAGAACATTTCTTCCTCCCTCCTTTCACAGAAACCGTTCTCATACCACGCTCAGTGTTAAGGCACTTCTTTTTACAAAGTGAAAAGAAACAAACCATTTTAGAATAGCAATGATTTATAAAACATGAGATCCACCATATATATAATAATAAAGAATAAAATAAAATACCTTGGATGGTGTAAAGTAAATTGAAATGGATTCACTCCATTTTAGCATTTTAGTTTGTTCACTTCTTCACATGATTTCATCATTTAAAGAATCACATCGGCTGGACATTCATTGATCAATCTCATCTCCGAACATCCATATCATTTAAACTAACTCATCATTTTTATCAACATCTGTATACGGGGGTGGGTCGTCTTGTTCTGCTAGCATTTGTAACCGTCACCTCATGAGAAATGTACCCTCCCTCCTTTCATACCATTTAAGGTATGAAAGTAAAATGTTCTCTAGAATGGGCCGTCGTGATCAATCGGTACGTTCTACTCTGGGGTACGGCATTCTAGACAGTCATTTCTGGGAGAAGATTTTGGTCAGTTACAACAGTTGTAGAATTTCCTCACTTAAAAGTTCCTACTAAGTACCTTTGGGTGGTCTGTTCTAATGCTGTGATAAAGTCCCTGAAATGGTGTGAAAACCGGTGGAATATCAATAACTCATTATACTAATTTATCTTCAATTCTGGTCTACTTAATTAACTATGCTAACCCCTTTAACAGTGTGTGGAACCTTGGGTGCCCGAGCATGTGATAATTACTTCCTCCTTTAACAAGGATTTTAAAAACAGAAGTCATTTCATTAATGGTTTGTAGTTCAATTAAGGAATTTTCACTTATGGCAGATATGTTTCTCCTTTAAATAACATCTCTAAATGTCAGGTCATCTGTTGAATGGATGACCATTAGGAGCTGGTGGCGCTTGTCTTTTAAAACTCATACTCTGGTGCCGTGCGCTTCCTCTGAAGCTGCAAGTAAGATTTATAACATCTGCAGGGTGGCTTGAGTGACCCCTTCTCCCTGAACGATATTTGTTGTCGAAAATATGCACCATTACAATGAGTGATCCAAGGCCCCGCATGTATTACTCCCAATTATATAATTTTTTTTTTATTAAAATGTGTTATTGCTCTTTGCCCAGTGTCTTTTTAAACTCTTCATCTTGGACGACAAACACATGTTATTTCCACCTTAACAGTTCTCCTGAGGTAATAACCATGCTACAATGGAGAAATCAATACTTTAGATTGGAATACTATCTTTGGCTTGGTACTAGCTCTACCTTTAACATTTTCCATACAAATAAAGATTTGTCTGCTTTTATAGAGTGGTTACTAAAAGAAGATTGAATAATATGTTCTACCCTCAGTGTGTTTTTAGGATTATTTAATAGTTTCCTCTTTCTTTCTTTATAAATGTACACTGTAAAAAAAAAAACGTTGTTTTTACGGTAAAAACCTGGCAGCTTTGTTGCCAGAATAATGATGTAAAAAATATGGTAAACTGTAAACAACTTTACAGAACAACGTGTATATTTTACAGTTTGAAACAGTTGTAATTTACATTTTAAATCTGTAATTTCAACAGCCCTTTTCTGCTGAATTAGCATGATCACGTTGCTATTAAACTGATTATTTCAGTAAGATTTACATGCAGTTGTTGTCTATTGTACATTGAATCCCATTAAATTTAACAGAAAAATACCAAACAAATAACACTGTTTAACTGTAAAAGCATCAGTGTAATGCTGTAATTTAACTGAATTTTCCCGCAAATTGTAATCAAAAGTTGTGTATAATTTAGTGTATTTTGCCGTAGTAATGACGAGTTTTACGGTGAAAGCAACCTCTAACTACTGCAATTTTAATTTTCTGTAAAATATATTTATTACAATTAAAATGCAGCAAAAACTGTTCTATGAATAACAATCTCAAATATATAGTATAAAAGCGCCTGTAAGGATTATTGCTCAGTGGAAAAAAAATGTTTTTCCTATACATTAGTCAGATTGAAAGATTTCATTTAAACTACACTGCCTTCGTATATATATATGTTTGACTATTACCAGAAATGTGAAGAATGTAATCCAGGGTACACAGATTAAGCATTTAAAATAAAAAATGCAAACCTAGATAAACCTCAAGAGCCACTGTATTAAAAATTGAAAAAATTCCAACAAGAACTTGCCTTTCCAAGAATTTATTATATATATATATATATATATATATAATAGCAGTGATCAAAAACATCTGTCATTTCTCAACATACATATTGGTAAAACATACAAACTAAGGCTGCACAATAAACAAACTTCAAGCTGAACAAAGTTGAGAGGTTACTTACAAATGATTTATGGGAAATAATGTTTATAAAACAAAAAACAAAACAAAACCACCCAGTGGAGTGTAACACGTCAACATTTTTACACTCAACAGTGATGTCCTGAGCTTTTACATCCACATAAACCAACCGAAGATTGTTTAAGCAACTTCACTTTGTAACAGCAAACCCCAAGAGTGGCTACAATGACCTTAAAATAATAGTTTGACATTTTGAGAGTTACATATTGCATTTTTTAAAATTAGTTAAAAGAACAATTTAATTAGAAAAAAGGCACGATTTAAACAATCAAACAAACTGTAACTTGGGCACATCGCCACATGCCATTGATCTTACTGTCCATATTCAGACATCACGCCACTCATGGTCCGAAAGTTCCTGTATCAAGGTGAGGACTCTCGGGTTCACCTGAAGACGGGATGCGCGTGTCTTCTCCACTTTGGTGTCCTTCTCTGGGTTGATGGAGAAAAAACACCTTAAAATAGAAAAACAAACAAACAACAGAATTAATAATGAAATAGCTTGCCTAACAACAACAACATTCACATCAATCTTATTATTTTGAAGCCAAAATGACAATTATCTTAACCCCCAATTCACTGAAGCAGCTGCTTTAGATTTGTTGCAGTTTAATAAAATAAATTGTTGGATAAAACCCATCCCAAAAAACACATACCTCTGGACAAACTCCAGGGTGGATGCCAGCTCTGACGGGTAGGCGATGTTGAAGCAATAATAGCTCCCAAACATCATGGACAGGGCAGAAACCAAGGAGGGGATGTTGTCCTGTACTATGTTTCGATCCACACTCAGCATGTATCGCTTTGAAGAATAGCATGATCGTCCTAAAAAAGAAGAAAAACACAATTCAAACTAAATTAAAACAAGACTTGTCTTCCTGAAACATTTCACAAAACAATTTTAGCACATATGTTATTACATTTTAAGGTCTGTTAAATTGCTCTCACCATCAATACAAAAATGTATGTATGTGTATTTGCAGGTTAAGGGGAGATAAAAGGGGATAGTTTAGGGGATAGTTCATATTGTTTGAAGGGGGGTTGTAGGAGCTACAGTTTGGAGAAACAGAGAGGAGAACCAGCAGACAGCTAAGCAATGCACTGCTGTGGACATAGTTAAGCCACCAAAAAAACTAAAACAATATTACTCTTAGTGTATGCTATATTAAAGAATATTTTCAAAGCTCTACCTTGCTGTCAGACAGCTATACAGTCTGTTTCTGATAGGGACTGAAGCAGCAGGGTACATTTGTGACAATATTCTAAATATAGCGTACATGTAAACTGAATTTTTACGTGGCTAAAATACGTTTCGCTGCTGCACCCATCCACAGCTTTACATACGTACCCGTACTCCTGCCTGTTCCTCCAAAGACATGCAAGTAATACACTGACTATGGATAAGTATCCATAAACATCCAAACTAGCCCTTTATGAGCTTACAGTAACAAAAAACATTGTGCAACATAAACGTCTCAAATTAGACAGAAAAGAGAGAAAGAAGTGGCAGAAAGAACAGAAAAAAAGTAGTGAACGTTTTTACTTACCACACACAACAATGGTGGGAGTCAACTGAACTTGGTCCATCTGTACTTCCCCTGCCAGGCATGTGTCCTCAACATAACAGAACATCGTGTCTTCCTTCTCATCAAAGTAGGACAGTAGAAGCAGCACCATGTCTTTGACGTCTTCAGAACAACCACTTAGCTCTCCTCTCATCACTTTGAACTTGGTTAAAGCCTGTAGCAACCTTTTGCTCTTGTACACAGCAACCGTATTCATGTAGTTCAGGAGTCGTTTCCCCTTCAGATCCAAATTCCGTGTGAAAGTTTCTTGAAGCTCACTTCCTGTGAGTTCCTTGAAGTGGACTGCCATGCCAAGGTCGTCGAACCAAAACGGCCACTCTTGCAGGAGGGATTTTATATTTGTCCCCTGGTTGACTTGTTTACGCTGCGTGTAGAACGTTGACTTCATTAGAAGTTTGACCTCCTCTGGATTTACATCAGTTTGCTTAGACATCACCCTCAGTTTTTCCTTTTTCTCCTGCTGGCTCTCTTCGGTCTCTCCAAGGGGCAGGAATTTTAAATCCCATTTAATGCACCCATAAGTGTCCTGGATTGCTGCTCTCTGTTCTGGAGGGACTTCATCTGTGTCTGACTCGTCGGTGCCATTCTTTCGTTTTCTTATTTTTGGGGTCGTGGATCGCTTCACATTCTCTATCCTATTTTGCAATTGCTTGACCAGAGAGTGATACCCTGGCCCGATCACGTCTCCCTCTATTATGTCTTGAAGAGACGTAGGATACTTTGCCACTATCTTTTTTGCAACTTCAATAGTGTGTATTTTACTTAAGCAAGTACTTTTTCGCTTAATTTCACACACCAGAATCCGTACCATCTCTCTTCTCATTTGTGGACTAGGTCGTTTTCCTCTGTCCAGTGTCTGCATCAGTTCCTCTGGGAACTTATCCCACGGTATCACAAAGCTATCCATCCAGTCTATATCAGGCCTTTTGCAGCTGTCGGAAGAGGTTGAGGATGAACTTCTGGGTGAATAGGACATCAAGGATGCAGAAGGTCCTGGCGAGCCACCAACAGATGAGCTGCTGGATTCAGGAGTCTGGCCTGCAAAACACACACATATTAACAAAAAGAGTTATGAGGAACACAGTTTTAATGTTTCTATATTTCTGATGTATCTTTTATGCAGGCCACTTTGGGCACTGGTTGCATCCTGTACTAAAATAGTCACACGTATACATACATCTCAGCTTCCAAGCAGCAAGGACTTTTCTGGCTTGAATTGGCCTCAAAGCTGACAGCAAATCTGCTTCCTTAACAAACTGGAAATCCTCATAGGTCTCCACCCCAAGGGATTGTAAAGTCTCCTCCAGAATATCTTTTGTCATCTCTGGAAGGTCAGGCAAGACCTCAGTGATGGCACTGCATATAAATGTTTGCTCCATGTCTGTCATCTCTGGAATCATGGAAGAACGACACTTTTCGGTTTTCAAAATTACAAATGAAAGACAAAGATAATTAGACATTTAGTCAAGTAATACTGTACATACATTATATACAGATAAGAGGAACCTCTAATTTGAGTATAGGGTGTGATTGAGGATGTATACTTTTTATTTCTGTACATTGCAGAACAAAAACTGCTGTCACTTTAATATTTTTCAAATAGTATTTTATCATTTTCCCTAAGCATACATGTGCATTGTTAGAATGGTTTCAACACCACAGTAGCCAATATCGTGTTTATTTTGACAACACACTGTGTTTCAGCGGGATGACTTGGTGCCCGTTAACAATGTATGATGGTAACGGATAAAAATCTACCAAGTCGTTAATGTTAACACATTGCAACCTTGCATTCTGTTTTGTCACAGAGTACAGGTGGTATTCAGAATGATAGTCAGTTTTATGTATATCCATCACAAAATACACAGCTGAATCATTTTGAATTAAAATAATGAGCAGTTCTCCGAACTCCATGGACTCGTCATTTTTGGACACAAGGAAAAGCCCTTTTTTATATGATGTACCTTTATACTGTATGTCTGTGGAAACACTAGTATTGTTTTCTGAAAAGCCAAACTCTCTCACTGCATGTTTGATTGAATCACTGTAAAGACTGGAGTAAAAATTACAACTGTCTTTGACTTGCAGAAGTTGACTGCATCCTGGCCCAGCTGAAAGATATGCTTGAAACAGCTGATGTCTTTCGGATAAAGTTAGGCAGATGTTTTTAAAGTTTTTCAAATGCCTGGCACATCTCTTGAAGTAGCTGTGTTTACTTTCAAAACGCATTGTCCATACTCTAATCAAGGGGCCAAGATGAGTGCCGGATAGTGTCTCATGAAATGGTGCTTTGGTTTTAGTGGACTCTCAGGAAAGAAACACTTCCTTGTTTCCAAATATTCTTGGATTGTAATGTCAAGATAGGCTACCTGTGACAACGAAATCTTTTGTGCACAAATCAGATCAACAATATCTTTAAGCTGGAGAGTCAACTGCCACACATCATCTTCTGGATTTTGCACTTTGTCTCCAATTAATACAGGCAGCAATCTTAACAAATTCCAGTTCTGAATGGCTTGACCTGAGAGCTTGAATATGTCAGAGTTGACAGCACAGGGCTTAGGGAGAGCATCAGATCCTTTGTACTTGAACTGTTTTATGCGTCGGTTCAAAAGTGAATATGTAAACCATTTCTTTTTCTTAATAAAATACTTTAAGTACAGTGCAACATCGTAGGATAAGACACCCTCAAATATGTCATGGCCTAAACAAGGTGGGAGACCTGACTTGCAAACATGAAAAGATGTCAGAGCATTGAAGACAGAGTTTGCCTTTATGCCTTTGATGTGTGGACTGTCTTCAACTTGTAGATCAGCAACAGCAGAATCGTAACCTTCGGGTGTGCGCTGTGGCCCACATACATTTGGATCATCACTCTTAAACTCACTTTGTGTGATTTCACAGTACCTGCAAAAGTACTTTGAACGACTAAAGTTTTCAGTGAACCCACCAATACCGTGTGAACCCAAGTTATCACCCGCAATGCAGTACAGAGCCCCTTTGATCATGTCTCCAACTGTTGTAACTATTCCATTTTCCTCCAAATCTTTTAAATCCACTAACATCTCTGAGAACACCTTAGCAAATCCAAATTGTTTTAGGTCATTCTCTCCACACAATAAAACCAGGGACATGTGATCAGTATTAGAGCGCACATGAGCAGGTAGATTTGCCACAGAAAGATAGACTGCAACAACTTTGTGTTTTTTCCTAGCAGAGCCAAGGGGGTTGACAATTTCAAAAGCATCCTGGTACAGAATTAGCTTCAGGCATCCTGGATTTTCAATGAAGAACTGGTTGGACTTAAAGTTGTGTCCATCACTTATGTCACCAAAAACATCTGAGTCTGTTTCACATGACTGCTGTGACATTGAATTCTTCCAAAATTCTGATTCTAATAAGCCACTTACTGTTTGTTTCAGAGGTATGTAGTAAGCAAACCTTTGTGTCATATTTTCATCATTTCCTAATGTTACTTTTTTAGGCTCTATGTATTTGAACATCTTTTTGAATGTCTGAGCTCTTGAATATGTTGTTCTCAGTGGTCCCTGGTGACAGACTGAGAACAGATCGGAATCCTTCACACAATCACAGATTTTAGCAATAGCATCATCAGTTAGAGACATGTCATCTTTTAAAAGTGAACGTAGTTTACTTAAAATGTAATCCTGTCCCAACTCATGCACATTTTGCATCTCTTCGACAATGGTCTGTATTGTTGAAGCTGGAAGAAGGAGCTGCCCTTGCAATTTTAAGTAGAATAAGCATACATTCCTAAGATAGGTCTCATTGAAATGCTGTGTCAAATCAGTGCTTTCATTTGTTGTTGCATCATTTGGGCTCTGGGAAGCATCTTCATGTGCAGAACACGGAGAAATGGCTTCCCTGTACATGTCACTTATGCTATCAACAGAACATGCTCTGTGTTTTCTGGACATATGAGCAGTAAATGACGATTTCACAGTGAAAGTATTTGTACAACCAGTTACTGGACATAACACAGGTCGTCCCTCCACTATATGATCTTTTAAGTGGGATATAAGTTCTTTCACTGTTTGAAATTGGCGCGCACATAACGAAATTGCACATTTCAAATCTGTAACAATGGCTCTAGCAGTGGCTGCAGGCACATTGTGAATCCGATAAAAGTGAGCTTTAAAAGATGCGTAAGTACAAAATGTTCGCTTGCAGTTCGTGCCAACACATTTGAAAAAACACTGGGGTTCGTTCCTATGCACTCTAGAATGCAGCACATAACCCTTCAAAGTCTGTAGCGTTTTGCTGCAAAAACGGCAGGTAATCATTTTTAGGGGTTCCTATGCAATGCAGAACATAACCCCTCAACGGTTAGCTTATCAGTGCTACAGATCCGCTCATGTGCACACAGCTCCACGTGGTCCGTGGCAGGCAGACTTGAGGCCGACTTGGCCGCGTAACCGTTAACCTGCAAATACGGCAGGTAATCATTTTTAGCACGCTAACAAGACTGCCCGTTAACTTTGAACCCGCTCAGATGTAGCTTCAAACCCCCCGCTTCATAACAGCATGAATTAAATGAAAATAAAGAGTTCAGCTTTTAGCATGATACTTCAATAACGTTACCAGACTATTTAAATTAACTCCCGGTCAGTAGACGTTATAACTATGACTGCAAAATGCACTCAATCACAAACAGAAGTTAGTATTGTCCTGACAACACACCGTGTTATAATTGAAGTTTGAAGAAAATAAACGGTTAGCTTACCAGTGCTACAGATGTGATCCTCCGCTCATGTGCACACAGCTCCGTGGCAGGCAGACTTGAGACAGACTTGGCCGCGCACTGAGCCGTAACCGTAAACCTGCAAAAATGATAGGTAATCATATTTAGCAATATAATAATAATATAACTGCCCGTTACATTTGAACCCGCTCAGATGTAGCTTCGAACCCCCCGCTTCACAACAGTATGAATTGAACGAAAATAAAGAGTTCAGCTTTTAGCACGATACTTCAATAACGTTACCAGACTATTTAAATTAACTCCCAGTCAGTAGACGTTATAACTACTATGACTGCAAAATGCAATAAATCACAAACAGAATTGTCCTGACAACACACCGTGTTATAATTGAAGTTTGAAGAAAATAAACAGTTAGCTTACCAGTGCTACAGATGTGATCCTCCGCTCATGAGTACCTGCACATAGCTCCGTGGCAGACAGACTTGGCCGCGCACTGAGCCGTTAACCTACAAAAAGTGGCTGCTCCCGCGATAATTAAATAGTCCAATGAAATAACAGAAACAAACTCTACTGCTCAGTAGGCGTGTCTCATTTCAGCGGCCGTTTCCTTCGGAGGCTGCGTTCGTTGACCGCTTGCGTCACTTCCGCCGAGAGGCTGTCCCAATTTAAAAAAAATACAAGACTCAAAAAGTAGATTTACCGCTGTGTGGACGGGCCGTTAGTGGCGCGTTCGATTACTGTTTGGGCTGTCTGCCGTGGGCTGCATTCCACTCCAAATAGCCGGGCGGCCCGAGAATCCAAACGCCAGCTGTTTTATGGATTCTCATTTAATTTCCAAAAATGTCTCAGTACTGGGTTATTTCCAATTTCAAAATAAACATATGTATTTAAAAAATAGAAATAAGAAGTAAGTATATTATAGTATATTCAAGAATGAAAAAATATAAAAAAACATGATTTTAACACTGTCATGTTGTCATTTTAACTGTATTGTATTGTTTTATGTATTACAGTTTTTCTGTGTTCAAACCACAGTAATCTGTAAATTATACAATGAAATATAATTATTTTTAACATATTCTTAATGTGAATTTAACAGTTTTGTTTGGTTCAGTACTTTACGAAATATTACTGTCAATTAAACACTGCTTCATTGTTTCTCTATTTACAGTTTTTTGATGTCGTGATTTTACAGCTTTTCCCTGTTAATTTCACGGACTTTTTTTTACAGTGTACCAATTGATTAATTCATGGCTAATAAATCGTTTTCTTTATGTATTTCTCGTTGGTGAACAGTGTTGTGCTAGTTACTGAAAACCAGTAACTAGTTACATTACTAGTTACTTCATTTCAAAAGTAACTCAGTTACTTTACCGATTACTTACGCCAAAAAGTAATGCGTTACAGTGAAAAGTAACGTTTTAGTTACTTAAAAAAAGGGCTCCCAAAAAAGACAAGCTCCCATTAATGCCCTTATAGCCTTCATTTAAGTACTGTTATTGCATTGGAGAATAATACAATCTGTTGATCAACTTGACATGCATTTGCATCACTGAACTCTGCTAAGCAATGTGGTCTATACAAAAACAAAGATATGTTTCAAAGTGCCAATTTATCGTCGTCAGAGAGCGATTCCGGTTGATACATGGCAAAGGCTTTCACAAAGTTAGAGCCGTTATCAGTAACCGTGGAGGTAACTTTTGTTGACACTCCATACAAAGAGTGAATGTGGTCAATCTCACTAGCAATAAGATCGTACGTGTGCCTACCCTTTATCCTTTTACAGGCCAACGCAGCTTTCTGGCGTTGTAAAGTGGTGGGGTTTATCCAGTGAGATGTTATCCCGAGGAAGCTTCTGTTGTGGACAGACCAAATGTCTGCGGTGGTCGAGATGTATTCCAGCCCCTCAAATGTTTTCTTTAGCTCGCTATCCTTTTTGGTATATTCTTTCTCCAGGTAGTTGGAAAACGTTTTGCGTCCCATATGCCGTGTGCCTCCCGGACATGGTATCATGCTTACTAGCTCCCTGAAAGCGGGTGACTCCACTGTAGAAATAGCCTGCACGTGTTCAACAACATACCGTGCAATGGCTTTATCCACTTTCACCTGACTAGCAGTCCCTCGGTTGAAATCCAGCCGCTGTTGCTTGGGTGGAGGTGGAGGTGAGGTGGCGTCGGATAGCTCTGGGTCTGTGCTCTTAACTAATAGCTTCGTCCCAGCATGTTGTTTTTGCAGATGTTTTAACAGATTGGAATTGCTGTTTTGAGCAGTAGATAGGATCTTTGACCCGCCAAGACACAACTTACACTTAACTAACACATTATTTTCTTTATGCTCGAGAAAAGTAAAATAGTGAGCATATCTCCATGCGGAGAAACTCGACTTGTGCTCCGCCGTCGCCATGATAGTATTGTTAGTAGGCTAACTAAACACAAACACGCCCACAAAGCGTCTCCGCATGTGACACAGGAAGTATCTAAGTACATTTACTCAAGTACTGTACGTACAGTTCTCATCTCTGTTCGCCTCGCTGTTGGCGCCGCTCACCAACGTCTGGGAGCCGAGACTATATAAAAAAAATAACGGAGTAACGCACCATGTAGTAACGGTAACTGAGTTACTGAATTTAAAAAATAACGCGTTAGAGTACTAGTTACTGCCAAAAATAACGGCGTTACTCCCAACACTGTTGGTGAATAAGTGTGTTTATGTGTAAACTCACTCACTCCCGTTTTCCTTCTCTCCCCCTCTGGTTGTCAAGCCACGACCTCCTCACGTTCTGCCGGACCATGCCGACTCCTCCGTCCTGTCCTCTCCTCCGTCCACCTTCTCCTCAGTCCATCTGCTCTTGGATCCTCCCGCTGTAACTCTTTTGAGTGGCCCAACTGCTTTGCATTTCATCTCCTCCTTTACAGTCTCTACTTTGTTGCATGGAGGGCGTATTCCGCTCTCATGTCCCACACTCTGATCTTGTGCCCAATCCCGTGGCTCAGCTTGGAACTTCATGTTCTGTGGGGGACCGAAGAGAGTGTGCCTTTAATTTCACCTGTAGTTCTGGATTCCTCAGGTGGAGTTGGTTCTGGATAAAGTCTTGTCATTGTTGGTTCAGCTCTGGTTCTCTGTCTGTTCGATGGAGAAGGAGGAGTGTCCTGTGGTGAGGTCTTTTGTCTGCTTGGAAGATGGGGTCGTAGCGGTCTGACAGGCGGAGAGATAGAGAGAGAGAGAGAGAGAGAGATCTCGGGACGCATTACCTATAGTTAATTCTAACACACCGAGGTAAAATAAATCCAACCTTTTCCACTCTATTTTCCTAACAATACTATCTTTCTTAGATGTTAAATGTCATCTAAGCCCAGTTAATGTCTTCTAATAATTGTACCATATCCCTAAACATTGTTTTCACCCACTGTAACATGTTTACCCCAATTAACTCTTTCAGGAAACCATTTTCTTCTATACATTTAAATACCTACATGTTTCAAGCACAACATATTTCACACACTATAAAAGACCGTCCCCATATTTTCTCCATCACTTTAAATCTCACTGTTATTTGGAGATTCCCCTAATCTGTAAATCCCGATCACTTAAACCCATCTCATAATTTGATACAAGAACTGCATATACGGGGGGGGGGGGGTGAATCATCTTGATTATAACCGCCTCACCTTTGGGACCGAGTATTTCTAACTCCTCCTCTTGTTGCTCAGCTGATCTTTTGGCTATGGGGATAAGTGAAAGTCTCTGAAACACAGCTGGAGTTTTGTTAGTGATGTGGGCATTCTCTATGAGTGAACTAATAGATCCATGTTTTACTTGATATTGTACTCCACATCCAACCAGAAAGGTGCCAAGTGTAATGAGCACAATCAACAATGCTATTCTGACTCTTATCCCTAGGGGACCCCACAATTGCTTTGGCTTTGTTCTTGACATCATCTCTATTTTATCCCTGGTTGTGTCAGTTACAGAATTTAAATAATGAGTACAAAAATAACGTATAGAAAACGTTGGACTCTTTTTCAGGTGCAAAACAAAAAATAGGTTTTCACTTTAGTGTACAATCTATAAAAATCTACAGACAATTCGTCTTTTGAGCTGTTTCTATCTTTATCTTATTTCTATTTATTGTTTTGTCCCAGCTCTGCCAAATCAGTCCTAACTCCCAATAATTTTCTGGAAGTTGCCAGTGAAGGGTGACAATGTGTGAGGTGGTTTCAATTTGCTCCTTTTTCTTTACCTTTAAACCGGAGCACGTGTGAAGTTCGTTACAACTTCTCACAGTTCCGTCCACCGGGGATCAGCTCACTGTCTTTTGTGAACTTTCACCCTCACCCAATCACCTGGCCGAACAGGAGTCTCTTCTGGTGTCTCGTCTGGTATCTCTGTAGTTTTCCTAGCCTGTGTAGACAAAACTTGCATAATATTACTCAGAGTTCTGACATATTTATCCACTTCTATTCGTCTAATATCTAAAACTGGACCACTCCCTCCTTGGAGAAGGCCCAAGCTTCGGCATACCTCTTGTTGTTATGAGACCTATTGTTGACTACATGTTATTATTTATTAATTACAACATCGTTGAAATCAACATATCTGTATCATCATGACACTCCCTCCTTTGAGCATAAAATGCTCAATTAATATTGCAATGATTACCCTATTATGAACAGGACATGTAAAACCCATAAAGTTGCATTAAATAAATATAACTCCTCCGTGTGTACCCATAAGGCGTACTAAAATATCGTATGATGTATGGTCAATAATGGCTTTTGTCATGGTATTATGCATCATCGTTGCTGCGAAAAACAATACCCCTGGTGTCGCCAATACGTCTCAATAATTCTAGGATTAGAGGATTGGTTGACACTGCTGAACTAACATATGATAAAATAATATTTCTCCAAACTGGAGGGAAAATATGAACTATTCTCACCAAGGGTGACATGCATGAAGGGCTGGTGCCCCTCACTCAAATGAGATATTGCCTTACGCACTACACTATAAATCAGTAAAGTTACTCAAGAATAAATAAATAAAGACTGATTCTTGAAACTGTTGTAAAAACCCTACAACTTCTTCATCCAAGCTCTCAATCAGTGTTATGTTATTTAATCTGCAGCTCATGCCTTAAAACAGATACTTCAGACCGAGTATAACATTTTGTTTATGAGAAACATGTAATCTGACTCCATAAATCACATAATTGTTTGATTAAAAACTGCACTTCTGGCTAACAATAAATGAAGTTCCCCTTTAAACACAGCCCCGGTCTTCTGACGGGGTCTCTCTATCTACTGGCTGGAAAATGTTGGGCCAGTCTCTGTCGCTCCGTCACTGTTCTCCCGCTAACAGTCACTCTCTAGTTCTGCTGGGTTCTTGATGACTTCTTCACTGGTTTGAGACAAGCAACCCTATCGGACACCTCCCTTTGTAGCCAGACTTCACCACAGCAGAATCGAGTTTCTGTTTTCAGGTCTCATCAGCTCCACGTCAGGTGAATCGCCGCCCCTTTAACTGCAGTCGGTGTAGACAGGAGGACTTGGTAAGGATCCTCCTTCTTGGGCGAGTACCAGGTTCCCGTCGTCTTATTTTGGGTGGGAACCCCTAGTCTTGACCTAACCCGCTGTGTGGACACAATAGTTTTCTGTGTGGGGGAACAACATCACTCGTAATCTCTTTCCTTCTCATAATTACAAAAATAGTCTGCTAAATGTTCTAATCTGTGGATGCTTTATATGTAAATGCAATATCCTACTCTCGATTTTTTAAATAACATTAAAACTCTCCCTCCTGTGGTGTCATATATGGCTCAATGTAGCTGGATTTCAAAATACCTTTGTGCTGAAGATGCATCACCTGGTGCCCTCTGAGCTTCCTCATTGTTGTTGTTGATACCAGGCTGTCAGTGGCATTTGGTTCATGTTTGGAAATCCTGTTCCTCTTTGACATCCCTGGGACCCCACGCCTCTGTCGTAGTCATGGAAACCTCCCCTGGGGTAACCGCATGGAGGGCCGTTGTTTGGTGTACTGTTCTGCGGACACTCTCTGGACCAATGTGTCAGCTGACCACATTTGTAGCAGCCTTCATCCGTTCTTCGTCTTGATCGTTGCCCTTCTCTCCATTTTCCCTTTTGTTGATGCTGTATCTGAATCTCTGGCACTTCCTGAGCTTGAATTGTTGGAGGTGTCTGACCTGCCTTCTCTGGTTATTCCTGAGCTTGAATTGTTAGAGGTGTCTGGCCTGCCTTTTCTGGTTCTATGGCCATCTTTGATGTCGCTGCCATTTGCCTTGCCGCTTTCTTGTTTTTATTTGCTTCGGTATCTTTCTCAGCTATTTGTATCCTCAAAAGTCGAAGTTGTAGTGCTTCCATTTCTTCATCATTTTCCCTTTTTGCTGCCTGGTATTTTATATCGTGGTGAAAGAGATGTTGTCTCCATTCTTCAAAGGGTTTAGCGTCTAATGCCACCACATCTCCCAGGCTTGCCTGCACTGATTGGGGAAGGGCTTTAATGACCGCGTTCTTCCACAGCATTACGACAGACGGCGAAAAGTCATGTCGTTCTCCTGTGCAGTCCTCCCACACTCCTTCACATCTCTTCAGGAAGGCATACATGTCTTCCCCCGGTTCTTTTCTCAGGCTGTTGAGGGTATGTAAACTCCGTGTTGTTGGGTAGATGTGACGAATGGCCGCCCAATACCTCGACCTGATTTTGTTGAAGGAAATGTCATCTGGGGGTTGTCCGGCTTTGATCCATGCGTGTTGCTGTCGCAGGTATTCTCCATTCTCATAGTCAACTACAGCTTTTCAATGGGCTTTCGTTGGTCCAGGCTGATCATCAGCTGGAAACAGTCCTCTCATTTGCCACTGTTCCAACAGTTTCTCAATTTGGTTCCATGTCTTTTGTCTAAGATTTGGAACTGTTGTAGCATCTGATCTCATTTTTATCCTTCTCTTGATATCTGCAGTTGAGCCTGGCTCTGCGTCTGGTCTCAACTTAGTTTGTTTTGGTGACATGTTCTCTAACTATTTATTGAGTTATCAAAGATGAACCACTAATACTCTGACTAGCACCTTCGTCCGAACTTCAAATCTGTTTTGTTTTTTGTTTTTTTTAGAAGTTTTAAAAAAAAATTAAGTTTTTTTTTTTTAAGTTTTTTTTTAAGTTTCAAGTTTTTTGTAAAAATATTAATAAAGTAAATTAAAATATAACAATTATGCAAATTGTAAAATATGAAATGTTAAAAATAAAAATTGTACAGTGTATGGTTTTGACTTTGAAATATGAAAATAGAAATCTGGTGAAAATCTAAATCTACTGTGTACAGTGCATACCGAAGTGTATGACATTATGCTAATGTCTCAACTTGTGTTAGCTTCAATAAATTGGTGTTTGAATATTCTACAGTCTAGGTTATGTTATTTATGTAAAGTTTCTCATCTTATAATTAGAAACCACTTTGCAATTCTACTCTGGCGATACCTGTGTTTGTTTATACACTTTAGAATCAAACTTCAGAATGTTAATGTATCTTTCCCTAAGAGGTGTTCCCTCTATCTGTGTAATAATTCTGTACCACCAGCAGAGTGCGCTATTGTAATTCCCAGCTCAATCCACTAGGAATAGCTGTTGCAAAACTGACCTCTTTTTAAACAAGAAGAAGCTTATTTTCCTTAAAAATATCTTAAAAATGGGAAGAAAATTAGACTATGGTTAACCAACACAGCACATAACCGCCAAAACACATTTGCAAACTGGAATATTTCATAAAACCGCCAATACACACTGCAAGTAGAAAAAACATCCAAAATCAGATTTTTTTTTGTTAAAACAAACAAGAGTACTTTTGATTAGCATTTCACGAAATGGCGACTGCCGTTTGGTTCATTGTGAACATGAGGGCAAGACAAGATGGCAACTGATTTTCCAACCTTTAACCTGAAGAACAAAGGGATTTGAAAACACACCTCGTAGCTCTCACAGCGGAGTTGAAATAATGGTGGGGTGATATTTAGTCTAGAAAATTCAACACACAACAACACTGTAGTTTAAAATAACATTTCTATTTGGTTTACAATGATAAATGGGCCTCATACCCTTACCTCATAGCCCTCAACCCATGTACGTAAATTGTTTTGACTTTAACACTAGAACCGCCAACGGGTCAATTTTACCCGCAGCTGTTTTTTTATTGTATGTAACTTTTTTTCAATAAAATATTAACGTCTCTCAGTCTGTGACTTTTCCTGAAAGCGTGTTATGTAACACCCTGTGTTGTTAAAAATTGGCAATATGAAGTCAGATTGAAAAAATTGCCAAAGAAATTGCTATTTATACCTATTTCCGCCAGCGGGTAATATTTACCTCATAGAAATGCTCCGCTCCTCGCACTATTGATTTCGCGCGTAAACATAAACATGACGTGTTGCTATAGCAACGCCTTTTGTCAGATAGAGAGATAGATAGATAGAGAGAGCCGGTTATATTTCCAAAATGGACAAAAGAAAGAGACTCATGAACGTACAGGAGGCACTATCGTTGCTAAACCGTCTGAGCGAAGCAGAGTGATGGTGGGGAAGTATCAGGACTGAGTGATGTGTCCTGGGTTTGTTCTGCCTCTGATGGGTCATCTGACAGCGATCCTGAGCCTCCGCGGAACGTGAGGCCGTCCCATCCTGACCCCCGGCTTGCAGATGGGCCTACTGTACCATGCAGCCCATGCAGAAGGTATGATGATTCTTGTTTTTTATTTCCTACTTTTCTACAAATCATAGGCTATAAGATAACAAGGCATATAGATAATGCCTTTTCTTTTTACAAATTATCTTTTCATTGCCTTTCGAGGATGTAATATTATCAAATAAACATTTATGAAATATACTTTAGTCTAAAGTAGTGTTTTCCTCTCTCCTATTTAGTGTGTGCCACTGAGCCGTCACCAGCCCAAGAGATCGGGAAAGATAGCACAGTGTGGACGGTCATGTAGCCTTGCGGAGGTGCAGGGAGATGGCAGATACAGAACATCCTCACAGAGTCTGCTGACCCCACACCACACGCACGTCACAACATTACTGACAAACTCACAGCAGTTATGTGTCTGTGTGATAATGTAATGTTGGAGGAAATCCGTGATTGCACAATTGCTGAAGCGCGGAGAGACAGAGCCACCTGGGATGTCTCTATTATGGAGCTGAAGGCCTTCATTGCGCTTCTCTATGTGAGAGGTGCATATTGTGGGAAGAACATTGAGATGGAGAGTTTCTGGTCCGAGCAGTGGGGCAACGCGTTCTTCAACGCAACACTGTCGAGGAACAGGTTTCGGGAAATCATGCGCTACCTGCGCTTTGATAAAAAGGAGACCCGCCGGTGCCGGTTGACCACCGACAAGTTTACGCACGTGAGGAAGGTGTGGGATCATTATGTCGAAAATTCAATCGCGTCCTACAGGCCAGGGTCCGACATCACTGTGGATGAACAGCTATTCCCGACCAAATCAAGATGTCCATTCACACAGTACATGCCCAACAAGCTGGACAAATTTGGCATCAAGTTTTGGCTGGCAGCTGACGTTGACAGCAAATACATACTGAATGGCTTCCCTTACCTGGGAAAAGATACCAGCAGGCCAGCAACACAACGGCTAGGAGAGAACAATGTGCTGAGGCTGGTGGAGCCCTTTGTCGGTAAGGGAAGAAATATAACCACAGACAATTTCTTTACCTCCCTCCCTCTCGCCAAAGCGCTTCTCGCCAAAAACACCAGCCTAGTGGGAACCATCAAGCGCAACAAGCGGGAGCTCCCACCCTCTGTGCAAGGGAGATCTGAGCTGTTCAGCACCAAGGTGCTGAAGAGTGACACAATGGTGCTCTCAGTCTACCAGTGCAAGCCGAGGAGAAACGTGACAATACTCAGCACGCAACACCAGCATGTGGCCATCTCCACAGAAATAAAGAAAAAGCCAGAGACTGTGGAATACTACAACCACTCAAAAGTGGGGGTTGACGTGCTCGACCAAATGGCTCGCCAATATTCGGTGAAAGGTAGGCTATTATTAGGGTCTGAGACCTAGGTCGGCAAAGACCCTATTGAAATCGGTCGCGCAGTCACCTGCGAAAAACACCCAAAAACAGGGAAAACGACCGGCAAAAGCACAGAAAAGGTTCGGAAATCATGACGGCTGATAGGCCGCATGAGCCTAGTCACGGAGCCCACGTAGCTGCAACTCGCATAATTGATATCGTTACGATCAATTTAGTCGCTCGCAATGCGAGCGATAACCATGCAAAACCCACAAAAAACAGGGAAAACGAGGAGCAAAAGCCCATTAAAAGTGACCTAAATCATGGCAGTAGGTAGCCCATGCTCCTACAGTGAGGTGGGCGCGCATACATTGCTCGCACTTTTGACCCCCGCAACATATGTGAAAACTCACCAAATGTTGCACGCGCGTCAGAAGTGGTGAAAATTGCGATGTGTAATTGGTTCCGGAACTTTGCGTAAAAAATTGCGTACGCCACGCCCACTTCCGTTTTTAACGTTAACTCCCCCTACTTTAACTTTCACATAAACGAACGAAACTCGCTACGCATATCTAGGGTGCGGAGACGAACCAAAAAGCCTCTTGGAGGGGTATAAAATAACGTACAGGGAGACGGCCATTTTGAATTTGGCGTTGGAAAAACGCCATTTATCGCGTTTTTCGTCCTCCGTACAAAAACTATCTTGTCCTAGGGACTTTATTCGTACGACTCGAAATTTGTCGGGTAGCTTCTCGAGACATGGGCAATTTAAAGTTATCACGGAAACTTTTTTCTTTTGCACGGCATAGCCGTGATTTGGCGCCAAAGTTTGAGTTCGCTCGATGCTAGGCGGTCCCTCGCCATGGAACACGATGATGTCATAACTCAAATTGACATTCTCAGAACGCCACCAAACTTCACATGATGGTTAACACTGCGGCCCTGAACAGCTGTAGGTTGAATCTGATGTTACTTAATTTGGCGTTACCATGGCAACGCATCCTTCGCCAAAAAATACCATGTTGTCATAATTCAATGGAAAATCGTCCAAACGGCACCAGACTTCAGACTATCATTAATGGTCCGGCCCTCAACAGCTCTGTCAATTATGGGATGTCCTCATATGTCGTTGCCATGGCAACGAGTCCCTGGCCATGAAACATGGTGTTGTCGTAATTCAATGGAAAATCGTCCAACTCGACTTCATATGATGGCTAATGGTCAAGCCCTCAACACCTTAATATGACAATAGTGACTTTTCCTCAAAAGCTGTTGCCATGGCAACACACGCCTCGCCGTTAACCAGGATATTGCTATAACTACTGTGTAAATGGTAAAAAAAAGTGTTCAAATTTCACATGTGTGCTAACCGTCAAGCCCTCGAGACATATATGTGTCAGTTTTGAGATTTCTTCAAATGTTGTTGCTATGGTAACAAAATGGTCACAGTGAAACACGGTTTTCTCATAACTCCAGTTAACATGCTCCAAACGGCCCAAAACTTCACAGGTTTGATAACGATGCAGCCCTCAACACAACTAAGCATATTATGGGGTGTCATCAAATGCTGTTGCCATGGCCACAGATCACCCGCCATCAAACACAACTTTTGTGTTACTGCTGTAACTCAAAGACATTGCCCGATCGGCCTGAATCTTCCCACGTTTGCCAACGGCCGAGTCCTCGAAACATCTGCCTGACATCGACGTGCGGACAACAGCCTGCGGAACGTCGAAGACTCGCTCAACGCTGCTTGCAGCTTTAATTGTTATTATTATTATTATTATTATTATTATTATTATTTTAGGCCTATAGAAAACACTGCATTGGTCAATCGTTTTTACTAAATCCTATGTTTCTCTCAGGTGGCACGCGTAGATGGCCCGTTGCTGTCTTTTATAATGTGCTGGATCTCGCTGCCATCAATGCATGGGTGCTGTACAGGAGCTGCATGAGCCAGGAGAACCTACCGAGAAGGGACTTCATGCTCCAGCTGGCACACGAGCTGCGCGTTGAGTGGATGAAAAGCGCCACCACTTGCGGACCTGCCCTTCAGCGGTGCTGGTGCAGGAGAGCGCAGGAGAATGACCTGCATGGTGAAGGCGCACTGCATGCAGAATAAAACGTTCTGCAAATGTGTCAAGTGTGGGGATGCTGTGTGTGGCAAATGCACAGCCAAGGTGCTCAGTGTTTGCAACAATTGTGTTTGAGTGTTTGTGAAGCGTTGTGATCGATGTGTTCTTATTGTTCTTATTGTTCTTCTTCTCTGATGTTTTTTGTTATTTGTATACGTTATATGTTATCTGCTGTTCAATTATATAATAAATACATTATTATATTAATTTATATTATTGTCATGTTGTTGTTTTTTATGAGTAGAAGGCTATCAGACGATATGAAGCATTTTTACCTTTACGAAACACAAGCCTAACATCAAGCGTTTATTAGCGAGAGTGGATAATATTTCTTCCATAGAATATGCAGCGATCCTCGCGCTATGGATTTTGCGCGTAAACATAAACATGACGTGTTGCTATAGCAACGCCTTTTGTCTACTGCTGTTCCTATAGATAGAGAGAGAGATAGATATATATATATAGATATATAGATAGATAGATATATAGATAGAGAGATAGACAGATAGATAGTTATAGATAGATAGAGAGAGAGATAGAGATATATACCTAAACAAAACACAAGTCTAACACCAAGCATTTAAATCAGCACTGTAGCGATATTTTATACTTCATGCTATCTGTACAAACTATATAATATGAAAAGCTGAGAGTCCACAGATTATATTGGTATACATTTCGTCCCTGTGCGATCAAAACTCACTCTTCTGTATGGTACATTGTACCTTTAGGCATACAGCGAACTCTGGCGGTTCTAGTGTTAAGAGCCAGTATGGTAATCTCTTCTGTTTAACACTAGAACCGCCAGAGGTCGCTGTATACCTAAAACCGCCAACGGGTAAAGTTTACCCGCTATTGATTTCCAAGGTACAATGTACCATACAGAACAGTTAGTTTTGATCGCACAGGGATGATATGTATACCAATATAATCTGTGGACTTTCAGCTTTTCATATTATATAGTTTGTACAGATAGCATGAAGTATAAAATATCGCTACAGTGCTGATTTAAATGCTTGGTGTTAGACTTGTGTTTTGTTTAGGTATATATCTCTATCTCTCTCTCTATCTATCTATAACTATCTATCTGTCTATCTCTCTATCTATATATCTATATATATATATGTTCTCCTTCAAGTAGCGGAAAAATAAACCTATCAAACTAACTATATAGTGGGGAAAGCCTTGGTGAAAAGGTGCGTTTTGAGGGCTTTTTTGAAAGTGTCCAAGGTTGGGGCGCTGCGGATTTCGGGGGGGAGAGAGTTCCAGAGGGTGGGGGATGCTACACTGAAAGCTCTGTATTGATTCACTCTCTCTCTCTCTCTCTCTCTTTCTCTCTCTCTCTCTCTCTCTCTCTCTCTCTCTCTCTCAATATATCTATCTCAATATATCTATCTATCTCTCTCTCAATCTATCTATCTATCTATCAATCTCTCTCTATCTACAGGAGTAGACAAAAGGCGTTGCTATAGCAACACGTCATGTTTATGTTTACGTGCGAAATCAATAGCGCGAGGAGCTGAGGTTACCTACTGTAACCCCAGCTTCTATGAGTAAATGGCGCAGCCCTCTAAGGCTATCGCTATTGGGTAATCCCCCTGCGCCCCCGCGCAGCACTGAAACACTTGTAGTCCACGCCCACCCGCAAGGTGGGCCCCACCCTCGGGCCTCCTTCCGGTATAAATAGGAAGGTGGCCCGGCAATCTGCTCCCATACAACATAACTTTTCTTCAGCTATTCGTAGAGCCAGTGGGGCCCCGCACTTAGAGGGCTGCGCTATTTACTCATAGAAGCTGGGGTTACAGTAGGTAACCTCAGTTCTATTTCGTATATGGCTTCGCCCTCTAAGGCTATCGCTATTGGGTTAAGGGCGAAGCATGATGTAGTCTGCGCCCCACTGGGTCCGCCCGGCACTAGAAGCACAGACATACCTGCTCAATAACACCCCCCTGCCTGATGTGCCATGCGTAATGGCTCATCACCGTACCTGGAACATAGCAAAACATGCCTATCTTCCCGACGGGGTGAAGGCTGGGCACAATACATACCGGCCGCTGTGAGAAAGTAGAGACGAAAGTCCCACCTCGTCCTGCGATCGTAGTGGGGGAACAGCAGCTCTCTGCGTGCAGACAGGCAGGAGAGCGCACAGCTGGATCCCTGACGTCACTCACTCTGACCAGGCACTCCGTACAAAGTGTGTTAGAGGAAAAAGGAACATCCCTCAGGGGAAATGGGCCGCTCTCCGCGTGCCAAAAGGCAGGAGAGAGAGAGGCGCACAGCCGGCTCCCTGACATCACTCACCCCGACAGGACACCCAGTACAGGGTGTGTCAGAGAGGAATGGGAGACATCCCTCAAATAAAAATGAATAAATGAACAGGGGGAAGACCAAGATGCAGCCGTGCAAATATCTTCCACTGACATTCCTCCGTGCAAAGCCGTGGAGGAGGAAATTCCTCTGGTGGAGTGTGCCTTGATGTTCTCCGGGGGCTCCACCCCAGAGGAGACATATGCCTGTGACACAGCCTCACACAGCCAGTGTGACAGCCGTTGTGCAGACAGAGGTTGCCCGATCGAGCGCTCTCTATAGTGCACGAACAGGCGCTGAGAACGGCGCCAGGCCGCCGTGCGTGCCACATAGCTGGACAGCGCGCGCACCGGGCAGAGGAGATGAGATGTGGCTTCTTCCTCCGATTTATGAGGAGGCGGAAAAAACCCATCCAGGGTGATCACTCTTGACCTAAAAGTGCTTGTGATGACCTTTGGCATAAAGGCTGGGTTAGGCCGTAGCACAGCCGAACTGCCATCGCCTTAGATCCGGAGGCATGACGGGGCCACAGAGAGAGCGGATAGATCACTCACCCTTTTTGCTGATGTTAGAGCCAAAAGCAGTACTACTTTGGCTGATAACATTTTAAGGGGAACCTGCTCTAACGGTTCAAATGGGGCTTTGCTTAGTGCTCGTAACACCAAAGCCAGATCCCACTGAGGCGCCAGTGCGCGTGACACCGGTCTGAGTCTTCGTACCCCTTGCAGAAAGCGTTTCATCAGGGGGTGACTGAACAACGTCCCGGCTCCGAAACCCACGTGACAAGATGATATGGCAGCCGCATATACCTTGATTGTGCTGAAAGCCAAATTCCTGTCCAACAACAGCTGGAGGAATGACAGCACGTGAGGCAGGGGGCACGTAGTGGGGTCCAGGCTTCTTTCTACACACCAGCGCTGGAACGCTGCCCACTTGGCTGTGTAGGTCGCTCTGGTAGACGCGGCCCTGGCGCCCTGAATGGTGCGTACAACATCTTGAGAGAGACCCAACCTCTCTAAGTGTTCCCGTTCAGGGGCCATGCCCATAGGCGCTGGCCTATCACTGGGTGACTGTAAATCGCTCCCTCCACCTGCGAGAGAGCGTCCCCGCACCACGGAATTTCCCACGGTCTGCCTGACAGCGTACGCTGTAGGCATGGAAACCAGGAAGCGCCCGTGCGCTCCGGGGCATCTTCTCTTTTTTCTTCTCTTTTCAACTCGCCGCGCACATACAGTGCTCTGATGGAGAGTAGGTGCGCGCGCGCCCAGATCAACAGCCGTCTTGCTGTGTTCAGAAGCTGCGCTGAGCGTACCCCGCCCTGGCGATTGATGTAGGCTGCCGCGGCTCTGTTGTCTGTGCGAATCAATACCTGTTGATTCTGCAGCAGCGAGGCAAAATGCTGAATTACTCTCCGTACGGAGATCAATTCCAGCACGTTTATGTGGAAGGACATGTGAGCCGGCCACTGTCCCCCGACTGCCTGCGACATGCACGTTCCTCCCCACCCTGAGAGAGATGCGTCTGTGAACACCGAGATGTGTGACGTAACTCTGCCCAGGGCCACACCCTCTGACAGGACGTGGGGACTTTTCCAATAGGTTAAGTCTGAACCCACGGACAGAGGGATGACCACCATGCGCCTCCTCTGTCGCACGGGGTCGATGCGTAGGCGAATAAACCACCTCTGGAGTCTTCTCATGTGAAGGAGACCCAGGGGAATCACCCCGTGGTCGGCTGCCATCATGCCGAGCAGCCGCATCACGGAGAGGGCTGTCACCACGCTGCCGGGTGTGACGCGTCGAAGGAGAGCTGTCAGCGTCTCCACTCTCTGCCGTGAGAGTCGCGCTCTCATGCGGGCTGAGTTCAATTCCACACCCAGGTAAACAATACTCTGGGAGGGAAGAGGACAGCTCTTTTTCCAGTTTATCATGAAACCCAGCTTTGATAGATGCGATATGAGCTGTACCGTCTGTAAAGCCACTTCCTCCCTGGAGCGAGCCATCAGCAGCAGGTCGTCCAGGTAAAATAGTACTCTCATCCCTCCTCTGTGTAGCGGCTGCAATGCCGTCTCTACACACTCCGAAAAGGTGCGAGGAGCCAGGGAATAACCAAACGGCAGACGGTTGTACTGGTACGATATTCCCTGGAATGAAAACCGCAGGAATTTCCTGTGTTGTGGGATGATGGGTACGTGGAAGTATGCATCCTTTAGGTCTATAGAGGTGAACCAGTCTCCCTGGTGAACACACTCTAGTCCCCTTTTGACCGTCAGCATGTGAAACGGCCTTTTCATTATTGCCTCGTTGAACGCTGACAGGTCGAGGATGGGTCTCATTCCCCCCATCTTTTTCGGGATAAGGAAGTAGCGGGAGTAATATCCCTGATTTTCTTCCCCTCGGGGAACCCTGGACATAGCCTCTTTCAACAGGAGTTCCCGTAGCTCTGCTTGGAGCGCCCGACACTGTTCCCGGGATGACAGGCGTGTCTCCTTTATCCCGTTGAACTGTGGGGGGGGGGGGGGAGGCGAACTGCAGGGTGTACCCTCTGCTGATCAGCCTGCTCATCCATCTGTCCATCAGACACACGCGCTGCCACTCCGAGAAACACTCTGAGAGCGGGCGCACATGCTCGAGATGTGTTGTGGTTGTCATGACGACGAGCCACGCCAGAGCCCTCGCCGCCGCTGTCCGTGAGGCAACCCAAGGTGGGCCTAGAGCGAAAGGGCTGTGAGGGGGCCTCCACACGCTGCGTTTCACTCCGACTCTCATCGTGAGGCGCGTACACGCTCAGAGGATGAGTAGAGGTGTGTGCAGTAATATCCACATGAGGCGTTACCACGGCGCTCATGGGCTTATTGTGACCGTGTGTAGGTGGCAGATCTCGGACAGAGGAATGCCGCGAGGTCTGTGGTTTAATAACCGAAAAGTTATAACCATCAGGCCCCCGCAGCGAACCCTGCTGCCTACTAATCAACAGATTGGAGGCAGCTGGCGTAGTTACTGGGCTCTGTAACTTATTAACCGATAGATTAAAATGTGCAGGCTTTTGTAACGAACCCTGCTGGCTATTAACCGATAGGTCATAGGCAGCTGGTTCACCCAGAATGGGGGATATGTGAAACCCATTTGAAACTGACGACAAAAGGTTGGAAATTAAGCTTCTTTTATTTCCTTCACACTCCCCCCCAAACCGTCAGGGCCGGCTCTGCTTCCTCGGCGGCTCTCGTGGAGCAGACGACGAACGGGAGTACTTTTCTTTTTTCTTTTCTGGTGGGGGGGCGGAGGCTCGGGACGGTGCCCCTGCCGCCGCCGACGGGCGAGTCTGCCGCCTCGGCTGTCTCTCTGCCTGCCGCTGTGGCCGGGTTGGCCGCTGCTGCTGCTGCTGCCGCTGGTGCCGCTGCGGCTTCGCCGCAGGCTGGAGCCAGCCAACGTGCTGCCGCTTTCATGGCCTCTACCATGGCCAAAAACTGGGGTCCGAACAGCCCTTCCGAGCTGATCGGAGCATCCAGCAAGACATTCCTGGCCGGCTCTGTAACAGCCGCCTGTTGCAGCCAGAGGTGGCGCTGGATCTGCGTCATCCACGCTTCGATCCTCGCCTGGGAGACAGCCACGGACGCGCACAGCGTGAGCGCCGTGCTGGCCGCCTTGCCGATCTCCTCCGCCTCCTCTGGAGCCACGGTGGTGGACCGCTCCACCAGCGTAACCACCGAGTTTGCCAGCAACGCGATGTTGTTCGCCGCCGCAGACGCCTGAACCGCACACTGGTGCGCCCGGTCAGCCTGGCGGGCGACATACTGATCCTTGGGGGAGGCCAACACAGGGCGCCGTCCGGCGACCAAGTTGGGCTGCTTAACCCCAAAGAACGCTGTCAAGTTCTGCTCCAGAGCGGGGGTGGTTGCGAAACCCTCGTCAGTGAATCCCTCCACCTTAGTGAAGGGAACAAAGGTGGCCACCGGAGCCCTCAGGGTCCTCGGGTTCGCCGCAGCCCCTCCTGGTACCTCCTAATGGCTGGGAAGCGCGGCCAGATCGGGTCACTCCTGCCCGTCTGAACGCGGGAAAAAACTCCGGCCATGTCATCCAGAGCTACCTTTTCAAGTCCTAGGGGAACGAGGAGACCCTTGCAGGCTGCCGCCTTGCCGATGATCTCCGGCAGCTCCAGCATGATGCCCCCCAACGCCGGCAGTGCCGTGGCAACGGAGAAGGGGACCGCGTGCTCGGCCGCCATACCCGTACCTCGCTCCGACCCCGTCTCCCCCGTCCGGGGGAGAGGGGGGAGGGGAGAGCCGCATGGCGAGCCATGGAGGGAAACGGGGTAGGAGTCGTCCGACTCCTGCCCAACACTCGGCTCCAGAAACAGGCTGTCGTCCCTGTGCTCCTGGACTGGCCAGTCGTCCTCCTCAGCCGCGGCAGCTAGAGCGTCCGCTCTTCGCTGCCTGTCGGCTGATGGGAGACGGGCACAATGCGAACACGCGACCTGCTGGTTGAGAGCCGCGTACGCGTGCTCTGGCCCCAGACAGGATTCGCATATCGCGTGTAGATCATAGCTCATGATGTACCCCGTTTTACATGAGGGACAATCACGGACACAATTGTTGCTCATGACTCTAATTCCTTTCCTGTGCTTCAGTACTCTGACGGTTGCTGAAGAAAAGAGGGAGCAGATTGCCGGGCCACCTTCCTATTTATACCGGAAGGAGGCCCGAGGGTGGGGCCCACCTTGCGGGTGGGCGTGGACTACAAGTGTTTCAGTGCTGCGCGGGGGCGCAGGGGGATTACCCAATAGCGATAGCCTTAGAGGGCGAAGCCATATACGAAATAGAACGCTGCATTTCTATGAGGTAAATATTACCCGCTGGCGGAAATAGGTATAAATAGCAATGTTTTGGGCGATTTTTTCAATCTGACTTCATATTGACCATTTTTAACAACACAGGGTGTTACATAACACACTTTCAGGAAAAGTCACGGACTGGGAGACGTTAATATTTTATTGAGAAAAAGTTACATACAATAAAAAAACAGCTGCGGGTAAAATGTACCCGTTGGCGGTTCTAGTGTTAAACACGCTATAATGGGACAAAATGGGACGCTATCCAAACACAATCAGAAGAATATCGTCTATCTGACGCACGAATGTCGCTTTTTCTCGTCGTAATCCACATGCAATGTCTTGTTGAAAACAGAAAAAAGTAACCACTGAAAGCTTCAAACTCCTCAGGCCTTTTCCTCGAAAAAGGACTTTTTTAAAAACAGCCTCACACTGTCGTTTAAACACTCACTTCAATATCCTCAGTGGTGGTTCCACTGGGGCTGTGTCCTTGCCTTAAACAATCCCGACTGTTTAATGGCCTAAAACCATTCACGTCAACTTAAAACGTAACAAGAGACACTCATTGAAGTAGTTGGCCTCATCACACAAATGACTTCTTTTTTTTTAAACAGCCTCACACTGTTGTTAACACAAACACTCACTCCAATAACCTCAGCTTCCAACTGTGGCTGTGTCTTTGCCTCAAGCAGTCCCAACTGCTTAATGGCCTAAAACCATTCACGTTAACTTAAAACGTAACAAAAGACACCTATAGAATGATTGGCCTCTAGCCGATATATAATAACAGACAAACGAATAGCATGCAGGGTTAAATGTAAAAAAAAAGAAAGTGAACTCACCCTGCCTGTGACAAAGCAACGCCACGTGTTATAGGATACCAATGTTTATCAATTTAGGCTTGTTTTAACATTAATTTAGGCAGTCTTTCTCAGGAGTCCAATTTACCAGACAGACACACACTCCTATTGTTCACTGTGTAATCTATTGAAGATTTTGAATAAACAGGTACTTCTTCACCTTTCTGTACGAGCCCGAGTGTATGTCTGCCAGCATTGTTCAAGCTCCTTTGAAAACTGCAACTGCTCTCCCGGTGGAACGAGATCACGTCGGGGTCATTCCAATTGTTAACTATGTTCGTTATTCTCGCGTCCAGGAGAGAAGCTTTAAAAATGAGACTAATGGAGTCTCTGGCTTAAGGTTCAAATGGGTACTTTAATTAAAATGGCGCGGTAGTGTTACAAGCAGAATATTGTTCAGGTGAGGAGAGAAAAGCTGCAGCTCCCTCTCGCAATGGCGGCCGTGAAGAAGAGACCACACAAGTCTTCGTACTTCCCCCTTGCTGGCTGTTCGCTCCTCCTCTCTGGGAGCTGTAGTGACGTAGGGGACTCCCCCCTCGTTCTTCTGAGTCCGATATTGCGTTATACGGAGGATTCCGACATTTTACATTCATTGCTTACTTCCACATGCCCTTTCTCCTCCTTATCACTTTCATAACTTTATATGTAATACATGTTAACGGCGTCAATAGCCACTTTAATGATACTAATGGACGGAGGATTTTCAGACGAAGGATTTTCAGAATAAAAGCTTGGTATTGGGAACTTCCAGTTTTTTCCAGAATAAAATAGCATTTAAATGACGGTATGTTCTAACTAAATTATGCCATCAAAACATTGATTTTAATTTCTAACAGCACCGACAGAAATGTTGAGATTTATGTTGTTTTTTGGTTGTATTGTCTTCCACTTCCTGTTTTGTTTTGTCACTTACCGTTTATCTGTCATTCCAGACTCATCAACACCAGCCCCGGCCCTGATTATGTTCACCTGTCACCCCTTCTGTGTCTCCTGTGCTCATCAGCATCAGCCCCGCCCCTGATTGTTCCCACCTGTGTCTGATTGTCTTGTGTTTAAATTCCCCTGGCTTTGTCAGTTCGTTTTTGTCTATTGCCACGGTCAGATCCTTGCTCTTGTCTTTTGCCACAGTCAGGTCTATACTCTTTTGAAAGTTTTGATCCTCACTGCGTGAGCGTTTTCATTTTGTTCTCCATTTTTATAGAGACCATTTTTTGTTGATCATTTTTTTGCTTTTCTTGAAAAAAATTAAGTATCTTACAAATACTTTACCTCTGTCTCCCGGGTCGTGCAATTGGGTCCTACCTCCTAAGTGTCTGAGTTTATAACACAAACTGGAAGAACTGCCGCCGAAACTGAATACGTGACGTGGATCATAAATATATCAACAATTAAACAACATCTTCAATTACTCTTCACACAATACGTCTCCATACGCAGTATCAATAGGAATGCGGCTGACTTTTATATTTGATCCAATTTGTAGATAGGTTATATTTACACCATAACGGTGCACAGCTGATAGAAAAGGAATGATTTTCTTTGAATTAAAGAATGTAAATACTGAGTTGAGAGAATAGTCAGGGGTTTTGGGTGATGGGAGACACATCTATGGAATCAGAATTGCAATAATTTACTGTTAAATGACGGATATACCTCAGATATTAATGTGTAGAACTACAATATGTGAAATAATATAGCAATATCCTGTAAAATTATATGAAAAAATGAATGAAACTACACATCTTCAGATGTTATACATACATAAGTACGGTGGCCCTGAAGTGCAAGACACCACAGCATTTCAGAAAACACTACAGCATTTCAGAAAACGCCACTGCATTTCAGAAATTATTATTATGATTATGTTCTGATTATGCGAGGTCCCGCGGGGGAGAGGTCTGAGGATTTAAACATCATACCCAGGGGGCAAAACCCAATTATTTGGGAAATCCGACATGGAATGTTGTAAAAGGTTGTCCTCCAGAAATGATATATAGGACCTTCAAGGATCACAACCTGGGTGGACAACCCGGTCAATTAGCTACTGGAAAGCTACAGTGAGGGTCCAAACAATGCAACCCCAATATGAAAAAAAGTCATGAATTCTGTCTGGATCAGATGCCATCATTCACTTTCTGATTGAATATCTCTGTGACAGTTCATGGTAAAGACAAACTGAGCCAACCTATTGAAAGAGCAGAAGATAAGCTTTCAGGTGATGCCTTGGTTAAGCATGTTCTCAATAAAGCCACTCGATGAAACTGTGCCTTTTTTGTCTCTCCAAAGCGAAATCCATTTCAAGCAATGCACTTGTGGTCCTCTGGATTGTTTGCTGTGGGTAATAATTATAATAATAATAATACATTTGATTTATATAGCGCTTTTCCTGGTGCTCAAAGCGCTTAAAAAGCAAGTAAAGAAGAAAAATAACAACAAAAGTAAAAAGTGCTAAGCTAGGTGGAATAACAACCCAGTCTCATGGCATTTCGTGTTCACCAACACGATTTTGAATCTATTGATTCGTGTTCACCAACACGATTTTCTCCTTTTTTTCGTGTTGCACAGTACGATTTTAAAAGCAATGTATTTCTACTGGTAATGTGTTTCGTGCCTGCAGCACGTCTTTTTCTCCGGTCGGTTCGTGGAAGACCGGAAGCTGTGTGGTTCATAAAAACATGTTTTTACTCATATCAAGCCACAATTATTGCTTTTATTTTAAATCGTATAATTTCGGACTTTTGTTGCCGTCTGTGAGGAATATAAATGGGGCTCAGAGCCTCAGAATACTGAAATCTGTATTTTTAAATCTTTTTTTCCTTCTAATTTGTTATTCATTTCAAAATAACACACTGTTATTTACTCACCAATAACACATAATTATCCTTGCTTTTATTTATTGGTTTGATTCCATAATCTCTGGCTTTTTTGGTGTCCGTCAGGAACTGAATTTCAAAATAAAAATAACCGGAAACAGACGTAGGCCTCTAGGAGTTTAGGATGGCCGAAGACACTACACTACCCATAATCCCCAGCTATCGTTTAGGACTACAGTCCCTGTGATTAATCTTCAAGCGCTGGGATTGGATGTTGGAGTGGCGGTGCGCCAACGTTACGCCGAGCGTCAAACAGCTGTTTGAAATGGAACAAAACCACGCCAGACTATCCAAAACTGGAATCGAACGCCCCCCCCAGAACTACACATGCTGGCTATTGTGTTTCGCAAAATGTTCCATGGGACGTCTCAACTGAACGTTTTCGTTTTTATCACAATTAGAAGTTGCCAGTATTAAACACATTGGTGTTATCAAATGTAAAACATATAATTAATAAATGGGTGAAAATCGCTTGTGTCCATAATGCGCAGCATTAATATATACCCACGTGACAGCTCATTGTTACTTTGTAATTCTACTCCACAATTCAGAGGTTAACCTGATTGCCAAGTGCCAACAATCAGGAGAGATATTTGATAGTTGGTGCTTGAGAAGACTAAACATTTATCTGCAATTGAAATGAATGGAAACGAGTAATAAAGTATATTCATTACTCGTTATTCTCTACTAATAGTTAATTAAAGACTGTATAATGGCTATTTTGCACATCCCTTTCAAGATTTCAAGATTTTAAAAGGTTATTGACATATCATATACACAACTACGGTGTATGCAATGAATGAAAATCTTGGGTCACAGGTTCCTCAACAGCACATTACAAGACATCTATCAATATGTGTTTGTACAACACTCCACCATTAAACTGTCATATTTTGCACATTTCTTATACTATCTACATACATAAGAGTATAATTCATATGTATAATATCAGTTAAAATAAGTGCTTCAACATAATTAACATTGCAGGAAAGCAATATATTAGACGTTAAGTACTTTGTCAGGCTTAATATTTATCTGTAGATACCCCCAAAGTGTTTTTCTCATTTAAAAGAGGACCTTAATCTAAAGTATTATTTAATGTTTAAATAAAGGTTCATTCGTTTTTCTGTTTTGCACATCCTCCTATTAATATCTTTGTACATCCTGCTCTAAACTGTTTTATTGTAGAGATCACTTACAGTATCTTCTTGATTTTTTATATTCTATATTTCTATCACAGACCTTCTACTTTCCCCCAATGAAAGTATGTACTCTTAATATTTTTTTAATCAAATATAACATAAAAACAATAATTCAATAACGTGCTTTAACCACTAGGCGGTGCACACAAGGTACACACAGCTATAATAACTTTGTATTAGTGTAGGACACTTCTGTATGTACAACATCTGAAGATGTGTAGTTTTATTCATGTTTTCACATACTTTTATAGCATATTGCTATACTATTTCAGACTCAGTATTTACATTCTTATATTCAAAGAAAATCAAAGTCCTTTTATATCAGCTGTGCACCGTTATGGTGTAAATATAACCTATCTACGAATTAGATCAAATATAAAAGTCAGCCGAATTAAGGTTGATACTGCAAGGAGACGTATTGTGTGAAGAGAAATTGAAGATGTTGTTTAATTGTTGATATATTTATGATCCACGTTAAGTATTCAGTTTCGGCGGCATTTCTTCCAGTTTTTCCAAAGGTCTTCTCATAAGGGCTCTATAAATAAAGAACTACGGCAGATCTGTAATATGTAATGCAGCCGAACCGTGTATTAACATACCGTTATGTGATGACTTTCAAAGAGAAAAGCAAGAACACTCGGAATTAAGTATTATTTTATTCTTTTAAAATGTTTTCCGGATTTCATATCATATAAACACCAAATCCCAGCATGCATTGCGGCTAAAACATCCAATCAGCAAGCTTAAACCATAGCAGAGGATCTTGGGTAATCGCTCGAAATGCCTATGTCTGTTTCCGGTTATTTTTATTTTGAAATTCAGTTCCTGAAGGATGCCAACAAAGCCCGAGATTATGGAATCAAACCAATAAATAAAAGCAAGGATAATTGTGTGTTATTGGTGAGTAAATAACAGTGTGTTATTTTGAAAAGAATAACAAATTAGAAGGAAAAAAAGATTTAAAAATACAGATTTCAGTGTTCTGAGGCTCTGAGCCCCATTTATTTTCCTCACAGACGGAAACAAAAGTCCAAAATTATACGATTTAAAATAAAAGCAATAATTATGGCTTGATATTGGTTAAGAACCTGTTTTTATGAACCACACTGCTTCCGGTCTTCCACGACCCGACCGGAGAAAAAGACGTGCTGCAGGCACGAAACACATTACCAGTAGAAATACATTACTTTTAAAATCGTGCTGTGCAACACGAAAAAAAGGGGGAAATCGTGTTGGTGAACACGAATCAATAGATTAAAAATCGTGTTGGTGAACACGAAATGCCATGAGACTGGGTTGGGAATAAGGGTGAGGGGTTAGTGGATTAGGAGTTGAAGGCAAGAGTAAAAAAAGGTGAGTTTTGAGGGATTGTTTGAATGATTTGAGAGGGTTGGCAGATTGGAGTAAATGTACTTAAAAGATTATTTCTATATAACATATTGAAGGGTTTACATTAATATACAGAAAGTTTTCTGCCGATGCTAATTTGAATTGATTCAATGTTTACAGATTTTCCAGCAAGTGAGAGGATTTTAAGCTAGCTAGCTAACTAGCTAGCTAGCACTGTTACTGTAAACTACAATTCTTTAATAATTTGTAAATCAGTTTTACAGTGTTAACATTTAACAACCTATTAATGATGCATTCCCACTTAATGGGAAGAAACTCAGCTAACAGACGATAATAACTATTTTTACCTAAACGGAACACAATTCCAACACCAAGCATCTAAATCGACTAAAACGATAATTGTATAACTTTATGCTATCTGCACAAATGACATGTCATATGAAAGCTGAGATTCCACATATTCCATTGGTATAAGTCTCATCACTGTACGACTTCATGTCTTCCCTTTGAGGTTTCAAAAGTTGTGTTCAAGGGCATAAAAACACTGCTAAAGGTTAATCCAATGTCTCTGTGTCACTTTGAAATGAGGTGTATCATTGCTTTGATAACAAGATTATTCATATACCCCTTTTTGTTTTGAAAAATACTCATTCATTCTGGGCATGTCATTTTCGAGTCTGAGGCCCGACAAATAGGCCCTGTGTTTAAGAGGTTAAGTAGCAAGAGGAAAGGCTATAGTGAGTACATTAAGACAGACTGTAATGCATATGCTTAAAATATTCTAATTTCTACAAACTTTCTATTGTAATCAGTCAATTGTATCTACTACTTTATTATTACAGTGGTATTGGCCTGTCAAAATAGTAATCTAAGCCTGTAGCAAGATGACAAGCCAGCTGAAGAAACGTGTGACATACATTGCTATGGCACTGAAGCATTAACCATGTAAGAAGAGCTGTGAAGACAAAGATTCTTCGAACAGACTGTGTGAATTGCAAGAGGCAAACTCATGAGAAGCATTCAACTGAGATATCCTTCAAATCTGCTAATGACATGGTTCCTGACTCACTCTTCAACTTCACAGCCATGCTGCTTAATGACAAGATACTGGAACTCAATAATGATGGAAGAGTCATTGTCATTGTTGATCAGCCAACAGCAGAGAAAGCCATCACTATGTCACATCACGTCCTCCGGCATGTTTCTGGTGTATCAACACCTTTGGGCATGACCACTACCTACCACTTATTAAACCAGACACGTAGTAAATCACTCATTATGATGAATAACAGATTGGGGCTTGGGATCAGTTATGAACGTATGCAGCGTCAGCTGACATCACAAAGTGAGAAGGTCATGCAGCAGGTTGAAACTGATCGTGTTTACGTCCCAGAGATCATGATGAAAAACAGCGAGATCCCCCATGTTTTTGCCATGGAGATTCTGGACTGGAAGATGAAGACACTGGAGGGTGGGAGTTTTAATGCCACCACTGCAATCATAATTGAAAACCAAAAGATTGTGCGGGTCCAGGAGGGTGCCAGACTCCCCACTTCTACCTCTGATAAAAAGAAGACTCTCTCAGATGTTACTGACCTACCTGCTCCCATGTGACATGTCTCCGCTAAAGACAGGCAGAGGTCCTGGTCACTTGAGCATATTGAGAAGCTTGAGAGTCTGGATACTTCCTCAGATGGTACAGCTGAAGACCTGTTACTTATGTTTGCCGAGCAAGAATGGTTACAACTTCAGAGTTGCTGGATGCTCCTCCAGATGCAGAAGCAGGACCGCCTGGCTTTTCTGCCTTCTGTGCAGACCTCCACCCACACAGACCGGCCAGTATCATTGGCTATCTTCCTCTCATCCCAGCATCTCGAACGGATCCTGCTGTCCTGAAAGAAGAAATTAAATGGCTGGTCAAGACATTGCATGAACTGGGAGACAAGTATACCATTATCATTGGAGATCAGGCTACATATGAACTCGCAGTTGCCATCAGAGACAAGCAAAGAGATGAGTTCTGCAATGTAGTCCTGCTGCTGGGGGGATTTTACCAAGCTCATAACTACATGAAGGCTGTTTGCAAGATCATCAGGGATGCAGGTGCAGAGGATATTCTTGTTGCAGCTGGTCTGTTTCAGGAAGGGACAGCCAAGAAGATGTTTGGTGAGAAGGCTGACTACTACCAAACCATGCATGCTCTCAGGATCCTCAGTGAGGCCATGTGGCGCTTGTACTGGCAAGCATTTGAGGCATGTGCAGCAGACAGAGAAACACAACACTGGCAGTCACAAGTAGAACATGTTGTGAAGATGTTGTTTGAGAAAGACACCACTGCTACTGAGAAGTTAGAGATCATCCAGATGTCAAGTCCACAGATATCAATCCTACAAGAACAGATGTTACTTTTCCAGGAATCTCTGAATGCGCACTCAACTGCAGTTTCCTGGTCAATCTTTCTGGAGATGTCAGACATTCTCCACAGGTTCATCTACTACCAGCGGGAAGGTAACTGGGCAGGACATTTTTGTGAATCAGCACGAATGCTACCTTACCTCATTGCAGCAGGACACTACAAATATGGGCAGCAGCCTTTGTCTCTGTATTTGGCTGAGATGAAGAAACTGCCAGAGACAGCCACAGAGGCACATGAAGCACTGATGGCAGGTGCATTTGTTGAAAGGAGAGCAGATGGAAACCACAATGGTTTCACTCCTGACATGCTTCTGGAGCAGATATATAATGCAGATGCCAAGGAGGCAAGTGGTCTGGATGGTATTGCACTCAATCGTGCTGCCAGGATGAAATGGGTCTACACAAAACCACTCACTGCAGCTATCTCTGCAGAGCTCAAGTCCATGCTGCACCTCCATTCCTCCGGCTCCCACCATGAATCTGGTTGGAGTCGTGTCAATAGGGTTGCAGAGATGGTAGTCAAGGTCATGGCAGCAGTAGAGACCAACCCATTCACGACAGCCAGACCATCCCTGATAAATATATCAACTGGTGAGTGTGCAGATCCCACATTCAAGGGCAACCTGACGAGTTTGAAAGCAGTTGGTTTGAAGGCATTGTCAGAGTCACTGTCAACTGACCAGAAGAAGACAAGTGTTGTAAAGCTAAACACCTTCCATACGCAAAACAGGATGAAACCAAAGAAGTCTGGCGGGAAAACCTCTGCACCTGGCAAGAGCAATGAAGTCACTGCCCTTCTGCACATGACCCAGATCATTGCCAGTGGTGGAGAACTCAACATTGTTGACTTCATAGGCAACCACGAGTGCAGTGACCTTCCCCCATCACTCTTCCAGGAAGATGGCAGTATGAGAACAGGGATCAAGGCAAGCCTTGTGGTGATCTTGAAAGAGAAGACCAAAGTAAGCAGCATCCCTGATCTGCCCCAAGACTGCCTCAAGACAGCAGTAGTCGTAGATGCCATGTCCACCATACGACACTGGTCTTTCCACACAGGTGAAGGATTTGGAAGTGATCGCTGAGCGATACAGGCACCTGCTGCTGATTGATGTGCCTCTTGGCACTGACATCTTACACTTCTGTTGTGACAAATACAGTACAACCAGCCTCAAGTCAGCTGAGCAGGAACAGAGATATGCCAGATCCAAACCAGCGAAAGTGTATGAAGTCAGTGAGCACTACGCAGCTCCGGATCCAAAGAAGTTTGTTGCAGTGTCTGCTAACAAAGCAAACCTGCTGAGCTTTCTTTGTGAGAAGTGGTGTGAGGACGAACAACTTGAACCTGGTCTTGGCCCCACTCATCTCTACCTGGTTGGTGGATTCAAAGAAGAGACGAAGAGTGTGGTGCTCACAGCAGGGTCTGTTATGGATGTTCCTGCTCTTGAATCAACACAGCAGGAGGCTGACACTAGGATCTTCCTCCACACTCTCTACAGTGTCAAGAATGAGGAAGTTGACAGAGTTGTCATACATGCCAATGACACCGACATCATTACCACATGCCTGTACTATGGTGCTACGCACCTCAGCGATCTAACAGAGCTGTGGGTGAGAACAGGCCGGAATGCATACCTGCCTAAACATAAAATGGTTCTGGTGCTGGGACCCTCACAGTGTTGTACCATGACCTTCATCCACAGTCTGAGTGGTAGAGATACCGCTAGTTATCCATATTTCACTGGCAAGAAGGCATGGTTCAAGAGCAGCATGAGTCTGGACATACCTGCACTTGAAGAGTTTGGTGAGAACCCTGCCGATGCCATAACAGATGACCTCCTCAATCAGGCACGAGACCTCACCATCACTGTGTATACATCCAAAGCTGATCACTTTGAGGGTTTTGATCTGGGCAAACTGAGAGCATACAAGTTCCTGAACAACAAATCAACGCTCCTAAAGCTTCTACCCCCAACAGAGAATGCATTTCTGCTACACCTGAAAAGAGCAGCTCTGGCAACCATCATTGACAAGAACGCACACATCGCCAAGCCAGAAATCCCCCCATGCACAGAATTTGGATGGTCTCTGGACAATGGATATGTAGTTCCGGTGCCATATGTGTCAATGAACAAGACAATCTCATGTGGATGTCTCGAGGGCTGTCAGAAGAACTGTTCCTGTGCAAATAATGCAGTTCCATGTTACATAGGGTGCCGTTGCCAAGGACTGGCAACCAAATGCAGAAGGATACACACTGCCACACTTGAGAGCAGTGACAGAAGATGTGACTCTGAAAATGAATAAAAAGCTAAACGCTTTCTGGGACACTACCATGAATACCACCATGTGTACATTGAAAACATTTGTACTGTATATTCAGTGTAGGTTACTTTTTCCCCCTTTCTTCTTAAAACATTCACATTTTTCTAGTTCTGGGCCATGTGAATGATTATTTTGTGTTGAACTTCTGATTATTGTGTCATATCTGTTGATTTGTAGTTAATAACTAAGAAAAGAGTATCTGAAAGTGAAATAAATGTTTTGCCACCAGGAATTTTGTTTGTTTTTGTGAGAAATATCCTATTTTGATCATGAAATAAAGACATTGATTTTCACAAATAATATAAGGGCATTGATTTGACATTAAGTTGAACTTAATGTCAACTTCCAGATAAGTTTAACTCAGTTTGCCTTGTCCTATAACTTAGAAAACCTTCAATTAAAGGGTTTTGCAAAGAAAGTGGCGGCCATTTTGAATTTTGCTGCCTATAGCTTTCCAGTATGTAAACTGAAAAATATGTAAACATTGAATCAATTCAACTTAGCATCGGCAGCAAACCTTGTGTATATTAATGTAAACCCTTCAATATGTTATATAGAAATAATCTTTTAAGTATATTTACCCATTTTTAACACAGCAAACAATCCAGAGGACCACAAGTGCATTGCTTGAAATGGATTTCGCTTTGGAGAGACAAAAAAGGCACAGTTTCATCTAGTGGCCTTATTGAGAACATTCTTAACCAAGGCATCACCTGAAAGCTTATTTTCTGCTCTTTCAATAGGTTGGCTCAGTTTGTCTTTACCATGAACTGTCACAGAGATATTCAATCAGAAAAAGAATGATGGCATCTGATTGAACCAGAATCTTTGACTTTTTTCATATATGGGTTGCATTGTTTGGACCCTCACTGTAGCTTTCCAGTAGCTAGTTGACCGGGTTGTCCACCCAGGTTGTGATCCTTGAAGGTCCTAGATATCATTTCTGGTGGACAACCTTTTACAACAGTCCATGTCTGTAAAATGACTTTGCCCCCTGGGTATCAAACTAAATTATTATTATTTTAATATGTATTATGTAACACCCGCGGGTACCCGACCCGATGCATGACTCTGACGGGAGCATATGCCGCAAATTGTTGTTTCTTACAAGACCACTAGAGGTGCTAAACTTTAAAACGTGACTATAGGTCGTAATAAGCTGCTGAACAATCGACCTATTTGGTCGTTTTTTGTAGGAGGACAGGCTGAAATCTGACTACCTTCAAAGCATAGCAGCAAGTTCACTGCCTACTGAGTGCATTGTAGGAGAAGAAATTGTGAAAACTATTGTACATGTAGTCTGAGCAGTGGCAGTAGGAGTCTATTTCCTGTTGTACTTTTTCACTTCAAGGATTGCAAATGGTGAGAGGCGTCCTGACTTTCAGATGTCATACATATGCATTTAGGGAAACATTTGTCAGATCAATGCAAATGTTATTGACTGCTTTCCGACCACGTCTTTGGATTCACTTCAACAGAGTGGAACGGGAACAAACAGCAGAGAACTTGAGGAACTGTGTGAACTTTCCAGCACAATGTGAACTTGAGCAGAAGGATTTTCTTGAGAGTCTGTGCCATCTGTGTGATGTTTTAATATATTCAAGATCACTTGCGTAGGGTATGCATGTGGAGGAGGGAGCACGATGTTGCAGAGTTTGTTGTGGAGCGGTGAGTCAGATTATGGCCGGTAGACACAGCCCTGTGACTCTGCCCCGATTGGTCCACGTGTTCTGACCCGCTCTGACCCCTCCGCCATGACTTAGCTGTGTAGTCAGCCAAAGCGAGGGGGAACACATTAGCAATGCAAAACAATTCAACCAGGCCTTCCTCTGACTATTGTTTGCACATGTAATGAGTTTTATGGACTAACATCCTCAGTATCAGCTGTCCCTACATTCTCTGCTGTTAGATAACTCTGTTAGCTCTTCAAATATCACTAATTGGCAAATTCAACTTTATTGAGTTGTCAGTTCTTTGATTCCAAAAGTGAACCTGGTTTGGTTTGATCTTCCCATTGTGTTACTACGTAACATTAAGGCTGTTTTTCTGCTGTATCAATGTACATTTCCCCTCTGTGGTACTAATAAAGGTATTCTGATTCTGATTCTGAACAAATGCTAATATGATGGAAAACATAGACTATTTATGTCACTGCTGTGGTGGCTACAGCTATGCCCTACTTTAACAAGAAATGGTAAAGAAAAGCAACATTAATAACCTTCATAGAAGAATAATAGCCAGTTTCATGTTAGAGAAATTAAGTATTTAAAAAAAAACAAGCACTTCCTGAGGCTTTACTCTTCACAAATGTTAGATTGTGAGTACTGGAAGTCACATGTATGGGGTTTGTGAGCACTTAATATTGTACCTGATCATGTTAGGTTCTTAATAATAAATTTAGTGAAATTAAAAGTCAAATATTTCCCTCAAAACTCAAGTGCTGACGTATAGAGAAGAAACATTTAAATTAGTAAATGTATAATGAGTATTTAGATAAACATTAAAGAAAAATAACACTGACTGCAATTGACTACTCATCTAACTTTTTCAATTTACAATAGCCTCTGGATTACGTACATCCGTTGCGACTAGAGGTCTGAAAAGTATTCCTGGTTCCTTTCTGTGAATTCGAATGGGGCCACAGTGTGCTGGTGGTACCACTCTCTGTCATACTGTATCTGCTACCATAGTAACATGACTATATATTATAATGTAATTTGTTTGTGCTCTTACAGAGTCCTCAGACCCAGTCCACTGAGCAGATCGAGGAGGTTTCTCTGTTTGGAGAAGCAGTGGGTTCAGATGGAGGGGCTCAAGCTTTCTTGTCTGAGATCAGTGAGGAGGACGTGGAGGTGCTTCACCAAAGAGAGGAGGCCCTGCTGCAGATCGAAGTAAGGACACTGTCATCCTGCAGTCTTCTTACATCATGTTAGTGTAACTGACTTCCTGTGATTATAAGCCTGTATTATTTGAGGGCCCCATTTACTAAGCTGTCTCAGATAAGAAATTAAAACCTGTGTTTGCCTGTGCACAGCCTTTAGTTGTATACACAAAAAAATAAGAATCCATGGACATTTAAATGTACAACATATTCTCCAAAGAAGAAGCAAAAAAAGGAAAACATACCAAGTATTTATTTTCTTCAAAATTAGCCTCTCAGGAGCAGTAGAAACTCCGACAGGCTCCGTCTACTTCTCCCACCTCCAAAAGCTTATTAGTATTTTGTCACAGTACCCCCATGCTGCTGCAGGATATTGAATGCTACCCAATTACTAAGGTGCTTATATAGACGTGTTTGTTCTCTTACCTGGGCGAAGTGTGTATGGAATCATAATGTTTCCCGACTTCATTTTGAAACCAGCATGAATGAATAGACCATTCTGTTATCTACAGTAAAAAATAAAACATTTAAAGTAATTTATTGGATACAGATTTCTGATGATTTCTGATTTATGCAGTATGAAAAGGAGGGATTAGGTCAGAGCCTAGATGCCAACATGCACTTCCCCATGCAGAGAGAAGCAGGGCTCATCACCTCTTGCTGCGAGGCATCAGTTCTTACCCACTGCCAAACCAACCCTGTCTCCTAAAAATTACGTTCCCACAGAACTAAACTGCATCCTCAATTACGTTTAGGAAGAAACGTATTTTCTCCCACGTTACGTTCGTTATGAACGTCTCTCAAATACGTTTATTTTCTACATCTTATAGAAACATATTTTCTCCCACGTTACGTTCGTTATGAACGTATCTTAAATACGTTTATTTTCTACATATCTTTGCCATTTATTGTCTTGCTTATAATAATGATAATAGTCATTTATAAGTATCATTTTAGAGCACACATTTTAAATTGAGAATCGGGCTCGACATATGGTTGAATTAATATCAGTAGGCGAGGCTGTAATTTCGCCAGCTGTTACTCTCATGAGCGAGGCAGAAAATAATAGTTTTAACATGCCAAAAAGCTGCCGTGTCATTTATTGCACCTCAAACAAATCCGGAGTTACGTGTTTCTGTACTTCCTCTAAGAACAAAGGACAGTAACAGAAGATCTCTGTGGCTTCAGGCTTGATCGCCGTTCAAATGACAGCGTTGGTTTCCCCAAAAGTGGGCGGGGCTGTAAAGTGACGTAGATTTTTCGCTCATCTATTATTCAAAACCATTCTATTTATTCTAACGTAAATTACATGCCAGTGTTTTATCTTTTTATTGATTTGTTTTTATTTTAAATCGTATAATTTCGGACTTTTTTTCCCGTCTGTGTGGAAAATAAATGGGGCTTAGAGCCTCAAAATACTGAAATCTGTATTTTTGAAAATCTTTTTTTCCTTCTAATTTGTTATTCTTTTCTAAATAACACACTGTTATTTACTCAACAATAACACACAATTATCCTTGTTTTTATTTTTTCGTTTAATTCTATAATCTTGGGCTTTTTAGCATGCCTTTTAGCCATAAATGGTGCACAGCTGATATAAAAGAACTTGTAGTTTTTAAAGATATTACTGATTGTCTTTGAATATAAGAATGTAAATACTGAGTTGAGAGAATAGTCAGGGGATTTGGGTGATGGGAGACATATCTATGGAATCACAATTTCACCATTAAATGACGGATATGCCTTTCTGTCTGTGATGTTTTATAAATCAGATATTATTGTGTAGAAGTAAAACATGAGAAATAGTATAGCAATATCCTTTAAAATTATGTGAAAACATGAATAAAACTACACATTTTTAGATGTTATACATACATAAGTGTCCTACAAAAATAATACAAAGTTATTAGTATGCTGTGTGAACATTGTGTGCAACGCCTAGTGGTTAAAGCACGTTATTGAATTATTTTTGTTGAATAATGTTGTTTTTGTTGAATAATGTTATTTGATGAAAAAAATATTAAGAGTACATACGTTCATAGGGGGAGAGTAGAAGGTCAATGATAGAAATATAGAATATAAAAAATCAAGAAGATACTGTAAGTGATCTCTACAATAAAACAGTTTAGTGCTGGATGTACAACAATATTAATAGGAGGATGTCCAAAAGAGACACACGAATTAACCTTTATTAACACATTAAAGAATACTTTAGGTAAAGGTCTTCTTTCAAATAAGAAAAAAGCTTTTGGCTAATATATTGCTTTCCTGCAATGTTATGAAGCACTTATTTTAACTGATACTGTATTATACACATTAATGATACTCTAATGTATGTAGATAGTATAAGAAATGTGCAGAATTTGACAGTTTAATGGTGGAGGTATACACACATATTGATAGATGTCTTGTAATGCACTGTTGAGGAACCTGTGACCCACGTTTTTTATTCATTGCATAACTAGACTGTAGTTGTGTATATGATAATGTCAATAAACCTTAGAACATCTTGAAATCTTGAAAGGGATGTGCAAAATAGCAATTATATACAGTTTTTAATTAACTATTAGAAGAGAATAACGAGTAATTAATATACTTTAGAGAGATATGCAGATAAATGTTTAGTCTTCTCAAGCAACAACTATCAAATATCTCTCCTGATTGTTGGCACTTGACAATCACCTATCCCTGAATTTTACTCAGGTGTAACTAAAGTCTGCTTTAAGGGTTGTTTATATTTCACATCATTAATCAGAATCTGCAAAGTAACTAAAATAAATGTAGTTTAGTAAAAATACCAGGTTAACCTCTGAATTGTAGTGGAGTAGAATTACAAAGTAACAATGAGCTGTCATGTGGGTATATATTAATGCTGCCCATTATAGATACAAGTGATGTTCACCCTTTTAGTAATTACATGTTTTAAATTTGTACACACCAATGTGTTTCCTATCGCCTAAACCTCCAGGGCTGTACACAATTTAATACTGTCAACTTCTAATTTTGGGAAAAACGAAAACATCTTTAAAACTACAATTCCTAGTAGAGACGTGCCATAGAGAACATGTTGCGAAACACAATAGCCAGCATGTGTAGTTCTGGGGGGGGCGTTCGAGTCCAGTTTTGAATAGTCTGCCGTGGTTTCGTTCCATTTCAAAGAGCTTGGCGCTCGGCGTAACCTTGGCGCACTGCCTCTCCAACATCCAATCCCAGAGCTTGAAGATTAATCACGGGGTTTGTCAACGGGACTGTAGTCCCAAACGATAGCTGGGGATTATGGGTAGTGTAGTGTCTTCGGCCATCCTAAACTGATTTTTTTTTCGGATATCATATCGCATTAACAACACCACATTTGGCGTCACAGAGATCTTCTGTTACTGTCCTTTGTTCTTAGAGGAAGTACAGAAACACGTAACTCTGGATTTGTTTTAATGTTTGAGGTGCAATAAATGACAGCAGCTTTTTGGCATGTTAAAACTATTATTTTCTGCCTCGCTCATGAGAGTAACAGCTGGCGAAATTACAGCCTCGCCTACTGATTTCAAATGTGTGCTCTAAAATGATATTTATAAATTACTATTATCATTATTATAAGCAAGACACTAAATGGCAAAGATATGTAGAAAATAAACGTATTTAAGATACGTTCATATCGAACGTAACGTGGGAGAAAATGTTTCTAGAAGATATGTAGAAAATAAACGTATTTGAGATACGTTCATAACGAACGTAACGTGGGAGAAAATAAGTTTCTAGCTAAACGTAATTGAGAATGCAGTTTAGTTCTGTGGGAACGTAATTTTTAGGAGACAGGGTTGGCCAAACATAGATATTCCAGTTCTAAAACAACCACCTGAGTTGCAGACTGAAAGGTTTTTTTGCCCCATGGGGACAGCAAAAAGCAGTTGCAAATACACCTAAGACATATCATCATCATCTCTTAAGTTAATATATAGAAAACCATTAGCAAATATTTGCATATTTACACTTCAAGTACTTTTGGTTAAATTGATTTATTAATCAGTTTGAGTTGAGTTTGTGTCCACCTAATACATGTAAGTCTAATATTATCTCACTTTAATCACTCCAAAACTCTAACTCTTTACAAGCTGAAGGCTCAGCTAGGTTCTCCAGCTAGCACCTACTACTGTACGTCTGTTTGCCATTTGGCACTGAGTAGGTAGTGTAGAGTGGATTTTACACAGACAAATGATTCCTGCAAAAAAATAATGAGTGGTCAAAGTGTATAAAAACATAAAAACAGTTGAGGGCATTACAGCTTAACAATAAGATGAAACCATAGATCATAAAATGTAGTCCTTGTAATATCACTCATGGTTATGAAGCTGACACCACAGTCCAGCTCTCAGCTAATAAAAAGAGCGAAGAGGCTGAATTGATGCTGGCCATAGACAGCTAGCGGCTAGGGAAGAATCTCAGGAAGATCGCTCTGTAAAGCAAGTGATATCTGCAGTCTCAACACCATACGAGAACCCTTCACATGGTCACAAAATCGTTAACATAAATGTTTGTTGTAAACATATCCATTATAGCTGCTTTGAGGCTATGGACATTGAACCACCTGCTCTGGTTGTGTTAGCCTAACCCCACATGGGATGCAAACCAACTGCAGACACCACCTACCTGAATCATGTGCGGGACATAAATGCACAAACCGGAAAAATATTTGACCAGGAGATATAACACTGTGATGATGAAGTTTAACAGCATAATGTAATTTGGAAAACAACTTATTATAGTATTTCTAGAAGACGGGATGTGAATGAGAGATAATTCAGTGATTGATTACAGCAGGGCCGGCCCTCGGCATAGGCAGTATAGGCGAAGGCTAAGGGCGCATCAACCCATAGGGGGCGCCGAAAATTGGGGAGAAAAAAAAAAAAAAAAGTTAGAAATGTAAAAAAAATATTTTTTTTAATTTACATTTTTAAAACACAATTTCCCAATTTTGGATCAAAAAAGTACATCTTATTATCTTATACTAACAGAACTACGCATATATTGCGTACAGCGCCCATAAACTATAGCATACCCCCCCACCAAAAAAATCTAATTGAACTTCCCCAGCCCCAGTAAAAACCAGAGGTTTATGTGAAATTGTTCTTTTTTTGAAATAATGGTTTTAGTGTGCAATTATAGGTTTTAATTTTGTATTTGTCTTAATTTAAAATAAATCAAACTCCCAAAAAACATATACAGCTTCTGTGTGCTTTTATTAACATTGGAATTCACTGTGTAAGCGTCCGCGGGGGGGAGAGCTTTAGAGAGCACTCTCCTGAAAGACTGAGCGGCTCTGATAACCTCAACTCAGTGAGGCAAAGGCACACCTTTATATGATCATTTATAGCTATAAAAAAATAAGAGAATAGATGAAAAACAGGTATAAAATACTATATGACCTTAAGAAAAAGTTGTTATTAATAAACAAGAATACAGTTTGAAAGGGGAGTGATTTGTAAAATATCCATAAAGAAAAAGAAAATCTGCTTACGGTTCTGTTTCATATGGGTGTTGAGAGATGTATCCATAGATCTCCTAATGTTGCTCTCAAAGGGCACCAGATTGATGCTTTTAACTTCAATATAAAAAAATAAGTCTTCCCGGGGATGCATGCCCCCGGACCCCCCTAGAGGAGGTGAGGTCCCCCCTAACTTAAATCATGTTCAAATGGATAGGATACTAAATAGAGTTGCACAAATCTTGTGTCCATATCTTTCCGTTTTCTCATGCCACAACCGTGCATGTGCGAGTCATACTGAGTGTCTGCATTTGGGGGGGGGGGGGGCGCCAGCTAAAATCTTGCCTAGGGCAGCAAATTGGTCAGGGCCGGCCCTGGATTACAGGTTTAATGAGAGAGGCAGATGTGGTTGTTTAAAGCATCATGATCATAATACAGCCTTTTAAATGTTTGTATTTTAGGAGGGACAGTCCATTCCTTCCCCGTAGGAACACATTTTGATGTGTATGGCCTCGCTGCACTCCTTCTGTCTTGAGTTTGTTGAACATGCCACCCCATTTATGCAAAAATCTACTGATGAAACTTGTAAAGACATATTGTAAAACTTCATCACCCATCTCAGATCCATATGGCTGAATGGCAGCAGACAGGAGCCAGACACATGGGGCTGCTTTTAAAATGACAGCCTATACTTGGAAGGCCAGCTTTTGAGGTTTGAAGACTAATGATAATGTTTTAGGAGCACTCCCTGGCATAATGAAGATGCATCTGCGTGCCCATTTGTAGCTGTCTGAACTCCATCAACGTTTCAAATCGCCTAATCCCACCAAAGGAGCTGAATAGGAGAGGAGAAAAGGGAGAGCATCAATCTCTCCCACAGGGTGACACACAGTGAAAGAGCGGCGGCGGAAATGACAGCTTCATTTCAGCGCAGCCGCCAAGATGGGCCAGTCAGATGTTTGGTTTTCAGACAGGGTTGTCTGGTCGCGCTTTAGTCATAGCAGCATGGATAAATGTCACAGTCAGCGCTCAGGCAGGTGCTGAGGGGCTTGATGTGGTTCCTTTGGGGAGAGTGATAGTATCTGACAATGTGCTTTTTCACCTCTATACCACCCTCATCGCCTCTGTACTTGCCATTCGAACACCCCACCTCATCTTTTCATATATCAGCCATGTTTGATGTGAGTACACCTCACTTTCCTTCAAATTTTCCCTCCCAGAGGCCAAAGAGAGCCCAGAGTCTGTCATCATTATTAGCCCCCTGACTCCCGGGAAAAGGTCCGGTGTGTTCGGAGGTTAATTTTGCCGTCCTAGGAGACGGATGTACGTGTGAACTATGCCAAGGCTTCCTTGCTGCATAAAAAAGCTTCAGGGGATTTCAACCTTTTTTTGAGTTCCAAAGAATTCAGGTGTTGGGAGCAGGGAGAATATGAACTACATTTCATGCCAGATGAGGTTCTTGACACTCGATAGATTTTACTCATTGTTGGAGCTATATTTTTATTAGACATTGATTTTCTAGCTGTTTTTGTTTATATTAAATTAATCTTTATTTATTGTGATTTCTTTTGTTAGTAAAAGTAATTCTGTATGCTTTTATTTTGAAGGCCGTTACGGGCACCTAATGATCATATTGGACACAGGTGGAGGTGGGATAGACGCACCAGAATGAGCAAATGTTTTTTTACCAGGTGAAACCATTATTCTGATAAATGTGACATTATTGGAATCCTACAAAAATGAATGCACAAAACGATGCTGTTGTATGGATAATTTCCCCTGAGTTATATTCTCCTAATTGTACCCCGTTGGTTACATTTTCACCCTAGACTCTTGTTTTTCATTCGCTGTCTTATATGCATTTGATATAAAAGATATGCTTACATTGTATTTATTACCGCTTTCCCAAATAATTGGCTCATGTTCTACATTAACCTTTGCTTTATTTAAAAATGTTTGAATATTTTAATGTGCAAAAATCAATATCTCAGTACATGGGACATTGGCTTGGGAACCGGAGCTCCATCTGGACAGGTGCAAGTTTACCTCCTGATGCCGAGCAACCCTGTCTCCTAAAAATTACGTTCCCACAGAACTAAACTGCATTCTCAATTACGTTAAACTAGAAACATATTTTCTCCCACGTTACGTTCGTTATGAACGTATCTCAAATACGTTTATTTTCTACATATCTTCTAGAAACATTTTCTCCCACGTTACGTTTCTTATGAACGAATGTTAAATACGATTATTTTCTACATATCTTTGCAATTTATTGTCTTGCTTATAATAATGATAATAGTAATTTATAAATATCATTTTAGAGCACACATTTGAAGTCAGTAGGCGAGGCTGTAATTTCGCCAGCTTTTACTCTCATGAGTGAGGCAGAAAATAACAGTTTTATCAAGCCAAAAAGCTGCTGTTTCGTTTATTGCACCTCAAACATTAAAACAAATCCAGAGTTACGTGTTTCTGTACTTCCTCTAAGAAGAAAGGACAGTAACAGAAGATCTCTGGCTTCAGTCTTGATCGCCGTTCAAATGACAGCGTTGGTTTCCCCAAACGTGGGCGAGGCTGTAAAGTGACGTAGATGTTACTCTCATATATTATTCAAAACCATTCTATTTATTCTAACATAAATTACATGCCAGTGTTTTATCTTTTTATTTATTTGTTTTTATTTTAAATCATATAATGTCTGTGAGGAAAATAAATGGGGCTTAGAGCCTCAAAATACTGAAATCTGTATTTTTGAAAATCTTTTTTCCTTCTAAGTTGTTATTCTTTTCTAAATAACACACTGTTATTTACTCAACAATAACACACAATTATCCTTGTTTTTATTTATTCGTTTAATTCTATAATCTTGGGCTTTTTAGCATGCTTTTTAGCCGTAAATAAAGTCACCGGAAACGTAGACGTAGGCCTAGGAGGAACATTTCGAGCGATCCACACCACAAACCCACTGAACAGATTACCCAAGATCCTCAGCTTGAAGCTCGTTGATTGGATGTTTTAGCCGCAATGCATGTTGGGATATGATGTTAATGCGATATGATATCCGAAAACATTTAAAAAAATAAATAATAATACTTTGTGTGATGACACTAATAGTGTAGGACACAAAGTTATTATTGGTATGCTGTGTGTACCTTGTGTGCAACGCCTAGTGGTTAAAGCACGTTATTGAATTATTTGTGTTGAATAATGTTATTTGATGAAAAAAATATTAAGAGTACATACTTTCATAGGGGGAAAGTAGAAGGTCAATGATAGAAATATAGAATATACAAAATCAAGAAGATACTGTAAGTGATCTCTACAATAAAACAGTTTAGTGCTGGATGTACAAAGATATTAATATGAGGATGAGCAAAACAGACAAACTAATTAACCTTTATCAACACATTAAAGAATACTTTAGGTTAAGGCTTCTTTCAAATAAGAAAAAAGCTTTGGGGGTACATCTACAGATAAATATTAAGCCTGACAAAGTACTTAACGTCTAACACATTGCTTTCCTGCAGTGTTAACTATGTTGAAAGACTTATTTTAACTGATATTAAACATATGAATTATACTCTTATGTATGTAGATAGTATAAGAAATGTGCAGAATATGACAGTTTAATGGTGGAGGTACACATATTGATATTTCTTGTAATGCACTGTTGAGGAACCTGTGACCCAATATTTTCATTCATTGCATAACTACACTGTAGTTGTGTATATGATATGTCAATAAACCTTAGAAAATCTTGAAAGGGATGTGCAAAATAGCCATTATACAGTTTTTAATTAACTATTAGAAGAGAATAACGAGTAATTAATATACTTTATAGAGATCTGCAGATAAATGTTTAGTCTTCTCAAGCACCAACTATCAAATATCTCTCCTGATTGTTGGCACTTGACAATCACCTTCCCTGAATTTTACTCAGGTGTAACTCAAGTCTGATTTAAGGGTTGTTTATATTTCACATCATTAATCAGAATCTGCAAAGTAACTAAAATAAATGTAGTGGAGTAAAAATACCAGGTTAACCTCTGAATTGTAGTGGAGTAGAATTACAAAGTAACAATGAGCTGTCATGTGGGTATATATTAATGCTGCCCATTATGGATACAAGTGATTTTCACCCATTTAGAAATTACATTCCTAAATGTGTACACACCAATGTGTTTCCTATCGCCTAAACCTCCAGGGCTGTACAGTTTAATACTGTCAACTTCTAATTTTGGGGAAAACAACAAAAACTACAATTGCCAGAGACGTGCCATAGAGAACATGTTGCGAAACACGTGTATTTCAAACCGGAGAGACGTGATGTATGGAATACATATTTATTGTTACACGTCATATAAATGAAATGATTGCCATGATAATACAACAGGAGAATGGAATGGTCTTTGGCGATTAGGCCCCGGTTTGCAGGATAATCATTAGAGAGGGAAAGAACCGCTCCGATGAAAATCCCCGGGGTCTAGACACTGGTGGTGGTGATAAGTAGGTGGGACCGGTCTGGAGGAGGAAGGTTTAGCTTTGTCCTGGAGGAGACGGGAGGCGAGAGGGGTGGAGGAGGGTTGCGTGTGGTCACCTGAAATGACAACTGACAGGAAGGAAGAGCAGGCATTTTAAGGATTTTAACGTGTGCAGCAATTGGCTGCTGAGGGGTGACGCCCGCATGTTTAATGAGGGGGGAGAGAGCAATAGAGTGACGTGTAAGTGACTCATTGTTAGGGTCTTCCTTATTGAACTTGCGCTAAAGCTTTCATTTCTGGGGGGGGGGGGGGGGCGTTCGAGTCCAGTTTTGAATAGTCTGCCGTAGTGTAGTTTCGTTCCATTTCAAAGAGCTTGACGCTCGGCGTAACCTTGGCGCACTGCCACTCCAACATCCAGAGCTTGAAGATTAATCACGGGGTTTATCAACGGGACTGTAGTCCAAAACGATAGCTGGGGATTATGGGTCGTGTAGTGTCTTCGGTCATCCTAAACTGAATTTTTTTTTCGGATATCATATCTCATTATCAACACCACATCTGGCGTCAGAGAGATCTTCTGTTACTGTCCTTTCTTCTTAGAGGAAGTACAGAAACACGTAACTCTGGATTTGTTTTAATGTTTGAGGTGCAATAAATGACACGGCAGCTTTTTGGCATGTTAAAGCTATTATTTTCTGCCTCGCTCATGAGAGTAACAGCTGGCGAAATTACAGCCTCGCCTACTGATTTCAAATGTGTGCTCTAAAATGATATTTATAAATGACTATTATCATTATTATAAGCAAGACAATAAATGGCAAAGATATGTAGACAATAAACGTCTTTAAAATACGTTCATAAGAAACGTAACGTGGGAGAAAATATGTTTCTAGAAGATATGTAGAAAATAAACGTATTTGAGATACGTTCATAACGAACGTAACGTGGGAGAAAATAAGTTTCTAGCTAAACGTAATTGAGAATGCAGTTTAGTTCTGTGGGAACTTAATTTTTAGGAGACAGTGTTGTGCCGAGATGCCCTTGAGCAAGGCACTTAATCCCTAAATCACCCAGGCTAATGCTTATGTATAGGTCCTGTTTGTTCATGAGAATATGTTATATATTGTTGTACAATGTTATACAACATCGGTCCTAACATTAAGTATTCAGTTACGTGTATCTATCGAGTGTCAAATATTGGCTCACAGACTCACAAGGTGAAAACGAAAACCAGTGTTGGTAATAACAATTGCAAAAAGAACGAGTCCAAACGGCTGCAAAATATCTATCAACGTCATTAATATATATTTAGTGAAAGTCTATTTACAGCCTTCATAACAATACTAGTGTTGCTATTGCCACTGCTAACTAAGAGAGTCACACCAGTGGATCGATTTGTCCGAACACAACTTCCGAGAATAACTCATTATTGATTGTTTTAATGTTTAAAAATCATGGAACTAATAGCTGTCCTGTGCTGTTTGTAATTGAATTTATGGACATATTATCCTTCTTACAGGAGATATGGAGAACACTTGTTTCTGTCCTTCGCAGCACTTTTACACATTTAAAATCCCCTTTTACACCGTCACCTTCCAGCTGCACTTTATATGCGTTGGCACAGGAGATCATTTCATCAAAAATGAATTCATAAAAAAAATCGGCATAACAGAGGACGGCTTTCAAGGGCAATCTGAATACAACACCTGGTTCAGTAGAAAGAAAAAAGAAGAAGACCAGGAGCAGAGCGTGTCTATCCTACCAATGCACCGTCAGGGCGAAACATCCACACTTTACCCTTGAGTGAAGGCAGGTAGAGTGGGAAACACTGCAGATAAATCATCCCAGCAGACAAACAGCTTTAACAGCATCAGCACAAAGGATCTGAGAGAAAGTGGTTTATTAGCAATAGCATTTGTTATTAACCCGGCTATCAAAACCATATTGATTTTTCTCTCTTTACACACTGAAGCTAACAGTGTGATGGCAGATCACGTACTGACGCTGGCCTTCTGGAGATAATGAGAATATCAGCCTTCTGTGAAATCAAAAATCCAGCCTGATTATCCACCACAGCTGCAGTGATACAGGTTTCAGGTTTCTACAAATGAGTGACACTGGCATGCACAGTCATAATGCAGGTAAACAAAAGTAATTAAAGTAATAAATATGTCTAATAAATCCTGCTAATGAGCTGATATTTAATTAAAGTATTGGTCTGAAAACCTGATGAAAGATAACTCAATTATAGGTTTTTATAATAACTACTATTGTTATTATATAATTACTTTATATATAGTATAATATATATATGATTTAAAAGAAGACAGAGGTTTATTTACATTTTAATTTAATAAAATGCAATGAATGATGAAAACAAAAAGTGATTTTGCCTGATGGACTTCCACTACTAAATACAAAATTCAACAACAGACCGCTGTCTCTTTCCAACCAAAAGTTAAGTTTTTAAAGGCCTGATTCGATCGTTCCATTATCTTAACCATGACTTTGGATTTGCAACCCTTAAGTGCTTATTTCAACACAAGCCATGGTTCTTCCTTAAACCCGATCAAGTGTTTTATTTGTCTAATCTAGAGCTATGTTAACGCTGGCGAGTAATCTGAACCTTAATGTGTTAAAAAATGAATCCCATTACCGGGTTTGAGCCAAACTTCCTCCTGTATTACACTGACAAGAGATCGCTGGGCATCACGAAGCAAACATTACTACCTTGGAGTAACTGCACTGCGTCTTTTGTGTGGTGAAAACAGGAAAGGCATTTTGATAAAGCATGCGCCAGTTTCTTAAAGTTGAAAGCTGACATGATCACTACTGTAGGAACAGATACAGGGATAGACATTAAGGGTAAAATGCCACTGGCCCTCCGGGCCGGTGGAATGTTTTTATCACTGGCCCCACCATTGTAACCACTGGCCCGGAGCATTCGTCCAAAAACAAAAATCGACTTATAATGAAAAAGATTAACACATTTGTTGCAATAGTAATTTATGCACTAACTACATTACTACTTGTACTGCAACATTTGAATCATCAGTTCTTCCTCATTTTCCTCAATTGTTCATATTTGGTTTATTAAAATAATGATATTGTGGTCATTGTTAAAAAATGTCTGCTATTATGAGTTATTATTTGTATAATGCGCTTTCTGCCTTCCTGTCATTAGGAGTTAGAAATGTAATGGCTATGTAGTAGATTAGATTAGAACCTTCATTATCCTAAACTGCTGGGACATTTCCCTATAGCCAATATCTTTATATTTTCTACTGTTCACTGACTTGTCAGCATAGGTCGGCATTGATGTACAGAGCCGACAGAAGACCTTGTTTATATTGGCATCATATTGAGAGGTGCAGCCAGTGACGCGTCCTAAAACCAGGAAGTAAGCCGCTGGTTCCCTCGACAAAAAGCAATGGGATTTCTCCACAGGGTTTTGGAAAATAGCTGGAAATAAGGTCTGTGGAAAACAAACCTGTTTGATAAATGCACGTTTTGTTCAGGCGGATAATCTCCACGTTTTGTTACCCTACTTTTATAATTTTCGAATCATAAATCTAATCGATAGATTATAAAATGGTTTTATGCGTTACAGTTTGGCTAAAACCTTCTCTCCCTCTTCTTCTCATACTCCCTGTCACTCTCCTTTAACTCCTCCGGTGACTTTCTTTTATTTGAAGATTGATTTTTGCCCGGCGCTTGGCCGGTTACCGCTGGTATTAAAAACATTTTGTCGAATGGTTAGGTGGCGCGATAGTCTGTAATGAAGAAGGAGCGCGCTCCCGCTCACGGGAGCCTGCTCGCGCTGCGCTCCGCAGCAAACAGCTGTTTGCTTTTCACCCAACAACGACAACCGCCTCACAAAACGCTATGTTGTAGCGTTAATAAACGAAACAATTTAACTAAATTGGTCAAAATACCAATACCACAGGACCATTTTTTTTTTTTAAAGCAATATTTTTAATGGCCCGAGCGGGCAAGTGGAAAGTACGTTATGCTGGCCCGGGGTGTCTAAATAGTGCTTCCGGGCCAGCGGGCCATTTATAATGTCGAGCCCTGAGATAGTGCTCACAATGTGATAGAGTAAGAAGAATACTACCATATGAGTAGCACATATGAGTAGCACATATGACTAGTCTAGCACATATTATGTAGCGGCTTTTTCGATTCTTTAGCTCAGTGTTGGAAAATCCTCCGACTTCACGCCAATAATTCTGAAATTATTACTCTCACCAGTTTGTCATGATTTATTGTGTATGTATTTGTTGTATCTCCCACCAAAATACAAGTGAATAAATTAAACTTGTGATTAATCATGATCAACACAGATTAGAACGATGATTGATGCAACTTTCTGTAATTGATTGATACCACTTGTCTAAAACCTTTTCTTCATCATACAAAGATACCATCTTGCTGATACAAGCGTGAGAAAATGTATTCTAGAGGGTTCTGGGGGGATTGTAAAACTGCAAATTATGTGGTTTAATTTGGAGAACATGTTGGGATATAATCACTGAACCCTGGTTACTTCAGTGGCAGAAAGTAAAAGCAGACAAAGCCATGCACTAATAAGTAACAGGAGTAACTGCCATGTTTCGCCTCCACCAATGATATTGAGAAACCACAGAAGAAGAAGCTTGTGTCCTGTCACACTGTAACCTCTGCCTCCATGTTTCCACTTCGCCCTTCAGCCCGCTGCTGGCATGGCAGTGTGGTTTACAGGGTGTGAGGTCCTTGGGCTAGCGCCAGTGAGGGAACATGATTTTACATATATAAACCGGTTATTCAGTAAGGGTAAAAAAAAGATGTCTCATGCAGTCAGTGATGGAAAAATGTCATTATTTTTTTTCCTCCCCCCTCTTCTCACCAGTAAGCGTGCAAGTAAATCTGCTTAACGGTTTTTCCGCTGCGCCAGTGACACTGTGTCCTGTTGCCCAACGCCTTTGGGCTTGGGTGGGAGATGTGGGGAGAATTTCATATCAGCATTAAGCACACTTATCAAGGACAGTGTGAACGGAGGGCGGGGGGGGGGGGGGGGGTGAGCATGAGAGAGAACAGCAGATAAACATATTTCTTACTTTACCTGAGCCACTTTGATCTTCCATATCTTCACATTACTGTGTTTCTTAATATATAAAACAGGATAACATTGCATTTTTTGTATAATTATTTTGCCCAAACATCAAAATGAACTATTTATTTGATTAGACCAACATGCTGCTCACTGAACTCTCATTAGTCTTCAACAAGTTTGTTTTTAACTTTAACTTGATCCAATAAATTAGATTTTGAGTTGTATTAAAGGAAGACCAATGCATTTCAGTCCTCCAACTCATACGACCAAATAGGTCAATTGTTCAGCAGCTTATTACGACCTATAGTCACGTTTTTAAAGTTTAGCACCTCAAGTGGTCGTGTAAGAAACAACAATTTGCGGCAATTGCAAATGCTCCGGAGGGTCGTATATTCACAAATAACCCTCTCTGGAAAATCCTAAATTGTAGACTAGTTTGGCCATTAAAGGCCCAGTGAAGTGCATGTTTTTGCACCAAAATGAAATGGCAGTTTCATTCCTTACATATCATTGTGCCTGTTCATGGCTAAAATATTTTTTAATAATTCATAATTAATGAATTATTAATTTTGCCGTCTGAGCCTAACGGAAGTTGCAGACGATAGTGGCTGTGACGTCACAAGATGTACCCAGTTGCGATTGTAAACATGGCGGAGACTCTGGAAAGTGATACTAGTGTGAGAGAAATGATTGATTTGGACAGCTTTTCGGACAGGATAGATGAGGAAAGTGATCAATTTGGTGCACTTTGAGGGCAACATTAAGAGATTTATGGATACAGCTCTCAACACTCATATGAAACATATATTTCAATAATCAAAAAACATTGGAAGGATTTCTTAACCTATTTTATACAACTAATATTACATAGATGGAAATATTTGTTTACATAGATGACCAAACCCACTGAGATAACTTAGGCTACAGTTTACTTCCCTGAGCTGACGTTATCTCTCTCAGTCCCACAGGAGAGCACTCTCCCTCTCCTTATTGTTGAAACAGCTAATCTCCGTTAGCTCCGAGCTAGCACCAGATGCTAACAACAACCCTGTAACTCTGTCAGTCTCTCTTTCTCTCTCTCTCGAATCGACCACTGGCCTTTATTTATCATGATCAATCAAATAATCTACGAAACAATGACACCAGCCAGGCTCACCTTCATCTTTTGGGAACAGAAACATCGCCACTTCGGCAGACTTGACATTACTACAGCCAGCGGCAATGCATCGTTTCCCCTGTGTTTTTCATCCCTCTTTCTTCACTGTCGCCTCCATTGTCAGGTTTTCTCGATTGGCAATCACTTCCAGTCGACTCCGACACACTTTCCAGGAAAATACTAGCTCAAAAACATTGAGAAATTCGACTTTGAAAAAGAGAAAAAACGAACGGTGGTGAATGTAAACAGTGCGGCGGCGTCCATCTCGTGACGTCACGCAGTAGATCGCAAGCCACGCCCACGAAGGCGAAGGTCGACTGCAGATTTCCCCGGAAAATTCAAAACTCGTCAAATTTGTTGCTATTCCAACATTTTTTGATATGGGTTCCAATGGACAATTTTGGTCATTACTATACGTATTAGCATAACAGATCATGCACAGGTGCACACTTCACAGGGCCTTTAAAATGCTTTTTGATTAGATTTCTAGCGAGAAGTGTATATTGTACGTTTAGAATCTACGTCCAGTGGATGTGTAGGATCTATAGTTTGATAGATATTATGAAGGTTATTTGAGGTCTCGCCAGTAGAACGTGTATTTCTTTCCCCCTATGTAAAGTTGCGTCAACCCTCACTGGGTGAAAAAGTATTTCATAATAAAACCGTATTCCCCTCACTGTCAAATGATTTCACAGTGATATCTGCAGTACTCATCCACTAAAACACATCAGTGTATCCTTGGTAATTACACAACATTAATTGGTTTAAATTGTGTACACTGATTTTGTGTTTTTCCCATAGGTTTTTCCCTTTCGATTATGAGAGGTTTTGATAGGCTAAAACATCAAACTACCCATAATCGTCAGCTAATGTTGAAGCCCGGTGTTGGATGTTTTAGCCGCAATGCACCTTGGGATATGGTGTTTATGCAATATGAAATCCAAAAACTAAAAATAATCATTCTTTATTCCGAGTGTGCTTGCTTTTCTCTTTGAAAGTCATCACATAACTGCATTGTAATACACGATTCGGCTGCATTAAATATTACACATCTGCCGTAGTTCTATATTTATAGAGCCCTGATGAGAAGACTTCTGGACAAACAGGAATAAATGCAGCCGAAACTGAATATGTGACGTGGATCATAAATATATCAGCAATTAAACAACATCTTCAAATTCTCTTCACACAATACGTCTCCTTGCAGTATCAATAGTAATTCGGCTGACTTTTATATTTGATCCAATTGCTAGATAGGTTACATTTACACCATAACGGTGCACAGCTGATAGAAAAGGTCTTGTAGTTTTTAAAGATATTACTGATTTTCTTTCATAAGAATGTAAGTACTGAGTTGAGAGAATAGTCAGGGGATTTGGGTGATGGGAGACACATCTATGGAATCACAATTTCAATAGCTTACCATTACATGACGGATATACCTCAGATATTAATGTGTAGAACTACAATATGTGAAATAATATAGCAATATCCTGTAAAATTATGTGAAAACATGAATACAACTACACATCTTCAGATGTTATACATACATAAGTGTCCTACACCAATAGTACAAAGTTATTATGGCATTCTATGCTGTGTGTTATATGTAACATCTTCATAAAGTATAATTGATTGTGTTAACACTGTAAACTTGACAGTTTTTAATCCCTAGTGGTTAAAGCACGATATTGATTGTTTTTATTGAATGTTATATTTGATGACAACATTTAAATATTAAGAGTAGCCTAAATACAAAATAGGGGCAAGTAGAAGGTCAATGATAGAAATATAGAATAGAAAATATCAACAAGATGATCTCTATAATAAAAGAGTTTAGTGCAGGACGTCCAAAGATATTAATAGGAGGATGTGCAAAACAGACAAACTAATAAGGCTTTATTTAAACATTAAAGAATGCTTTAAGTGAAGGTCTTCTTTTGAATAAGAAAAAAACTTTGGGGGTATCTAGAGTTAAATATTAAGCCTGACAAAGTACTGAACGTCTAATATATTGCACCGTTTATTTTGGCACTTGACAATCACCTTCCCTGAATTTTACTCAGGTGTAACTAAAGTCTGCTTTAAGGGTTGTTTATATTTCACATCATTAATCAGAATCTGCAAAGTAACTGAAATAAATGTAGTGGAGTAAAAATACCAGGTTAATCTCTGAATTGTAGTGGAGTATAATTACAAAGTAACAATAAAGTGCATGTTGTATATGCTGCTGTAACAAAAACATTTCCCAAATTGGGATCAATAAAGTATATTTTATCTTATCTTAAGATGATCGATGGCTACTGCCATATTTACAAAATTTGACTCTGAACCTTGACAAGTGCATGTTTCAAGCTTATCAATGAACAACAGGAGGGGTCACAGAAATAAGACCAGCTGTTAAATAAAGCTCTTCTGACCTTAACTGGGATGTGGGTATATATTAATGCTGCCCATTATGGGCACAAGCAATTTTCACCCATTTATTCATTATATGTTTTAAATTTGATAAAGCCAGTGTGTTTAATACTGGCAACTTCTAATTATGGGAAATACAAAAAGGTCTTTTCAAACTACAATTTCCAGTAAAGACGTGCCATAGAACATGTTGCGAAACACAATAGCCAGCATTTGTAGTTCTGAGCTGGAGCTGGACCCGTTCGAGTCCAGTTTTGGATAGTCTGCTGTGGTTTCATTCCATTTCAAAGAGCTGCTTGATGCTCAGCGTAACCTTGGCGCACTGCCACTCCAACATCCAAATCATCGAGCTTGAGGACTAATCACGGGGTTTGTCAAGCAAAGCGGATGTTGTAGTCTCAAACGATAGTTGAGGATTATGGGTAGTGTAGTTTCTTCGGCCATCCTAAACTCCCAAAAAACTATTTGTTTCTCAGAATTGAAGGTTAAAAACACAAAAGCATTGTACACAATTTAAACAAATCAATTTTGTGTAATTAACAAGGATAAACTGATGTTTTTTAGTGGATGAATACGGCAGATATCACTGTACAATTATTTGACAGTGAGGGGAATACTTACGGTTTTATTATGAAAACTTCGAGACCGGAAATACTGTTTTCACCCCGTGAGGGTTGACGATAACTTTACATGGGCGCTGCCGTCAATATGAAATGAATAGGGGAATGACGTAGCATATACACGTTCTCCTGGTAAGACCTCAAATCATCTTCGTAATATCTATCAAACTATAGATCCTACACATCCACTGGACGTGGATTCTAAAAGTACAATATACACTTCTCGCTAGAAATCTAATCAAAAAGCATTTTAATGGCCAAACTATCCTACAATTTAGGATTTTACAGAGAGGGTTATTTGTTAATAAACAACCCTCCGGAGCGTTTGCAATTGCCGCAATTTGTTGTTTCTTACACGACCATTAGAGGTGCTAAACTTTAAAACGTGACTATAAGTCGTAATAAGCTGCTGAACAATCGACCTATTTTGTCGTTTTTTGGAGGAGGACAGGCTGATGCATTAACATAATGTTTGCATCTCTTTTTAGTCTAATATGACAATAAGTCATGTTTGAATCTTGTTAATTGTTCTTGAACACATAGCAACAAACAGCAGTCATCGAATCACTCATCATACACCCCCCACAGAGAGCTGATTGGTCGGGCCTCCAGCTGCAGGCTAGATTGGTTTTCAGTGGATGTTTCCCAGAATAAACATTCATACTGAGAAATGCACAAAATATTCACCAATGTTGCCAGACACAGAAGGAACAGACCAAAGTTATCACAAGTGTGTGTGTGTGTGTGTGTGTGTGTGTGTGTGTGTGTGTGTGTGTGTGTGTGTGTGTGTGTGTGTGTGTGTGTGTGTGTGTGTGTGTGTGTGTGTGTGTGTGTGTGTGTGTGTGTGTGTGTGTGTGTGTGTGTGTGTGTGTGTGTGTGTGTGTGTGTGTGTGTGTGTGTGTGTGTGTGTGTGTGTGTGTGTGTGTGTGTGTGTGTGTGTGTGTGTGTGTGTGTGTGTGTGTGTGTGTGTGGTCTAAATAATGGTTAGAGCATTCAGAATTTAAAATGCAAACTAGAAAATGCATTTCCTGCTGAAAATGCGTGCGAATGCTGTAAACTGTGAACATTTGTGGCTGAATTTAGCTGAAAAAGCCGAATATGTTATTAGCTAAATGGTAGCTGCTTTTAGCTAAAAAAAACAAGTAAGTGTGTTGCTGAACTTTGCAACTTTGAAAACTTGAAAGAGAAATATTAAACTGGAAGAGTAGGACAAATAGTGAATAAGCTTGATATTTAAAAGAAAAGGTTTAAAAAAAGGTATAAACCATAAAATGTATTGTCTCAATGTCCTGAAATAGCTGAATAATTTAATAGTTGAATAGAATGGTTTCTGTAGCAGAAATCAGGCTGAAGGAGTTAGATATTAAATGTAAGTAGTATTTCAAAGTGCTTTACAAAGATGAAAGACACTAAGAAAATGGCATTTAAAAACAGTCATTAAAAAGCAAGAAATTACTCAACAGTTGAAAAACAACTTTTTCAATGATTTTACCTAGAAATGGCAGGTTTGATATGGGCCTGTAATTGTTCATTACTGACGCATCTAGATTATTATTTTTTAAGAGCGGTTTAATGGCTGCAGTTTTCAGGGCCTGTGGAAAAACACCTGAGTGAAGAGACTTGTTTACTATATTAAGTAGATCTGAGGCCATACAATGAAAAGATGTTGTATAATGTCCTCTAGGTTTTTATCAATAATCTGATGGAATTGTGTCGTGATGTCTGAATTGATATTAGGTGGACATAGGGACAACACATTTGCTGTACCTGATGCAGAGGCACTGACTGCTTGTCAGATTTTCTGAATGTTGTCAGTGAAGAAGGAGGCAAATTCATTGCAGGCCCTGGTGGATAGAAATTCAGAGGCTATTGACACTGGGGGGTTTGTTAGTCTGTCGATGTAATATAAATAAGGAATGAACGTCCATTTTAAAATGATTTCAAGCGTTAAAGGTCCCATGTCATGCGTTTCCGGTTATTACCTGTCCCCTTGTGTGTTATGAAGGTTTTTATGCATGTAAACGGTCTGCAGAGTCAAAAACCCTCAAAATACACCCTGTAGCGAGTAAAACTCTAACACAGAAAATACTTCCCCAAAACGCCTCGTTGGAGATTTCTCATTTTCCATTGTTTACTTCCTGGGTATTGCTACGTAGGGATACCCAGTAGCCACGCCCAGAGCTATGGCCGCACCCTCTGCCAGCCTTTCACGAAACAAAGCTTCCCAAACCTTTCAGCGATTCATACCGGATATGTACAGCGTAGGGCACTGAAGAACGATTCGGGTACACAACCTGTAAGTATTCATTGTTGTTTGTGTATTTATGATGTTTAAAACAAACAAGGTATCTACCACGACTGTTTAAATGGGTAAACGTTATTCGGGCTACTACGTTGGGATCGCGGAGAAATGCTCTCCGCAGACCCATTCTCACAGCGTTATAACCCTTTTTCTTACTCAATATCAAGCCACACTTATTGTTTTTACTTCGGCTGTGAGTGTTTGTGTGTGCTCAGAATGAATTTAGCTTGTTCTCCTGTATCGCCGACATGGAAGCCTGTCTGCTCCTCGCAGCAACGAGCCTCTCGCGTCGCGACCAATCAGAGCACACTGGGCTCACAGGGAGGGGGGGGGCAGGAGCTCCAACAAGCCGTTTAGGACAGAGAGTGAATACACATACTTTACAGAGATGCTGTATGAGAAACCAATGTGAGTTTGGAAAATTGCACAGTATAAATCTATTTTAGTAGACCTCAACAATGGAATTATGATCAGTAGAAATGGCCATGACATGGGCCCTTTAACTCTGAACCTGGTCCAGAGCGGGTTAGACCTGCGGCATATGTTTCCATGGTGATCTAGCCAGGTTAAAAGAGAGCCACCTCCGTAGTACGGTAAACTCTGGCTTTAAGCACGACATACCTCGCTAACACACTAATCTGGTCAACAAAGTCACACAATAACACAAATAAACTGTATTCTTGAGTATGTTTCAAGGGAAAGATATTTTGTACCAGATTATATTTGTGGTTGACTCAAAAAAAGTTTCTAATCAAAGTACTCGGAAAATCTACGGAGACAGCAAATGAGAATGAAACTCACTGTGACAGATAAACTCAGGGTTTTATTTTGATAATACCTGCATCATCTAATTCAGCATGGTCTCTGTTGTAGTGTGATTTAAACTGACAAAATGTGATATTTACATAAAGAGTCTTGCTCTGTTTCACTTGAGTTCATTTGAGGCTGCAGACTGTTCTATATCCTGGGTCGATTTGGAGCACAGAGAGAACCTGAGAAGTTTTTTAGAAACAGTTGTGGGAAATGAATTTGCCGATATGCAGCAGGAGGCAAAGAGACTTGAAATTACAGGCGTTGACAGCGAATGATGACTAATGTGTCTAAGGAGAGTGGTTACCTCACTGAATACAGTCAAATCACATGACTTGAAATTGATGTGCTCCCTAAACTAGCCTACACCTAAAATAAACAACAACAAGTAAGCCCCTTTAACACAAAGCAGCAAAGTTCCCCTGTTCCCTGTGCACACAGCATTGGCATTCAATACGATTATGGAAGTAATTGCATGACAGCTGTAATAACAAGGAAATAGAGCAGGCATCGGCAAACTAAGGCCCGCGGGCCATATACGGCCCGTTGGCCTTTTTAATCCGGCCCGCCGAATATTGGTACAGAATTGTCAAAATTATAGTAAAGACCATATTCATTTAGCCTTTTTCCTGCAATACCCGGCATTTCTGTTGATCCCACTAGATGGCGCACTCTAAACACAATCAACCTTTGCTGGAGTCAGCAACCTGGCTAGATCAAATAACCAAATACATCACGCTTACATTGGAGGGGGTCGAGATTAACTTGAGCAATAACAGTTCATGGCGAGTACGGCGAATACAAGTTGTTACAAGCAGTAGCGCTGAGCAAAGTGACTAAAACTTAACCATACACTTATTAAAAACACTTAAATAAAGTCAGGCAACACTAACCAGGCTCAGTGTGATTCGGTTTATATTACCTTACTTTAATGACCATCCGTTCACTGTTATTGACCAAGAGGCAGACGTTTTCCTGTTGTTTTGTATTATTGCAGCTATCGGATGCAATCAGTATGAGCTACATGTGGCCATCACAAGTAAAATCTGTGTGAGTTAACAGTAGAATAAACTCCGGTGCACGAGCAGCACTGCAGTGGGCGGTAATGCCGCTGAACCATATTAATAAACAATGCACCACGGCACTCTGGAGAAAGGTATAAAGTTGGAGAAGTAGTTCTTTAATTTAATCTGGCTTCGTATGATTAAAAACTACCCGACGCAGTCCTCTATTGATGTTGTTGTGAGCGGTGTTGCGGAGAAAACGCTGTGTGGATCATAAGAAGGCACGTAAACGGTTAAGTCATGACGCAAACGATGATGCAATAATTCACCTTTGAACCTGCATCTGTAACAATGAGTGGACCAAAGAAAAGAAAAGTCAACATTGAGTGCCGAGTGCTTAATGAGGAGTGGACAGCTAAATATTTGTTCACTGATCTGCTACTGGCCCGGCCCGTTAGTCAAATTTTAAAACTCATATTGGCCACCAAGCCAAAAAGTTTGCCCACCCCTGAAATAGAGTGATAAATGTATATCGGGTAATACATGGTCGTTATTAAGGCATAGGTTATATCTTGAAATAACATGTTCATTTTAGGGCCACGTTTTCACAAAGTTCATTAAACAAAAATGGAATTGTTTTTATCCCTTATTTCCACGGAGGCAGTTTCAGGGCCTGTTCTGAACCAGGGACCGGTTACGACCAGTTTTAGTTTTTCCATCGCAGAGGTTTTAGACCCAAAAATTGGCTGTGGTGCTGCCTGATTCTCACCTTACTACTTCTCTGATGGTTCCCACTGGATTGTTGACATCCACCTGGATTCATCTTCTTCTTATTATAGACACATGCATTTTCCAGCATTTGGCCTACCTATGTTGTAAATGTATTATCTTTTTAATTTACAAACGATTTATTGCACTTCTGTCCGTCCTGGGAGAGGGATCCTCCTCTGTTGCTCTCCCTGAGGTTTCTTCCATTCTTTGGAAGTTTTTCCTTGTTCGATTTGAGGGTCCAAGCTCAGAGGGGGTCGTATTCATATTCAGTAAAAACTGTAAAGCCCCCTGAGACAAATGTAAAATGTGTGATATTGGGCTATATAAATAAACTTTGATGATTGATAGTGCCCAGATTGATTAGATTATTAATTACTACACAACTTAATTGAATACTTGATTCTGATTAGTTAATGTAGACATGGCGAAGATATGCCATTTTTTTTCGAGCAAACCAAGAAGACAGACCGGTAATAAACACTAACATGAACACAAGTTACGTTGCTGTCGCCATGGTTACAGCTGTTGGTACGCAGTGGAATAGACTCTTTTTTTCCAAGCTGTGAAGTCAGGATTCCTGCCCACCCTGTCTGTGTGCATGTTATTGACCATACTTTGAATGACCAACCATTTGCCATAATTGTGCAATTGGTAATTTAACACTCCTGCTTAAGCGATATAAGCTATTGTCTCTTTTTTGTCCTTTTATTTTTTGCTAACATCAATCACACTCAGTCACACTGATCCTTTACGTAACTTGTAATCTATGGCCCTCACCATGAGTCTGAAACATCAGTAGCCTAACTGTAATCCCTTTTGATAAATCTTAAAGTATTGGGATGTCCCTCTGACCCTTTCTCATCTAGGAATATGTTTTCGGTACAGCTCAGTTAAAAACTCATTTTTACTCAATATTTCAATATGCATTACACATATTTTTATGTTTCAACAAAAGTTTCTCAGCCATGGTATTCAGTATTCCATGACTGGGTTATTTAGTGTAGAGATAGATTAAAGAGTTATTGTATTGAAATTACATTTTAATTAAACCAGTATCCCATCCTTCAAATGCGATGCTATTAATATCATGAAACATAAAACACTATGGCAATTTAAGTGTTTTAAAGGAAGGGAATAAAACTGCTGGGTTCATTTTGATACTCAGGACTTGAGAACAGGGTCACAGGCGAGGAGACGGTTTAGAACCCTGTTTCAGATCACTCTCACTTTTTGTGAATGATACAGTCACATGAAATAACAGTGCATGGCGACCAGTGCTTTGTGAAGTCAGATCACAGTCAGATCCCGTCCCGAGTCAAGAGGACGTGTGGACTTGGTTTGGGAGTGTACTCCCAGCGAGGTCTCACTCTGATTGCTCTGCTCTCATTTGGCCAAAAGACGCAAACTAAGTGGGAGAGACTCGAGCACTCCAGAGTTCGCAGTAACTTCTCCAAGCGAACAAAGTGTGAAAACGCCTTAAATCTCCCAGACGCCTCTTCAGGGGTTGTGCTGTCTATCAGCATGTGGCTCGCATTCCTAATCAGAACGTGGTGCTGAGGCATGGTCACCTCACCAGGCTGCTGGAGGCTCCGCTGCTCCACACCTCCCTCTGCAGGCACAAGGTTCAATATTCAAAGGCTTTACGGCCAATGAAAATCTCCTGGGCTTCTCCAACAATGCAAGATAAATAACACGTTTTTACTGGTCCTCAAAGACGCTAATCAAGCAAGTAAAGAAAAACAACAACAAAAAACAAAAGTTGCTAAGCCAGTTGGAGAGGGTTTGTAGTTGAAGGCGAGAGTGAAAAGGCGAGCTTTAAGGGCTTTTCTGAATGATGATGATTTTCTGTAAAAGTAAAAGTAATGCAGGAGAGGTGAGATGGAATACAATTACAAGTATAATGTGAAATGAAAAGCTGTACAGTGAAATAAAAATACTGCCATCTTAATAATAATGATCCACAAGAGGAGATTCTACCCATGGCTGTGTAAACCTGTATAGGGTTAGGGTTCATATCTATAAACTGAGATGAAGCCCTCGCTGGGAGGGCCGAGCACTTCCTTAATGCCTGCTGCTAGCGGTCACTTATTGGATTGTGAATCACATTAATTGTGCTAATAACTTGTAAGGTATGAAACTGTGACCGGTCATTTGATTTTAACTATAGTTTTCAAGACACAAACAGAATAAAGTAAGCTGACAGCAGATGGTCTGTGTGGATATTGAAGCAGCTCAATGTAACATGAAAATAACAGGAAAGAGGAGACACTTTTTTACTTATCCTGTATCGGATAATCTGCAGGTTGCAAAGCTTTGGAATGGAGCCGCAGTCTCTCCCATAAGAGTTCATATCAGCAGTATCAGACCGATCCTCATGGCTGGAGGAATGCGAGCAGGAAGCACGGTGACTGAGCTGCCAATCAGATCCTGCCGGCAGGCTTTTTTTCCGTTGTTGCTAATTGTGTTTTTGCTGTCTCTGCAGTGGCCCCAGTGTCATAGAACATATGTCTGAACTGCAGTCTGACATTATAGCCTCAGAAAAATAGACAGACCCGTGGAGCTTTTCATTTTTTCAAGTATGTGTTTTGTTCATCGGCCAAAAACAAATACAACAGCGAAGGATTGACAGGAGGCTTCACAGGAGCAGCAGAGGTGAGCAGGAGTGCTGAGAGAGTTTACCTCATAACCATTCGTGGAAGGCAACGAAAGTTCTGTGACACTTTATGAAAACCTGTGCAGGAAGTTCAATTGTTGCATGAACCCTTCACGGAGAGGTGAGGTATGGGTCAGATGTAGATCCCTCCCCCTTGGAGCCGCTGCAGGTTCATGTTCAATCACTCACAAAGTGTATCCTTTAAAGGCTTCTTGCAGTGCTTACAGTGTTAAGAAAATGCAGCTGAGTGTACTGTAGTTAACACTAGAACCGCCAGAGATTTTTTATACCTAAAACCGCCACCGGGGTCAAATTGACCCGGCATTAGAATGCATTGATTTTCAAGGTAAAAGTATTGTTTTAAAAAGAAAAATGGTCCTGCGTTATTGGCATTTTGACAAGCAATTTTGTTAAATTGTTTCGTTTATTAACGCTACAACATAGCGTTTAGTGAGGCGGTTGTTGTTGTTGGGTGAAAAGCAAACAGCTGCTTGCTACAGAGCGCAGCGCAAGCATTCTCCCGTGAGCGGGCTCCTTCACTACAGACTCAATATATCTATCTATCTATCTCTCTCTCTCTCTCTCTCTCTCTCTCTCTCTCAATCTATAAGGAACCGCAGTAGACAAAAGGCGTTGCTATAGCAACACGTCATGTTTGTTTACACACAAAATCAATAGCGCGAAAAGGGGTGGGGTCAATATGACCCGCTTGGCGGAAATAGATAAATTGCAATTTTTTGGGCGATTTCTTCAATCTGACTTCATATTGACAATTTTTAACAACATAGGGTGCTACATAACACACTTTCAGGAAAAGTCACGGACTGGGAGACTTTAATATTTTATTGAAAAAAAGTTACATACAGTATAAAACAGCTCTGGGTCAAATTGACCCCGTTGGCGGTTCTAGTGTTAATGCCATGTTGGCAAAATGGGGACAATGGGAAAACATGTTCTTTAATTTCTCAGTGACAGCTTCCCCTATAATTAATCCTAATTTTATACCATGTTTCATATTTGTATTAATGCGTTGAAGTGAAACCAGACAGAAACTTAGTTCAAATAATTTGCTGAATCAACAGTATTGATGTAAACTTTGGATTAAATTAAGATGTAATTACCAGTGATGGTGACCTCACAGACATTTGGTTGACTCTTCTGTGGATATTTAAAGCAAGTGGCTAATTAGATCTCAGAACTACTGTTCAGAATCAGTGGCGTTTTCTCCTAAAGGCCAAGGGAAGCCAGGCTTTTCCCCTGTTTTTTCGGATTGTAGTTATAATTTTCGTTTAGTTTAGAAAATTCTTCTTTGCTGTGTGTTGCTGCCGGCCCATCTCTCCCCCATTCTCATTGAGTATTTTACAAAGAGTGAAACAGCACCCCTCTAGATGTTATGGTGAAACAGTAAATTGCACTCTGTTGCGAGAGGAGGCCAGCCGAAATTGCCTTCCCTTGGTGAATTTTTTTTTGAGGGATTGACCAATCAGATGACGCCAAGCGGCAAACTCTGTGGAAGAGCCGGGACGCCAATACGGAAGTGGCACACACTGCAGTTCATATATTGGCCGATAGGGACTGACTGCAGAAAGGAGCAATTTCCATAGACCCCCATGTTAAAATGCCCAACTTTACAGCAGAAAAAAAAACATGTTTCTAGCAATGGATGCAATAAATATTATTATGAATATAGTTAGATTCCACCTTCATGATTATGGATCTGTGAGTGAATTGTTTTCTAACACGACCCTTTTATTTATATTAGGTCTTAAAGTTTTTGCATAAATTAGGACGTGGTCACATTGAGTGACATCTCTGTGAAGTGACTGTTGCCGTTAGCTTCTTGTCTCTCTGCTAGCTGCTCCGTGAAGCTACAGGCACTCTGCCTGTTCAGCTCATCCAGGGAACACAACTTGCCCCCGGCCGTGTTTGTTTGTTCTTCATGCTTATATATCGGACTATTGTGACTCGCTCTGCGGTTGAAACAGACGGTGCATGAGTGAAGTTTTGCGGTAAGTGAAATTCGAGTACTTATTTATGTGTTAATGATTTTAATCAGCTACGTAATTAATGTTAAGGCTTGGGTTAGCGTGTAAGCGAGTGGTAGCTACATCGGTGCTAACGATGCTAATAGTAGCCTCCAAGTTAAAATCATAGACTATATTTATAAAGGTTAAAACGAAATAGACAAGTGTTAAGCGTTAAGTGGGATAATACTGTACAACAAACGGCTTCTGTTTGAGGTTGATAAAATAAGGTCATCCTTGTAACTTAGAGAGATGATTATTATGTAGGTAGTGAACTGTATGCATCACTAAGGTTAATTTAAATTGGCTATGCTCAAGTATGTAGACAAGCTAATGTCGAAGTATTATGTGAAATCAACCTCACAATAAGATGTGTGTATATTACAATTATTAATGTCATATTTCAAGATGATTACTTAGATACAGACAATATGGTTGGTTGAGCTGGAGTTCATTATTGAGCTTACACGTTAACATCTGAAGAACAAACCCAAACCTTGTTGTTTTTATTAATTGCATTACCAAATTGGTATCAATTAAACAGTAAGCATTGGTAACACAACTTCCAAAGTTACAGTAGAATAAAAAGGACCCTGACTCGGACAATACACAATCCAACATGTTCAACAGAATGGAATCAGTTATATTGTTTGTACACATGGTACTTTACATATATATCTGTTTGTTTAAAGTGTCCAGGTGATGCAGACAGGCTGGACCAGAGAGTGAGAGACAGAACTGGACTCCTCACAGCAGTGAACTTAAGCACAGGTACAAAGACTCTTTTTTTCATACTGTACAAAGAATCAAGAAAGATATTGGTTTAAATTAATGAAGTATTGACTTTAATACACTGATATACATTCCATTAAACAATACTAGATAACCTACACATCAGTGAAGTTGAGGGTTTTTTCCATGCAAAAAGTTACATTTAGATGTTAACAAGCAATGTGATTTTGTCAGCTTTCTAATTTAATGTATTGAAGGCAAAGATATTTAACACATAGTGAGAACTGCTACTATTTATCTCTCAATATTGCCTGTAAAAAACGTGGTAAAAGTTATTCTTTCAGTGAGACAACAGAGCAAGCTTCTACAGTTGCACTACATTTTGATAACAGTTAAATATTATTTTGATAATAACATATTTCAATGTTGATGAACTTCATACTGTTCATTCATAATCTGATTGTCTTTGTAGCTCACTGTTGAAAAAAAACATTACAATTACAAAATAATTATATCTACAGCCCCTAAACACACAAACACACCGCTTTCATAAATAACACACTTGTTCTGCAATAATATGTTTTATGTTTCCTGTATTTTTTGTGAGGAAAGGACATGCCTGAAAGACACAACATGTTCTCCTTCTCTGAGGGCCAAGAAGAACATCCAAGAGGAAAATTAAAAGCTGATGCTATGAGATTTTAAGACCAGTACACTAAGAAACTACTTTTATTGTAAAAACAGTCAGCTGATCGAATGCACCTATTTCCACATCTACACTCCATCAGCTGATTATTTCTATTTGCCTCGCTTTATGAGCTTCACATCACTTGTGCCTTGTACCGCAGAGTTTGCAACGTCAAAAATAAATGGGGCCAATCTTCAGTCAGATGTGAATTTGTAATCTAACATTTTCAGTAAGAATAATGGACAAAAGGAGTGCAAATACAAATACAATTTATTGAAATGTGAACCAAAAGTTAATCAAATGTTTTAAATAAAAAGCACATATGGACAGAAGGTGTAAAACTATTAAATGTATAAGTAAACACATTTAGTCAAATAAAGTGACAGACTAGGCCTGTGCAGTTGGTATCAGCTTTGCCCAGCATGGGCTCCTCCATCAGGCCTGGTCCTCCATGCTGAGGAAAGACCCTCAGTCCTCTCCCAACCAACAGACAGGACTGTCCATCACACGGAGGTTTCTCCCTGAAGTCTCTGCAGCTCTATGGACACCACGCTGTCTCAATCCGTCCACACTGAATATGAGAGGGGGGAAATGAAAATAATAAATGCTTTAGACAATAAGAAACATAAAGTTGACTGTTGAGTTTTGCTCAGTGTTTTTAGATTGTCAATACTATTACTGTATAACTAATATATCAGGTTAAGAGGCACATTCAAATAAAGATTGGTCTTTAAATACATGTTGTGTTTTGAATTGTTTGTCTAAAGTCAAGGATCTAGAACTGGTACTTATTTTTAATGATACAGTCTGGTTATTATGCTGTTTGGAGGAGGCCTCACAGGTAAGAGCACTAACTAGCTACCATCGCATGTACCTTAGCTTGACTTAAATGTATTAAACGTGTAATTAAGTGATATCAAAATATAAATAACTAATGTCATGCAAACATATTAATATTTGCTTGATTCCAGTGTTGAATCTAGCACAATTGCATACAAACGTTAAGGGATTTTAAGATTCTGAAGTATTATGCTAAAAACTCATTAACTTAGATTACTATTTATAGTTTTGCTGAATAGTTTCATATCCGCTTACCTTAGAAACATAAAATGCCACGGCAGTGTGCAGATGGGGAGCATGTTGGCTTAGCTTGGTAGCTTCAGCTAGCTCTGGAACTTTCAGCTCGGTGGCAGCAGGTCCCGCCTCGGCTCCGCCTCTTTGCCCTTATTTGGAGCAGGCTGGAGTAGGCGGGAGTTGAACTCTGATGTCACTGTTGAGCCGTTAGTGGCCGACTCCGCCTACTAAGGGCTTCTCGGCAACTGCAGAATCCTATGGGTGACGTCACGGACCCTACGTCCATTTATATATACAGTTTATGGATGAGGCTCATGTCATGCCCCTGCCAACCTTTGGTTAGTCAGGGCCATGCCAAGGGGAGGCGGCTGGCTTCCCTTGCCTCACAATCCAATCAAATCGCATCAACTCAGTGTTGCAGTGACGCAAAACCTGATAATAAGCTGCGCTCGGTTTCCCTCGACAAAAACGCAATGGGATTTCTCCATTGGATTTTGGAAAATAGCTCGAAATAAGGTCTGTGGAAAACGAACCTGTTAGATAAATGCACGTTTTGTTCAGCCGGATAATATCCACATGTCTACTCTACTTTTATAATTTTCGAATCATAAATCTAATCGATAGATAGAGTCACTGCATCACTCTCACCGCCGTTAGAAAGTAGCAAACAACTGAAGCAAGTGCAATTATGGAAGGTGGAGATTTGGAGTATTTAATCAAAAAAAAATTGTACTAAACTTCCGCTACACTAGCAATTCAAAATAAAATCTGATGACAGGCCAATGCCCAAACTGGAGCTGTGTACAGCAAGGAAAAAAGGAGCGAATCGGACGTAAAAGGTTAAAGGTCTCCTGATTTAGTTTGTGAATGAATGCTTATTAGAGTATGCTTATTAGAGTTTCGGCTGGAGAGTGCGTGCGGACCTGTCGGTTAGATAACAGGCGTGTGTAAGTCCTGCATCTGTATGATGCAAATGTGTGTAAAATGATACCGGGCGCTGTAATCAGGTTACCTCTGTAGACCTCTGTAAATCAGCAAATATTTTTCTTTTAATCAACTACCCAGAACCGTAGATTAGCCTTAATTAAATCATGAGTTTTCAAAAGTTGTAAAATGGCTAAAAGTCAAATCAAGTTATATTCCATTTTCAAACATTTGATCAAGCTGAGCGTGGAAGGGACACAGTTTGTTGGAGGCGGGGCTTAAGGAAAACACAAGTGTGCATGCTCCTTAGGTCCGGTGGTGTGGCTACAGTCAGGCCATTTTCAGCTTTATGAAGAAGCAACTTTCATATGAATGAACGGGTCCCCGTCTCTAACGCTGTATCCAGTTCTGTTTTTACATCCATGACCCAAATATATAATGTTGATCAGAATCTTCCACATTGTACGTTTTTAAAGCTGGAACCAGCAATTAGGCCCACACAGGAACTGAATCAGAAACTCCACGCTAATATACTTACCCTGGGTGATAAGAAAACCTCCCATAATAAACCTGTTGGTGTCATTATAATAGAGAAATCTCCATTACTTGTTCCCAGTGCAGTGGCTGTATCCAGTGGCTGCCAGATGAGCCTAATTTAAAGCCCATGAAATACGGAAAAGGGCACAGTGTTGGCTCGGAGCCTGGCCACCCACTCAGCCCTCAGGCAGGGGTCCCTTCCCATCACATATCCACCTCCTGCCTGTGTGTGGCTCTCCAGCTGCCTGTTCACTTCCACACACTATTTGCTAAATTGGTTACACACTGTTCATGTCATTATGATTAAATGAGCCCTGATTGCCCAATACTTTGCCAGGTAAAATACATCTGTTCTCTATTCCAGAATGATAGACAGGGTTGCCTAAAGATAAATACAAATAATAATAAAAAAAAGCATATAAAGGTTTGCCAGGGGCCATTTTGGCTCGATTCAAATGTGTTTTGCCAAGTGTCAGGATGGCTGCCAGTTTCCACAGCAATTTCTGCCACCTGTGATGGATGGCCCAGCAGGTTAGGCTACACAAACGCAGCTGTGATTGCATGGAGCCATAATGGAGGGACGGGGCGACCTGTGAGCAGGAGATAGACGTAGGTTTTATAAGCTTTCATATTGCTTTGAGCTGAAACACTTAGAGCAGATCCAGAGCCTGGAAACATCAGAGAATTAGCTGCGGTCAACCATAGCTGCACTATCTGCTCTGTGCCCTAAGAGGGAAATAATTGAACAAAAACTTTGAACAGATTCTTTTCACGTTTAGTCAGGCCAAACACACATTTTAGGATTAAACACAAATCCAACTTTCTCAATTATACAGAGACAGGAAACATCCAAGCATATTGTCGCATATCTGAGTGCTCAGGCCAACAAACTAAGGTTGCATAAGACATGAAAAAACAACCAAAAACCACTATAGATTCATCTGTGTCTCATGGAGATATATAAGATGACTCGTATGCATTTTAAGAAGACCATCAGAAATATTGCGTTGTTAAGGCACAACTAGCAAGGTTTTACTGGCTTCACATTTTAAGGTTTGAATTGTTTGTCCTACATAATGAGTAAACTGGATATCATGAGGTTTTGGTTTTGGGACTTTTGATTTTGAAAAAAAGGAGGGGAAAAAAGTTCTGAGAAACTGTGAAGGGCATTGTTAAATATTTGCAGACATAATAGTCACAACAATTGACTGATAGATCAAGAAAACAAAAACAATCCTGTTGCCAACAAACCAGTTAGTGAGCACTTGAAGCATCTTGTCTATTAAAATGATCAAGTCATCAAGTCAGTTCCTTCTAAAGTTGTGTCTAGGCTTGATGGCAAAGTCAATTTTCACCTTGATTTTCTTATGTGAATTTCAAAGCTTAACTGTTTGTGCAGTATGTGTGAGACAGGCTTTTGTGTGCTCACAGCTACAATAACTAATCTGAGAACTCACAAGAAACTCATTCTGTTATTTCCCTGAAGTCTCTGTCCTTTCTGACTGTCTGTATGATGAGCTACATAATACTACATTCATTAGACCCCAGGGTAGGCTACATCTTTTGCTCAAAGTTAAACATTTTCAACTCAGCAGATGCATCTTTCTTCCAGCTAAGGCCACCTTAGATAAATTATTGTGCCTATCTTTACCCACTTAACATTCAAGTTGCAGGACACACACACACACACACACACACACACACACACACACACACACACACACACACACACACACACACACACACACACACACACACACACACACACACACACACACACACACACACACACACACACACACACACACACACACACACACACACACACACACACACACACACACACACACACACACACGGGTGAATCTATCATGTTTTCCAGAGATGTCAGACAGACTCTGATTAGTGGTGTAACTGTGTTTTCTCAACAGAGAGACATGCTGGACATAAGTCAAATCATGAAGGATCTGGCCTGTATGGTCCATGAACAAGGCGACGCAATAGGTAAGATATTGTGTGTGTCCACTGTGTAAGTGTCTGTTTGTGTTGAATGTTGTTCACATTGTGAAGTGCTTGATTAATAATACGAGCTTGAAGATTCTGCTGGTCAAAAAATAACTAACTTCCACCTCGCTGACCGTGTACGGGCTTGTTGATAAGAAGCTAAATGTTCTGGGTTTCTTCAAACCCTGATATCTGTAAATGGCTCTCACACCCTGAAGTCATTTAGACTCGGCCAAAAACTAAACGCAGCACAAAGATATATAAGGCAGATAGAGGCTTTGCTGTTGTGTCACACATCTTCCATCAGCTCTTTCTGGCTCCATCATGAACATTCACTACAGAATTGGCTGTCACTAATGTTAAAAACCTGCGCAGACAAAGAGACATAGTGGTTGCAATCAAGTTTAGATCAATCTCTGAAGAACCAGCACCTTACCGTGGTAGAGAGGTTTGTGTGCCCTGATGAACCTGGGGGCTGTGTTGTCTGGAACCTTGTGTTCCTGGTAGGGTCTCCCATGGCAAATTGGTCTCAGGCAAGGGGCCAGACTAAGATTGGTTCACAAGACCTCATGAAAGACGACACACGAAGTGAGGAAACCCGGCCCGGAGGAAGCCCGGGGTCCCTTTCTGGAGCCAGGCCCAGAAGGAGGACTCATCGGCGAGCGTCTGGTGGCCGGGCTTGCCACGGAGCCCGGCCGGGCACAGCCCGAAAAGGCGACGTGGGCAACACCTCCGCTTCTCCGTCCCGCGGGCCCACCACCTACGAGAAACAGCAATGGGGTCGGGTGCGCTGCCAGAAGGGTGGCAGTGAAGGCAGAGGGTCTCGACGGACCAGACCCGGGCGACAGAAGCTGGCTTTGGGGACGTGGAACGTCACCTCTCTGGGGGGGAAGGAGTCGGAGCTTGTGCGGGAGGTGGAGCGTTACCAGTTGGATCTGGTTGGGCTCACCTCTACGCACAGCGTCGGCTCTGGAACCTTAATTCTGGATAGGGGTTGGACTCTATTCTTCTCCGGAGTTGCTCAAGGTGTGAGGCGCCGGGCGGGTGTGGGGATACTCACAAGTCCCCGGTTGGGTGCTTCGTTGTTTGAGTCTACCCCAGTGGACGAGAGGGTTGTCTCCCTACGCCTGCGGGTTATGGGGGGGAAAATTCTGAATGTTGTGTGTGCTTATGCACCCAACAGCAGTTCAGAGTATACGGCCTTCTTGGAGACCCTGGAAAGAGTCCTGTATGGGGCTCCTGAAGGGGACTCTTTAATCTTGCTGGGAGACTTCAACGCACATGTGGGCAATGATGGAGACACTTGGAGGGGAGTGATTGGGAGGAACGGCCCCCCTGATCTGAACCGGAGTGGTGGTTTGTTATTGGACTTCTCTGCTAGTCATGGATTGGCCATAACAAACACCATGTTCGAACATAAAGATGCTCATAAGTGTACGTGGTACCAGAGCACCCTAGGCAGAAGGTCCATGATCGATTTCGTTATCGTATCATCGGACCTGAGGCCGTATGTTTTGGACACTCGGGTAAAGAGAGGGGCGGAGTTGTCAACTGATCACCATCTGGTGGTGAGTTGGGTCTAGTGGCGGGGGAAGCCTCTGGATAGACCTGGTAAGCCCAAACGTGTAGTTCGGGTGAACTGGGAACGTCTGGAGGAGGCCCAAGTTCAGGAGGCCTTCAACTCACACCTCCGGCTGAGCTTTTTCGGCCATTCCTGTGGAGGTTGGGGACATTGAACCAGAGTGGTCGGCTTTCAAAGCCTCTATTGCCAAAGCCGCGGCGGAGAGCTATGGTCTCAAGGTCCTAGGTGCCTCAAGGGGCGGTAACCCTCGAACCTCCTGGTGGACACCGGTGGTCAGGGAAGCCGTCCGACTGAAGAAGGAGGCCTTCAGGGATTTGTTATCCCGGGGGACTCCCGAGGCAGTTGCAAGGTATCGACAGGCCCGAAGAGCAGCAGCCTCAGCCGTGGCCGAGGCAAAGCAGCGGGTGTGGGAGAAGACATGGAAAAGGACTTTCGGGCGGCACCAAAGTTGTTCTGGAAAACTGTCCGACACCTCAGGAGGGGGAAGCAGGGAACCATCCAAGCTGTGTAGAGTAAGGATGGGACGTTGTTGACCTCAACTGATGGAGTGTTAGTGCGTTGGAAGGAGCACTTTGAGGAACTCCTGAACCCGACAACTCCGCCCTCTATGTTAGAGGCAGAGCTGGAGTATGACGGGGGATCGACACCAATCTCCCGGGGGGAGGTCACTGAGGTCGTCAAACAACTTCACAGTGTCAAAGCCCCGGGGGTGGATGAGATCCGCCCAGAAATGCTGAAGGCTCTGGGTGTTGAGGGACTGTCATGGTTGACACGTCTCATCAATGTTGCGTGGAAGTCGGAAACAGTACCGAAGGAGTGGCAGACCGGGGTGGTGGTTCCCCTTTTTAAAAAGGGGGATCAGAGGGTGTGTGCCAATTACAGAGGCATCACACTACTCAGCCTCCCCGGGAAAGTTTACTCTAAGGTACTCGAAAGGAGGGTCAGGCCGATTGTCGAACCTCAGATTGAGGAGGAACAATGCGGATTCCGTCCTGGTCGTGGAACGACGGATCAGCTTTTTACTCTCGGAAGGATCCTGGAGGGGGCCTGGGAGTATGCTTATCCAGTCTACATGTGTTTTGTAGACTTGGAGAAGGCGTATGACTGGGTTCCAAGGGAGTCACTGTGGGAGGTGCTGCGGGAGTATGGGGTGAGGGGGTCTCTACTCAGGGCCATCCAATCTCTGTACTCCCAAAGTCAGAGCTGTGTCCGGGTCCTCGGCAGTAAGTCGGACCCATTTCAGGTGAGGGTTGGCCTCCGCCAGGGCTGCGCTTTGTCACCAATCCTGTTTGTAATATACATGGGTCGGATTTCGAGGCGTAGTCGTGGGGGAGGCGGTCTGCAGTTCGGTGACGTAAGGATTGCACCACTGCTTTTTGCAGATGATGTGGTTCTGATGGCTTCATCGGTCTGCGACCTTCAGCACTCACTGGATCGGTTCGCAACCGAGTGTGAAGCGGCTGGGATGAGGATCAGCACCTCCAAATCTGAGGCCATGGTTCTCAGCAGGAAACCGATGGACTGTCCACTCCAAGTAGGGAATGAGTCCTTACCCCAAGTGAAGGAGTTCAAGTATCTCGGGGTCTTGTTCTCGAGTGAGGGAGCGTGAGATGGGTCGGAGAATCGGAGCAGCGGGAGCGGTACTGCAGTCGCTTTACCGCACCGTTGTGACGAAAAGGGAGCTGAGCCAGAAGGCAAAGCTCTCTGTCTACCGCGCCATTTTCGTTCCTACCCTCACCTATGGTCATGACGGATGGGTCATGACCGAAAGAACGAGATCGCGGGTACAAGCGGCCGAGATGGGTTTTCTCCGCAGGGTGGCTGGTGTCACCCTTAGGGATAAGGTGAGAAGTTCAGTCATCCGGGAGGGACTCGGAGTTGAACCGCTCCTCCTTCGCGTCGAAAGGAGCCAGTTGAGGTGGTTCGGGCACCTAGTTAGGATGCCACCTGGACGCCTCCCTAGGGAGGTGTTCCAGGCACGTCCAGCTGGGAAGAGACCAAGGGGTAGACCTAGAACCAGATGGAAGGATTATATCTCTTCGCTGGCCTGGGAGCGCCTTGGGATCCCCCAGTCAGAGCTGGTTGATGTGGCCAGGGAAAAGAAAGTTTGGGGCTCTCTGCTGGAACTGCTACCTCCGCGACCCGACCACGGATAAGCGGGAGAAGATGAATGGATAGATGGATGGTGAAAGGTTTGATAATGCAGATTCAAATTAAGGTGATCGTTTTTAGCAGTTTGACCCTACAAAAAGACTTACGTTCTGTTTTACGGCTTTCTTAGCCACATGATACACTGGGAGGCAAACTTAACCTTTTATCCTTGAAAAGTAATTGTGGGTATATATATATATATAAATATATATATATATATATATATATTTTTAGACATAAGGGTTGAACTTCAAAGGAAAAGTAGTTATTTTAGACCCCCTCAAATGACTTCACATAGGCCTTATCTTATTGGTATCCATGACCAAGCCTCTGCCTAATGTAAAGTTGTAGGTCGCACTCTAAGCCATCATTATTTTACCAATCAGTGTTTGTTATGTATTCTAGATGGCATTTAACCATTTGAAATCATGGTGAATCTTGTGTATAAATCTTGTACATTTAATGAAGGGACATATGCAGCTACAGTACAACCGCTGGCTCCTCAACCACTAACACAGTGGTTTGGGACAAGTCCAACACTGACTATGACCTCAACAATTTAAATAAAATGGAACTACAAAAGTTTGCTGAGTAGAAATCAGAACTCTGTGTTTAACCATGTTTAAGTAAATGTAAACCGCCCCTTCCCCCCGATGAGATTCAGCTTGTAGATCATATGTTTGAGCGTGTCTGATACGTTCCATAATTTCTTATGTATTTTCTTAATAAATAAATCAACACAATGTAAAGAAAATAAATATTCTCACATATTGGCTCTATTACACAGACAAATACAACTGTTCACTTTTTAAATTCAATTCTACCAGTTTAGCAACAGTGATGTACAGAGCAGCTAAGGAATATCTATACAGATTGTGTCTGTGTTTTTGATGCACAGATCAATGTGTGTGTAGTACCATTAGCTGCAAACAAAAAAAGTGCACCAAGCTATTTCCAACCACGCCATTCTCTGACCACTGTGTACTGAGCAGTGTGTGTTCACTTCATTAGTTTTGTTAGCAAAACGCCATTCAAAACAGAACAAACTGTTTTGGTGTGTGCCCTCTCAACCCTGTCTCCTAAAAATTACGTTCCCACAGAACTAAACTGCATTCTCAATTACATTTAGTTAGAAACGTATTTTCTCCCACGTTACGTTTCTTATGAACGTATCTTAAATACGTTTATTTATTGGATGTTGGAGTGGCAGTGCGCCAAGGTTGCCAGAGCTGGACTCGAACGCCCCCCCAGAACTACACATGCTGGCTATTGTGTTTCGCAACATGTTCTCTATGGCACGTCTCTACTGGGAATTGTAGTTTTAAAAAGACATTTTCGTTTTTCCAAAAATTAGAAGTTGACAGTATTAAACTGTGTACAGCCCTGGAGGTTTAGGCGATAGGAAACACATTGGTGTGTACAAATGTAAAACATGTAATTACTAAATGGGTGAAAATCGCTTGTATCCATAATGGGCAGCATCAATATATACCCACATGACAGCTCATTGTTACTTTGTAATTCTACTCCACTACAATTCAGAGGTTAACCTGGCATTTTTACACATTTATCTGCAGATCCCTATAAAGTATATTAATTACTCGTTATTCTCTACTAATAGTTAATTAAAAACTATATAATTGCTATTTTGCACATCCCTTTCAAGATTTCAAGATTTTCTAAGGTTCATTGACATATCATATCCAAACTACGGTGTATGCAATGAATGAAAAACTTGGGTCACAGGTTCCTCAACAGCGCATTACAAGACATCTATCAATATGTGTGTACCTCCACCATTAAACTGTCATATTCTGCACATTTCTTATACTATCTACATACATAAGAGTATAATTAATTTGTATAATATTGGTTCAAATAAGTGCTTCAACATAGTTAACATTGCAGGAAAGCAATATATTAGACGTTAAGTACTTTGTCAGGCTTAATATTTATCTGTAGATAGATACCCCCATAGCTTTTTTCTTATTTGAAAGAAGACCTTAACCTAAAGTATTCTTTAATGTGTTAATAAAGTTTAATTAGTTTGCATGTTTTGCACATCCTCCTATTAATATCTTTGTACATCCAGCACTAAACTGTTTTATTGTAGAGATCACTTACAGTATTTTCTTGATTTTTTATATTCTATATTTCTATCATTGACCTTCTACTTTCCCCCTATGAACGTATGTACTCTTAATATTATTTTCACCAAATAACATTATTCAACAAAAATAACATTATTCAACAAAGATAATTCAATAAAGTGCTTTAACCACTAGGCGGTGCACACAATGTTCACACAGCATACTAATAATAACTTTGTATTATTAGTGTAGGACACTTATGTATGTATAACATCTGAAGATGTGTAGTCTTATTCATGTTTTTACATAATTTTACAGGATATTGCTATACTATTTGTCATGTTTTACTTCTACACATTAATATCTGATTTGTAAAAAATCACAGACAGAAAGGTATATCCGTCATTTAATGGTAAGCTATTGAAATTCTGATTCCATAGATGTGTCTCCCATCACCCAAAACCCCTGACTATTCTTTCAACTCAGTATTTACATTCTTATATTCAAAGAAAATCAGTAATATCTTTAAAAACTACAAGTCCTTTTTTATCAGCTGTGCACCGTTATGGTGTAAATATAACCTATCTATCAATTGGATCAAATATAAAAGTCAGCCGAATTACTATTGATACTGCGAGGAGACGTATTTTGTGAAAAGAAATGCAAGATGTTGTTTAATTATTGATACATTTATGATCCACGTCACATATTCAGTTTTTGGCGGCAGTTCTTCAAGTTTTTCCAGAAGCCTTCTCATCAGGGCTCTATAAATAAAGAACTACGGCAGATGTGTAATATTTAATGCAGCCGGACCGTGTATTACAATGTCGTTATGTGATGAATTCCAAAGAGAAAAGCAAGAACACTCGGAATAAAGTATTTTTTGTTTTGCTTTAAATGTTTTCGGATTTCATATCACATTAACATCATATCCCAACATGCATTGCGGCTAAAACATCCAATCAACGAGCTTCAAGCTGAGGATCTTGGGTAATCTGTTCAGTGGGTTTTTGGTGTGTATCGTTCGAAATGACCCTTATAGGCCTACGTCTGTTTCCGGTGACTTTATTTACGGCTAAAAAGCATGCTAAAGAGCCCAAGGTTATAAAATTAGACGAATAAATAAAAACAAGGATAATTGTGTGTTATTGTTGAGTAAATAACAGTGTGTTATATAGAAAAGAATAACAAATTAGAAGGAAAAAAAGATTTTGAAAAATACAGATTTCAGTATTTTGAGGCTCTGAGCCCCATTTCTTTTCCTCACAGACAGGAAAAAAAGTCAGACATTATACGATTTAAAATAAAAACAAATAAAAAGATAAATCACTGGCATGTAATTTACATTAGAATAAATAGAATGGTTTTGAATAATAGAGAGTAAAATCTACGTCACTTTACAGCCCCGCCCACTTTTGGGGAAACCAACGCTGTCATTTGAACGGCGATCAAGCCTGAAGCCACAGAGATCTTCTGTTACTGTCCTTTCTTTTTAGAGGAAGTACAGAAACACGTAACTCTGGATTTCTTTTAATGTTTGAGGTGCAATAAACGACAGCAGCTTTTTGGCATGTTAAAATTATTTTCTGCCTCGCTCATGAGAGTAATAGCTGGCGAAATTACAGCCTTGCCTACTGATTTTAAATGTGTGCTCTAAAATGATATTTATAAATGACTATTATCATTATTATAAGCAAGACAATAAATGGCAAAGATATGTAGAAAATAAACGTATTTGAGATACGTTCATAACAAACGTAACGTGGGAGAAAATATGTTTCTAGAAGATATGTAGAAAATAAACGTATTTGAGATACGTTCATAACAAACGTAAAGTGGGAGAAAATAAGTTTCTAGCTAAACGTAATTGAGAATGCAGTTTAGTTCTGTGGGAACGTAATTTTTAGGAGACAGGGTTGCTCTGAAACTAGAGGCCTATTATATATAATAAATTATGAAATCAGGATTTACCAAGGCATTTACAAGCATAGTGTTCTCTAAACTGGCCAGCAGTGATGTCATGTGATCTGGGAGAGGAGTGGGATAGACTTCCAGCTTGTAAACGTCTACAAGACACTTGTAATGCTCTCCAGGTCATATAAGTACGTTGTAATTTAAACAACAAAGGTTTATCATAGTAAAGTAACTTTGGACCTCAGCATGTTCAAATATTTTGGATGAAAAAAAGTATCTACATTTGTATTTATATCTGAAGATAAATGTAAAGATAATAAAAAAAATGATTGTGCCAATAATCGTAATTGATTGTATTTATGACGTCACAGCTAGTGAAACCATTAATATTATACAGAAACGCAGTAAAACCGGGAGTTGCATCACAGACAGGTCTGTCCCTGGTCTGTGGCACGCAAAAAGGGACGTTTGATTTATTTTTCTGTCCTCCCGTTATGGACCTTAAAAGTATTGTACGTAACGAGATCATTTTGAGCGTAGTTACCGTAATGTAATTACTGCTGAACCAACAGTAACTGTCAATATTTACTTAATAAAATGACAAGAAAATATATAATAAAATAATAAAAAGTCATTATAGCCTTTACTCACCAATACGTTAAATTATCTCTACACAAACTCCATCCTCCTTTCTCTCCTCAAGAAGAGTTCAATGACTGTTGTGCAGATGATCTGAATTTTCAGTAGCAATGATAAGTCCTGTTCAATCACCATGGAGGATAATACTGAAAGTCCAGTCTGTCCAGTCGTATTTATGACAAAAACCATTGTGGAGCCTTTCGCTGTGCACTTTTTTGTTAAGCTAGATAAGCAAGTAGATCCACTCGGGCCTCCCCAACAGTTTTCAAAAGCACCGTGTCCAGCCGTGCTTTTGTCTCTTGCTGCTGTTTTGGTTAGACAACTAAAGTTTGCAAACCCTTTATGGTTCCTAACACCAAGTCGATCAGTAGGGAATATCAGGCACTCCCAGTAATACAATTTGCAGTGCTCCTTGGTTTGCGGTCGAATAGTCAGTTTAGCTTAGGAAGGTTCCTTACGGAGTGAAATTACCCAGAAGAACCAAGTGGCAGCCATGATAAGAGCTGTTGGAATTGTCTAGATCAGGGGTGCCCACTGTTTTTCAGCTTGGGAGCTACTTTTAAAATGACCAAGTCACCGCGATCTACCTACAATAAAAATGCTAAACATATATTTATTTATATTTATACTGACTATACCTTATGTTGGTGTACCTTGTATAACTGCATGAACCCGTATGGCACAATACAACTCAGTACATTTTTGGTCATTACCTTACTTTGATGACCTGCACCGGCAGGAATCTGCCAGGGTTGCATAGTCCGGGCAGTAGCTGCTGGTAGCCATCCTCAAGCAGACTTCCAAATGATCGTCAGTCATGGTGGAACGGTTTTTGGACTCAATCATCTTCATGTGGGAAAAGGCTGACTCACACAAATAAGTGGAGCCGAATAATGCAGTCAAGAAGGTAGCACATGTTCTCATGTTTGGGTACTTTCCCTCTGTGAGTAAGTTCCAGAACTGCTGTCCATTAGCCCTGGCCTTCAGCTGAATGTCAGCTTGTAGTGTCAATATCTCATCCTCCACTACAGACGAGTTCAGGTGAAACAGCGTTGCAATTTTTTATGTGAGTGAATCGACCTCAACATCTTCCCGAAATGGGTAGCACATAAATGTAGCGACTGGCTCGAGCAAATCAAAGTCTTGAAAGTGCCTGTTGAACTCTGACACAATTGTCCCAATCTGCTCTGTGTAACGCGCAATGTCCAGTTGCGCCCAAGCCTTCCTTTGCGTCTCCAGCTCTGACGCGAGGTTTTGGAAGTTCCCCAAATCATGGCGCTGCAGCTTTGAGGACAAATGTTGCAATTTTCGTTTGAACGCATTAACTGAGCTTATCATATTGACCACGGTTTTGTCTTTTCCTTGCAGCTCTAAATTAAGGTAATTCAACATTACATTTCATTGCATTTGGCTGACACTTTTATCCAAAGCGACTTACAATAAGTGCGTTCGACCAACAAAATACAAACTTGAAGAGAACAGAATCATATAAGTAGTCGAAAGAGATGAGTTTTCAGTCTGCGTCGGAAGATGTGTAAGCTTTCTGCTGTCCTGATTTCAATGGGGAGCTCATTCCACCATTTTGGAGCCAGGATAGCAAACCCACATGTTTTTGCTGATGGGAACTTGGGTCCCCCTCGCAGTGAGGGTGCAGCGAGCCATTTGGCTGATGAAGAGCGGAGTGCGCGCGCTGGGGTGTACGGTTTAACCATGTCCTGGATGTAGGAAGGGCCAGATCCATTCACAGCATGGTACGCGAGTACCAGTGTCTTGAAGTGGATTCGAGCAGTTACCGGAAGCCAGTGAAGGGAGCGGAGGAGCAGTGTGGTGTGGGAGAATTTAGGAAGGTTGAAGACCAGACAAGCAGCTGCATTCTGGATGAGCTGCAGAGGTCGGATGGCACATGCAGGTAGACCAGCCAGGAGGGAGTTGCAGTAGTCTTGGCGTGAGATGACGAAAGCCTGGACCAGAACCTGCGTCGCTTTCTGGGTCAGCTGGGGACGTATCCTCCTGATGTTGTAAAGAGTGTATAGAGCAGTGGGTTGTTGCAGCGATGTTTGCAGTGAAGGACAGTTTGTTGTCTAGGGTCACACCCAGATTCCTTGCGGTCTGAGTCGGGGAAACAATAGAGGAAGGAAAAGCAGTTCAGTCTTGTCAAGGTTGAGCTTGAGGTGGGGAGCAGACATCCACGAGAGATGTCTGCTAGGCAAGCAGAGATGCATGCGACGACCTGGGTCTCTGAGTGGGGAAAGGACAGAATTAATTGGGTGTCGTCAGCGTAGCAGTGGTATGAAAAACCATGCGGGCTAATGACAGACCCGAGCGAGTTTGTGTACAGGGAGAAGAGGAGGGGACCAAAAACAGAGCCCTGAGGGACCCCTGTAGTTAATTGACAAGGGTCAGACTTTGACCCTCTCCAAGTAACACTGTAGGTGCAGTCTTTGAGGTATGAGTTGAGGAGGGAAAGTGCAGAGCCTGAAACTCCAAGTTCTTGGAGAGTAGGAAGGAGCATCTGATGGTTCACCGTGTTGAATGCAGCAGACAGGTCCAGAAGGATGATGACAGAGGAGAGGGAGGCTGCTTTAGCAGTGTGCAGTTCCTCAGTGACAGCAAGGATGGCAGTTTCTGTTGAGTGACCTGCGTTGAAACCAGACTGGTGCGGATCCAGCAGGTTGTTCTGATGGAGATAACAGGAGAGTTGTTTAAAGACAGCGCGTTCAAGTGTTTTAGACAGGAACGGGAGGTGCTTGTTGGTGTATTATGCAGTGATAATTGAGGAAGTCGGGGAAAGCATCGTCCTCCCTGCATTCGATTCCAGTTTTGGATAGTCTGGCGTGGTTTCGTTCCATTTCAAACAGCTGTTTGACACTCGGCATAACCTTGGCGCACTGCCACTCCAACATCCAATCCCAGAGCTTGAAGATTAATCACGGGGACAGTAGTCCTAAATGATAGCTGGGGATTATGGATAGTGTAATGTCTTCGGCCATCCTAAACTCATATCGCATTAACACCATATCCCTACGTGCATTGCGGCTAAAACATCCAATCAGCGAGCTTAAACCATAGCTGAGGATCTTGGTTAATCAGTTCAGTGGCTGTGTATCGCAATGATGCTCGAAATGTCCCTTATAGGCCTACGTCTGTTTCCGGTTATTTTGAAATTCAGTTCCTGACAGACGCCAAAAAAGCCCGAGATTATGGAATCAAACAAATAAATAAAAATAAGGATAATTGTGTGTTATGGTTGAGTAAATAACAGTGTGTTATTTAGAAAAGAATAACAAATTAGAAGGAAAAAAAGATTTTTAAAAATACAGATTTCAGTATTTTGAGGCTCTGAGCCCCATTTCTTTTCCTCACAGACGACAACAAAAGTCCGACATTATATGATTTAAAATAAAAACAATAATCGTGGCTTGATATTGAGAAAGAACATGTTTTTATGAACCCCACAGCTTCCGGTCTTCCGAGACCCGAACGGACAAAAAGACGTGCTGCAGGCACGAAACAATAGAAATACATTGCTTTTAAAATCGTTCTGTGTGACACGAAAAAAAGGGGAAAATCGTGTTGGTGAACACAAATCAATAGATTAAATGTTGTGACTATTACACGAAATGCCGTGAGAATGAGTTGGTTATTTTCACTCCGCTGGTAAACTGCTCTCATGTCAAGAAACAACAGATCAGTGCATGCGCTGCAGCGTCCAATCATTGATCGATACACAGTAAGGGGGCAGGGCGAGTGTCTGAGGATTTCACCGGAGGATGATCTGGTATTTCCTCGATTATCGCTCCTCCGTTATCGCTCCTCGATCCTCGGTCCTGCGGCACAAATAAGGCCACTGGGACGCTACTCAAGATGAAGTAGTCAAATCAACTTCCGGTGAGACCGAGGAGCGAGGAAATGAAAATGATTTTTTAAACATTAGTCATGGATTCTGATATACCGTAGTTTAGGCCAGCAGAAAAGGCCTTGCTGGCCCTGACGGCCCATCACTGCCAGAAAAGTAAAAAATTGTGTTTCCTGTTGTTTACTGGGAACTAATGGGCATAGATATGTCTCATAATTATTTGTGTGAACATAAAAATTATTTGTGTGTAAATATGTTATTTGTAAATGTAAAACACCATCCACAAATGCATTTAAAAGATTTGCAAACTCACAAATACATTTGCAAGTGTAAAACGGATCTGCAAATACGCTAAATAGTTTCTCAAATAAAAAAAAAGATCTGTGAATATCTCTTTAACATTTACAACTTTCGATCAGGCATTTGTAAATCCATTTTGTATTTGTCGACCAAAAATGCGCTTGCGGATCCCAATTTTCGTGGATCGTCTTTTTACACACACGGAATTTTGAGACATATTTTCCACCGGTCTCCGCTAAAATCTACTTGTGTCACTCGGTTATTTTCGGAAACCAGGTGATGGCCTGCTGATGACGACATTTCCGCATGATTTCAATGTAAGAGCACGATGGTTTGTTTAATGCTCTGTTTTTTATTATAGATTATAAAAAGATAAAAGAAACGCAAAATATCATGAGCTCATTTTTAATAAATGAATTAAATAAAACAGTTTTACCCTTTATTTTAGTTTTTTTGCATGTATTGTTTTTTGCAATCTATATTTGGTTTGGTAAATCTGCCACAGGTTTTTTTATGAATAATGCACCTGTTGTCAAATTCTTGAAGACGTTTTAGTAATTTTATTTTGTTGGGTCTTTATGCATCTGTTTTTTCTGGTTGCACTACATTGAGCTCTCAGGGTCATTTCAACAAAGGTTTAAACATCCTTTAGCTTCAAGCTTAATATACAGAATGAAGGACGCATTGATGGAAGATTCTGGGAACTCTACTTCTTGCAGTTTGAATTCATTTAAAAAATAAAAACTCACCAATTTGGTTATGTTCGATATATTCAAGATGCCAAAGCCTCAGTTACATGAACAACATGAAATGCCTCTTCCCATCACTCTTGGTTCTTTCTTCTATTTGTGAATTCTGCTGCATCTTGTGCTTGTTCAGCATAATCAGACATGCATGAACAACACTGAGTTTTTCAGCTATTTTGTGATTTGCATTTGAAAGACTACTGATATGCTCTTTTAGACATGGAAGGTAAATGAAAACAGCATGCTGACTCAAAGTGGGCGAACGGAGAGATAGAAGAGGACTTTGACAAATGCAGAGTTCATGACATTATCCCACATCAGAAGTCCAATATGAGCATCACAGACAATGGATCTCTCCCCATTACAAATAGATGCACTGAAATGCCTTTGGCCATTTTTGAAGGTTTTCTTGTTGCAGTGGTGGATATGAATAATATGTGATTGTGCTGGGGAGGCGTTTGTAGCAAAAGCTGCAGGTAATACAAAGAAATTAAAAGGCTCAAGAAGGAAGGATTAGTGCTTTTATGGCCTATTCATGCTAGCTAAGGACACACTAAATTAAAGCCTGTGAGTCTAAATATGCAATCAACAAGGTTTGTTGAGAAAGCAGACACTAACTTTGACATGCTAAACAAAAGTGGTGCTAAATGTGTATCCATGTGTAGACATCAGAACAGTGCATTCTTTTTGTGGATGATAAGATATCAAGAATAGACATACTCTGTGCTTGTTTCTATCATATATTATATTGTTAGATCAGTCGGTTGTTATGTTATTTTGATGTAGTTTGAATTAATATTTCCTAACAAAAAAAGGTGTTTCCCCTGGGTGTTCAATGAATCAAAACCAGACCTATGATTTTAATTATGAATATGAGAAACTCAATGTCACATCAATAAAAGTGTCAGGTTTTCCTGACTTTCGAAATATTAAACTAGGCATTATCACTAAAGGAATCATCTTCTGGAGACCATGAATATCCTCAGGAAATGTTAATGGTTCGGTACGTTTTCGGTACAGCAGAAAAACAAAATGTTTTTTTTTTTTTTTTTATATTATTAAACTGTGAATAATGTATTCACTCAAATAAATACAAAATATAATAAAATAAACATTAAGGTGCAGCATTTCGATGAACTGAAATAATCTGTATTTGAACTTTACTGTACTAGTACTCACAAAACAAACTATTAGTTTTGGGTTTTTAATTATTATTAAACTGTGAATATTCACTCAAATAAATACAAAATATAATAAAATAAACATTAAGGTGCAGCATTTCGATGAACTGAAATAATCTGTATTTGAACTGTACTGTACTAGTACTTAAGCAGCCAGTTTGACATTATGACTTGCTTGTCATTGTATTTTCATGTTTTTTTAAAGAAAAATGAATTTGTCCACATTGCTTGCCGAAAGGGCATATCTGCTGGCACTAACAATGTCTCCTGCTGTGGAGAACACCCTCTCGCAATGGACAGAGGTAGCAGATACAGCCAGGTAGCGCTTTGCTAACATGGCAACATAAGGATATTTGGCGTTTGTAATAGCTTTGCCTCGGTCTAAATTGCGAATGGTGGAGGCTTAAATGCTAGCGGGAGTTGGGTTTGCACTTTCTTTTGGTACAGGTGATATTCAAGTTCGGGTGATGCCTTTTCAAATGAGTGTGCAAGTTTGATGTATTGCCAGCCGCGTAACCAATTTTAGTTGAACAATGCCGACAAACAGCTTTGGTTCGGTCGACCTGTCTTTGTCCGTCATCCTTTTACATAACTGCGAAACCAAAATGTTCCCAAACCGGAGACTTCAATGATGCTGGAGGATTTTCGAGCTCAACTTTATCTGCGTTCGCCATTTCCTCAAATTACTGACTAAATCTGAACGCATCCCTGTCATGGATGTATAATAAGAACTGGATACAGCGTGGGAGGCGGGGCGTCATTCATTCCTATGAGAGCTGCTCATTGGCGCATGATGATATAAACATTTTTAGAGAGCGAAACGTCACAGATTACCCGGCATGCCTGAGAAGTACCCGTATGTGCACTCATAGCGCATGCGCAACTTTAACCAAAATGCTCGCTCACATCAAGCACGTCAATTTGCGTACACGTAACAGCACCGCACGTTCATGACAGCATGGTAATGGCTTGTTTTTATAATGGATTTGATATTAACGAGGCGGCAGTTAGCAGCTAGCTAGTAATTATGCTAATATGCACATCAATCGTTATGTACTTATATTACGCTGTAACAGGATCTAGTGATATCCAAGCAACAGAGCTTCATTTGCAATAAGCTTCTTAGTGCAGTTAAGAAGCTACAGGGACGTTAATCTAACATTGGTAATATTAACTTTATTTAATACAACATTTACGGTACAAGATTTAATCATACAGCCCATGTAGTATAATATTTTACAAATGATGAATTACAGCAAACATGTGCAATATATCCATTATTACAGCTCCGTGGGATGGCAGTGAGACGATATGGGTCCGTTGTTATTGTGCATCCATGGGTAAAGATAAACGCATGTAGTGCTGAACCTGCTGAACACGTAATATGAACGTGCCGGGCTGCGCGGTCCCGTGGGTTAGATGCGTGTTCATAATGCAAAGGGATATAACTCTCAGAATAACGTTATTAGCACATTTTTACAACTTGAGGAACGAATGTTTTTTAATAAGGGCTATACAAGTGTTCATACTGGGTAGTTTATTTAGTTTAAAAAAAATTATCCACCGATTTACAGACCATTCTTTCCCCATGTAAGTCAATGGGAAAAATTGTTTCCGGGCCCAGCAACCTAAAAGAAGTGTAGTACCGCCGTTTGGCCACAACGAATATTCTACTCAGAGTCCGGCGCACTTCCTGGGGGCTTGATCCCTGTGACCAGCTCTCACAGTATGCCTCTCGTCCAATGAAATGACTTGGTCGCTTTATGACGCGTTGAACCCAATGTGAGCAAATTACTCTGAATGCTGCGACGCAGCACCAGAGATTACTTCCAAAAGGTTGTTCACGTTCTCAAGTCTTTTACGTTTAACGTTATATTAGTTCGGTACACACGTGTACCGAACCGAAGGGCCCGTACCGAATAATTTTGGTATGGGTACGTGTACCGTTACACCCCTAGTTATAGCTAATGTTGGTGGGTTTATAAGGCTCTACTGAGGCACTAACCAAAATGCTCACATCACCACAATACCATGGTCATTAGGACATGCTAACATGCAAAAACTGAGAAGTTTTAATGTCTGACATGTTCATCATTTGCGCATGCTAATATGTATTACTTAGTTCTTAATACAGCTGCAGCTGATTGGATTGGGAGTTGCAGTATCCTTTGTTTTTAAGCTTTTACATATCTTAAAAATGAAGGTAGCCATTTAACTTTTTACCCTTTTACTCTGTTAATATGTGGATATTATCCTACTTAGCAAAACAAAAATATATATTACTCTGATCTTAGTTGGTGAGTCTGAACATGTGTTCCTTTGCCTTCTCAACTCACAAAAGCAGTAAGTGCATTAAGTCAATCGTCTCAATTTGTTCACTTAACCTCATGCTCTTTTTAAATTCTAAAGGTAATCACTACAAGTGGTGCAGTAATTATTAGAGGCCATCACAACATGAAACACTGAGTCTTTACCCACAGCTCTGAACTGGCTGCAGCCTTTCCACTCTCACAACACCAACAAAATCAATAGCACTCTCACTGTTATTGTCCAGTTGTAAATATATGAGGGTAATAATGTGGTGATAACAAATATTTTGCACTGTCCAGTTCATTAACATTACATTAACATTAACATTCACATTCACATTCGGCATGTCATTCGGCGTGAGAGGACGCTGGCGCTGACTGTTCGCCGCTTCTCTGTCCGAAAATCTCGTCTTTCTTTGTGTTAATCTAAGAGTTTCTGACCACTTTCTACTGCTATAGATTGCTAACTATTCTGTTGTTTTTTTGTTCTGATCTGGACATATTTGTTACACCCGATTGCCATTTTTGACGGACGCTTGGTTCTCTACCCTGCTACACCTACCTGCTAACGCTGCTCCATCCATCAAATAACCAGCCCCATTCTTCGTCCTGCCCCTCCCCGTGGGCCCTGACTCTGGTTCTTCTTCCTGCCGGTCCCCCCATCTGCTGTAAAGGACAGCCTGCTGCAACTGACCTCTCATCCTGTCTGACGGCTGCCAACAGCTCCACTTTCAGCGCCGCTGGTCTACAACCATAGCCAGCGCTGTGCTAACGCTAGCATCCTACCGCGGCACTACGATGTTACGATACTCTGTCTCCCAACTTTTTAATCTCAACAACTTTTCTGCGCTTCCTCTAAGCTTGTCTGTCATCAATTGCCTCGGGCTTCTACGCAGACCGAGGTATGTCCATAGAGGTTCCAAACGCAGATTTGTTTACTCCCAGTCCGGAAAATCATCCATAACATCTATCTGGTCGACTAACCGCCATGTCCCACAACTGTCATGTCATCTGAGCGCACTTATTACTCCATATTATACACCCACCACTGGTCTGTTACAATCCCAGCTGTACCAAAAACCTGGAGTGGATTCCACTGCCCTCTTCTCAGAGCTGGTCCAAATTCCTGGAGTGGATCCCACTGCCCTCTGCTCAGAGCTGGCCCAAATACCTGGAGTAGATTCCACCGCCCTCTGCTCAGAGCTGGCCCAAATACCTGGAGTGGATCCTACTGCCCTCTGCTCAGAGCTGGCCCAAATACCTGGAGTGGATTCCACTGCCCTTTGCTCAGAGCTGGCCCAAATACCTGGAGTGGATTCCACTGCCCTCTGCTCAGAGCTGGCCCAAATACCTGGAGTGGATTCCACTGCCCTCTGCTCAGAGCTGGCCCAAATACCTGGAGTGGATTCCACCGCCCTCAACCACCAAAAACTGATAATAACACACTTCCTTCCACCTCCTCTCCGCTCCTCCCCCCCATCTCACATTCCTCCCCGCACTGTCAACCTGGACAACCTCTCACCTCTTCAGCCTGTGACCATACCACGCCCCTCCCACTCAACTAATATTGCCCTCCTTAACATCCGATCACTCAACAAGAAAGCCCTCATCCTCCATGAACTAATCTTGGAAAAATCCTTTGATTTCCTTCTGCTCACCGAAACCTGGCAACAGCCCGATGACTTCTTCTCCCTCAACCAAACATCCCCCCCTGGCTTTAAATACATCACTAAACCCCGCCCCTCCCGCCGTGGTGGCGGCCTTGCTGTAATCCACAATCAGAACATCCAGATCACAGAACTAACCCTCCCCTCAGTATCATCCTTTGAATTCATTGCCTTCAAAGCCCCTCCCTCACTGACAGTCATCCTCATCTACCGGCCTCCTAAACCTCATCCCTCCTTCCTCTCCGATTTCACTGAGTTCCTCACACTTGCCTCATCCCTCTCTCAACGTCTGTTACTACTTGGTGACCTCAACATTCACATTGACTCACCCACCTGCAAGCTGGCATCCGAATTCACAACCCTACTGGACAATTTCTCTATCACCCAACATGTCACCTTCCCCACCCATGAGAAAGGACACATTCTTGATCTCGTCTGCTCTACCAACCTCCCAGTGATTGACCTCCACCCTTGCCCATTTCCCCTCTCCGACCACAAACTCATACAATTCAACATTGCCCCCCCCACCCGAAACCCCTGCCCACCCAGAAACATCACCTTCCGTAATCTACATTCCATTGACCATAACCATCTCTCTGAACTGCTATCGTCTAATCTCCCCCTGGACGCAACCCTCAGCTCACCTGACGATCTGCTCAACCACCTCAACTCCACCCTACTCACCTCCCTCAACCCTTTAGCCCCCCTCAAAAATAAAACTGTTACTTTCAAGACCTCCTCACCCTGGTTCACACCCCACTGCGTAAAATGAAGCAGCGAGGCCGCCAACTTGAACGTCTTTCAAAGAAATCATCCCTCACAGTCCATTACATAAGCTACAAACTCCATCTCAATGCATACAGAGATGCTCTTATTGCCGCTAAATCTGCCTACCTCTCCAACATCTTCACTGACCCCTCCCGTAACCCCAGGACCCTCTTCTCCACAGTTAACAAGCTCTTCAAACCTCGTGCTGATAACCTCCCTACTTCTACTTCCGCTACTTGCAGCTCATTCCTCCAGTTTTTCGCAAACAAAATTAACGCCATTAACCACTCCTTCTCAGCTCCATCTGATATACAAGCATCTCCCCCAACCTCCACCATTTCTCCCCCCATCTCCCTTGACCTCCTGACTCCTCCTCCCCAGCGCCGCCTTTCCCAGTTCAACCTCGTTACCCCAATTGAAATACTCCATCTGATCGGTTCCTCAAATCCCACAACCTGCTCCCTTGACCCTCTACCCACTCCTCTCCTGAAGTCCTGCCTCCCCGTCCTCTGCCCCTATCTTGCTAACCTTTTCAACTCCTCGCTGTCCCATGGAACCGTCCCCTCTGCCTTCAAAACTGCTGCCGTTACTCCAATCCTCAAAAAACCTGGTCTTGATCCCTCCTCCCTCACTAATTACCGCCCCATCTCCAACCTACCATTCCTCTCAAAAACTCTTGAACGCATTGTAGCCAATCAAATTCACTGCCATCTCCAAACCAACCAGCTTTATGAACCCCTTCAGTCTGGATTTCGTCCTCACCACAGTACAGAAACTGCACTCGTCAAAGTCTTCAATGACCTCCTCACCTCTGCTGACACTGGTTCCCTCAATATTCTCATCCTCCTCGACCTGAGTGCAGCCTTCGATACCGTGAGCCACAACATCCTGCTCACCCGACTCAGGGACATTGGTATTGAAGGTATTGCACTCAGATGGCTCCAGTCCTACCTCACTGAACGATCCCACTTCATCTCCCTCCCCAACCACTCCTCTGCCACAGCTTCAGTCACCCAAGGTGTTCCTCAAGGATCAGTACTTGGACCCCTCCTCTTCATCATTTACATCCTGCCCCTCGGTCAGATACTCCGCCACTTCAACCTGGACTTCCACTGCTATGCTGATGACACTCAGATCTACCTCAGCACCAAATCCCTCCATAACCCACCCCTTACCAGAATCGATTCCTGTCTGACAGCTATTAAAACTTGGATGCAACATAACCTCCTCAAACTGAACAGCAACAAAACAGAACTCCTCCTAATTGGCTCCAAATCCACCCTCAGCAAGGTCACTAACATAACACTCACCATCGATGGCACCATTGTTTCCCCCTCCAATCAGGCACGCAACCTTGGCGTAATCTTTGACCCCACCCTCTCCCTCGAACCTCACATCCGCCAAACAGTCAAAACCTCATTTTTCCACCTCCGCAATATTGCAAAAATCCTACCCTCTCTCACCCGCCCCGCAGCCGAACGACTAATCCATGCCTTCATTTCCTCCCGCCTTGACTACTGCAACTCACTTCTTTACGGCATCAGCACTACATCCCTCAACAGACTCCAACGGGTTCAAAATGCAGCTGCACGTCTCCTCACACATACCAAATCATGGCATCACATCAGCCCAGTCCTCAAAGAGCTCCACTGGCTTCCTGTCTCCCATCGCATCAATTACAAAATGATGGTCCTCACCTACAAAGCACTCCACCATTTGGCCCCCCCTTATCTCACAAACCTTCTCACTCCTTATCAACCCCCACGGTCCCTCAGATCCACCAAAGCCGGACTCCTATCCATTCCCACATCCACACTCTGCAGCTTTGGGGACTGAGCCTTCTCAGTGGCAGCTCCTAGGCTCTGGAATTCCCTCCCCCAAGATCTCCGTGACTCTGAGTCCCTCACAGTCTTTCAGTCCCGCCTCAAAACACATCTTTTCAACTCTGCCTACCCATAAGCCCCCCTCCTCTCAATCAATTTCCTCTTGACTGCCTTTTTATTTATTTTACTATACTTACTTGTTTGCCTGTCCTTGTTTGTCTACCCTCCCTCATATTGTAAAGCGTCTTTGAGTCGTGAAAAGCGCTATATAAATAAAATGCATTATTATTATTATTATTATTAAACATGTTCCGTCTCTTCCCATTAACTTCTGTGTATTGACAGCCTTTAAAGGAGGCCATGCTGTTTTAACAGTGTTAACTATTGGAGTAGTCCTTGGTAACACAGACAGCTGGGGTCAAGTAATGTGTTGTCAAGGCTGTGTGCATGGCAACAGTATAAACCATAATCAGTCCTAGCAACTAAACTTAAGGTACCCTATTATACTGTTTTCATCAATATATTATAGTTCTCAGATACAAAACATGTCTCTAAAGTGTTTTGCTCCAAACACAAACAGTTCATTGCAGCATCCCATAATCCCCTCTGTTTCAGCCCTGTTTCCAAAGTGCTGATTCTCTGTCTGTTACTTTAGATGAAAATAAGGAGCCCCCCTGAGAGATATTTGGCACAATGGTGTTCTATGAGGAGATTCAGGTGATAAGGTGTATCGGGGGGGGTGTTACCTTGGTTGGTTATTGGCTAATGGTGAGACAAGCCAACAAACCGTTATGACATCATAAAGTGGCCAAAATCTGATCAGCTCATTTTCAGTTTTTTAATAAATGGATCAGGACAAAAAGTGAGAGAATCTTTTTTCCTGAAACTTTCAGAATCTCTTTCCACAGAGGGGACACATGATTATGTTTCATAAAAGACATGAAAAAGTGGATTTTGCATAATAGGCGACCTTTAAGATAATACGAAAAGTTTGAGACATTGGAGAAGAGTACGTTTGGTGTTGTTAAAGGATCCGGTCCTTCCTACATCCAGAACAACGTAAACATTTCCATATTTTTCTTGCAAGCTCTGAGTCTGGAAAGATGACAGAAAGCAGCTCACTGTCTCACTACCACAGACTGGTGACCTCTCTGTCTGTGAGTTCTTCACAGTTTGGATATTTGGGTATCTTCTTTTGGTTTCATAAGTAATGTATCGATAGATTGATATTTACTTTATGAGCATTTCTTGTGAGTTTCACATGTAATGTTGCTTAATCACCTCCATGCGCGATGGAAAAATTGTTCTGGAACATTTCACAAAAACATTCTGGGAATCGCCCTCCACCGGCTACACCCATTAGTAAATACATTTCTTTGGTAATTGATTGACATCTGACACAGCTAATGGTGACAATCCTCTCTTGTTTTCTAAACAGCCTTGGATAAAAGCCAAGTTTTAGACGGGCAACTGTCAATCAAATGCGGAACATCGGCTTAATGTGCGGGACAGATGATAAAAACGTTGTGCAGTCTTGCACAAAGCAGGAAACCTGTTCACCCTAGACCCCGATACATCTCAAGTAAAACACACGAGCTCCCCACTGATAGCAGGACAGCAGAAAGTCTACACTTCTTTCAGTGCAGACTGAAAATACACCTGTTTCAAATGCACATTGGCCAATAAACCTCACACAAAAAAATAAATAATGTTGTAGTACTTAAAAGAGCAAGCCTATTTTAAACTAATGCATCATCACTTACAATGGTTCGGTTGATTTGAATCGAATGTACCTGCAAGTTTTGGTTCTGAGTTTGTATCAAGTAGTTGTGTTTATTGTATGTCGCTTTGGATAACAGCTTCAGCTGAATGAAATGAAATGATCTTCTGAAAAGAGTAAATGTTAGTCTTCTTTCCCTATATTTTTCCCATTGGTTGAAGAAAAATGGGAACCCATTTGTGTCAAAATTGGGAATGCTTGAGACATCTACACAAACAACAATTTGATTCAGTGAATAAGACTGTGAGGTACTACATGTGCTCACCAACCATATCTGGAAACCAGTGAGCCAGATAGGTTGTCAAACAATAGTAACAGCAGCCATTAAGGCTTTGGCTTGGGGCTACACATTTAGAACAGAAAATACGTGTTACCAGCTAGATATAAAATGAAGATATAAAGAAGTTGGTGGTTATTTAGTGGGGGTTTAATCAAAGACACAATGGGAATTTTATGTTTTTTTGGAGCTTAAAAATACTAAAAGTCATCTTGGCCTATGCTGCTTATATTTTGCCTTTTAAAAAAAAAATATATACACCTGAAATACATAATCCCAGGAGTACCTCAACATAAAAGTCGTTTTGTATATTTCTTCAAATGAAAGTAAAGCAATTTCTTCTCCAACCCTTGCTAAAAAAATTAAATCCTAAACCAATAAACTGAACCAACATTAAATAAAGTGTGTTTTTCCACAGAGGTATTATAAGGTGAAAGGCAACATGTGTGTTAATTTTTACAATAAAAAATTACAACATTACATTAAGCTACCTTTTGTTGTGCGTATGTAGAACACAATATAAATTGGTGAAAAAGCCATTAATAATCAATCCGCTCCTTGTTTCTTCAGACAGCATTGAAGATTATATCCAAACTGCATCATCCAACGTGGAATCCGCCAATCAGGAGCTTGCGAAGGCCAACCAATACCAGGTACAGTGACCCACCCCTTACTGCATTCACTTTGATCTGTTTGTACTTGACTGAGCTTTTGCTTTGTAATGCAGTCACAAGAAGCTTAGCCTGATCAGCCATGCAAACAGGGACTTTGCTAACTAGAATACACAGCTTTATTACTTCCCCCACTAGCATAATAACAGAGATGATGTAATTTCATGTCATACTTTACTAGCTTTTGCCTTCAGTTAAATTAATTGTGCGTACAGACAAACAAAAACTTGCCTTGGGTCTTATAGAAAAACACACAAACACATTACAATTCCCTAAGCTAGTTCTACAGAGATCATATTTGTATACATTTGCAATTTTATCCAACAATTGTATTGACTTACAGAGGAACATTCATAGGCAACAACTTCACACAGAAATTAAATAGAAAATGTTTTTCTCTGTAGCTTTATGGTGTGGCTGTAATTTCCACTTCACAGCACACACTGGAAGGAAATTTGAAGAGATGCCCAGGGGTCTGCCTTCACTCTTTCTTTTCAAGGAAATACGTGCCATTCTGTTAGGGACTATCTCAGTAGGCCAGAGCTCAGAGCGGCTCTGCTGTGTGGGCACATGGCTATGGTAAATAATGTATTAACTTAAGTGTCACTGAGTTAATAAAGGATCTAGCATTTCTAACATGGGTTCCAGAGCTTCAGCACCGCACCTGAACTCTCTACTTGCTGCACCTTTTGACAACCATTTAGTTATTGTTGGGATTTTAGACATTTAGACTGCACTGAAAAAAAGTTGACTTTACTTAAATGTAATATGTCAACAGGGTCCACATAATTGTATTAGGTTAGTTGAAAGAAATAGTATAATGTTGAACCTATTATTTTCTATTTAAACTTAATATTATTGCTTTCAACTAACCTAATTTGTTGACATAATACATTTAATTAAAGTGAATGTTTCAGTTTTTTCAGTGTTTTAGTTGTATCTGTAGAAACGTGGCAGTGAAAGTAGTCAGTCATATTTAAATAGTTCTGGGGATTTTAATCTGATACCAAATTGATATTCATATACAATAGAGTGTGTCTCTGCATGGACTTTCATCATGATATCAGCAGCAGTTCAATATGAGCGTCTGCTGGGCGGTGCCCAGAGTCACTGCAGCTCTGTCCGTCCCCAATGCTGCTGCTCTAATGGTGAATGGACAAATGTGCGAATGGCAGCCGCTTTCCCATTAATTGTCATTGCATTATCTCAAGGAGAGCTGAGCCGTGACCGAGCTCACAATTTAGCTCTCCTCCAATCAGCACAGCTGCTGTCTGAACAGAGGCAGAGCAGCAGCTGAAAGGACAGACAGACAGACAGACAGACAGACAGACAGACAGACAGACAGACAGACAGACAGGCAGGCAGGCAGGCAGGCAGGCAGGCAGGCAGACATACACGAAGACAGGCAGACAGACATACATACACACAGACAGGCAGGCAGACAGATTATCAGTGGTCTTGTATGTCTTCCATTTTCTAATAATTGCTCCCACAGTTGATTTCTTCACACCGAGCTGCTTACCTATTGCAGATTCAGTCTTCCCAGCCTGGTGCAGGTCTACAATTTTGTTTCTGGTGTCCTCAGCTCTTTGGTCTTGGCCATAGTGGAGTTTGGAGTGTGACTGTTTGAGGTTGTGGACAGGTGTCTTTTATACTGATAACGAGTTCAAACAGGTGCCATTAATACAGTTAACAAGTGGAGGAAAGAGGAGGCTCTTAAAGAAGAAGTTACAGGTCTGTGATAGCCAGAAATCTTGTTTGTTTGTAGGTGACCAAATACTTATTTTCCACTATAATTTTCAAATAAATTCTTTAAAAATCAGACAATGTGATTTTCTGGATTTTTCTCTCATAGTTGAGGTATACCTAGGATGAAAATTACAGGCATCTCTCATCTTTTTAAGTGGGAGAACTTGCACAATTGGTGGCTGACTAAATACTTTTTTGCCCCACTGTATCAATATTATTATCTGATATTAAATAACGTAAATAAAGGACTCCAATAGAGGAGTTTCAGGCATGGGGGGGGGAGAGAAACTCCCCTTGCAGACCATTTACGTGCACCAAATATTATAGAACACTCTACAGGAAAGGGTTAACCCCAAAAAGCATGAATGGGACTCTTTGAGGTACACATATTTGAACCGTCTTGCAACTAGTACTGTAGCTTTCTAAATCACTTCCTCTTCATCTGGAATTTATTTTAAAGCTTTTATTACTTATAACTGGTGGTTACATAAACTGAAATATTTGACAGCTTCCACTCTTACTCTTCAAATGTAACTGCTCTATCTCTCACTGACGCTTTACTTTCATTGCTGTACTTCCAACAATTGAAACATATCTCACTCTTACATTGAATGTAAAAGTACAAATAAGGCTTTTCACATCCACTCACATGTCACTGGAAATACTGAATGTTCTCATTTATTACTTTTCAACTGAGATTTCATAGATTCAAAGATTTCAATTCACTTTTATTTTGCCGTCAATGTTAACATACCAACACTTCACTGTTCAAAGCGCACCTATTTCAAATTAAATTCCATAAAACCCAATAGCGCAGAAGGTCTAACTCGTTCTATTAAGGAACACACAGCATTTTGAACTGCCTACATGTTTTTACATATAAGGGCACAATTGAATTCTCCTAAAAAAAGTGTTTTCTAGTGTTTCGGTCAAAATCTCAATATGATTTGAACAGTGGCGAGCCGTCAGGGCCCTCTAGGCCCTCTGTGAGGACTAAAATATTCTAAAAAATAATATTTGAAAACATTAAAAAAAAACCTTTTTTTTTTAAATATTATTTTTTATATTTTTTGTTGTTACATTTTTCATTAGTTTTACCAAAATAACTTGATTTAATTGTATTTAAAATAACATTTCCAAAGAAATGAATCCTTTGAATCTGTCTGTTCAGTTTCTGTTGGAATGTGAAGGGTTAAATACCGTCTCTGAGAGTACTGTGAAGACGGGAGGGCTTGTTGGTCCCTCTCTACATTCACAGAGGGCCCGCTATAGTAACTCAATGAGAGATTAATGTCAAATGACAGTACAATTGACCAATCATATCTTCCCTCTAAATGGGCGGGCTTTATTTTCGCGGACTTTATGACAAGTTCCGCCCGCTGTGAGGTTTATAGAGAGGCGAAGTCACGCCCATCTACTTCCGGTCCATGGGACCCCGGAAGCGAAAAATTATACATTGAATTCAATGGAGAGAGAAAACGTATCTTTTGATCCCGTTTGAATTGTGCCACGAACTACACATATGATGTTTGTCAATCTTAAACAATCATTTCCATGTCAAAAAAGTCACATTTTGTCGTAAAACTGTTGAAATATAAGACTATGAAAAATACGCGACTACAAAGACTACAAATCCCAAATCCCATTCTGGGTCGCGTATGTGATGTCACAGGCGATAATGCTCCAAGTGGTTGCGACTCGTAATTAAAGCGAAGAAGAAGATTTCATAACTGATTTATTCCCTCCAATAAATATAAGAGATTGCTCCAATAAATTCACTTTTACAAGATGCCTGTGTGCTTTGTACCATGTTGTAATCACAAAAGTGATCATACCACTTGCTCGTTCTATCGCTTCCCGTCTGATGAAAGGACCAGGACTCGCTGGATCAGACATATCAGGTAATATCATAGGTAATATACATGTTGTGCATGGAACATAGTCAAGTTAGCTACCTAGCTAGTAGCGACGAGTAGCGAGCACGTTAGTTAGCATTACATTACTTAGCCTTGTCATTTTTAGTAGCCTTACCATGAAGTTATTATTTTATTACATGAAGTACACCAAAATGTTAAACAGTAAGAGTAGTCATCATGGTAAGTATTTTGTGAAATATTTGAAGAGTAGCCTACTGCGCCCTCCACCGGGTGCTAAGAAAGCAGTTCAGGGAGAGTCGAAGGAAGGCAGGCCGGCAGGGAGCTTTGCATGACATTCTTCTGGACATGTGTCATTGTGATAACAGTGAGGGTGAGTCAATCTGTTTGTTGGAAAGACAGTAGTTGAGTGATTACTGAGAGAAAATTATTAAAATAGATAATTATTCAGTGTTGTTACTTTAAAGTGTTGTTACTGACCTTTTTCTCTTTTATTTCCTTTACCTCACCTGTAACTGCTGAGACCCTGAGGAACATGCACACTGACCTGCTCTGGCAACCTGATGTCCACTGTACGTAATAGTATTTGGTTATGGTATATTATTTATATACATCAAAGGCACAATGCACCCCCCAGAGACACACATGTATTGAGTGTGATATTTTGCTTAGGTCATGTGAAATCATCTTTACACACTAGAAAACTGTAGGAGCGGCAACTTGTTTTGAAAATTGAATTTTTAATATCCGATAATAAAGTTGATCTGTTTTCTTTATTCTTCTCTCTTCCCAGCTCCATCCATCACCGTTCTCTGTTCCTGCAGGTCCTGCTTGCTAATCAATGCTTTATTTTTTTACACAATTACAAATAAAGTCAATGTATTGTATGACATGAAGTTGTGCTTCATTCTGAGTCAATAATACATTAATTCTGCCTTCAACTGCAAAATGATTGTGGACTACACCGACATCCATGTAGCTGCCCCCCCAGTAAGATGAACCAAGCAAAGTTGACAGTCAACATACAGCTGTGCTCTTAAGTTGACATGAAGAATTTGTGAAATATTGGTAATTATTTGGAAAAAATTACTGACGATGCAGAAAACTTTTTTTATTTAGGAACAGTGGTCAGGTGAAGCATTTATCACTACATATGTGTCACACTTAAAAGGCCAAACACACTGTTTGGCCTTTTAAGAGCTCTGTCTCACTTCCTCACTCTTGGTCCTCTTCTACCTGGAAATAAAGACAACTAAAACACACACAAGCTGAATGTTACAAGTGCTTCACAAGATAAATAAAAGAGTGCAGACTGTTTAAACTATGGGTAGGGGGGCTATTTGGCAGGTTTAAATGATTGTTAGTAATGAATTATATATTTTTCTCATTGTAGACGAACAGACAGGGAGCCAGATGAGAAAAGCAGAATATGCAGCTGCCATTTTCCTCATGGAAAAGAGAAAGGGCCAACTGTATTTGAGTGGACCAAAGAGAAAGGGAGCTTAGCGGTTAATCAGTCCAGCGACCACAGCTACAGCAAAGGGCCTGAGTCTGCAGAAACTGACCCCGAATTCTCCAGCGTGCAGTCCGCAGACACCGAACTTGGACCCTCCAGTGTGCAGTCCAGTTGTTCCGCAGACCTGGCAGGGGATACTTGGATGCGAATGGCCAAATATTCAGCAGCAGGCTTACCTGATGATGTCATCCGTATGGAAACAGGGCTTCCTGAACAGGCCATGTTTAAAAGGGTGGCGGGGTTGGTGGAGCGCTTTGAGGGCTCCATTGTGTATTACGCTGGATGGAAAGTGGAGGGCATCCTGCTGGCAGACCAGGTTTTCATGGCCATGATGAAGATCCGGCAGAATTATCCTCACCTGCACCTTGCACAGCTGTTCCACTGCAGTACCGCAACAGTGGGTAATGTGGTGAACACCATGGTCCATCTGCTCCACAGGTTGCTGTTCGAAAAAATGATGTCCACTGTGCCCAGTAGGCAAAAAAAACAAAACAGCTTTCCAGTCCTCTGCCTTCAACTGCAGAATGATTGTAGATTGCACCGACATCCACGTGGCCGCCCCAAGTCAGATGGACCAAGCCAAACTGACGTACTCCTCCTACAGAGGGATGCACTCCTTCAAAGTGCTCATCTCTGTGGCCCCAAATGGAGTCATCAACTTCTGCAGCCAACTCTTCCCGGGCTCTGTGTCTGATAAGGCCATTATGCAGCATTCAGGCATTCTGGAACATTTAGTGGCTGGCGACCTTATCCTGGCAGACAAGGGCTTTTTGATTTCAGATATTGTGCCTGCGGGTATGATTGTGAACATTCCCCCTTTCCTGAACAAGGGTAAGTTCACAGAGAGTGAAGTGAGAGCTACCAGGGAAATAGCCAAGAACAGGATCCATGTGGAGAGGGCAAATGCCAGAATAAAGGAGTTCAGGATTCTGGACCTGATCCCTTGCCACCTCAGGAACACTATAAATGTGCTGGTACAGCTTTGCTGTGCCTTGGTGAACCTGCAAAATCCCCTGATAAAGGAAGTAGCCAGCACCCTCACCGTTGACTAAGCCAGGGGTTCCCAAACCTTTCAGCCTGCGATCCCCGGGGGGAGCATCCAGCTGGCCCGGTGCATCCGCGGAGAGGGCTTAAACTGCTGAGACCAGCCCAAAGTCACACAACGGCTCTTTTAAGAGCCACCTACACCTTTTTTAAAGAGTTACAATCCTAAATTATTATAATGATTACACTAGTTCATATTTTACTCAGTTTACTGAACTGTGATGCATGAAACCAGAAGGGGAATTGTTGAGGTTTACTGAAGTTACAAAGACATTAATAGATATGAGTATAACAGGTCAGTGTAAAAACAAGCTTCTGTCAGTCATGAATCATTCAAACTATTTATATAACCATGTAATACAGTTATGTAGTAGGTCAGTAAAAGTAATTCTTTATTTATATGTCTTAAATATCATTTATTTTAGAGGGGCCTGAGACTTAACATGTTCATTGCCCAAAACTGCACTGTAGTTATTGTGCATGTGACAATAAGGCCTTAATATTAGGGCTGCACGATATCAGGAACACATAACACGATAACACTTGCGATATTTGAACAAAAACGTATACATGCAGCATTATTACTTTTCCAACAACATGGGATTTATTGTTTATTAGTTAAATATCGTGTGTGTGTGTGTGTGTGTGTGTGTGTGTGTGTGTGTGTGTGTGTGTGTGTGTGTGTGTGTGTGTGTGTGTGTGTGTGTGTGTGTGTGTGTGTGTGTGTGTGTGTGTGTGTGTGTGTGTGTGTGTGTGTGTGTGTTTATTTACATGTCCTCCTCCCTACTGGTCAACACAGGGAGCATATGCTGAGTGTAGAAGTTCTCCAGGAGGAGGAGATTTCCATGCCATGCAGGGTCTTTGGGGATGGGGATGATGATCGCCTCCTTCGTGGTCCACACAACAAAGTAGCAGAGACTCCGGTCTGTGATGTGCAGCTGCCCTTGGACCTGATGCCAGTATGGGTGATTCTTCTTGAGAATGTATGACCCACCCTCCTCACGGAGACAGAAGGATGGTAACTGGACTGCCTCCGCGATGGTCATGTTCCTCTGGCTGTGTGGACACTTCACCTCCAGCAGGGCAGATGTTTGCACAAGTCCATCAGGTGATGCTCCCAAAACACCCGACTCACTCACAAATAGACCAGAGTCGATCACTGTCACCCGATAGGCCTGCAAAAAAGCCTTCACCCCTTCGGCCTCGTTTACAACTCCCCAGTTGACAGCCATGACTCCGTCTAAATTGTACCCCCCAAGCACCCTCTTCATGAGGGACGCGCATGGAGTGGATGAAAGTCCCGACCTCAGCACAGCACCAAAATTGCTGGCTGTCAACCTGCCCTGCCTTTGTAACTGCCACTGAGGATTTGTCCGCTGTCCTACGGTGGCTGTCTGGATGGCAGCTTGCTGGTGTCTGCTCAGTCGCATTGAGGCAAGAATTGCCTCAAGCCCCTGACCCCCATGCTCCTTCACCAGCTCCGGCACGGTGAAAATGGCCTGATGTTGAGGCTGCAGCCCTGGCTCAGGTGACAAAAGCCATGCCATGCCACACTGTGTGCCCCTCAGTGCAGACCTGAACCAGTCTACATCCTCAGTAGCGATGTCTCTGGCCAGTGGGTTGTATGTCTCCTCTTGCTGTTGGTAGAGTTGAGACACCGGCTGGACTACTTTTGAAGTGCCAGGCTTCCTCCACTGGCACTCAACTTCTGTGGAGCTGATCTGCCACATGGCAAATATTGCCAATGCTGCAGCGTGGCTGCATTTGTACATCCCCCGTGCACAATCACAGACAGCGCTCTGCATCGCGCCATCGTCTCCCATGTAGATCTGTACAAATAAAGTAAGTACCATGTTTGTTAACATGCTATAATAGATTGAATGAGCAATACAAGGATGGTCCAGATCTGGGGGTGGGAGGGTTTATTTTTCCATAGTTTTGTCCACGTGTCTGATTGTTGTTATTGTTTGTTTTTCTGTATTTTTTTAAATTTGTGTTGTATTGGTTGTGATTGTACATTGTATTTTTTAAATGTGTATTGCATTTTTGAAAAACATTTGATCAACAAAAAAAAAGGATTTGGTCAGGATCTAGACTCAGTGTGTAGTTTATTAATTAATCAATGCTCTCTACATTAGGAAAACACATACCAGTTTACCAGAGGGAGTCACACACAGCTGTGCCTAGATAACTAAACAAATTGACAAGATAAACAAAATCCTTGAATCTACACACAGCAAATAAACTCAAATGATACAACGAGATGTAAAAGGAGATCACACATACAGTATAGTCGATATAAAACTGGCCGCTTCAATCTGAAGAGCAACTAAAACAAAACACGGGAGTGTACCTTGTTCTTGTGAACACTAATGTTATCCACAGCATACACACCCGTATACAGTACACCCGTTCTAGGTTCTGATTGGCTCTCTAGGTTGGCATTCTAGCTTCTGACTGGCTGTCCAGGTTGTCAATCACAGCCGTGGGCATATTATACTAGTCGACTCGTAACATCGCTAAACTTTTTTTCTTGACGGTTTTCTCAGTCAACTAATGCTATTGATAACAGTAACATAAATTAACACAGCCCTGCACACTGCAGTCATTATATGCCGGGTCTGTGGTTCCTCATCTTCTTTTTCATTCTCCTCCTTATTGACTGACATTAACGTTAAACATTGCACTCATGTTACTCACCGAAACCTTGTAAAGCCGGTCCCGCATGCTGGCTCTTACAGAACCGACTAACTCCCCTTTCGTGTATGTACAGCTCTCAACGTGCCCAGACTTGTAGTGATTTTCACCTCGTTTTATACTTTTATTCTCATTCTGAAAGAATGAGGTGAAATGTACCAACGTGACGGCCATCTTTGTGTTGGTGACGCGTATTATGCGGGACCAGAGACATGTAGTTCACTGAGCGGCTTAACACAAAAAAAATTGTTACTTCACAGTTTTACGACACATTTTAATTTTTTTGACTTGCAAAATGTTCTTTTAAATCGACAAACATCATATGTGTAGTTCGTGGCACAATTCAAACGGGATCAAAAGATACGTTTTCTCTCTCCATTGAATTCAATGTATAATTATCCGCTTCCGGGGTCCCATGGAGGCTCCCGGAAGGGGAGGGACTTCGCCTCTCTATGCAAGTGGTGCAGTGACGCGTCCTTAAACCCGGAAGTAAGCTGCGCTCGGATTCCCTCGACAGAAAGCAATGGGATTTCTCCATAGGATTTTGGAAAATAGCTCGAAATAAGGTCTGTGGAAAACGAACCTGTTAGATAAATGCACGTTTTTTTCAGCCGGATAATATCCACATGTCTACCCTACTTTTATTATTTTCGAATCATAAATCTAATCGATAGATTTATGATCGATAGATTTATGATTAGCATAAGTTTGTTCATGATGGCTCACTTCAGTGATAGTGATGACATCGTTGCGAAATTATTAACTGAGTCATTTTCAAGATTGAGTTACAATGATAAAGTGGAGTGGCAAAGGATCAGCTGCATGACCCGCCATCAAGTGCTTCATCCAAAAGTACAGGAGGATGGACTTTGTGTTTAAGTGATTTGATCATCAAAGGTAGGCCTAAGTCCTTTTCAATGTGGGCCGCCGTGCCGACTTAATTCATTTGTAAGAGGGCCTAGGTATAAAAGTCACGGCTCGCCACTGGATTTGAAACAATGTTTTGTGTGTTTAAACAACGTGTGTCTACAAAGCCTGCTGATCTGCTATTGAGTTGAGTTCAGAATATTAGGTGTTGTCTCTCAGTTGTTCGGGGGCGGTGATGCACATCAACAGCGAACAAATGTCGATGAACACTTTGCAGCAGGTCTCACTGACGTAGCCTTGAACACTCCTTGATGCTGCTCTACATGCTTCACTGCACCGCTCCACCAATGGTCAATTAAGAGCGGATGTCATTTTTTTTTCGCGCCCCATCCTGTCTGCTCAGTTGAAAATAAATTGAATCTATAATACATTATTCGGGGGAAGATAACTCCTTACTGCAAGTTTCGCTTGTTGCGATTATGTTTTATGACCTCATCTCTGTTCAGCGGACCACAAACTAATTGTTGATTGCAGCACAAGACGGTTTATAATTACCAATAAAACACAGATGTTCTAGCCATTGAGTGAACAAAAGCTGTAGCAATTCCACGCTTAGAAGAAACGACAAAATAACTGAGGTCATCATTGAATTGATTCGGGGAGGTTCCATGCTGATATTATTGTTAGGATGCAGAAGTCCATCCATCTTCAAAGCTGAATTGATTTCCGGTTGAGCAACTACATCCTTCTGAGTCTCATAAAAATCAATGTAACAGTTTTCCTCCAGCTTAACTGAAGATAATAGAGTGCTAGCTATTGTGATCGTGGCAGGAACAAAGAAAGAAAGAGCAGAAGGAAAAGAAGGAAGGAAAGGACGATGGCTTGTGAATGAATTGGTAGACAGATGATTGACTCATCCACACAGACACATACAAATTGCTGCCCTTTTGACAAATGAGATAATGAAAAAGAATAACCTAATCACAGTGTTAAAGCTCTGACTGATCACTGCACTCGGACAGGGGGGATGGTAGGGAAACTGGCTTACTGCTCAATCACCCTTTCCCCGCTCCCTCCAGACTTGTTATGCTACTTTGAAGGATATGGAGGGGAAATAACAATGTTTGAAGTTACCCAAGTTGATATCAGGGACACTCGTCCGGCTCTCCCCCCCTCAGCCACAGCTGGCCTGAGCGTGTTGAAGTGGACAGAAAACCTTGACTTCAAATATACAGGGTCATAGAGCCTACACGCCATTTGGGTGTTCAATACACCCAATAACGCAAGCATTTTTGCCCTTTGACAAGTGCAAAGCTGTTTCCAGAGGGCCGTTGGGGCACTTTGATGACATCACAACCTGTCTCGTCTGCCAGTCTGCGTATCGCTCCATGTGTGGTTAAAGGACCATTATTTTCTGCATGGTAGGCCGCATGGAGAATATGAAATAAGCCTGTGTAGCCTTGCAGAGAGCCTTGCTGAGGGATGGGAGCTACTTGAATAAAACATTCAGGGGGGAGATTTTGCAGGAAGGCATGAAGTCAATGACTTGTCCAAGTCTTAGGTTTCTCTTCCTACAGTATGGCTTGCTCCATCTCTTGGATATCTCTTAGTGAATTAAAACACTTTTTTATAACAAATAGTTTAGTATCTGAAAGTATTTTTTCACATTTTAGGCCATCATAATTAAAATAATATATAATCAAATCTGCTCACTAAAGGGTATGCACAAACTTAAAAATACAAGTGTAAAAATACATAAAATATATATTTTAATGTTTTAAGTAAACTAGTAGTTAATATATATATATATATATATATATATATATATATATATATATATATATATATATATATACCATATAAAAACATGTATTTAAGTAAAATGTAACAACAAGTGTCAGATAAATGTAGTCTTTTTCTGTAGTTAAATGTGTGTTTTCTGAATGGAGATCTGTGCCCTGTACGAAGCAGGACTTGTGGTTAGCAAGGTAACTTCAGGGTTAACTCTGGGTTTCCGGTCCAACGACGCTGGTTCATTTCTTACCAGGGTAGATCCTCATGGTAACTTATGCTGAACACCTAACCTGCTCCGGAGCAGGTTATGTTCCAGATAAGAGATCAACTCAGTGAAAGCTGACCAATCAGCCAATCTGGCTAGCCAATCTGCCAATTATAATAATATAATTCAGTAGGAATTCTTCTTCATGACCCTGATTCCTGTAGATATTGTAGTGAGGTCATGAAAGACTTTCCATCTGTTGTTTTAGAGGATGCATGCATGTAGTGTTTAGAATCCGTCATGCTTTCACTGACTTCCAATGTTGTAGCAAGACTTTGCATGGAAGATGTTCAGTGCAGAATAATGGTGGGGTTGCATTGGTTTCTGCAGTCTGATATAATTGTTCAGTCTGAGTTTCTGAGGTCACAAACTAGCAACATTTGTGATAAACCATTATAACAAAATGACAATCTATCTTTAATAAAACACATTTGCTGATGCTGCTGAGAGTTTTTTTGTTCCATTTATGACAATGGTCATCAAAGGGCTTCCTCCCAGGATGCCAGGATTGGCCGTGAAGTCTCTGTTTATTTGCTGCTCCTCTTAAATATCATAATCAGGCTGAGTGCATGGGACTCTGAGTTTTATGTAAATTGCATATAAGCCGATTACAAGTGAGGCAGTTCCGCTCTAAGCATTATTTATTTTATGGTCTTCCAATTTTCATGACCAGATGCGATAAAGGGAAAATAATATTATGACCATTATCATTGCATGCATTATTGTAGTATTATGAGGATATTTCTCATGTCACACAAGGTAAGTCGTTTTTCTCCCATAGACGCAGCAAGTTCACATTCCATGTTAGGGAGGTGGGGATGAGATGCATACTTGATTTTATGGCAGTCCTATTAGCTTTAAGTATGATGCAGCTTTTATGCATTCATACTTGGAGAAATAAATGATTTTAAAACTGTTTATGGTTGTTGAATGTCTCAGAGGGTCTTAGAAATATTGAAAAAAGAAAGGTGCTCTCCTCTTCTCTACCTCCTCTATTCTCTGTCTTCCTTTCTGTGGACTAGTACTGCTGACCTTCATAATGCATGGACTTATGGAATTTCTTGAAAATTAAGCTTTTAAAAGCAAGACTTGTATGTACAAAAATCTCACTGAACGAAGGAAAATCATTCAATACTTTTAAACTAGGATGTATTTGTATTCTTTGTATAATACTGAAAGATGCTTTAGTATTTTTGCCATGATCTCAGAGATTACTTAAAATGTTGATTTACACACGGCATCTATTGCATGTCTGTCCGTCCTGGGAGAGGGATCTCTCCTCTGTTGCTCTCCCTGAGATTTCTCCCATTTTCCCCTTTAAACTGTGGGGTTTTCTCTGGAAGTTTTTCCTTGTACGATGTGAGGGTCTAAGGACAGAGGGTGTCGTATTGTCATACTGATATTCTGTACAAACTGTGAAGTCCACTGAGACAAATGTAACATTTGTGATATTGGGCTATATAAATAAACATTGATTGATTGATTGATGCTAAAAGAAAACTAAAAGCAGGAGTTTACAGTGGAAGAAGAAACCTCATAAAATGGCTCTGTTTGAGGTAGATGTAGGAGGAGGTGATGGAGGACAGGAGGGAATCCCTTCCTCTCCCTGTCTGAGGTCAATGATAGTTCAGGGGCTAGTCGCCCAAAATGTTGCTGCTAACATCTTTCTTTTGTATCCTGACTCAGAGATGGAGTACTCGAGTCCGAGTCCGATTTTCAGGACTCGTGACTCAACTCGGACTCGCGCACTGATTGACGCCGACTCGCCCACGATGACTCAGACTCGACTTGTACATTGACGCTCCGACTTGGACTCGGAGTCGAGCGAGTTTTGTCTCGAGTCAGATGTACTCTGTCCTGGCGTGTGCACCTGCGAGGCGAGTTCACGTACTGGACGCGCCTCCACTATTCCAGTCTAAAGATGTCTAGAGACACACCCCGCATCGCGCTGTATGCTTTCGCACATTCTGCTTCCACATTGGGAAAGAGCAGCGCAAAATGCTCGTTATGTGGAAACAATATTGAAGAGAAGGCTCCGTAACACATTACTCTAAGGATCAAGTTCAGACATATGGGCTGTCTTGAACACTATAATCAGAGTAACGTGATCTAATCAATAAATAAAGATTCAGCCGATAACATGAAAGCATTCGCTATAATAATAATAATAATATGAATATGAATATTAAGCTTTATATTTGTATAGCACCTTTTATACAAGAATTGTAGCCAAACTGGCTTCACAGCAGTTCAATAGACAGATTAGTATAACATGACAGGATAAAAGCAATGTAGAGGAGCAGCTACATTTCAACACATATATCCACGAAGGTTAATACATGAAGACTTGTGACTCGGACTTGACTTGGACTCTTCTTAGGTGACTCGGACTTGGACTCGGACTTGAAAAGTGGGTAGGGCTGGGCGATATATCGAGTTTACACGATACATCGTGGATTGCACTACATGCGATGTCGTAAATGACCACATCGTGAACATTGAGTATTATGTTGTCAAATAAGTTTCCCGCCGCGGCCAAAATGAGCTTTCCTTTCTCCCTCATAGACACAGTCACACACGCAGGCACACACGCAGGCCCCGCCCAACTTGCACACAAACATTACACACACGCACAGTGACAGAGAGGCATTTGTTTTGAGGAGAGCGAAAGAAAGGTTAGCTAGTTTAAACCTTAGCACAACATGTTATTTTTTTGTTTGTATGTCTTGTGAACGCAACGCTGGCATAATATGATGTGGCCTGCTGACATGGCCCGTGTTTAATTCAGCCCAGATGTGGTGACTGCAGGCCAAATCCATGAATGCGGCAGGCAGGTGTCCAAAATAAAGTTGCACCGGTATGACGCGCAGTGAGAACCACGCATCTGTCAGACTAGTGATTGGGCACATTTACATTTCAGGAGAATAATGAAGATGGTTGTTCCACTCCGTTTCTCACGAGACCAGCGCGCTGCTGTTTGCATTAGTGTGGACTGGACCGACTGAGCTGACAACGGCAGCCTTAATAATTGTGGAAGGATGGACCCCCATCCTGCGAAAAAAAGGAGGAAAGGTGGTGCAGAGAGGGAAAGGGAGAAAAAAGCACGCGAGGAGGAGGCAGCGAAATGTGCTAAAATCAAAGATGTATTCAGAACCCCCCGTATGGAACAGAATGACGAAGCAGAAACTAAGTTAGCCAACATTATGAGCCACATTTCTTTCTATATTGTAGCCTGATGTGCACATCGACTGACTGTCAATAAAACAGTTTCTCAGTCCAATGTTAAGTTGGTGGCAGACCCTGTGTGACTGAGACTGTGAGGCTACAAAAAACCCAAACCTCCTTAATGTTACTCAAGGCAAATATATGTAGGCTAATATAACCGTTAGACTGCAGCTAACTGTGGGCCTATACAAGTATATATTTTTTGTGTGTCGGTTAAAATCGTTTTAATAGAAACCACGAATGAAGACAGTATAAATAACAATGTTTTAATGCAGACATATGTTGCAGGGACTACTAGAATCATCATACTGTAAACTGTAAACATCAAGGGGTTAAATTAAAAAAATGTATGTGTTTTAGAGGAAATTTCAGAATATCGCGATATATATTGTGTATCGCGATATAGTCAGTAAATATCGCAATATAATTTAGAGACCATATCGCCCAGCCCTAAAAGTGGGGACTCAAGAGTGTCTTGGACTCGAGAATTGGTGACTTTACTACAACACTGTATCCTGTTCAGTTGACCATGGACAGAAAGTTTGGTTTGGTAATTGTAGGCCTGTCGCGATAATCGATAAATTGACTTATCGTACGATAAATAAAAATGGACTCGATAACTTTTCTGAGCTCGATAAATTGCCGTTTACATAAAGATGTGACCAGCATTTTAGCCTGGAGCGCTGTGGCTGCCAGGCGCGCTGTGAGGGGCGGGGCTGACACACAGCGTAGCAGCAGTATTAATAATATAGCGACAAGCGGGAGACAACGTGTGACTTACTCGCGGGGAATTTAAAGTGAAATGGAATTGGTTACAAAACCTTACTACACATCTCGATTCTCCGGTGTGGCAGTATTTTGGATTCAAACCAAATCAACGAGGCGAACCTACGGACTTGAATGAGCCGGGCGGTGTGTCGCATTGGTTTAAAAAAGGTAGCGACAAAAGCAGGCAATACCACGCATTTTAAACCACCTAAAACACAACCACCCCGTTCCGTTTTCCCAGCTGGGAGCAAACACGGCAGCTGGAGATGGAGAGCCCCGCCCGACAATGCAAAAATGTTGGTGTTCCTTGCTCGAAAACTTAGAAAAACAGATTTGGATATGGCCTGTTGAGGCATATGGGTCTTTGACAGTGGACTGTACACTTGACTGTTGTTTTAAGGAGTTTTTTTTTGCTTGTGAGATAATGTGTGCTCATATTTATTTATTTATTTATAAAGCTCTCTCTCTCATATATATATATATATGAGAGAGAGAGCTCTGTTTTCCAGCCTGACTCTATTTAATTTATTGTTTTGGTTGTGTGTGATTTCATTATTTTTTTATAATTTAATTAATTTGTTTTATTTATGAATTTATATATTTTAATATTATTTCACATTTCATTTGCAATGTTGAATGTTCAATAAAAAGTTATGTTTGAAAGGATGTACTAGAATTATTATTATATATTATCATTATGTCTAAAATGGTCTTAAAACGGTGCCGACAATATTATCGTTTATCGCAATAATTTCCAGAAAAATTTATCGTCCAACACAATTAATTATCGTGACAGGCCTAGGTAATTGTATTACCAAGGGACCTGCTGGATGTGCTCTTGTAAAAGGCATTTCAAGGTGCCAATGTTGAATGCATGACAGATTCAGTGGCACTGCGTACTCTTTCCTTAGCAGTGGACTTCCCCTTTACAGTGACACAAATTATTTAGGCCTCCTTGGTCTTTTGTGTTTTTTGAGGTTTTCTGTGGGTTATGCTTCCATTGTAAAGTGCTAGGCCTGGAGAGTGGGGTAGGAATGAGTCTTAAAACTCGCAAATGAGTCAGCATTTTAAACTTCTGAGCATATTTTTTTTACGTCTTTTCGGTTAGAGGCCTGAAATAATTTCTGTGGTTAACACAAGGTAAAGGGTTTTTGGTATTTTGTTTCACAACTTAAAATACATCAGTAAATACCCCACTGAAGAAGATTCAAAGCTTCTAAGTGTCATTAAAAACATTAACGTTTTACTTCTGGCAATTGTGTTTATGCTTCAAAATTGAAAGAAAATGTGTCAAAAAAAAGATTATCGTCTAAGTATCACAAACGTGTGTTTGACAAAGATCTTGTTTCTGCCATATTCATATAAAAATATAAATAAAAATCCAATTCCTTTTTTTGAGGGAGCCCTTGTGATGCTAACTTCTGGGCTGGCCTACACAAATATATCATCACTGCACCAATTTAATCCAATCATTGCATTCTTTCAAGGCTATTTTAGTGAATTTTTTTCGATGATAAAGTTTGCTTTCATTTCATAATAGTCACATTTTGTTTCAACAATACAAACTAACTTTTCCACATTGGTTCAGTCAAAGAAACATTTGAATAATTAGAATTAGAAGGTTTTTTTTCCTATTTGATAAGAATTCTATTCTTTGTTGTATTTTGACAACCTCAGGATTTAAAATAGGAATTATACTACTGCTAGAAATAATAAGGATAATACAAATATATAATGATAATAAGAATTACAATGATAATAATAATTATAATATTAACAATAATAATAATTCATATTATAATAATAATACTAATAATGAATTTATAAGGGACGCAAATAGAAGGTCTATCATTTTGGAAGTCTGATGTAAAATAATATAATTGATATCACCCCCTACATATGGACTATTCCTCTTCCACAAGACCTAAAGAAAAGGTGTGAGGAGACGCTGCCCCCCCCCCCCCCTCCTCCCCCTGGGGGCCCTCCAGGCCCTACAGAGCTGCAGGAGACCATTCTGTGGAGATTAAGAGAGCGCTGATAAGAGCATTCTCTCCTCCTCTCTCTCTCTCTCTCTCCCCCTCTCCTCCTCTCTCTCTCCCCTGCTCCTCCTCTCTGTGCTCCTCCCTCCCCTTCCCCCTCTCTCTCTCCCCCTCTCTCTGCTCCTCTCTCTCTCCCCCTCTCTCTGCTCCTCTCTCTCTCCCCCCTCTCCTCTCTCTCTCCTCCTGTCTCCCCTCCCCCCTCTCCTCCTCTGTCTCCACCCTCTCCTCTGTCTCCCCCCTCTCCTCTCTCTCTCCCCCCTCTCCTCCTCTGTCTCCCCCCTCTCCTCCTCTCTCTCTCTCCCCCTTCTCCTTTCTCTATCCCGCCTCTCCTCCTATATCTCTCCCCCTATAGTCCTGCCCTGCAATCTGGAACATTCTGGTTTAGAAATACTGCAACACTTCTTTTGTTATACTAAGCCATTTTTTTGTTCCCCCTCTACCTTATTTATTTTCTTATTCTCCCCAAATAACAGCAGTGGTGGGATGAGCGAGCAACAGAAGGAGAAGAAGTGTTTGTGAGGGAGAGAGAGAGAGAGAGGGAGGGGATACAGTATATAGAGAGAGGGAGCCTCAGCAGTGTCAGAGCGAGAAGAGAGAGGAGAGGATGGCACAGAAAGTTTATAAGGCATAGTTTAGGAGGAAACGCGTGAGAGAAGCTGGGGAATCTGCGGTGGCCAGCTGCAAGAGGGGAGATAGTGCAGAAAGGCTTTTAATTCTCAATCCCCACAGAGCCTTTGAAAATTACCAATCTTCTTATCACAGACGCAGGGCTGCTTATGCAAATTGTTGTGGAGTGGAACGTTTAAACGGAAAATTACTCGACAGCATTTTTTTTCTCCCCCTCTTCCTCTCTCCTCTCTCTTCCACACAGAAAGCCTGTTTTGAGTCTCAGATAAGAAGATGAATTGCTCTCTCTGTGCTTTGAAGCGCGTCAGGATTTTAAAGACTCCAGCCTCGGCTCTGGTCTAACGTCGCTGCTCCCGCTGCCTTTGTAGCAGAAAACAGGCTGGAAAAAACCGGGGGGAAAGCATTTCAAAACAACATATATTCTGTGCTCCAACATAGCGTCACCGCCCGAGGAGACAAGGAGATATAAATATTCCCTAACCCCTACTCTTTGCTATTTACTTTAATATGTTTGCTTAACACAGTCAACACTTTTTCCCTTTTTTTTCCAGACATGGCAAGTAGTTGACATGAATGAATAAAGCTCATGTGTGGAAGAAATGTTTGAAGCATTTGATGTCTTAGTTTTAGCACAAGCAGTGTTGGGAATGAAACAGAAAAACATACAAGAGCTATAAGCACTGATAATAATGTATTGAAATATAAGTGACTTCTATGGTTTTTAATGTTTGAGTTTCAGGTTCTGGGATCAGTAGTTTTTTTGCTTTGTTTCTTTTCTGTTACTGAACATTTGTTTAAGTGAGATCCAAACAAAGTTAAATACAAAATAAATTACAAAAGAAGAGAACATAAAACAATCAATAATAGTCTTTCAAATTTAAGAATGAGTCTATAACATCAAGCATCCATTTCATTTTCAGTACAATGTACAACTAGCAAAGTAAAATCCTGAGGGGAACATGTTATCAGCTTTACTGCACTAAATACAAAATGTTGTCAATAAAAACCAAAACAATACAAAACGCAATTTAAATAATTGACTGCTTCTCCAAAAAACTGTATAGATGTATAGAACAATTGAAGTACAATGTTCAAAGTACATTTGACATTTGTCACTTTTGGACACTTTGTTATGGTCCAACAGTAAATAGTCCTCCTGATAACACTTCTAATAATGTTTAACACATGCACAATATCCTGATAAACCTAATTACATGCCACTATATATGAATACAAAAGCCGAAAACATGTATCAATGTGCACTTCCTGGTTCCCTGGTGTAGACGTCAGCGTGTCTTTGAATGAGTTTTGGGTTAACACGAGCCAAAGAGATTGTAATGATTTGTTATACGACATCAAATGTGTCAGTAAATAGCTCACTGGTGAACGTCTGAAGTTCTTACGTCAGGGGTGGGGAACCTTTTCCCTTTCAAGGGCCATTTCAATTTTAACAACATCCTCCATCCTCTGCTTAAAAAAACAAAAATCACAAAGAAAAATCAACCTCTTAATCCAGATATCTTACCATGACTCGCGTATGCATGCATGTGCACGGTTGTCGCATGACCACCAAAACAGAAAGATATGGACACAAGATGTGTTCAAATTTAGTATCCTATCCATGTGAACATGATTTAAGTGGGGGACGGACCTAAGCTCCTCCAGGGGGGTCCGGGGGGCATGCTCCCCCAGGAAGATTGTATTTTAAATGCTGAAGTTAAAAGCATCAATCTGGTGCACTTTGAGAGCAACATTAAGAGATCTATGGATACATCTCTCAACACCCATATGAAACAGGACTATAAGCAGATTTTATTTTTACTGTCATATAGTATTTTATACCTGTTTACTTTATTCTCTTATTTTTTTATAACTATATTGATCATATAAAGATGTGCCAATACCTCACTAGTTGGAGAAAAAGCTTCTTATATTCGTTACAGTGCATGACATTAAGGATTTTGGGAGACGGCCCTGTGGGCCATCTAAGCTAATTTACATATGGCCCTGAGCCCAATAGAGATTGCCCTGAAAAATGCGCGCGGACCAAATGGCACACGAAGGGTTTGGGGGGCCTCCCCCTAGAACATTTAGATTTGTGCAGGTCTTAGATGCGAACTGGTGCATTCTCTAGACTGAATTATAAGATGAACCACTACAATATTATATTGTACAATTTCAATTTTATTCTTCATTTCACTTGTTTGTTTGTTCTTGTTTTTGTTTGCTCGCTTGCATGCCCTGCATAGCTATAAGAAATACTTAAGTTGTTGGTCAAGACACTTTCCATCTGATGAAGGCAAATGCCTTCCCAGATGTAAAAAAGTAGAAAACATTACATTCAGTTATAACTGCCAAAACAAACATTATTTACACTATTATGGCCCCTGTTAAAAATGTTTGTAATGTTATCTACTGTAAGTTGGTCGAACGAATGCCTCCTCATCCGGAAGCTGACCGAGCAGACCCGAGCAGCAGTCGAAAGAAGCCGAGTGCATCCGCGAAGCACACAAAGTGGCGACGTCAGAGTTCCCATTAGCCGGCAAATCTAAATCTCTTCGGTCAAAATAATTTCACTCTGGCGCAATACCGTTTCAGTTGCGCCACTTATGTGACAGACAAGAAGAGTATGTGACAGACAAGAATAGTCAATTCTAATGTCTAACACTTAATGTGGAGAAAGAGATGTCCTGTATGGGTTGATTGTGCGTTGATCTTTTGCTAATGCCTCAGGGTTCCGGTGGGCATGTAAACAAATGTATAATGCTGCGCTATACTTTGTGGACTCACCCAGTTGCATCGCGATATTTATTGTTTAGGTGTCTTTTAATAAGCAGGAACAGGGTATATGCAGGAATCCTGAGGTCAAATTTAATACCTTTTTAAGACCTTTTTTAAGACCCTTTCCATACATTTTAAGACCTCATCGCAACTTTGAGTTCTAACCGGTTACGCTGGCGACACACTTTACCTCACATTGACTATATTGATTGTAAGATAGCACAACTAAACAGAGTGCAGACAGACTACTGAAGCCTCCTTTCCACATGAACTTCAACCTCTCTGTGAAGGTCAGGTTTAATGCAGTATGCTGCTTTGTTGCTTCTGTACTCTGTGCTCTTTCATTCCAATAAAACTCCTCAGAAACCATTAGAAACCAGTATTTGACCAATAAACAAAACAATTGACAAAACTTAGGATCGTGTTGTGTTCAAGGACCCTGACCTTGGCCAGGAAAAACAGACATAATTATTTTGCGGTCTAGATTTCTTTAATAAAACATTTTTTGCATGTGTTTATAAATTACCTCGAGGGCCGTATCAAATGTTCTCACGGAGCGTATACGGCCCAGAGGCCGGAGGTTCCCCACCCATGTCTTACGTGTATTATAAACAGCATTTGTGAACAAATGGTTAATTATCTACCACACATCGTTAGGCAGAACTTTTGCCGCCTTTAGCGTAGCGGTAGTGATGTCATACAACCTTCAAAGCATACGTTAGCTTCTGGTGATTGCATTACTATTATGGAAAATGTGTTAGTTTGTGAAGATTATCCTGCTAAAAAAAACGTGTAAATGTCATAAACGTTTGTTTTCCTAAGAACTCATTTTCTGCAATATTCCCATCACATTTTGTCCAGGCAGCCCTTGCAACACTATCTTCGACCTACAGAATGACATCATCAATGCACCACTTTATTACTAGTAGGCAGGGGTCCTGAGTCTTTTAATGCACAGTTTAAAATAAATATTTTTACAGTTGAGCTATCCTATCAGTCTCTCTGTAAATGAAAAACGCAATCATGTTGATTCAGTCCTCCAGTCATCGGAGGATTATGTAATTAACAGTTCTCACTCAGTTATATTTGCTAAAAGCACTTAAGCCTGAAACCCATCCTGAGCATTATCTCACAATTATGTATAGTTTTAAAAGTCCACTGGCTCTTTGAATAGTTGGCTCATGAGCGTTTTTAACGACTCAGAGAGGATGGAAGGCTTCGATGAGGTGTCAAAGCTGCAAATGTCACAATTTAGTTGCAGCAATTCTTTATCTTGTTTTTCAATTTTCACTTTTGAAGTTTAAGGAATGATAGGGACATAAACAAGCATAATACATAAGTGATGCCCTAACATGCGCTGAACAGAAACATTCAGGAGAGTAAAATTATTAGTTGTGGGTGATTTACATCTGCAATATTTTGCTTCCCCCCTCCTCTCAGAGTAAAGGTGCATCACAGAGATAGGAATAATGTGCAGCAGAGCATCAGGGATGACCCCCCCCCCCCCCCCCGGACACTCATCCACTGCAGTCCTGCATTTGATCTGTGTTTGTCAGCGTGACCTTGAATCTGCTAGTTCCTCCTACTGCGTTAATTGTGTCCGGTTGAAATTGAACTTTTTAGTTCTTCAGTGTTCAATTTCAAGAAGAGTCATCTTTGTCATATTTTGTTGATGCACATTGTGAGTGAATATAAACTGCTGCTTGTTTGCATTGATTAGTTAAAAACAACCAAAAGTGCAGTTTGGGTGTAGTGCTTGGTGGTTATTAAACTGGTACTTGACATTTGCAAGGCATCCAATGCATACTGGAGGCTTAGGAGCTGAATATTTGTAGCTCTCATGAACTGACAAGTCACTACCGTCCTTGTTAAACTGCACTGAAAACCTGAAACGTAGACTTTAATTAAATGTACTATTTAAACAGGTTTCACATAACTGTATTAGGTTTGTTGAAATAAATGATATAAAACATTAACTTCATAGTATTGCTTTTAACTAACTGAATACAGTTATGTGAAATGTGATGACATAATTAATTGAATTGTAAAAGTTTCAGTTTTTTCAGTGTACCATCAGAGAGTGTATGAGTATTTAACAGGAACCCTGCAAACATTGAAAGCACAATCATTGTTTTCTTTTGGATGACCTGGCAGCGGTGTGCAGTGACCAATAGGGGAGGATCTCATGTTTAAACCCCGCCTCTCTCCCCACAGAGGCAGCTGAGGAAGAGGAAGTGCTACCTCCTGGTGGCCGGAGCCATCGCCCTCACCATCCTCATCATCATCATAGCTGTTTCAGTAAAGAAATGAGAGCGGCCACTGTGGTAAGAACTCCCACAATGCAACACTACAACCATTTCCATATTTATATTGCAGGTTGGACAAATATGGTAGTACAGAGCTGATGTGGGCCTTTTTATAAAGTTGGTATATCAGCCAATGATGTGAGGACACTTTGGCTCCTCATTTACTGTAAATTAGATTATACTTGTGAGTATCACTGAGACAATAGTGAAAAATGTCCTCGAGCTCAATGTGATGTCTGTGAAACTGATGATATTTAGCATTTTGATTTATAATTAACATTATAATAAGCTGTTGTGATTGTTAATGACTTGATGCAGTTGATGCCAATAAATACATTATGGATATAATAAATGGGCGGTTTTGGCGCAGTGGTTATGAGCGTTGGTCATCAGATCAAGGGGCGTTGAACTCCAGTTAAAATCCCGCCACTGCGTCAGGCCACTGCGTCAGGCCGTTGTGTCCTTGGGCAAGACACTTTACCCGCATTTGCTCCTGTGGGTAATGTCCACAGTAATGACTAATATGTGTAATGTGTATTTGTAAAGCGCTTTGAGCACCTGTAAAAGCGCTCTAATAAAAAAATGTAATCCATTATTATTATTATTATATGAGTTTGATATTTATGACATGATTACTGTATTTGAAACATATTTTAAGATTAGAATGGTTTGCAGTTGCTTTTTTCTAATTTAAATTATTTGAGGTGCTTCTTGAAAGCTACACTTCAGAAGATTTGCTTAAGGGTTAGAATCTGTTAGTGGATTAGACACGATATTTTAGGCCAGATAGATTAAACTAAAACCAATGCAAAACAGATATACTGTAAAAGAGCTGAAAACACTTTATTTTATGAACTTGTGCATGTCACTTTCAAAATATGAAACACGTTAAAAGTCAATAAGATCCCAAAAATGTTTTCCTCCTCACCAAATTACTGTTTACTGCACTATTTGGTGTATCTGTTCTTTTGGCACTTCCACCTTGGCCGTGGCTTGATTGAAAATGTTTTGCATTAGTTGTTTAAGAATATAGAGGTGTGTACAAAATTTGTGAACACACTCATGTATTTATATTAGGGCTGTCAGTCGATTAAAATATTTAATCGCGATTAATCGCATGATTGTCCATAGTTAATCGCGATTAATCGCAAATTAATCGCATTTTTTATCTGTTCTAAATGTACCTTAGAGGAATATCTTTCAAGTTTTTAATACTCTTATCAACATATGAGTGGAATAATATGCTTTATGCAAATGTTTATTATCATTTGAACAATGACAAATATTCTCATGAATATTAAACACAACAACCTCTGAACATTACAAATATTCGCCTCAATTAAATCTGGAACCTCTCTCATACAATAATACAATACAAAGTATTTGTGTGTGTGTGTGTGTGTGTGTGTGTGTGTGTGTGTGTGTGTGTGTGTGTGTGTGTGTGTGTGTGTGTGTGTGTGTGTGTGTGTGTGTGTGTGTGTGTGTGTGTGTGTGTGTGTGTGTGACGGATCGTTGGAGCTATGTGCAACTCAAGGTATGCTCGAACAGGAGCTGCCTGGACGCTGTGATCATGTTGCGCACACTACCCGTGCTGAGTCTGAGTGTGCTGACTTTTGCCACTATGTCCCACTGTCTGGCTACCTGCATGAAGTGAAGTGCTCGGCGCAGTTGTCGGCGAAATGTCGCTCCTCTGTTTTCATTGAAACAGCTCCTTATATCCGTTTACGCAGCTAGCTAGCACCAGATGCTAACAACAACAATACACGTAAGGTCTCTCTCTCGCGCCACACATACACACACCCTCCCGGTCCTCCCGATGGCCAGTCGGTGCCTGCCGGTGAGCGTGGAAGTGTGGTCTGCCGCAAGCGGACGGCAGGAGCGGGGCTGTCAGCATCAGATTGTAGATGGTATTTTAAACTCGTTGCGCTCCGAAACTACGGGGCGGAGGAGGACAATAAATACACATGCGTTAAAATAATTAGTGGCGTTATTTTTTTTTTTGCGTTAACGCGTTATTAACGCGTTAACTTGACAGCCCTAATTTATATATTTGAAAGTACATTACTTGTTAGCAAACCTTTTAAGCGTTTTTTATGAAAGATACTGTATATGTATTCAAACTTTAGTTTTTATTCAAAACTCTATTCTAAAATAACCTCCCATGACCATAGTGAGGGTCCTCCTGAGGGTTATTTCATTTAACAATTTAGCTAACCCTCGGAAAGAAAATATTGCTTTATATAATTCAAGAGTGTTTCCAAATGAAGGAAATGTCACTGTGTTGCAGTATGGTTTGTGCTATGTTCTTTTGTACAGAATCAGAATACCTTTATTAGTCCCACAGAGGGAACATTTGCATCGTTACAGCAGGAAAGAGCCACAGACAGCTTAATGTTGCATGTTAAAAAAAAAGCACTAAGTTATGATATAATAATAAAAAATATAATAAAAAAATACTTTTAAAAATACAAATCCTGTAACAGTTCTTAGGATTTAGCAGCCAGGTATATATTCCACAGTTGTTGATGGCATATGTATATAATAATGTATATATTGCACATATAGCACATATTGCACATAGTTTGATGGTATTTAACAGCAGCAAGTTACACAATTAACAAAATGCAAAAAACACACCTTGTAACGTTTCTAAGGATTTAGGCATATATATATATTGCACATATAGCACATATTGCACATAGTTGATTGGTATTTAGCAGCAAGGGGTGATATAGTCTACATTTGCTTGAATAACCGGTACTTCATCTATATTCTTTAGCTATATTTAATTTAGTCATTTGGGTGTCTAACTGAAAAGTTTAAATTTATAGTGATATTACAGATGGTACAGCAATGTTTCCAATAATCATTAATTGCCTCTTATTTACGTATATTATACGATGCAGGTGGTGAAAACTAAAGCTGTCTTTTGCTTCTCAGCAAAGGACGCATGTTTTTTTTCTCGATCTGAATAAGACCCAGTCAGAGGCTGTCAGAGGACACTATAGGACTGACTTTCATCCCATCAATAATCACAGGAGGAGCTATTTTGACTTTCTCTTTTGTCTTTCTTGACACTCAATACAAGAGGTTTCTTTTTGCATGAAGTATTGATTTTCATCTATTTTCCTCTGTGGGGAGGTAAATGGAAATCCTGTGGAACAAGGCATTCTATTAGTAAACTAGCAGGCTGAATCGATGCTCCCATGGCGAGGGGCCATGTTGAGGCTCAGTGTTTGAAGCTCCACTCTCAAGTGGCTAGACAGCAGCAGACAGCAGCAGTTAACACAGCAGACAGTCTCAGGCCAGAGAGGAGAAACATTGTGAAGTCTACTGTTGACACATGCTCACAGAACGCTCTATTGATCTTCACCTGCACTGTCACAAAGCAGAGCCACAGCCCATGTGCTGTTTTTTTATCGCATTAAACATTTGAGCTCTATTTTCTAGAGCTTGGATTGTTTTGTGTATTATTTCCAATTTAGTGAATTCACAGCTCACCATAAATACATTGGTTTTAAATGAGCACTGACTTAATAATAATAATACATGTTGTATAGTGCTTTTTCTAATGGGGGGGGGGGGGGGGAGTAAGTGAGTTTTGAGATAGTTTTGAAGGATTCAAGATTGTTCGGCCTTTCAGATGTGACTGGGGAAGGAGTTCCAGAGTGGGGGGGGGCTGCAGCAAGATTTAAACTTAGAAGAAAAAACGTAGCAGAGTAACAACACGTGTCATGTAAAATACAAAAAATAACATAAAGTTAGCAAATAAAACCGATGCATATTTATAGCACATAGGAAGGATTTCCAATGGTCTGCAAAAGAGCCCATGCTTGATTTTCATAAATCTCAATGAGGTTCCTGCTTATGGAAACAACAGGTGTAAAACAAAAACGCGCTGTCGGATATAAAGGTATTGTGTACTGTGTTGTTGGTTACATTTCTGGAAATTTGTATCTGGTTTACAATGTACTGTAGTACCAAGTTTTATTAAATATGCCAGGTAGGTTGTGAGGTAGGATGACTTACCACCCTGTTTGTGTGTGTTAATCTTCCAGGCACTGTTTATGCTTTCAAATATTTATGTTGCTAAGTCACTTCATGTAGGCATGTTCTACTCTTCCCTGCCCCTTTGTATCATTTATTGTGTCTCTTTAAATGTGCATCGATTAATTGTTTCCTCCACCAAGGAGTTTTCAGCTAGGTTTGTTTATGTATTTTTCAGTCTGTGTCAGCAGGTTAACAGCAATTATAAGACCAATTTTCATGAAACCAACTGGAAGAGAGTAGCTTGGGCCAAGAGAGAACCCATTACATTTTGGAGCCAAATAGCATCACAGGGCAGATAACAAACTATTTTTCCCTTTTGTTAACATCGCAAGATAGAGACAAAGTTGAAAAAAGATTATTACTGCCGTCACAGTCCTGCACAGTGTCTCAAGTTGTGTTTTGTTCTTACTGTACATGTGCTGTTTGGAGAACATCCGTCCCAATGCTAAGTATGGCAAACCGCACCATAAGTCCAGAGAAGGTGCACTCATAACAGTGTTTAATAAACTAAGGATGCTAAAAAGTTACTTTTAAATTCGTTAAACTAAGATGGTGATGCCATGGTTGATTTTTAATATGAATACAGACTTACAGAGTTGCTAGAATGGCTGCAGACTCACAGTCACTTCACGTGTTGACAGTGATGGCTCAACAATAGAGGTAATTACACTCTAGTACATGTTTACACACAAGAGATAACTGGTCACATTATTTTTCACCAATAATTCAAACAATTGAATTCAAATGTCTGATAATTGCAACACGTGTGTTCCAGAAGAGACATGCAGGCAGAGTGCATAAATAAGTGTGTGAAATAGCTATGAAAAAAATTAGAAGAGAGAGATAAGTAAGAGAGGCAGAAAGGAGAATAGTAACTGTCATACATCTTTTTAATGAGCATGACGATGACAGAAATAACTGCTGAGCTGCTTCTGCTCTCAAATCAATAGGCTGGCTCTTTATGGCACTCTAAATAATGCACTAACTGCTTCCTGACACTTATTCCTTCCCTTATACGAATGATGTGACAGCACTGCCCTCACATCTAGTTTACAAAGTCATTTGGAGTGAGAGCGCTTCATATGTCAGCATCATGTGCTTAAATTACACTCAGTCACAGCACAGAAAAAAAGGACATTTCTACTGTTAGGGTTAATATAATTATAATATTTTATGATTTAAATAGTGCTACTTTCATTCACCATTTGATAGTTACAAGGTAGAAATGTAATTCACCCTGAGCAATCCCAGTCCCAAACCCAGATATTGAAGCCATGACAAAGGGAGGTATTAAAATAACTGGTCTGAAAGATTATTCAGTCTATCAAAATATAATTTGACTGAGAGTTAATTTGAACTCTGACTTAGAATATGAGGAGAATCTTTAAATCTTTTAAACAATTCAACTTTTTGCTTAGAACTGCAACAGCTCTGTTGCTTTTAAATTCTGTTGAAGCGTATACCAAGACCCTAACAAGCTCCATGTCTTGAGTTACCTGTTTCATTTTTAAGTTTACTCAATCCGTGTCATTTCTTTCTTTACTTCACAGTCTTGTTTGTTTTCCCACCTGTTTGTTTTCTCATTACGTTATGTATATTGGTCAAATCAAGTCAACATTCTAAAATGTTTTCTTGTTTTCTGAATTGTGATTTGCACAGTAGCAGATGTGTGGGCCTAACAAATAATTTAAATAGCATAAAGCTGTATTTATTGGAAACATGTTCATACAATTATACTAGTTGGTGCGAGCGACCATATTAAGTCACTTAAAAAACGTGTTAAATTCCAACCTTGGTAATGATTAATATAGTTTTCACTGTTTTCCACATTTATAAAGCCTGCATAAAAAAAAACCCATAAGAGCACACAAGGTGAAGTCTACAGATGTGCTGAAAGTATTCCCCCCACCACAGCACATCAATCACATCCTCTGGCACTCTTTAATCACATCGCCCAGTGTTAGTGCAGTCAGAATATCTTGGTGTCTTTTCCAAGTCCTGATGAATTCTCCTTCGCGCCTTTCCTTAACCCCATGCCGTTTTTCACTCTTTTATTCAGTAAAACTTTAGACCCATTGGGTGGGTTCCATCGGAAGATAGAGATATAAAATGGAGTTACAGTTATGGTAGTCTCCACTGACTGAATATTTGACTACATTGACATGTATCATCTCAAAGGCACCCATATTAAAAATATTGGTTTACATTTTAATAATCAAATAAGTATGTGAACATAACCAATAACCTACCATAGCCAATAACAAATAAATGTAACTTATTTTATTTTTGTTGTTCATTCATATCTTATTTTACCAGTTAACATTAATTAATTTATGCATATTTGTGTATCTCTCCTACTTTAAACGATATTTTTGGTTTACTGTCCTATAGTATACATGATTTCAAACCTGTTTTTATTTATCCTAATAATTTTAAAGGAGTGCCTTGGAAATATGTGTTTACATAATTTGTAAACATATTTGTTTGAGACCCACTGAGATAACTTAGACTAATGTAACTATCTAAACACTCAGAGAGTCCTTTACTTCACTGAGCCTCTCAGTCTGACAGGAAAGCTCTCCTCCACCCTGGTTGTAGAAACATCAACGCTTTGAGCATCTGTAAAAAGCGCTCTAATAAAAAATGGAATGCATTATTATTATTATTATCTACTTCTTATATCCGTTAGCGCAGCTAGCACCAGATTCTAATAACAACAGCGCCGGTACCGGTGCACCCTTTCGCTCCCACGCTCGTACTTTGGCTGTGAGCTGCGGGCGCCAGATAAGCCAACATCCCCCACTTACAGCGCCCATTGTACAGGGCAAATGAAAAGTGTAACCGGGGTGAAAAGGGTGTTACATTTACTTAATTATGAATGTTGTTACATCAAGGCCAAAAATTAGGATGAGCGCCAACGGTCAAAAAAATGTTTTCCCCTCCCAGAGCTACCAGCACAGCGCCCCCCAGATCTGGCGCCCTAGGCGACTGCCTATGTCAAGAATCGGCCCTGCCAGTACATACAGTGGCAATGTCTCAGGATTTAGCAAAAATACACCTTTATTGAACATACAGTAACACAAATACTACAAATCCACATGACGAACAAACACAAATGAAAAAGGGTTGCCACTTATTATTATTTTATTATTTTTTTTAAAGTTTAAAAAAAAATTGCGCCACCGCTATTTGTATATAGGAGAAACACTGCAGCTGGTGCAGGACGTCCAAATATATTAATGGCAGGGTGTGCAAAACAGACAAACTAATAAGGCTTTATTTAAACATTAAGGAATACTTTAAGTTAAGGTCTTCTTATGAATAAGAAACTTTGGGGGTATCAAAACATAAATATGAAGTCTGACAAAGTACTTAATGTCTAATATATTGCATTGTTTATTTGGGCACTTGACAATCGCCTTCCCTGAATTTTACTCGGTTGTAACTAAAGTCTGATTTAAGGGTTGTTTATATTTCACATAACTAATCAGAATCTGCAAAGTAACTAAAATAAATGTAGTGGAGTCAAAATACGTTCGAGTCCAGTTTTGGATAGTCTGCCGTGGCTCCATTCCATTTCAAAGAGCTGTTGACGCTCAGCATAACCTTGTCGCACTGCCACTCCAACATCCAATCACAGATCTTGAGGACTAATCACGGGGTTTGTAACGCAAAGCGGATGTTGTAGTCCCAAACGATAGCTGAGGATTCTGGGTAGTGTAGTGTCTTCGGAAACTCTGTAGTGTCTAAACTCCGAAAAAACTATTTGTTTCTCCGAATCGAAGGTTAAAAACACAAAAGCATTGTACACAATTTAAACCAATCAATATTTTGTAATTAACAAGGATAAACTGATGCTTTTTAGTGGAGGAGTACTGCAGATATATCACTGTGTAATCATTTGACAGTGAGGGGAATACTTCCGGTTTTATTATGAAAACTTTGAGACCGGAAATACTGATTTCACCCCATGAGGGTTGACGCTAACTTTACATGGAAGCTGCCGCATATACACGTTCTCCTGGCGAGACCTCAAATCATCTTCGTAATATCTATCAAACTATAGATCCTACACATCCACTGGACGTGGATTCTAAACGTACAATATACACTTCTCGCTATAAATCTAATCAAAAAGCATTTTAATGGCCGAACTATCCTACAATTTAGGATTTTCCAGAGAGGGTTATTTGTGAATAAACTAGCCTCCGGAGCGTTTGCAATCAACAGGATCATGTTGTTTCTTACACGACCACTAGAGGTGCTACACTTTAAAACGTGACTATGGGTCGTAATTAGCTGCCGAAAAATCGACCTATTTGGTCGTTTTTTGTAGGAGGACAGGCTGGAAGTTTGCCTTGTACGGCAGAGCTAAAGCTGGAAGAACATTAATGAACATTTTCTACAACCAATACATGGAAATATTTAAGCAACATGCAATAGACAGCAGATTTATTTGATGCGTTCTCTTAATTTGGAGTGATACAAAATACAAATAAAATGAAATTAGTGTCCCCACTGGAATAACCCTAACCCTTGTGTTTTATCAGTAAACTACATAGAAGTCACACGAAGTGCGTGATCAGCAAGACTAAATTCTTCAGCACTGTGGTCACCAGAGGTTTCAATATTTATATATTTGAGCAACCCACTGACAATTGAGTGATTGGACAGACTTTTGAGTTATCAAGTGCTCTCCATCTCATAGATCTTCTTCTGGTACTGCAGATCCTGAGGAGGAATCAGCAAGTCTTCAGAGTGCATGGGTGAAGAGGTAGAGAACAAAAGAATGTGCTATGAGTTAGCGCCTTTAAAAACTCTGTTTGCTTTGCTTTCTCATGTTGCTCCGCGTGGAGGTGGATAACATTGTGAATATGATGTGCTACACATCGCTGACAGGCCGGGGGAATAAACTGCTCTCTTCTGGGGTGGAATCACAACAGCCTGTTGTCACTCTTGAGCAGCTATGAGAGTCAGTGCTGAGATTACCATGGTAATACACACTGTGGATCAGGAACACAATGTGGGCAGTGGTAGACAAGGATATCGAAGGATTGGGTTTTGCTGTTGTGTGTGTGTGTGTGTGTGTGTGTGTGTGTGTGTGTGTGTGTGTGTGTGTGTGTGTGTGTGTGTGTGTGTGTGTGTGTGTGTGTGTGTGTGTGTGTGTGTGTGTGTGTGTGTGTGTGTGTGTGTGTGTGTGTGTGTGTGTGTTGAACAAACTGTCAGAAATGTAACTTTTTCCTGTTTTCCTACTGAATTTTAAACACGGATATAAGCCACATTTTAAGCACCTTTTTCCTGCTGACAAATATTAAAGAATGAATGCAGTGGATATGTGTTATATTTAAACTCCAAAGCTGCTTTCCGTACTGTGATACACAGCACACACGCTCCCACTGAAAGAGGCTTATTCAAATGATGTAAAAAGCTAAGTTGACAACACAGAGCGGGAATTCAGGAGTGCTGCCACGCTGCGAAGATACAAAATAAATATTGAAAGAGAAGCTGATATTTGGTAAATGCAAAGGTAAGTGCTGGGGAATAATTTCAAACACAGACGTAAAACAATCATCATCTTTACGTGTATAGCTTAAACAAGCATGATATGCTCGATGATATGATTTTGATGGATGGATACTCAACAAGCTGGAACTGGACAAATATTTCTATAAATTAAACCAATATGAGGGATTTTGCCATGCATGCTGCAGACTGAATGTGCATCCCTCTGAAACAGAGATCTGAGCAGTGGAGGGGAACTTGTGAGTTGCTGCCACAGTTTGTGGAGTGCTTTGGGCCTACTATCGTTAATCCATGTCTATGAACAAGTGTGACAATAAGCTCTCTGTCTGAACAGCAATCCTCTTAGGCGAAGCTTTGTGGGTAAACTCGCCTCATGCAAATTCTAAACCCCATTAGCTTTGAGGGACTAGTCAGCTGCATTGAGATTAATGGCCAAGTGACTACTTGATTTAATAGGGTTATTTCACATCTTCCGGGGGAAAAATAAACAACAAAGTTAATGCAAGACATTTGTCACTGACGTCCTCAATCTCTCTTCTCTAAGTGGGAGAAGTTTCTTGTGCGTATAGATGTGATACTTACTCAGCCTGGTACTGCTGGAGTAGCTGGGAAGCTTATTAGATTTGTAACCCTTTACAGTCCTCACAAAGAAGAAAGCAATGAAAATATGTTTTCTTTACATTTGTTATTTCCTTGGGGCAATAATAACAACAATCAATGTTTTATTTAACAAAGGACCCCAATGTTTGTTTAAATATAGGCCTCTACCAACGGTTGAGATGTCGCTAAACAGTAAAAGAGATTTCTTTAAGAATCTGCATAGATTGTTATGCATTAAACTGAAAGAAAATATATTTCTATGCATACATGACAGGTGACAGTCCATGAACATGACTATGTATACAACCTGAAAATTACAAATTACAAATTACATATCAGAAGTTTGCTTATACAGGACTGTCTCAGAAAATTAGAATATTGTGATAAAGTTCTTTATTTTCTGTAATGCAATTAAAAAAACAAAAATGTCATACATTCTGGATTCATTACAAATCAACTGAAATATTGCAAGCCTTTTATTATTTTAATATTGCTGATTATGGCATACAGCTTAAGAAAACTCAAAAATCCTATCTCAAAAAATTAGAATAGTTCCTCAGACCAAGTAAAAAAAAAAGATTTATAACAGCAAAACACAATCAAACATTTGAAAATGTCCATTAATGCACTCAGTACTTGGTTGGGAATCCTTTTGCACGGATTACTGCATCAATGCGGCGTGGCATGGAGGCAATCAGCCTGTGGCATTGCTGAGGTGTTATGGATGCCCAGGATGCTTCAATAGCGGCCTTTAGCTCATTAGCATTGTTGGGTCTGGTGTCTTTCAGCTTCTTCTTCACAATACCCCACATATTCTCTATGGGGTTCAGGTCAGGGGAATTTGCAGGCCAATCGAGGACAGTAATGCCATGGTCAGTACACCAGTTACTGGTGGTTTTGGCACTGTGGGCAGGTGCCAGATCATGCTGGAAAATGAATTCCTCATCTCCATAGAGCTTTTCAGCAGACGGAAGCATGTAGTGCTCTAAAATCTCTTGGTACACAGCTGCATTTACTCTGGGCTTGATGAAACACAGTGGACCAACACCAGCAGCTGACATGGCTCCCCAAACCATCGCTGACTGTGGGAACTTCACACTGGATTTCAAGCAACTTGGATTTTGCTCCTCTCCAGCCTTTCTCCAGACTCTGGCGCCTTGACTTCCAAATGAAATACAAAACTTGCTTTCGTCTGAAAAGAGGACTTTGGACCACTGTGCAACTGTCCAGTGCTTCTTTTCCTTAGCCCAAGTCAGACGCCTCTTCCGTTGTCTTGAGTTCAGAAGTGGCTTGACCATGGGAATACGGCTATTGTAGCCCATTTCCCGGACACGTCTGTGAACAGTGACTTTTGATACCTGGACTCCAGCTTCAGTCCACTGTCTTTGAAGCTCCCCCAAATTCTGGAAGCGACTCTTCTTCACAATGCTGTTAAGGCTGCGGTCATCTCTCTTGGTTGTGCAGCGTTTCCTGCCACATTTCCCCCTTCCAACAGACTTTTTGTGGATGTGCTTTGAAACTGCACTCTGTGAACAGCTTGCTCTTTGAGAAATTTCTTTTTGTGTCTTACCCTCCTGATGGAGGGTGTCAATGACGGTCCTCTGGACAGCAGTCAGATCAGCAGTCTTCCCCATACTTGTGATTTAGTTTACTGAACCAAGCTGAGTGTTTTTCAAGGCTCAGGAAACCCTTGCAGGTGTTTCGAGTTAATTAGACGATTCAAGTGATTCGTTGAACACCCTACTAGTATACTTTTTCATGATATTCTAATATTTAGAGATAGGATATTTGAGTTTTCTTAAGCTGTATGCCATAATCAGCAATATTAAAATAATAAAAGGCTTGCAATATTTCAGTTGATTTGTAATGAATCCAGAATGTATGACATTTTTGTTTTTTTAATTGCATTACAGAAAATAAAGAACTTTATCACAATATTCTAATTTTCTGAGACAGTCCTGTACATACCTCTAAAGTTATTTCATCAAAAATAATGATGTTGTTAATTTGACATAAATATGTGAAATTAACCACAATAAATGTTCAGATGTTTTATCATTTTTTAACAAATTGTCAATTTGTCACAGTATTACTTAAGCTTTCACTACCTTGACCATACAGCATCAAATCAACCGTTTGGTAGAGCATGTATAAAAAAAATGATCATCTTGATAATCTTAATTTTTTTTCTTTCAATCTACACATTTAGGAACAGTAAATCCTTAAACACTGTATTATGTCGAAATAAATTAGCTTACCTTTGAAAATCCCACCAAACAGAGGCCTCATTTCAGGAGTGATTTTGCTAACTTCCTGTGAACAAGCTAACTTGCTATCTTTACATTTGAAAAACACGGTGACATCTAGTGGAATTTTTTAGCATCACATACGTCAACCGAGTGTAGAGTTTGCTGACAGATAAAGTAAAACACATTTTTCAAAAATATATATCGACTCAAAGTGTGCTCTACCATATGGTCGCATGTGAAGATTACATTAATGTCTGTGTCATTAGTCTTTTAGTTGGAAATAATTATTTTAAAAAAAAATTATGTTAAAAATATATATAGGTTAAAAGTGTTTTTGCATAATTCTAAATTATAGGAATAACTGTGCTGGAGATAAATGCAGCAAGGAGAGAAAGTGCTGTGCAATTTTTCCTTAAAGGGGGAAAAATGAAAATCCTTATTTATCTTTTTCCATGCCGTCAGCTTACTCCAAACTTTGCTGCAGGGGATTACTAGCTGGGTGGGGAAGGCTCTGTCACCGCAAAGTGGGAGACAACACACTGTGACAACGGTGATCCGAGAGCGCTGCGACTCCTCCGACTCGCAGCTTTGCAGGAGTGATTAGCCCAAAGTTGAGCAGGAGCTTTAAATACTTCTTCATGACCTTTAATCCCCAATCAAATCAAAATGCCAGAATTCCCTCCCCTGCAAAATACAAGCAAACACTCCACCGCCTGTGTGACTGCTCAGCTCCCAGCATGCACTGCTGACAGCTCTCAAGAAGATCAGAGATTTCCTAAAGCTGCGTGATCACCTTAACAGGTGAAATGAGTGTCATCCTGCAGTGGAGGGCTTAATGCTGGATCCCATCACATGACCCTGACATACTGCAGCTATGTGATATGTAACAGTTTGAATGATTTTTACTTTTATACCTCAAACATTACAGAAAATGACATTAAAAAACACACCAATAGTATCAGTCCCCCCCCCCCCCCCCCCCCCAATTGAAGGAGTAAAAGTATCTTGGGGTCAAAGATGACAATGGTCATAGTAGTGCTGTATGCAGCATTAGAGAAAATACCTGGGTTAGCTGTTGATATTATTAAACATATGATCAGAACAAGATAAAGTTGTTAAGGACAACAGTCTGGCAAAAAAAAACTGAACTACTACTGGTTTAGTTTGCTAACCTGATGAATTGAGATACAAAATACATTACAAACTTACAAACACCATAAATTGCAACTTCTCAATTACAATATACAGTATAATTACATAAACATGTATTTTACTTAGGCATACTTTTATGCATGTGTGTTATGTGGGTATGTCTTAATGTTTGAGTTTGTTTGAGTTTTAATTATAGCTTAAGAAAATGTAAATAAGGCGGCTGTGACTCAGTGGATAGTGAGCTAGACTTTGAATCAGGGGATAGCAAGTTTGAGTCCCACTGCAGTCAGCATGTCGTTGTGTCCCTGGGCAAGACACTTCACCCCAAATTGCTCCTGTTGGGATTGTCCACCGTACTGAATGTGTGTAAGCCGCTTTGGATAAAAGCATCTAACAAGTAACATGTAATGTTATGTAATGTAAATAGCAATTTTTGTCATGAAAACAATTTACATGAAATAACCTATTGCACTCGCTTGTGATACATGGCGTAGCTATACAGCTAGCTAACAATGCAGAAGCCCTGATTTAAAGAGACAAGGCTTGTTGTTTCTTGTTTACTAAAGGTAGACTTAATTTTTTATAAAATTTGAACAATACAGAAATGAAAATACAAATCATTATGCAGACATACATACACATAAATAGAATTTACACAATCAACTATCAAATAGCACTGTACTGTATAACAAGAAACACAAGTTAACTGATATCCCAGCTACTAACACATTTTACGATATTTAAGAGAAAACTCTTTAAAGGCTTCTAAAATATTAAATATATCAATTTGCATTTATGGATGAATATGAATATCCTAAATAAAGTAAAAACAAATCATTACATTTTATCCGACCTCGCTTTATTCATTAATGAGTCTTAAATAAAAGATGATCCTAAACCTGGCTCTTATTTGGTTTGACATGTTTTCCTCCTGACTCTAATTAAAAACAAATACAAATAAGATATCCATCCACAGGGTAAAGGGAGACCTCTTTGAAATATATAATTCACTATTCACTCAGGTCTGTTACAGGTCTCTCTGTTACATAAAAAGTCTAACAAAATACATATTACGCAAAAACAAAATAAATATTTCTGTTCATGCCCTCTGGAACCACGTCCAGTATATTGTAAATTTCAGTTTTTTTATCTAATCTAAAAATCCCTGTATAAAAAGCTAAGGGGTAAAACCATAGAATTTCATGATGTCAATTTGTATTGTTTTTGAGGTGTCTCTAGACATAGCGAAGACAAAGCTGTTCATGGATGGATAAAAAAACAGTGGCAGAGACAAAATAATTAAAAAATCTGATCAGCCCTTTTTCAATACAGAAGCAAAGACAGCAGGGGACAACAGGTGTCTATGATGGGGCTTCTGGGTGGGGTTATATTATGACATTTAATTATTGCAGTTTAGTCCCTAAATATTTTTATATGTGGGTTTGAAGTGACAAAGTTGACAATATTGATTTATTGCTGCTCGTGCTCCACGTGGGCTGACACGCCAGATTGTATGTGTCGCAGTTGAAAACATTTCAAACCAGCCCTGGAACCACCTTGGTGAAAAAGAGGAATACAGACAATGAGTGAGCTCGAAGTTGAGCAGCAAAGTGGAGACTGAGCATTAGGGCCCGTCCACACAGCGGCGTGCGTTGAAGCTTCAATGCTTCTGCCCATTCACTTTGAATGGGGTGACGTCATGCTTCGCCGAACTGCATTGTGGGGAGCGTAGCTACGCGTTGCTCGCGTCAAAAGTTGAACCATGTTCAACTTTTGAAGCTTCGACGGAAGCGTCACCAAATCAAATCCTGTTTATGAAAATCTGCCAGTACAACTGCTAGCCAATCAAACCGTGTGTATGCTGCGAGTAGTGAATCACCCGGTGCTGTATGATCAGTCTCTGTTCATCTACCGGGATACAAACCGGAGGAGCCAGGCATGGAGGGAGGTGGCAGAGATAGTGGGTGAAACTGGTAGGTTTTCGCCTGTTTGGGGAGTTTATATCCAGTGTACCTCGTTTTAACCAGTGTACCTCGTTTTTAACATTGAATGGATATCAACTTGTTACCTGTATAAAAGACACCTGTCCACAGAATCAATCAATCAGATTCCAGCCTCTCCACCATGGGCAAGACTAAAGAGCTATCTAAGGACCTCAGGGACAAGACTATAGACCTGCACAAGTAGGCATAGATAGTATATATAGCTATCATGGAATGCTAGCATTTTGCTTTGTATGTCGGGGGCGGGAGATTCATGTGATTGGTTGTTGGTCGCGTTGCTCGCGTTGGCTCCCCAAGCTTGAGACACGCCCACCGCCAAGCGTCAACGTACGCTGCTGTGTGGACGCTCCGTTAGACTTGCGTATTGGAAGAATCAGGGGCTAGAGTCAGAGAAGCAGCACGTTTTATGTACATCAGATACCACAATTGATTTCAAAGTACAACTGCACTGAGTGGCTATAGTCTTTTACAGTGAACCTTCAGTTGTAGGTCCTTAGAAAAGAGCCAATGGTGAGCTTGACACAGGGTCCTGGTGAAGACTTGAAGGAAAGCAGACACGAGCCACCCTCCAAATCCAGCAGCAGTGCATGTGTTCTTGGGAAGAGCAACCTCGACTCTCTGGGTGGGAACAAAGGGTCAACATTTAAAAGATGACATAACAGATTAGGGTGTTGTGAGCATACAGTGGAGGAAGAAACTATTTGATTTGATTGATTTGATTTGATGTAAGTTCACCCACTTACAAAGAAATGAACAGTGTATAAGTTCTATGTTAGGTTTATTTTACTAATGAGAGACAGAATATCAAGAAGAAAATCCAGAAATCGATATCATATAAAAGATACAAATTGATTTGCATTTAACTGTGGGAAATAAGTATTTGATCCCCTTGCAACAAACATTCTGGCTCCCACAGACCGGTTACATGAGTCCTCTTCCTTTAAGAAAGTACTCATAATATCAACTTGTTACTTGTCAAAAGACACCTGTCCACAGAATCAATCAATCAGATTCCAGCCTCTCAACCATGGGCAAGACTAAAGAGCTGTCTAAGGACCTCAGGGACAAGACTGTAGAACTGCACAAGTCTGGGACTGGCTACAAGACCATCAGACAGCAGCTTGGGGAGAAGCAGACAACTGTTGGTGCTATTATTCAGAAATGGAAGAAAGACTAAATGAGCATCAATCAGCAATCCATCGCCCTCACCACCACCACTACACCATAATGGATAAAATCCTGCAGCACCTGAAGGCCCCCCCCCTGCTCAAGAAAAACATTAAAGGCCAGCAAAAATGCCAGGAATGTATCAAACTAGGGATAGTGACTGCTCAAATGTATTAAGGTACAACAGGTACTGTGGAGAGTAACATAACCAATGAAAATGATGTCCAAAATTATGCAAATAATAATAATAATAATAATGCATTACATTTTTTATTAGAGCGCTTTTTCAGGTGCTCAAATCGCTTTACTTACACATTACACATATTAGACATGTAAGGGTCATTACTGTGGACATTACCCACAGGAGCAAATGCGGGTAAAGTGTCTTGCCCAAGGATACAACGGCCTGACGCAGTGGCGGCCGAGGCGGGTTTTGAAGTTCACCAACGCCCCTTGATCTGATGATCAACGCTCTAACCACTGCGCCAAAACCGCTGTATTATTATTATCATTATTATTATTATTAATAATAATAATGATAATAATAATAATAATAATAATAATAATAATAATAATAATAATAATAATAATAATACAAAATAATAAAAAAAGCTTTAAAACACCGGATTAGTCTTCAATGCTAAGGTAAAGGTCACACAAAAAGGAAGTAGAGGTGACAGTTCACGGTAGGATTACGGTCTAAGGAATGAATGTAATCATCAGAAGTGTGTGTTTGTTGGTGTGTATCTTCCAAAAGCAGAAGGTGATGCTCTGTCTGGTGGCAGAGCTTTGATTAAATCAAATCAAGTTTTATTTATATAGCACATTTATAAACGATCTTTGGTCGAGCCAAAGTGCTGTACATCTAATAAAAATAGCCTACAGGGAGAGCAACAGAGGAGGGATCCCTCTCCCAGAAAGGACAGACGTGCAATAGATGCCGTGTGTAAATCGAAGAGATAATACATTTTACACCATCTAGACCGGATGTTAGGAAATGCATGTGTCTGTAATAAGAAGATGAATCCACGAGGATCAGCTACAATCCAATTCCTGTGGAAGCCATCAGGGAAGCAGCATGACGAGACCCAAGGCAGGACTGCAGAGACAGGTTCAGCCACGACCCGAAGTCCACGACTTAATCCAGAACTCAGGATAGAGGATCCAAGACACAGGACTGCATGATGTGGCCATGACTGTGTGAGCCATGACCTCTTCAAATAACTATCTTTACATCTCCCCCAACACAGTAATACACACACATATACACACACAAACACACATACACACACATATCTAGGTTGACATAAATGTGCTTCATCTACCTCCCGTCATCCTAAACTGGCATGCTTCCAGTTGGTCAGGATGCAACATTGTGCAGAGGGGCACAAAGGCAGCGGTCTGACGGACGCCTCGGGTCTTTTCATGGCTCTGCAGTGAAGTCATGTTCACTCTCCTGTCAGACTCCATAGTCTTCTCATCTCTCTTCCTCTCTCCATTCCCCCCCCCCCACATTCTCCCCGCTCCTGCTTCACATTCAGTGATTCTCTCTCAGTCTGACGGTGGGTTTTTATTGACTAAATATCCCTAAACGTCTCCAGAGATGATAGCTGCCAATAAAGCTAATGCAAATAGATTAGTCTCTGTTTGTATGGTAGCTTGATATTCACATTGTTGTAGTCTTTTTGTTAGGATTTTGGTGGGATGCAAAGTGATCCATAAAGTCTTTCGAAGAACTCTAGGAAACACACATGTATTTTCTTTCTATTCAATGAAATCAGGGAAATAACTTGTATTGCCAGAGTTTCCAAATACAATTCAATAAAAAAGAGAAATAACCGTGACATAAATATTATAATGTTCCGGGTGCACCTCTTGTTCTGTCAAACAATTATTTTCTAAATTGACTATGTACTGTATGTGTGTGTGAGAAAATCTGATTCAAAGTATGAATGGATAATAATAATATTAATAATAATACATTTGTATTTCATGACACCAAAGGACACCGTACAATTTGTTAAATATTCTAAGAGGTAAAAGCAACAGAACATGATAAAAACACTAACATACCATCATGGGGACAACCCGGTATCACGGCAAGACGTGAACATGTGACAATTTACCATGCTGGGAGACGTGAAGATGTCACGATTTCGTCCCTTCAAACGTGACGGTTACACGGTATTGTTAACATGGCCCAACCAGTGGAGAAATACCCGGAAGTGCCAGGCAAATGCTCTACCACGACTAAGTCGTGTCTCCCCAAGAGGTGGTGCAACACATGCCAGTACGAATGGACACCTGATTGGGGAGATCTCATTAGAAGCGGTTACTGGCCAGCTTCTGTGAACGGAGACACATTATATTATATGCCACGGATGTCTTCAAATCTTTTGAGGACCTGAAGACTGTGGCACCAGGTTTTTCCAGACAGGCGTTTTTACAGATGCTGGAACGGAGGACACAGCATTATGGAAGGGTAAGATGACTTTCACTGAGTATTGCATAAGTAGAGGGCATTGTGAAAGGATGCATTTTATTTTGTGTAGATGAAATAGGTTGATTGGAAATATGTTTATGTCAAAATAACTAAATTGAAAAGCTTACAATGTTACTGAAAGTAGTTTAAATAGTGTTACATTAGAGCTAAAAACCTAGCAGTGATAGATGTAGGACATACTGTATAAGATAAAACATATCCTAATCCAACTGTTGTTCTTTACTGAAGAACACAATTTGTATGATGAAAAACATTGTGCTCTTTTGGGGGGAAAAATTGGATTCTGAATTGTATTGTACTGTATAGAGTCATGGTGCATATGACAAAAGCTGAAATAATGCTCCTTCTCTTCCAGCATCTGCCAATTCTAACCTGATCATCACTTTTCAGGATATCATGTGTTAGGGATACTCCTAATAGCTCCCCTCTTGCCTCCAACCACTGTGAAAGTCTTCCTGTTTCCTCGTATTATTCTGACATGTGTAAGGTAACAATTTTGCTTCTCAAGCTTCCAGACAGGAACAATCCATGGAGATGTTTTCCAAAGGAGCTTTCTGGAGTATATGGCCTGCCAGAGTGCCAGAAAATGACGTGTGAGGAACCCTTCTCATGCCCAGCTTGTACTCCCAAAATGTTGGCTGTGTCAGTAGATGGCAATAGGAAACAGTACCGGTTCCGACAGTTACAGAGGTACATCTTTTTTTATGTCAATTGAATTTAAGAATTAACCTATCAATAATGATAATAATGAATTGAATATTTATTTTTCAATTTAGGATCGATTAACCACTTTTTAAAGGACCTTTCATCATGGAAGACTCAGCTGTCACAGACTTTGTTGACAAAGTCAGAATAAATGTAAAAAGTGTAAGCACAATTTTTTTTTTCAATCATTTTACTAGCCTTTACTTGTTTTGAGAGTGTAACATTAAAATGTCTTTAATTGTAGACCCCAGGAAAAGGTACATGTGGCACCAGCCAGTGGTCAGCTGCTCGAGAGACAGCAAGAAGAGCCAGCAGGCTTGATGAAGAGGGGCTAGAGGTGGCTGTATGTAGACATGGAGTGCTACTGAAAGCTCTCAATATGTTCAGAGGAGAAATATTTGCCTACCTCTTGTTCCTTCAAACGCAGTTTCAAGCTACAAACGTGCATTTTTATTTCACAGATATTGCTTGTAAATACTGGCCCAAGACAATGCCAGAACTGCGACCTTTGCTGAGCATGCAACCGTTTCTCTCAGTCATGCATGCCAAGGCCCATTCCACAAAGTGTGAGGTAGGCCTACTCTTATATTATTGTGATTGTAAGAACTTTTTTGAATTCATCTATGACATATAATATATGTGTATTTGTTAGATTGTGTGGAGTGGGAGAAATTTGGAGGGTGCTGGATTGACGGCCGGGGAAGAAGTGGAGATGGTGAACAACTTTCTGTCACGTTATGCCATCACAACTAAGTACATGACAAAATCAGGTATGTCTTCTTGTCATTAGACCAACATAATTCTGTCTTGAAGTTATTATCCATCTCTTACTTTGAGAAGTACTTTGTTTCTGATACTTTATCTTTGTCTTTGATGTAGTCTGTTTTAACAGTACTAGAGTTGTTATGAGTTGATTTCCAAATACCCAAGTTATATTGTCTCCTTGTCAATTTTACTTTTAAAAACAGCTCGCAATGACATGTTGACTGTCAATGCAATGGGGTGGAACAGACGGAAGCACGAAAAACTTCATTTTGTGTTGGCCAAGAGATATGTCAAGGTAATTGGCCATGTAAGCATGGACAGCAGGAGTCCTGTGTCAGTACCAGCTTTCCGTGAGCAGGCCTTCTCTCACACTCACACACCTATCTACAAATGCAAAGTGTTAACGTTTAGGGTTGACAGCATTATATTGAGTTATTACGGTTTTATCTGAGTTATTATCTGCCGTTCAGAAGCAGATCTCTCCCTTCCCTGTCACTTTGCGAGTGCAGTAAAGCCTGCCTCCAGTGCTGCAGGATCTGCATTCTGATTGACTAAATCACTTCTGTGTTGAAAACTCTGTGTAACGATTGGCCTGGAACTTGTGTGTTGTTTACCCTTTGTGAACTGTGATACATATGCGCAACACAATTAAAATTCATTATGAATTGAAGTTCACAAACCATGGTATACGTGTCAACTCACTAATTTCTTTGTTGATGTTCACATATCTGTTATCTGATTAAATAAATGCTATTTTATGCCACTTCCTTCCAACTGGACTGATGTTATCCAATTCCCAGGGTGTTTCTCAATCGCTAGTACACTTGCTTGGTAGCACATGTTTTCCGAGCGTCAGAAGCGAGGCAAGAATACTTCCTGGCATTCGGAAAACGGAGAGTGGAACAGGCGAGCAAGTGTGCAGGTGTGCGTCATATGATAGGCCTCGCCTTACATTTTCCGCCACAGATTTGGGGATATTGGTCCGTACGCAAAGCATTGTGGGGATTTTAAGACTCCGGAGTCTACCCATGTGCAGCCTCGCAATTTCTCCAAACGAAGTACACTGGGCTCGTTAGAATTCCAAGTATGCTGGACATTGGAACAGTACTTCGGCGGCACTCGTAGACGTAGTATGCTTGAAATAGTGGCTCTGGAGCAGCTTTACTCGAGATTGAGAAACACCCCCATAGTGTGAAAATACCATTCCGACAGGTATTCGCCTGACTTTCTTAAAGTAAAACAGGTACACAAGTTCACAAAATACTAAATGTATTGTCATGTTTTTCACACTATGAATGTACCATTACAACAGCATTCGTAATAAGAGGCAAATGTAATCTGTGTCCAAGTTCAGACACCCATGTGCAACATCTCAATCTTCTCTTATTAATGTTTCTCATAACTAATTGTATCAAAATAAACTCATTTTCCATCAACCAGCTTGTCACGGCAGTCTCAATGTTCATCACACCCTCTGAATGTACCATTTCAACAGCATTCAGCTACATATAAGAGAAAATGCAAGGTGTGTCCAAGTTCAGACACCCCGTGCAACACCTCAACTGGCTCATACCAGAATCAGAAATCCTTTATTAGTCCCACAGCGGGGACATTTACGTTTGTTACAGCTAAAGTGGCATAGCAGCTAAACAAAAACGGATGCATGACACAGAATAAGATAAACATATTAATATATAGAAGAAAAGCACACATTAGTTGTATTATAATAAAGTAGGTAACTAATAGTATTGCAGATAGCAGTAATACTCTTTCACAAGTGGTTACAAGCACCCACATTTCCATGTTCATCCCTTTAGGGCCATTCAACACTTGGTTAGCTGCTGACAGCTCTCAACAATAGGTGGAAGTCTAGTACAGATATCTGCCACTGATCATCATATTTGGTCCATCACCACTCTGCAGGATTCTGTATTTCTGGTTGACTTATTGTTGACCGACTATATATACAGCTTGCCTTGTAGGTTATCTGTAAGTCGTTTTGGATGAAAGCTTCTAATAAGTGACATGTAATGTAATATGCTGCGGTAGAGCTGCTTGAGTAGGAGGAAAAGCCTTCATGACCACAACACTTCTCAAAGATCTTCAGGTGGTCATCATCAATGTTGGGGTAGTTACTCAAAATAATTAATGCAATACACATTACTACAGTAGTTACTATTAAAAACATTGAATGCTGTACTTTACTGAAACACCCATTGTTGAAAGTAATTAGTTAGACTACTAATTAGATTACTTTTAGGTTACTCAACATACATCTATGCAAGATGTCTTCACCGGTAGTAAAGGCATGCAAGAAGATAATCCCTTTGCTGTTCTCCATCCCAAAGGTCATGCAAAGATCTACTTCAGATTCACAGTGATCCACTTCAGGTTTAGTGTAGTTCCAAAGGCAATCCACAACTGCTTCAGATCAATGTCCTGAGGGAAGAACTGCTATCACAAGAATATCTGTGTCGTTGGCTTTGACAAGGATGATTTTCTGTCATCTATTGCTGCTTGCTTGTCATGCAAAAATTGTGTCGGCCTCTTTTTCCATACTACAAGTAGCCAACTCATCTATCATGGTGTCACTGCTTACAGGGTCTTCTTAACCCTCCTGTTGTGTTCGTTCCCCCCCCCCCCCCTTACTTTGGTCAAATTTGACCGGCCCTGTTTTAACTGCTATTACATTAACACAAAAACCATTAATCATCACCAAATTTCATTTAACACCCTTTCAAACTTTAAATATTGTATCAGACTTCTGGTATAGATGAATATAAAATGTAATGAATGTAAATATACAAAGTGGTGATCAGCAATGTTATATGATAAAATGTCTACTGTGAAGGATATCATAAAGCCTTAAAACAATCAAATGAAAAAAAAATGTTATGATTGATGAAAGTATTAAATCGGTCAGATTTGACCCGAACACAACAGGAGGTCAATGACCGCATTTTGTGTTTACTTTGTTGGAGTTTTGTCAGTTAGGAAGTTGAAGAACTCAGTTTTGTTGTTATATATATTTGTGTATTTCAGATCTTCATTTTTGTCATTTGAAATGACTATTATTTCATGGGTTATATCCATTTACATTTGGTGAAGCAGTGTCTCATGACATGAGTAATACATGATATATGACTTTGTTTAAGCTCATGTGGAAAGGTGCACAACTGACCTTCAATGACGCAATATTGATATTTGAAGCATTTCACTCCATTTACTACATTTCCGTTATTTATTGGGAGTGTTTACATCAATGGTGCTGGAATTTGTATTTCACTGAAGCTACCCAACCGTCTTTGAGAAATCAAATACTCCAGTGGGACCTTATCTGTTGATAATCCCAGCTGCATCCATCATATCGTCAAACTTCACAGGTATTTCATTTGTGCAGCAGTCGTGCTTTCAATATGTACCTCTTTTTAGTTTCCTCCTGCATTCATCAACTCAAGGGCCCATTAGGATGATACATACATTTTATTGTCATTACATATGATGATATATAGAGACATCTGAACATCTTTCCCCTGTTTTTTTTTTACTACATTTATGCTTAACCTTGCCTGAAAATTACAATTAAAAATGTTAATGCAGGATTTGATATGTTTTAAAAGACATAAGGGCAGGAATTCAGAGGAAAAGGAGCCATTTTGAGCTCTGCTACTAAAAACTGCTTTTTTTTTTAACGTAAAACGTGTCATATTACGTCACATGGGGGAGTTAACTTTCTCGGACTCGTTCTCTGCCCAATCCGCAGTAGTAGTTTGTAGTTGGTTTGAGCGGTTGTGATTTAGTGAGCTGGTATTTTTTCGGTAATTTTACATTGCATTTCACCATTTGTAATCATGGTGAGCTTGTGTTTGTGCAGGTTGCACAAACTCAAGCCTGTCAGGGCATCGAGTCCACAGTTTCCCTCACGGGAAAAGGACCGGAGCTAGCGTTCGTTCCTGGGTGCGTTGTGCATCCACCTCCCTGCAGCACATACTCCGTCTCCACAGCTTTATCAAGAAACCGTATTACATCTCTCTCCCCCCCTTCGCTGCTCTCTCTCACCTCCGGTACACGGCACAGTAAGACGTAGTTTGGAGTTGCATTAGGTAACGCTGCGGTGGTTGTACTGCTCCAGCCGTCTCCTTTGTGTTTGTTTGTTTCCCCCTTTCTGTGTTGTTTGTGTGTGCGTCACTGGCGGCACATATCAAACCCGGGCCGGGGGGCGGGGCCACATGACCGGGCCCTTTAAACCCAATAAAGCTTGACAAAAATATCGGGAGTCCGGGGTATGGTAATCTGACGCTCGTGCGTAAAAAGTCGCTCAGTCAGTAAGATTAAAATTTAAAACAATGTTTGAAAGAAAAGTAACTAAAGAAAAGGTGTAATATTTAAGATTTCGTTTCTGCAAAGGGTATAGAAACGAAATATATATCAGAGATAATAATGATATTACATGACATAAAGTCCAACAAACCACAAGGACAACGAAAACATAGCCTAATAAAATGACTACATTTCTGACACACCATTCACCATGGACAGCCAGCCGCCACCATGAGAGCACAGCAGTGTAAAATTGGCACGGCGGCCAATACATTCACGTACAAGTAGGCTACTGTACAAATTAAATTTGAAGTGTACTCCCCACTACTTGAAGGGCACTCGGCGAGCCTTGCACTCCGCGAACTCGTCCACAATCCGCTGTATGTCCAATTTCTTGGCTCGGTCACTTTCGATGGACAGCAAGGCCAGTCCACTCAGTCTCTCCTGTCCCATCGTGCTCCTCAAATAGTTTTTGATGAGTTTTAATTTGGAGAAAGAGCGCTCGGCGGTTGCCACGGTGACAGGAAGAGTCAGAAATAAGATGAAGGCTGTGCAAACCTCACTGAATTTAGATGTTACTGCTGGGTTGTAAACAATGAGCATTTTTACCAGATCCGCGACAGATTTTAGTTTTTGTATTTTGTGAGGCGGCTGTCTTCAGAAAGTTCATCAAAGTGTCTCTTAACTTTCCTGGCCCTGGTTGTTTCAAACTGTGTTTGACTTCCCCATTTAGTAGCCAGGGCAAGAGTGGCGGACTTCGCCTCATCAAATTGTCCCCTATACTCCACCAAAACACTGATGGCATTTTGCAGTAGAGTAGATGCTTTGAGAATATCCGCGTCTTTTGCTTGCATTAACTGTGAAGCACAATTTATGCTTTCCAAAATCTTGGTCTGCATGTTGACCAAAAATAGAAAGCTAAATGTGCTTATGGCATTCTTGAGTACACTTGCTTCATTGCGCTCATCCTTTTTGTCACTGGTAAGGGATATTTTGACGAGGGCTTTTATAATGTCTCCATATCTGTGCCTTAACGCAACAAGCGCATCATGGCGAGATGACCAGCGAGTGGGACATAAGCGTTTTAATGTGATAGTTCTGCTCTCTGGCGTCATTAACTCACTGAGCAATGCCCATCGTTTGATACTGTGACCAAAAAAGTTGTAGAGCGTCTCTACAGTGTCATAGAACTGCTTCACTCCAGGGACATTTTTAACAGAGTCGTTGAGTGCTAGGTTGAGATTATGAGCAGCGCAATGAACATAGTGGGCAAGGGGCTCCTTCTCGGCTATTCTTGCTTGCACGCCTGAATACACACCACTCATATTAGCCGCCCCTTCATAGCCCTGTCCGCGAAATTTAGACAGATCTAATCCGTTTTTCTCTATAGAAACAAGGATTTTGTTTTCAAGCTCTGAAGCTGATGAACCTTTAGTCACTTAAAAACCCAAAAAGACTTCATTGATCTGTATATCTGTTGCAATATCCATGTCGTTCTTAACAACAGTTATGTAGCGGTAAACCTGACTCAACTGGTCTATCTTTGACACATCTTGCGTTGTGTCCATGATGACGGAATAAAATGGGGCTTCGTTTATTTCATCCATGATGTCAGCTTTCACACGTTGAGATAATATGTAAATAATCTCATCTTGAATCTGGTGACTGAGGTATTTCACTGACCCTTCCGTTCGGTTGATTAGCTCTTTCAAAACAGGGTCGTAGCGAGCCAATAATTCTATTATTGACAAAAAGTTGCCAGCTTTTCCCTGACCTAGAACCTCTCGATGGCCCCTGAATGCCAAGTTGCTTGAAGCTAGAGTGAGAGTTACATTAACAATGCGCTCCACGACCTGTCTCCAAAATTGGGCGGCATTACGCACATTCCTCTCCATGTCAGCGTCTATTGTGCCGTTGGTTTTCCACTGCTCATATACTACGCATGCACCAAGGTGTATTTGAGTGGATTCATGCCTCTCAATTTTAGTAGAAAGATGTTTCCAGTCTTTTATTCCGTTTACCCATGCATTGTTGTAGAACGGTGCCTTTCGGTTGGCAAAAAGCCAGCAAGGCTCTCAGTAGCAGCAGTCCAATTTTGGGGAATAGCACGTCCAGCTGCGTGGAAATTTCATCCCAACTTTAGTGGTGGAGGTGTAATAGCTTTCTGAAAAGCAACGGTTATCCTTGTCTTTGGGAAATGGACCTTTGGGTTTGCATGGGCCCATTTTAAGGATATATCTTTTGATATTGGCGTCCTCAATGTTTTCAAAAATAGTTTGCCCGATCAGTCGGAAAACGCTCCAGAGGACAATTGCAGGACACATCATGATCCGTGGTCTGAGTTTCACCCGTAGGAGTAGCGTGAGGAGGAGACCTGTTGCTGCTTTCATTCCCAGTGTCCGGTACTTCTTCACCTTGGGGCGCAGCAGGTAAGGAGCCGGAGGGGGAGGGGTGCGGCTGGTCAAGCGTCAGGCCTGGCTCTCCTCAAGACGAGCAGCTAGCAGCTGCTGAGTCGTCCCTATTATTATTATTATTATTATTATTATTATTATTATCATCATCATCACTACAGCCGAGAGACAGAAAAGGAAATAAGCTAGGCGGCCGAGCTACACGAAGTAACAACAACCATGATATCAACATTTACCACAAACTCACATTTTCTTGTTGACAGTGTGTGTCCGTGATTGTAGCCTACCTGTAAATCTGGCTAACCCCCACTAACGTTGTTGGCGGGCTGGGGCTCGGGGATGAAACACGGCTGGCAGTGGCAACAACTTCAGGTTCATCTCCCGCAGCAGGAGGAGTAGGGCGAAAAAAATATCCATCTAGCTTGGACAATTTGGCTTTTCCTTGGTCCTTTTTATCTTTTTCTTTGCGTTTTGTAGCTCCACTTTTGTGTTTATAACTGCTCATGCTTAGACAGTGCTCTGTTGAATGACAAGTGATTGATGATGACGTTGACGTTCATTTACGTATGATGTTGATGGACGGCTGTTGATGACGATTTTACCCAAAATACATTTGGAGACATTAGAAGGGATTCACTTGCAATTTTCCATGTTTTAATGTTAAATGTGAGTGTGAAAATAGCAGCACAAGTTCAACTCATATTATAGGCTACAATGCTTTATACCTAAATGACCAGGAACGTCAGTGCACTCAGTGGCGCGAGGCAGCAGGGCCCGCCGGCGAATATCTCGGGGGCGGAGCCTGCTGCCTCGGCGACGGGCCCCCATTGGGTCCCGACCGTCCCGGGCCCGGGGAGCCCTGCCCCTACAGCCCCCCCTGAAGCTCCGCCCCTGGTGTGCGTGGTGGCTGTCACTCCTGGCTCCCGGCTCAACCTCCACTCACCTGCTGCAATCAGCTGTGCACCCTCCCCGACTACACACCTGCTTTCCATCAAGCCATTTACAACGACATATCAACGGAGGCTCCACAACCTTTCTCCGCCAGATCGTCAAGTATCAGCCGTATCTCGCGTCTCCCCTCCCCTCCAGTCAGCACCGTAGTGTGGAGTTGCATTAGGTAACGCGAGATACGGCTGATACTTGCGCATTAGTTTCTGTTATGGATCAGTATCAACAGTCCTGCCAGTAACGTTACTATATTATCAATACTACTTTAGTTATAGCCTGATATATGATAGCTAACTTTACAATGTTGTGATGTGACTGACGTTAGCTAACATGCTAACGCCGGTCACTCACCAAGACAGTTGCTCTGTTCTCCACTGGTTCTCCACACACCAAAGCTCCATTTCTCTCCGATGGCCATTATTTTTTCTAATCCTTGGCTGCTCCTGGTCTCTTGGACGCCTAGCAGGCTCGTAATTATAATCATATGCATTCGAATATATATTTTCAACCTCTTCTGTGTGAAAACTAGCATTGTGTTCCATGTTTATCCAAAACGATCCAAACGACGCCAGATGTCACTGTGGTGTATATTTCTGTATATTTTGGGGAAAATCTAGTGTATTCATCATTTTCCTACACATTTATTCACTGGTGTCTCTAACCTGCAAGTTGCTCTTTAATTAAAACTCTGCCATTGACCACCAATCCTAAATTACATCCCACAACCTGTGACACTTTTAGAATAAAAAGTACAAATTGGTTTCCTAACAATTAATATATTAATATTAATAACAAGCCTGGGGCGGCTGCTCCTTTAATATATCTGCATCCTCCGTGTGCTTTGTAAATGGTAAGACACTGTAAAAATCTTGCCAAGTATTTGTCCTATTACTAGTCAGTATTGTTCTTTACACTTGACATAAGACATAATAACTTGAGAAGTAACATTGTAGTGAGTATAGGGTCTTGTTTTTAGACGATGCATCTTATGAATCTTGTTAAATCAAAGACTGGATCTCAGATTAAACAAGTTTCTTTAAGCTGCTTTGCTATTTTTAAAAGATGGATAATCTTGTTTCAAGAACTACATTTTCCTTGATTTTAGAAAACCTATTTTCATTGGAAAATCAGCAACTATAAAACGGAAAACCTTCTGAGCGTTTCTGGCTTATTCTGTAACACAACATTTCCCAATCCTGGTAAACATAATTCAAAATGCGTTTTCTCAGCTAATTACAAGATCTCATTTATCTTAATATCCTATTTTATTTCAAAGAATCTTACCAAGCAAATGTTCACTTGTTCTATTGGCAGATTTATTTATTTAAAAATATGTATTCATTAAAAGTGAAAGAATCTTGTTTTTATTATTCTTTTACTTGATTTTGGAGCAGCATTTTTTCCAGCGCTTGCTGAGAATGGCTAAGCAAGAGGGGATGCTGACTGCTGGGTGATTGATGCCTGTTGTCTGCTCTGCTTGTGTTTTACAGGTAGCTGCTGTCATTACCGTGTCACTGCGGTGCTCCTGCCCAGTCTGATCCCTGACCTGAGCAGCTGGTTTCCAGTAGGGGGGGGTGCCCTGCAACTACATCTCCTCCATCATCCATGCCTCTGTTTACGTGTGCCCAGTCTGGGGACACAGGCCTCTCTCAGCATATTAATATCAGTCAAATTGTCCCAGGAACACATTTTGAGTTGTATACACTTTTGTAAAGTCGAGATCCTTAGCTTTCCAATGATATCCTTGTTTGTTTTTCCTTAAATATTCAGCAAAAAATATTTCACATACCAGGTAACTGTTACCAAGACAGGAGGCTGAGGAAAAGGCCTTCAAAGTTTGCAGACAACATTTCAAAAGGGGGCACAGGGCTTAATATTTTGGGGGCATAGTACCCCTTGGCCTCCCCTTAGGACCACCTGTTGAATTGTGTAGGTTCTCTCGCATCCCAGGAGAGAAGCTTAAAATAAAGAGACTAATGGAGTCCCTGAAAAGGTTCAAATTGGTTACTTTAATTAAGTAGCGTGGTAATGAAACAAACAGAGGAGTTGGAGGAGACAGAGCAGCTGTTTGTCTCGCAGTAGCTCCGGTCGGAAGCGTGAGCTTATATTCTCATCATTTCACTCCTCCTCTTCAATGGCGGCCGGAGACGCAGGGGGGTTATGGCTAGAAAGGATCCGTCTTGTGTAAAACTCTCGCGAGAGTATGCAAGTCACGTGGCTTAATGTTTACGTTTGGCAGGCAGCCTTTCAGTTACGATCGTTAACATCAGTGGGCCACATCAAATGATGGTGAGAAGCTAAACTATCTATTAATTATGTCAATGACAGGGAGTGTGATTGTTGAAATAGGGTGGTAGCGGTCTTGTAAGAAGAATGACAACACTGTTGAATCTACAGTGTAGATCACCAACACTATGGTTTATTTTTTATTCACAGGCAAGTCAACGTTGTCGCAGTAAAAGTCCCAAGATGGCTCCTGGTGCAATACAATGTTCCCTTTCAGTGTTTTACTATTATGTCTGATGTTTCTCTATTAATATTGCTGCTGCATTAATGTGTATGTTGCACGTTACTGCTGTAGATGTGTTTCCGAGCCGCTCCAACGAGAGTTACAACGAGAACGTGACGTCATATTTACACAAGACGGATCCTTTCTAGCCATAACCACGCAGGGGGTCCACCCGCCTCGGTCTTCTATGTCCGATATCTCGTAAAACATGAGGATTTAGACGTTGTGTATTCATTGCATCACTTCACACGCCTTTTCTCCTTATTCACTCTTTCATGACTTTTTATTTAATTCATTTTAACGGCTGTAATCGATGTTATCGTAAAACCGGAAGTGGTCATTGTTGTCAACGGCAACGTCTTTCAGCTTTTCAAAGTAAACTTTAGCCGGAACTGTTTCAGCTTTAAACTTACTGTTTGTTTAAGCTAAATTACGTCATTCAAAATTGATTTTAATGTAACATCACCAATACTTGTTAGCAGGCTGTCCCTCTCATGATGTGCAACAGATCATGGAGATTCACCCGTGGGCTAACTCATTTTAATCTATTAGCATCGAGGACCAGGATGTTTATTTTCCTCGGCCAGAGGAGTGAAACACATGGCCTGTTGTAATGCCTAATGCTCAGTCCGATACTTTTGCAATCATTGATTCCGTATTTATCATTTGAATTCGGCTATAATATTCTAATATACTGAAAAGCCATGCTTTTATTTATATTTAAGATCAGATGACAACCCCCTGTCCCGGACCCGGTCGTGTTACTGTCAGCCTGTCATTTCATATTTCAGGGAGGCTGATCAGAGTGAGAGGAGACAGTGATCGCTGAAGTTGACACCCTGTTTTTACAAGCTTGAGAAAAGTATTCATCGTCTGAATATGACACGACAAGTTTGATATTCTGAATCCCAAGAGTTTGTTTGTTTGTTTAAAATCATCCAAAAACCCAATGTGCGACATCCGACTGATTTGGATAGAGCGGGTCACATATGTCAAGAGTGAGATCCATCTTTTTTTTCTTTGTCATTGATGGTTTCTATGAATCAAATCTCATCATCAAACTTGAAGAAACAACTGTAAATTTAGGGTCTGGGGGCCTGAGGTGTGTTGTTGTCTCGGAGGACCCCTGTGGCTGGTGACTAATGCTCGAGCTTCCTCTACAGCAGGAGATTCAGGGCGAGACAGCTTCAGCATCACACTCTTCACTGCTGTACAACATGCTTTGTTTCTTTAAATGTATTTTTACTGAAATGGACATTTTTATCTTGTCATGTAATTTAATCAGTATTTTATTGTAGCGTTTGTTGATATTGGTAAATATTGTTTGAGCAAATACTGTATATCTTCCCAAATAAAAGTCTAAGTTCAACAGCATCAGTTCCCCCTGTGTTGGTTTATTGCCAAAACAAATAACATATGCAACATATTAACAGTCATTATGATCCTAATGAATCAGCCTGTCCTCCTACAAAAAACGACCATATAGGCCGATTCTTCAAGCCCTTATTACGACCCAGAGACACGTTTTAAAGTGTATGTTGTTTCTTACACGACCACTAGAGGTGCTCTAGTGGTCGTGTAAGAAACAACATGCTCCCGGCCCGTTCATTGCAAACGCTCCAGAGGGACGTTTATTCACAAATAACCCTCTCTGGAAAAATCCTAAACTGTGGAATAGTTTGGCCATTAAAATGCTTTTTGATTCGATTTCGGATAACGTGTATGCAGCTTCCATGTAAAGTTAGCGTGGGTGAAAACAGTTTTTCCGGTCTCTAAGTTTTCATAATAAAACCAGATAAATTCCCCTCACTGTCAAATGAGTTCACAGTGATATCTGCATTACTCATCCACTAAAAAACATCAGCTTATCCTTGTTAATTACACAATATTGATTGGTTTAAATTGTGTGCTTTTGTGTTTTTAACCTTCGATAGGTAAAGATATTTTCTGACATTTTCCGATTCACCAAACATTTCGTACCGGCGAGGGAAGTGCGTACTGCACTTCCGAAGCCGGTTTCCCTTTTATAAATCACAATCGACTCGAAATGCGGTGCAGCTTTAGCGGGCTTCACGTAACGCCCATATTTGCCTATAAATAGTCAAAGAAAAGCCCGTTCATCCATTCAGACTAGGCTTGGCGAGGCGGCGCAGTTCCTCTCCACGGGCTGCGGAAGCGAAATGCTTGATGGGAAACGACTCGATGGTATCTCGAGCTGAGCGCTCATTGGTGGTTTTTACCATGTACTGGTGATGAAACTCTCCAATTGGCTCGGCAAAAGTTTGTTGTTGTTTTGTGTCAGTTTTACCGCACTTCCATTCACATTTTTCATCAGTGTTCCACAATGTTTATCATCATGAAATTAATATCTATATATTTGTATACTATACTTGGACTGCTTACCGTTTTCATACTCTATATATCTTAGCATATTCATACACACTGTTAATACTGCTCACAGGCTGCTGTGTATATTTAGTGTATTCATACCCCTCCTCACTGTTTATTCATCATTCACTTCATTCTATCTGTTATTCTGTAGATTGTGTACATTACTTTTCACTTTACTGCTTGTTGCACTCCTGGTTAGAAGCTAAACTGCATTTCGTTATCTCAGCACCTGTAATATGTGCAATAACAATAAAGTTGAATCTAATCTTGAGCAGGAACAAATGTATTTACTTAGTACATATCTGACATTAACGATTAAACACATTTGTGCATTCTTTATAAATGCAAACCGAGTCAAGCCGACTCCGGAGGTGGCGGTATGCACCTTAAAGTTGTTTGCAATCTGCCAAAAAACCGAGAGAAGAAGAAGAAGCCGACTCCGAGCTGTCCGACTTCAGGCGAGCTTTTTGAGACTGTCGCATGTGGCAGATGGTCCGCCATATTGGAGAACTCCGGACGGCAACTCAGGAAGGACAATTGACACAGTGGCTTTTGGCAAAGCTGAAAAATAAAACTTGAGAGAGATGAGTTATTGTTATTACAACGTGACTTCACAATCACACTGAACAAAATTATAAATGCAACACTTTTGTTTTTGCTCCCTTTTTTCATGAGATAAACTCAAAGATCTAAAACATTTTCTATATACACAAAATAACCATTTCTCTCAAATATTGTTCACAAATCTGAAAAAATCTGTGATAGTGAGCACTTCTCCTTTGCCGAGATAATCCATCCCACCTCACAGGTGTGGCATATCAAGATGCTGATTAGACAGTATGATTATTGCACAGGTGTGCCTTAAGCTGTCCACAATAAAAGGCCACTCTGAAACGTGCATTTTTGCTCTATTGGGGGGTTCTGGTGGGGTCCGAAAACCCTAGGGTTAAACCCTAACCCTAACATGTCACCCATTGAGCATGTTTGGGATGCTCTGCATCGGTGTATACGACAGCGTGTTCCAGTTCCTGCCAATATCCAGCAACTTCGCACAGCCATTGAAGAGGAGTGGACCAACATTCCACAGGCCACAATCAACAACCTGATCCACTCTAGGCGAAGGAGATGGGTGACATGTTAGGGTTAGGGTTAGAATGTAGCTAACTATATGTAGCCTATCTGGTATTCAGGGAACAAAATACACAGTAAACCATTAACATATTTATTATGGTGAAGTCATACATGTTACATAATATATATGAAATATTACAGGTTTTCAACTAAATGCAGACTTAGTTCTGAAAACACAGTCCACCACAGTGGCAAAGGGCAGTGTACTGAATTGCTACCTTGACACATTCAGGAGGAGTTCACGACAGGCCTGGGTCGATTGGGCTGCTGTGATTGCCAGTAGGCTACTACCAGATCCGTGTCAACTGTGCGTATTGACACCTTGCTATACCCTTCCTTCACAGCATCTCCTAGGTGCAGTAGGATGCGGCTATCAGCCTCCTCATGTGTGCATGTTGCAAGTACTGATTATTTGTTTGCCAGTGTTGAGGGCTGTCACACTGGTTTCCAGGAAGAAGAACAGTTCAGCCTTCTTGTCTTCAATGCGCAGAAACTCTGGCCAGTTTCCAGGAATGACACTGGATGGCTCAACGCGTCTATGAACTCCCTTCCCTCTCTTGCTGCGTGTTTCAGCCTTCAGACTTTCGGGGAAATATTCATCACACACAACATCAATTCTGCTGACATGCTCCAGCTGAGACAGGATGTATGGTGAGCAACGCTTCATAAAAAAACTTCTTAGCAGCACCAGGTCGTAGCATGTTCACAAGAGTAGCCCCATAAAGGATGAGGCATTAACTGTGTGGTGGGATGCATTCTCTTGTAAAGAAATCAGGTCCTCCAAACAGCCCACCAAGTCTGACTTGGTACCAGTTCTGAGTTTGCCCATTTGTGACAATGATGATGGACATGCCTGGTTTTCAAGTTTATTATATTTCACGTAATTAATCCCAAAAAACTCATCCAGACTTCCATCACGTATCTCAGATACAATGTACAGCCTAGAGAACAGAGAACAGTCATTCTTCAGAGATGAGAGCTGTTGTTGGGACCTGGATTTATCTTGGACTGGAGGCTGGCTGAATAGAGGGAGGTTTTTCCTTTTAATGGGATCTTTGATGGGCTTTTTCTGTTCGACCAGGCGCTCACTGACATACAGTGGAGGAAATAAGTATTTGATCCCTTGCAGATGTTGTAAGTTTGCCCACTTACAAATAAATGAAGAGTCTATAATTTTAATGGTAGGTTTAATTTATCAGTGAGAGTAAGAATATCAAAAAGAAAATCCAGAAATGTACATTATATAAAAGATACAATTTGATATGCATTAAACTGTGGGAAATAAGTATTTGATCCCTTTGCAAAACATGTGTTAGTACTTAGTGGAGAAACCCTTGTTGGACAGCACAGAGGTCAGACACTTCTTGTAGTTGGTCTCCAGGTTTGTGCACATCTCAGGAAGGATTTTGGTCCACTCCTCTCTGAAGATCCTCTCCAAATCCTTAAGGTGTTGAGGCTGATTCTTGGCATCTCAAAACTTCAGCTCCCTCCACAGATTTTCTGTGGGATTAAGGTCTGGAGACTGGCTAGGCCCATCCATCACCTAAATGTGCTTCTTCTTTAGCAGCTCATGTGTTGCCTTGGCCGTATGTTCAGGTGTATTGTCCTGCTGGAAGACCCATCCATGACCCTTTTCAGTGTCCTGGCTGAGGGAAGGAGGCTATTGGCCAAGATGTTACAGTACATGGCCCCGTCCATCCTCTCCTCGATGCAGGGAAGTCGTCCTGTCCCCAGCAGAGAAACACCCCAAAATTATAATGTTTCCACCTCCATTTTGGTCTGATCTGACCACATCACCTTCTACCAAGCCTTCTCTTAATCATTCAGATATTCATTGTCAAATTTCAGACGGGCCTTTCATGTTCTTCTTGAGCAGGGGACCTTGCGGGCGCTGCAGGGTTTGATCCATTATGGTGTAGTGTGTTACCAATAGTTTTCTTGGGTCTGTGGTCCCAGCTGCCTTGAGATCATTAACAAGTTCCTCCATTGTAGTTCTTGGCTGATACCTCACCTTTCTCATGATCATCAATACCCCAAGGAGCAAGATCTTGTGTGGATTCCCAGACCGAGTGTGATTGATTGTTGATTGATGTCCATTTTTTTCCCTTCCATTTCCGAATAATCGCACCAACAGTTGTCACCTTCTCCCCAAGCTGCTTGCTGATGGTTTTGTAGCCAACCCCAGCCAAGTGCAGGTCTACAATCTTGTCCCTGAGGACCTTGGACAGCTCTTTAGTCTTGCCCATGGTGGAGAGGTTGGAATCTGACTGATTGATTCTGTGGACTGGTGTCTTTTATACAGGTAACAAGTTGATATGAGGGGTACTTTCCTAAAGGAAATTGACTTGTGTAACCGGTCTGTGGGAGCCAGAATCCTTGTTTTTTGCAAGGGGATCAAATACTTATATCCCACAGTTAAATGCAAATAATTGTTTATCTTTTATATAATTTCATTTTCTGGTTTTTCTGTTTGATATTCTTACTCTCACTGTTAAAATAAACCTACCATTACAATTATAGACTGTTCATTTCTTTGTAAGTGGGTGAATTTACAAAATCGGCAAGGGATAAAATACTTATTTCCTCCACTGTAGGTGTCATACCCGTCCTGTCCGAGTTTCTCAATCTGGTTCAGAGTGTCAATGACTGCTGCATCTGCAAGGTCTCTAGTATCCAGTACAAGAAGATATTCACTGCTTATTTCACAGAATGGATTGCCCATGTCTTATGTAGCACCAATTAGTGCTTTAACATCTTGTGCAAATGCCATTTGTGCATGTTTGGTCTGCTCATGGTGCAGGGTGTCAGTCTTCTTTCTCTTCTCAGTGGAGGCCTTAAACTCCCCAACCACACATGCCATCTCGGGGCCAGACACAATCCGGCATCGCAGAGCTGCAGGGTTCTCTGTCAGGCCTACAGCACCACCATCACCTTTCACAGAGGCATTGTTCTGCTCGTGGGCCTGGTCAATGACAATAGCAGACAAGCTGCGTGTCGTCTTCTTTACAGCAAAGTTTCCTTTCAGAAACCGTTGATGGACATCAGGATGGTTATCTTTTAGCACAATCATGTCACGTAAGTGGACTGGTATCCATCCGGCATATTGGGTGTGTCCCAGGGAAAGGACCCTTCAGGTCACCCTTGAAAAAGAGATCAATGATCTCAATGGGATTCACCTGCATAAATAAAGGTTTGAAATGAAATGAAACAAGGCACAATCTTGGTCAAGGCATTTATGTAGAGTAGGAAGTCGGCCTCTCTTATTGATCGCACATAGATCATCAACTCTATTTCCAGCTGCAGGATGATAGACCAGAAGTGGAACTGGGAACATGACACTGCTCTTGTCCACCCGCTACCCCTCCAGGAGGTCGCCAAGTACCTTGAGTGCTGCCATCTCAATGTGAAACCCAACAAACATCACAATAAAATGATCTTCACTGTGAGTTGCTGGCCAGCTCAACTGGGTTTGTTTTGCCACAGCGTATAGAGGTGGATCCAGAGTGATCTGACCAGGATTCACAATCTCTAATGCCTGACTTACCTCATCGATGGAATGACGAATCATGGCCACATATTTGGACTGGTCGTAGAAGAGGGGAAGTAGAGAAGTGAGCATCGATTCAGCACACAAAGAGCGCTGCCTTCCAAGCTGGTCACTGCTGGGGACAGATGATGTTTGCAGCCCCTGAACTCCCATCCCCAGGGCCCATGAGTTCAAAACGTTTAATCCCTATCTGATCAGATCAGATTTGGAATTTGAGGAGTTCAAAACCAAAAAACAGGATTAGGATCGCTTTGATATCCGATCAGATCAGGAAATCCAATCCAAGCTTTAATCTGGATCAAATCTTCAAAACGGGTAGTTCAAACCGACCACACAGGATTGGGATCAGTTTGATCCCAAAAAACTGGATTATCCTGATGCCACCAGAGGGGTGGATTTCCAGTGGAGTACCAGAGCAAAGTGTACTGTACAATTTATTTTAAAATATGTTTCAATTTAAATGAGATGGCAGCGTTTGCTAACTGAAATAATATACAATTTTTAGCCTTCATGGGAAATACATTTTATTTTTTCCATTTTTGCTCACGTTTGTGGTGGCCTATTTTGTTTTCAACCAAATGTTGATGACATAAATGTTTATGCTCATAAAAGTATCACAGCAAAGATTGTTAATCACAAATGTAATTTAGATTAAAGAAAAAATATCTTCAACAAAAGAAAAGTCCATCATCTGTCATCACCTTTCAAATAAAAAAATATAATTAGACATTATAGATGTCTCTGCAATGTGGTCTCTTGTCTTCCTTGTATTATTTTTCATGTCCACTAGATGGCGATCGGTAGGATTAAAGCACTGATATTCAGGATCTAGTCATCTTGAAAAATCGTAATCTGGATCAGGCTGATCCTATCCTGAATTGCTTTGAACCCCAGGGACAAAATTTGGCCGACTTGTCTGATCCTGGATCACAAAAAATGGGATTTCAAAATCTGTTCGGATCTGATTGAGATTAAAAGTTTTGAATTCCTGGGCCCAGGTGACTTGGGGTGGAAGAGGAAGGCCACAGGTGGATGGGAAGTTTACTGGACCACATTACCAGGCCTGTTGTGAACTCCTCCGCTGTGGATGCAAAAAGGGTTGCAGTGGACAATGCAAATGTGTCAAGGCAGCAATTCAGTGCAGTGCCCTTTGCCACTGTGGTGGACTGTGTTTTCAGAACTAACTCTGCATTTAGTTGAAAACCTGTAATATTTCATATATATTATGTAACATGTATGACTTCACCATAATAAATATGTTAATGGTTTACTGTGTATTTTGATCCCTGAATATCAGATACATATAGTTAGCTACATTCTAGCATGTTGTAAATAGTAACAATGCATTCCCCATCCTTGAAAATGTAGGATTAGCCACCAAAATCAAGATTCTAGGTGGTCTAGATCCTAAACTACTGGTAAAATAACAACCAATGGCGGCCATTTTGAAAATGTACGCCATTGGCGCCATTGGACAAATTTGCGATGGCCCTACAGCCAAAAATCTTCCTTAGGGCATGCTCTAACAGTGTGCCAAATTTCATGCTTTTATCATCAAAAGCACAATTCTTTCAGATATTTCACATATCTGCTGGACTATAATACTATTCTGCATAAGCAATGTTTTATTATGGAAATATTTGGCCTGCAGTAAGTCATATTTGAGGCAATTATACAGAGTTGTAAGTGTATAAGTATTTATACTACTATAAATCAATTAATTAAAAAATGTAAATTAATTAATCATTTCCGTTACGTGAATATGAAGGGGAGCTTGATACATCTTTGACCATCATTTTAGACTTCAATCTTTCCTACAGTGTCTCTTCTAAGAATACCATGATCATTCTCTGCCAAGCGGCCATGTACATTTAATCACCTACCAAAGAAGAGTTTCCTCACAGGAATTAAGCGCTACCTGCAATATCTGCCCCTCGCTGGGTGTGCCTCAGGAGGCTTCATGCTGCAAATCGTTTCCAAGCTCTTTCTAATCACAGATGTTCGTCAAATGACGTTATCACAGGCTTAAATCAAGGTTTCTTAGCAGGTTATGCTGGCTCCCAGGGACCCATGTCTGTTAAAACCTGCACTCAAGACTGAAGTTTGCACTAAAGGAGCCAGGAGTATTACACGTGCTGCTATTTAAACATTTAAAAACATGACAGGCCCCTAGCCTAGTGCTAGGAGGAATTATTCTAGCAACGTTTCTTTATTGAGCTGTTAGTTCCTCACGATTATTCTGTCAAGAGTATTAATATCTACTAAAGATTTTTCTCGTTTCTATGCTCTGTAGATGACATGGCAGGGAAAGCAGACATCCCATATGCCTTCTGTGGCCAACCCAGTCTCATGGCATTTCGTGTTCACCAACACGATTTTTAATCTATTGATTCGTGTTCACCAACACGATTTTCTCCTTTTTTTCGTGTTGCACAGCACGATTTTAAAAGCAATGTATTTCTACTGGTAATGTGTTTCGTACCTGCAGCACGTCTTTTTCTCCGGTCGGGTCGTGGAAGACCGGAAGCTGTGTGGTTCATAAAAACATGTTCTTACTCAATATCAAGCCACAATTATTGCTTTTATTTTAAATCGTATAATTTCTGACTTTTGTTTCCGTCTGTGAGGAAAATAAATGGGGCTCAGAGCCTCAGAATACTGAAATCTGTATTTTTAAATCTTTTTTTCCTTCTAATTTGTTATTCTTTTCAAAATAACACACTGTTATTTACTCACCAATAACACACAATTATCCTTGCTTTTATTTATTGGTTTAATTCCATAATCTCTGGCTTTTTTGGTGTCCGTCAGGAACTGAATTTCAAAATAAAAATAACCGGAAACAGACGTAGGCCTCTAGGAGTTTAGGATGGCCGAAGACACTACACTACCCATAATCCCCAGCTATCGTTTAGGACTACAGTCCCCGTGATTAATCTTCAAGCGCTGGGATAGGATGTTGGAGTGGCGGTGCGCCAAGGTTACGCCGAGCGTCAAACAGCTGTTTGAAATGGAACAAAACCACGCCAGACTATCCAAAACTGGAATCAAACGCCCCCCCCCAGAACTACACATGCTGGCTATTGTGTTTCGCAAAATGTTCCATGGGACGTCTCTACTGAACGTTTTCGTTTTTCCCACAATTAGAAGTTGCCAGTATTAAACACATTGGTGTTATCAAATGTAAAACATATAATTAATAAATGGGTGAAAATCGCTTGTGTCCATAATGCGCAGCATTAATATATACCCACATGACAGCTCATTGTTACTTTGTAATTCTACTCCACAATTCAGAGGTTAACCTGATTGCCAAGTGCCAACAATCAGGAGAGATATTTGATAGTTGGTGCTTGAGAAGACTAAACATTTATCTGCAATTGACATGAATGGAAACGAGTAATAAAGTATATTCATTTCTCGTTATTCTCTACTAATAGTTAATTAAAGACTGTATAATGGCTATTTTGCACATCCCTTTCAAGATTTCAAGATTTTCAAAGGTTATTGACATATCATATACAAAACTACGGTGTATGCAATGAATGAAAATCTTGGGTCACAGGTTCCTCAACAGCACATTGCAAGACATCTATCAAAATGGGTTTGTACCTCCACCATTAAACTGTCATATTCTGCACATTTCTTATACTATCTACATACATAAGAGTATAATTCATATGTATAATATCAGTTAAAATAAGTGCTTCAACATAGTTAACATTGCAGGAAAGCAATATATTAGACATTAAGTACTTTTGTCAGGCTTAATATTTATCTGTAGATACCCCCAAAGTTTTTTTCTTATTTAAAAGAGGACCTTAATCTAAAGTATTATTTAATGTTTAAATAAAGGTTAATTCGTTTTTCTGTTTTGCACCTTCTCCTATTAATATCTTTGTACATCTGGCACTAAACTGTTTTATTGTAGAGATCACTTACAGTATCTTCTTGATTTTTTATATTCTATATTTCTATCACAGACCTTCTACTTTCCCCCAATGAAAGTATGTACTCTTAATATTTTTTGAATCAAATATAACACATAAAAACAATAATTCAATAACGTGCTTTAACCACTAGGCGGTGCACACAAGGTACACACAGCTATAATAACTTTGTATTATCAGTGTAGGACACTTATGTATGTACAACATCTGAAGATGTGTAGTTTTATACATGTTTTGACATAATTTTATAGCATATTGCTATACTATTTCAGCCTCAGTATTTACATTCTTATATTCAAAGAAAATGAAAGTCCTTTTATATCAGCTGTGCACCGTTATGGTGTAAATATAACCTATCTACGAATTAGATCAAATATAAAAGTCAGCCAAATTAAGGTTGATACTGCAAGGAGACGTATTGTGTGAAGAGAAATTGAAGATGTTGTTTAATTGTTGATATATTTATGATCCACGTTAAGTATTCAGTTTCGGCAGCATTTCTTCCAGTTTTTCCAAAGGTCTTCTCATCAGGGCTCTATAAATAAAGAACTACGGCAGATCTGTAATATGTAATGCAGCCGGAACGTGTATTACAATGCCGTTATGTGATGACTTTCAAAGAGAAAAGCAAGAACACTCGGAATTAATTATTATTTTATTCTTTTAAAATGTTTTCCGGATTTCATATCATATAAACACCAAATCCCAGCATGCATTGCGGCTAAAACATCCAATCAGCGAGCTTAAACCACAGCTGAGGATCTTGGGTAAGCGCTCGAAATGCCTACGTCTGTTTCCGGTTATTTTTATTTTGAAATTCAGTTCCTGAAGGACGCCAAAAAAGCCCGAGATTATGGAATTAAACCAATAAATAAAAGCAAGGATAATTGTGTGTTATTGGTGAGTAAATAACAGTGTGTTATTTTGAAAAGAATAACAAATTAGAAGAAAAAAAAGATTTAAAAAATACAGATTTCAGTGTTCTGAGGCTCTGAGCCCCATTTATTTTCCTCAGAGAAAAGGAAACAAAAGTCAGAAATTATACGATTTAAAATAAAAGCAATAATTGTGGCTTGATATTGAGTAAGAACATGTTTTTATGAACCACACAGCTTCCGGTCTTCCACGACCCGACCGGAGAAAAAGACGTGCTGCAGGCACGAAACACATTACCAGTAGAAATACATTGCTTTTAAAATCGTGCTTTGTAACATGAAAAAAAGGGGAAAATCATGTTGGTGAACACGAATCAATAGATTAAAAATCGTGTTGGTGAACACGAAATGCCATGAGACTGGGTTGCTGTGGCATATATACAGTTGGAAGAAAAAGTATGTGAACCCTTTGGAATTACCTGGATTTCTGCATAAGTTGGTCATAAAATGGAGGAAGCCACTGCTGTCCAGAAAAAAACATTGCTGCACGTTTGAAGTTTTCAAAAGAGCACCTGGATGTTCCACAGCACTACTAGCAAAATATTCTGTGGACAGATGAAACCAAAGTTGAGTTGTTTGGAAGGAACACACAACGCTATGTGTGGAGAAAAAAAAGCACAGCACACCAACATCAAAACCTCATCCCAACTGTGAAGTATGGTGGAGGGAGCATCATGGTTTGGGGCTGCTTTGCTGCCTCAGGGCCTGGACAGATTGCCATCATCAACGGAAAAATGAATTCTCAAGTTTATCAAGACATTTTGCTGGAGAACTTAAAGACCCAGTGAAGTGCATGTTTTTGCACCAAAATGAAATGGCAGTTTCATTACTTACATATCATTGTGCCTGTTCATGGCTAAAATAATTTTTAATAATTCATAATTAATGAATTAATGAATTATTAATTTTGCCGTCTGAGCCTAACGGAAGTTGCAGACGATAGTGGCTGTGACGTCACAAGATGTACCCAGTTGCGATTGTAAACATGGCGGAGACTTTGGAAAGTGATACTAGTGTGAGAGAAATTATTGATTTGGACAGCTTTTCGGACAGGATAGATGAGGAAAGTGATCAATTTGGTGCACTTTGAGGGCAACATTAAGAGATTTATGGATACAGCTCTCAACACTCATATGAAACATATATTTCAATAATCAAAAAACATTGGAAGGATTTCTTAACCTATTTTATACAACTAATATTACATAGATGGAAATATTTGTTTACATAGATGACCAAACCCACTGAGAGAACTTAGGCTACAGTTTACCTCCCTGAGCTGACGTTATCTCTCTCAGTCCCACAGGAGAGCACTCTCCCTCTCCTTATTGTTGTCTAATCTCAGTTAGCTCCGAGCTAGCACCAGATGCTAACGACAACCCTGTAACTCTCTCAGTCTCTCTTTCTCTCTCTCTCGAATCGACAAGTGGCCTTTATTTATCATGATCAATCAAAGAATCTACGAAACAATGAGACCAGCCAGGCTCACCTTCATCTTTTGGGAACAGAAACATCGCCACTTCGGCAGACTTGACATTACTACAGCCAGCGGCAATGCATAGTTTCCCCTGTGTTTTTCATCCCTCTTTCTTCACTGTCGCCTCCATTGTCAGGTTTTCTCGATTGGCAATCACTTCCAGTCGACTCCGACACACTTTCCAGGAAAATACTAGCTCAAAAACGTTGAGAAATTCGACTTTGAAAAAGAGAAAAAATGAACGGTGGTGAATGTAAACAGTGCGGCGGCGTCCATCTCGTGAAGTCACGCAGTAGATCGCAAGCCACGCCCACGAAGGCGAAGGTCGACTGCAGATTTCCCCGGCAAATTCAAAACTCGTCAAATTCGTTGCTATTCCAACATCTTTTGATATGGGTTCCAATGGACAATTTTGGTCATTACTATACGTATTAGCATAACAGATCATGCACAGGTGCACACTTCACAGGGTCTTTAATTCTGGCGCATTGCTTATCGTTTCATAGATGTATTCTCATTCACCATCTATGTTTGTGACGTAAAGAGTGTAATAGTCAGGGCTGCACATAACTGGTGCGCATGCGCACCCACCGCCAAAAAAGGAGCACCGGATCATTTGAAAAAAACGCATTTGCGCACCAACATTGAGAGAGACAGAGAGACATGAGAGAAGAGAGAGATAGAGAAGAGAGAGATATTTGCGAGTTGCATAAGAACTGGTAAGACGCGTGAAGGGTCCGCTTCATGCACTCCCTGCGAGGCACGGGCACGCACCATCCCCCCCCCCCCCGTTGACATTTCGCGATACAGTGGGCTTCATACTCCACTAGCCCCCCCCCCCGTTGACATTCGCGGTACAGAGTATGCGCACCAAGCAACATCTCCAGGTGCTCCTTTGAGAACCAGGGCAAAAAAGTTATGTGCAGGGCTGCTAATAGTCACGTTTCTGAATTGGACACTGAGTGGATGCAGTCACAGCCAATCGGAGTCTGATTCAGAGGGTTGCCTGTCAGTTCCGTTGCCTGTCAGTTCCGTTGCTATGGTTCCGTTGTTATGTGTACTGAAACGAGAGCCGGTATAATTCCACGCGCGAAAACAAATAAAAAATTGGAATACGTTATTTTAGTGTCTTAAAAGTAGACTGAGGTATGAAGGGTTAACGTTACATCTTAGGATAATTTTTTGTTATGTTCTGTATATATAAGGGTATGCTTAGTGTGGTTACTCCATGTTTACTAGCTATAACTATAGCTATACTATAGTATAGCTATAGTTATAGCTAGTAAACATATATATATATATATATATACTGTATATATATATATATATATACTATATACTATAGCTATAATCACTTCTTGGAAGTATGCTTCCTTCAGGTGGAAGTGAACCAGTCGTCCTGGTGAACACATTCCAGCACCTGATTTTCTTCCCCTTGAGGAACCCTGGAAATAGCCTCTTTCAACAGGAGTTCCTGCAGCTCTGATTGGAGCGCAAGACATAGCTTCTGGGAGGACAGGAGTGTTTCCTGTATCCCATTGAACTGTGGGGTGGGGGGTGGGGGGGGGGGGGGGGGGGGGGGGGGGGGAGATGCTCATCCATCTGTCCATCAGACACACGCGCTGCCACTCTGAGAAAAACTCTTGAGAGCGGGCGCACATGCTCGAGATGTGTTTTTGGTCGTCATGGTGATGAGCCACGCTAGAGCCCCTGCCGCCGCTGCCCGTGAGGCAACCCAAGGTATGCTAGGACCGAATGGGCTGCGCGGGGGCCTCCACACGCTGCGTCTCACTCCGACTCTCATCATGAGGCGCGTACACGCTCAGGGGATGGATGGAGGTGTGTGCAGTGCTGCCCACATGAGGCGTTATAACGGCGCTCATGGGTTTATTATGGCTGTGTGTACGAGGCGTATCTCGGACAGAGGAATGCCGCGAGCTCTGTAGTTTATTAACCAACAGGTTAAAACCAGGCTTCTGCAGCGAGCCCTGCTGTCTACTAATCAACAGATTAGTGGCAGCCGGTGTAAGAAGTTAAAATCAATTTGATGATATAAGATAGATTAAACACCAGTACTTTTATAACTTTTTTATTGTGAAAATACTTCCGGTTAGCTTACAATAAAGTTTGGTTGGTTTGGTTAAAGTTTATTTTGAAAAGCTATTCCGGAAAGGATCTCCGAAATACCAATAGTAGCTTGACTTCAGGTTTTAGGGAATAGTAACGATTGCAGCCGTTAAAATGTATTAAACGAAAAGTCATGAAAGAGATAAGGAGGAGAAAAGGCGTTTTTATTTATTTATTGAATGTACAATGTCAAAATCCTCTGTTATGTGCGATATCGGACATTGATGAAAGGAGGGCGGAAGATTACGCCACAGCCACCATTGAAGAGGAGGAGCCAAATGAGATATATAGTGAGGTGACGGAGCCTTGTGGAGCCTCTTCTGCTCGGCCGGCACTGCGAGAGGGAGCTTTTCTCTTCCGTCTCTCCTCACTACCTTCTGTTTGTTTTATTACCGCACCATTTTAATTAAAGTACCCATTTGAACCTTCTCAAAGACTCCATTGGTCTCCTTATTGAAATGTTCTCTCCTGGACGCGAGGACAAGGAATATCCTAATAGTTGGTGACTCTGACGTGATATTCGCCACAACAGGAGAGCAGCCATAGCCGTGGGAACATGTTTCAAATGGGGGGTGCTGTGGGGATGACACCAGGGCTGGTTCTGACCAATGTGCTGCTAGGCAAGATTTTAGCTGGCAATGAAAAACCACTACAAAAGACCAATACACTGCAAAAAGAGAAATATATTGACATGGTGGACAGCTTATATAACAAGGCTTAAAATGTATTATATATTATAACATGTTTTAATTGGGGGGGTGGACTTCACATCCTCTAGGGGGGTCCGGGGGTACCCCCCCGGGAAGATTTTTTTATCATTTTAAAGTAAAATGCTTCAATCTGGTGTACTTTGAGCGCCCAATTAGAGACTGATCTAGGGGGTACAACTCTAAACACCCATATGAAAAAGATCGGTTTGCATTTTATTAATCAAATAAGTAGGTATGTGAACATTTCCAATAACCTACCATAGCCAATAACAAATACATGTAACTTATTTTATTTGTGTTGTTCATTCATATCTTATTTTACCAGTTAACATTGATTTATTTATGTATACTTTAGAAAATCTCTCCAGTTTTAAACCTATTTTTTATGTTTACTCTCCTATAGCATACATTGCAATGATTTCAAACCTGTTTTTATTTATCCTAATAATTATAAAGGTGTGCCTTGGAAATATTTGTTTACATAAATTGTGATCAAAACGTTTGAGACCCACTGAGATAACTTCGACTAAAGTGAACTATCTAAGCCCTCAGAGTGCTTTACCTCACTGAGCCTCTCAGTCTGACAGGAGAGGACTCTCCCTCCACATTATTGTAGAAACAGCTTCTTATATCCGTTAGCGCAGCAGAAGCTAACAACAATCCCCGCCGGTACCGCGGTATCCCCTCTCTCTATCTCTCTCACTTTGGCTGTGAGCTGCGGGCGCCTGCTAAGCCAACATCCCCCACTTTCATCACTTACAGCGCCCATCATACAGGGCAAATGGAAAATGTAACCGGGGTGAAAAGGGTGTTATCTTTACTTAATTATGAATGTTGTTACATCAAGGCTGAAAATTCGTTTTTTTTATTATTATATCTTGTGGAAGTGCAGATCCCCTTTCCTCCACCAGGGGGTGCTGCAGCACCCTCAGCACCCCTACTTCCCACGGCCCTGAGAGCAGCTGCAGTTTTAAAAGAAGCTTGAACAATGCCGGCAGTTATACACTCGGGACCATACAGAAAGGTAAAGAAGTACCTTTTTATTCAAAATCTTCAATAGATTACATAGTAAACAATAGGAGTGTGTGTCTGTCTGCTAAGTTGGACTCCTGAGAATGACTGCCTAATTTTTAATGTTAAACAAACCTAAATGTGGGCAAAGCATATGTACCACGTGGCGTTGTTCTGAGCCAAATAGGAGGTAAGAATTTCCTTTCTTTGTTCTTTCTTTGTTCTTCATGCCTGATATTAATGTGTGTTTCTTGAGCTGGATATATATTAATGTGTTTTTAGCTGGTACTTATTGTTTGTATTATATATGTTTTGTGTGTTGGTTGAACAAACGGATGGAATCCAGTGTTCTAAGTTGCTGAATAAAATAGATGGTATCTGCTTAATTCTTGTAATAGTGTGTTGTTTAAACAAACGGATGGAATCCAGTGTTCTAAGTTCCTGAATAAAATAGATGGTATCTGTTTAATTCTTGTAATATTGTGTTGTTTGAACAAATCAGATGGACTCCGTTGTTCTAGGTTCCTGATTAGAAAGATGGTTTCTTACTTAATTCTGGAAAGGTGTTGAAACGTATGGCATCCGTTGGTTTACTCCCAAATAAATTAGATGGTCTCTTGTTTAATTGGTGATAAGAGTCTGTGGAAGTCCGAAGTATACTCTTTAATCATTGCGTGTGCATTACGGAAAGAAATGCGGCATTCGTGAGTTAGATAGACGATATTCTACTAATGTCTGACTGGCTTCCCATTTCAATCAGGAGAGACGTGATGTATGGAATACGTGTTTATTATCGGGTCACGTTATATAAACGAAACATAATGATGACAGTTTATAACAAGTGAATGAAATGGTGTTTGGCGATTAGGCCCAGGGTTTGTAGGATGTCATTCGGGAAGGGAAGAACCGTTTCCGATGAACCCCCCCGGGTCTCATGGGCGCGGGAAGGGGGGTGCTGAGGGCGCTGCAGCACCCCCTAGCGGCAGGCAGGGGGTGCGGAGCTCCCCTGTCTGAATTATTATTTGACGGTTATTGCTGCTCCCGCTGTGCATAATCTGTGTAATATGGAGCCAATAAATTCCACATTGTTGGTAAAATAATATTTTGGCCTGCTCCGAATGTTTTTTCTGTAGCCCCGGACAATTCTACCTCAATAATATAATACATTAACCGTGCTTTACGTGAGCCTCATCAAGATACTAGAAAGGACGGCAGGACTGTAATTTCCCGTGTTCAGTGAATGCAACAGAGGCAAGACACCAGACCAATCAGAGAGTTGCATGGAAATAAAAGTGTGCTTGTGTCATTCAAGCTCGCAGCTCTGTGTGTGTGCGGAAATAGCGCATTTAGTGTGTGTGAGAGAGGGGGAGAGAGAGAGGGACCGGTGCCAGCAGCAGGGACCGTGTTGTTAGCATCTGGTTAGCTAGCTGCACTAACGGACATACGGAGCTGTTTGTTCCACAACAAGCTGGAGGAGAGCTCTCCTCTCAGACTGAGAGGCTCAGGTGAGCTAAAGGACTCTCTGAGTGTTTAGATAGTTAACTTTAGTCTAAGTTATCTCAGTGGGTCTCAAACGGTTTGGTCAAAAATTATTCAAAATATTATTTCCGCGGCACACCTTCATATGATCATTATAGTTATAGAATAAAGGAAAAACAGTTATGAAATACTATATGGCAGTAAAACAAGAATACAGTTTGAAAGGGGAGTGATTTGTAAAATATCCATAAAGAAAAAGAACATCTGCTTACAGTTGTGTTTCATCTGGGTGTTGAGAGATGTATCCATAGATCTCTTAATGTTGCTCTCAAAGTGCACCAGATTGATGCTTTTAACTTCAATATTTACAAAAAATCTTCCCGGGGGAGCATCCCCCCGGACCCCCCTAGAGGAGGTGAGGTCCGCTTCCCACTCCTAAAAAATAGCACTTTACCCCTGCCTATATGCCGTGAGCTGGTTATCGAGCCTTCATTGTAACAGTCACGGGTTTACTCTGTGTTTGCGTGTGGGGAATTTCTTTGTGAGTGCTCTATAGTGCCCGTAATAGTGTTCACTGGAGTCCAGCACCTCAGCACCCCCACTCAAAGTACCTTCCCGCGCCTCTGCCGGGTCTAGACACTGGTGGTGGTGATAAGTGGTTAGGTCCGGTTGGAAGGGAGAAGGTTGGGCTTGGCCCTGAGTTGGAAGCAGGAGGCGAAGGGGTGGAGGAGGGTTGCGCGTTGACACCTGGAAGACAGCTGATGGAAAAGGGGAGAGCATATATAGAGGGATTAACAGGTGCAATGATTAGGCTTGTGAACGGAGGGAAGTGATAGGTTAGCTGAGGAGTGGCGCTCCCTATCATTTAGTGAAGGGAGCGAGTATTGCCATGACGCGCAATACAAAGTGATAGGTCTTCCTGCCTGAACTTGCGCTGAGCTTTATTTCAATCAGGAGAGACGTGATGTATGGAATACATGTTATCGGGTCACATTATATAAATGAAACATAATGATGACAGTTTATAACAAGTGAATGAAATGGTGTTTGGCGATGAGGCCCAGGTTTTGTAGGATGTCATTCGGGAAGGGAAGAACCGTTTCCGATGAACCCCCAAAAGAAGTGAAAGTATGAAGTACTGAACGTGATGAAATCTTACCTTGTGGGATGCAGTGGAAATCTATGGATGAAATGAGAGGTTAGTACATGTGGGGATTTAGACATACTGATGCCTCCTAGGCATCCTCCCTGGACGTACAGGGCTTCCTGGACGTACAGGGCATCCCGGACGTACGGGGCAACCTGACTTCGCAGGGACACATTTTATACAGACCCGAAGGTTACAACCTGGACGTACAGGGTTAGACCTTTGGATAGCCAGCACGGCACTGGGGTTCGGACGAATGTAGGATGAGAAGCGGTTGTTGTAGGGACGACGAACAATTACCTTGATTGCGGCAGGTTTGCTGCACCTATCCTGAACGAGCCCTGAAATGCTCTTAAGACACCACCACCAGTTATATGCATGTTTACCAGAGGTAAGCTGGAGAGATCTTGGATAGCCGGCACGAGCCGATGCCCGGCGAAGAGGGAGATGTAGACAATGTAATGCGGCTGTTAGCTTGAGTACAATGATGCATGAATATCATACCCTGCTTAACATAAGCCATGTGAGCATGAAACCAAATATATGAGTGCAATATGAGCAGCATGAAATAATATTTGCTTAGGTAAATGCTGAGACATGACGCATGATATAGGCAGGGCTCAACGCTAACTTTTAAAAGTGGTTGCCAGGCTGTCAACCAGGCATCCGCTTTTGGTTGCCAACTGAAAATACGGTTGCCCTTTTTTTTTTTGATACCTTATATTTTAAATAATTAAGATGCTATACAGTTATACATCAACTTAATAATGAACATGTGACACAAGAATGTTCAAATGCTTTACAATAAGTAATTAACGCACTTATTTGAACCTAAGTGGTAGTAAATTTGTCCACCCTCAATTGCTGGTATACAAAATACCAGTAGTGCTGCTGTTGTCCTGTCTTCATAGATCCCTCACAAATGAATTGAGCAAGTCACCAGTTTCTTGATCATCCGTTGTCTCCCTTTCAAATGTGGGTTTTCTTGACCTTTGTGCTGACCCCCACCATAGACCCATTGGCCCTTCAGCATTGAAGTCTTGGATTGGCCAGACTAATACATTTCTAATGTTAAATAAATGAAAACCATTCATAGTTAAACATTTGATATTAATTATTGATGCTGTAAATTACCTTTAATATGTCTAACTATATTTAAAATGTGTTACCTTTTTATAGAAGTGATTATAATTTAATGCAACCATTTTCTATGGTAAAGTTTCGTTTTGCACATTTATTTTTGGTAGTAATAAGATCGGGACTCTTATTTTGAAGGAACTTTTACCGGAAGTGAATGGAAAACATTCCTCTTTGTTTTTCGTTCGGGTTTTACCTTACGCTCCATCAGTTGAATCACTTTGAACATTCTTTGGAGAAGTTGAGGTGTTGGCTGAACTTTTTATCACACAGTCAAGCAACTTATTTTTGCTTCGCCATTTGTTGTAAACAAACACACGGCGCACCGCGCACGCGAGTAAACGTGCATCGCTTTCTGGCTCCGTAATCACGCCAATGCACTTGCGATTTAAGTATCAGGTTCCGACTGGTCACAACAATTAAATATCACTCTTAAAAACGAATATGAACATTTATCTATTTTGGGGTGCACGTTTTGCTGTCCTTATTTCTTATGTTAAAAACTGGTTGCCACTGATGGCAACCAAAGTCCCAGAAGTGGTTGACATTTCCCAAATGGTTGCCAATGGCAACCTGGCAACCGTTACTGTCGAGCCCTGGTATAGGACTAGCTTAATTAGCAGTTTAATTACGCCACGGTGAGACCTAGATGCTGATGTGCTGGTTGGGTGATTAGACTGTCTTCTATCATCTTACATGAGCTTCTCTTTCTCCCTGAAAGAAACCCCCCAAAACCACGGATGGCAGCATCCGTGGCTGTGTTGAAGCTTGAAACAGTGGTACTTACTGAGCATTGTGACGGGTAGTAGTTACCCGAACTGCATAACTCCATGCTGTAAAGCGTTACGCCCGTTACGTATTGCGCCGTGGCTTCGGAGCGTGTGTCGAGTAATCCCCAGATCTTTTTGTGAAGCATGTATCGAGGCTTGTATCGTTTTGGGCCAGTGACGTCATCGATGACAACCGAACCTCGCTGCCTGTCGATACCACGTGACTGCTTCGGGAAGCGATTTGGATCATTTGAACCGTTGAGCCACAATGCTCATAATACCCATGGATGTATAACAAGAACCATATTACCCCTCCTGTACCCGGGTCCGCTGGTGACACGATGGAATTAAAAGAGCTCAGACCCTCACTTATATAGAGGTCGGAAAATGTCATAAGTATAAATAGATACAAGCATAAATAAATGTAGGAATAAAACATGAATAAATAAATGAATAAATGCAGATTAGATATATCCAGTGTTTTTAGGTAGATTCAGCGTGTGGGCTGTGGCTCAGCTGGAAAGCAGCCGACCCACGACCGCAGGGTTTGCTTATAGAAGCTACAGCTAAATGAGATAATGCAGTTAATAAATGTATTCCTGATATGGTTGAGCCTTCTCAGGCTACAACGTGGTTAAGTTTATGAATAAAATTAAGGAATACGAATCCCTCTTTGCAATGTTTACCAGCCTCCTATAGGCTTTCCAATCACAATCGTTCAACTGGAATGAAAACAATAAGGTTAACATGAAAATATGATTTTATGTCCGTTGTTTAGAGTTATTCTAAGGCTTTACTCATTGGGAACTCGGTATGAGATAGAGCACAACTTTTGAGATTTCCAATTTGCCTGTTTTACACGCTTTGACCAACAGGGGGTTTATGTTCAAATGAAGCCCATGATGAAGCCTCATGAGATTAACCCTTTGCGAACCAATTGGCTGGAACGCTTCAAAGCTTCATAAGGCTTCATCTCGCCATCACTACCTGCTTGCCACCTAAGACGCACTTAGAGACCAGTACTGCTACTGAGCCGGGAGGAGAAGTAGCTTCGATGAGATGTAGCTTGAGCCCTGCCTGCCTGCCTGCAAGAGGGGTTGTGGTTGAAGCCGGAAGTGGGTGAAGCTTCGCAAGCGATGAGGGCCCGTTCCGCGTGAAGGCCGGAAGCGCCGCATTTGAGCGGCCCTGATGCCAGTGATGCCCTCTCGAGAGACTGAAGGCGTGTGTCAATTGTTTGCCTGAAGTAGCCCATTTCCATTAAGCCGGAGGAACTTCCGTGGAGCTCAGTATCCTTGTCTTTTTCTTCCGCGTCCGGGTGTTGCGGGGTGGCCGGCTAGAACCGCTAGCCAACTGGGGAACGCCGCCTGTAGCTTAATCCGCAAGACTGCGGAGCTGATGAATATATACCCGGAGCTGGGACGAAGCCCTGCTGCTGCTTGCGCGTTGACACCTGGAAGACAGCTGATGGAAAAGGGGAGAGCATATATAGAGGGATTAACAGGTGCGATGATTAGGCTTGTGAACGGAGGGAAGTGATAGGTTAGCTGAGGAGTGGCGCTCCCTATCATTTAGTGAAGGGAGCGAGTATTGCCATGACGCGCAATACAAAGTGATAGGTCTTCCTGCCTGAACTTGCGCTGAGCTTCATTTGGTCGCATAATAGCGTGAGAGTTCCTCGGACGACCATAGACTAATAGTTTTGATGGTCTCTCACTATGGGTATTGTTATTATTATTGTTGTAAATTGTTCAGCATTTTGGAGTGTGTCTTGCCGTTGTGCTACGCTAAAGTTTAGCCTGATAGGTGATTTCTTTGATTAAGATCAGCACCTCATGATTTCACCTCATCTGGGAGAGTCCACTGTGTTTTCACAAAGCTCTTTGTTCTGGGGGTCAGAGGTTGAAATAATCAGTAGCCATCTTGTTTTGACCTCATGTTGACAATCAAACACACGGCAGTCGCCATTTTGTGAAATGCTTATTGAAAGTACTCTGTTTGTTCTGATACACCTAGTTCCACTCGCATGAGGCTAGGCACTCCATCTGGTGAAGAAAAAAATCATACTTCTTGTCACAGTTGGAACTAGAAAATAGTTCATTTGGCTAAATCAGGTTGTCTATACATATTGAAGTTGAAGTTTGGTGTTTGTAAATAAGGATTATTGTATTTTGTGTTCTGTAGTGAGTTGTTAGATACCACATTTTTAGGCTTTCCGAACGGAGTGTTGAAGTATTTGTGCTTGCAAATGTGTTTTGGCTTGTTTATGCTCTATTGTTTAACCATATTGTAATTTTCTTCCCATTTGAAAGATATTTTTAAGAAATATAAGTTTATTCTGGTCACATTGAATTATAATAGCTACTCCTGGTGGATGAAGCTGAAATTTACAACAGCGTACTCTGCTGGTTGTACAGAATTATAAATAAAACACATTTTAGGCAGGATTACAATAGTATGCTGAAGTTTAATTTTAAGTGTTATAAATTAACACATACTTCACCACACACAGATAGAATAACATGTGGTTTCTAATTTTAAGATAAGAAACCTTACATAATAGTCTTTCAACCTAGACTGTAGAATATTTAAACACCATATTATTGAAGTAAACACAGTTTATGACATTTGCATAATTTCATACACTTCAGTATACACTGTACACAGTAGATTTAGATGTTCATATTTCAAAGTCAAAACCATACACTTTACAATTTTTGTTTTTGAAATTTCTGATTTTAAAATTTGCATAATTTTTAGTTTACTTTATTAATTTTTTATAAAAAAACATAAAACATAATTTTTGATTTCTAATTAAACTTAAAAAAAAAAAGTTAACTAAAAAGATTCCCAGATGTTTAAGTTAAGATCAGATGACATAGGATATTATTTATCAGGAACGAAGGTGATAGTCAGAGGATTGGTGCTTCATCTTTGATAACTTAATAATTCCATTCAAGTATTTAAGAAACATGTCACCAAAAGACACCGTAGCTTGTAGGAACAAGACAAGGAGAAGGGAGGGGAAACTTCCAGAGAAGGCAGGGCAGACATCTCCAGCAATTCAAGCTCAGGAAGAACCAGAGAATGCAGGCCGGACACCTCCAACAGTTCAAACTCAGGTAGTGCCAGAGATGAAGATACAGCATCAACAAAAGGGACAATGGAGAGGAGAGCAACGATCAAGACGAAGATCAGATGAAGGCTGCTACAAATGTGGTCAGCTGACAAATTGGTCCAGAGAGTGTCCGCAGAACATTGCACCAAACAACGGCCCTCCACACAGTTACCCAAGGGGAGGACACAGTGGTGGCAGTGGAATCCAAGGACAACCAAGAGGAGGAGGGGTGCCAAACATGAACCAAATACCACTGACAGCCTGGTATCAACCACAACAATGAGGAAGCTCAGAGGGCCAGACCACCAGGTGATGCATCTTCAGCACTAGGGTATTTTGAAATCCAGCTACATTGAGCCACATATGTCACCACAGGAGGGAGAGGTTGAATGTTATTTAAAAGATAGTGAGTAGCATATTGCATTTACACATAAAGCATCCAGAGAGTAGTAGAAGATTAAGACATAGTAGAACATTTAGCAGACTATTTCTGTAATTATGAGAAGGAAAATACATTACGAGTGATGTTGTTCCCCACACAGAAAACTATTGTGTCCACACAGCTAGTGAGGTCAAGACGATGGGTTTCTTCCCAAAATATGAAGACGGAAACCTGGTAGTCGCCCAAGACGGAGGATCCTTACCAAGTCCTCCTGTTTACACCGACTGCAGTTCAAGGGGCGGCGATACACCTGACGTGAAGCTGATGAGACCTGAAAACAGAAACTTGATTCTGCTGTGGTGAAGTCTGGCTACAAAGGGAGGTGTTCCAATAGGGTCGCTTGTCTCAAACCAGTGAAGAAGTCAACAAGAACCCAGCAGAACTAGAGAGTGACTGTTAGTGGGAGAACAATGACGGAGCGACAGAAACTGGCACAACATTTTCCAGCCAGTACATAGATAGACCCCGTCAGAAGACCGGGGCTGTGTTTAAAGGGGAACTTAATTTATTGTTAGTGGAAGTGTAGTTTTTTAGTCAAACAATTATGTGATTTATGGAGTTAGATTACATTTTTTCTCATAAACACAATTTTATAATCGGTCTGAAGTATCTGTTTTAAAGCATGAGCTGCAAATTGAATAACATAACACTGATTGAGAGCTTGGATGAAGAAGTTGTAGGGTTTTTACAACAGTTTCAAGAATCAGTTTTTATTTATTTATTCTTGAGGGACTTTACTGATTTATAATGTAGTGCGTAAGGCAATATCTCATTTTGAGTGAGGGGCACCAGCCCTTCATTTTCTCCTGCTTGTCACCCACTGTGAGAATAGTTAGTATTTTCCCTCTAGTTTAGAGAAATATTATTTTATCATATGTTAATTCAGCAGTATCAACCAATCCTCTAATCCTAGAATTATTGAGACGCATTCGCGAAACCAGGGGTATTGTTTTTCGCAAGCAACAATGATGCATAATGCCAAAAGCCATTATTGAAACAAGTAAACCATTTTATCAGAAAACCATACATCATATGATATTTTTGTACGCCTTATGGGTACACGGAGAAGTTATATTTATTTAATACAACGTTATGGGTTTTACATGTCCTGTTCAGAATAGGGTAATCATTACAATATTAATTTATCCTTTTATGCTCAAAGGAGGGAGTCTCATGATTATACAGATATGTTGATTTCAGTGACGTAGTAGTTAATAAATAATAAAATGTAGTTAACAATATGTCTCATAACGACAAAAGGTATGCCGAAGCTTGGGCCTTCTACAAGGAGGGGGTGGTCCAGTTTTAGAGATTAGACGGATAGAAGTGCATGAATATGTCAGAACTCTGAGTAATATTATCCAAGTTTTGAAAACTACAGATACCAGACGAGACACCAGACGAGACTCCTGTTCGGCCAGGTGATTGGGTGAGGGTGAAAGTTCACAAAAGACAGTGTGTAGTGACCACAATATCCATTTGTTTTTTGTCCTTTGTTTGTGATTCACTCGTGGGGCTGACCGACGAATAGACGCTTGTAGTTTGAGAGAAAAAATATAAATGTCCAGATGTGATTGAAAAGTAAGATAGTTTATTCCAAAAAAGGCAAAAATAAATAAACGTTTTTAAACAAACTATATTTCATATAAACTGATATTTCAATGTTAAAGCACACTAAAGAACCAAGCTGTGACGCTCCCAACCAGCAAGGTCTAAAAAACTGTTTGCTTCAGTCAGCCGCACCAGTATGCTGCAGCACCTCTCCTTTTATGCTGCAGCATCTCGACCTGCAGAGTAGATAAATAATATACACCAGAGAAACTCAGGTTATGTACTCTAATAAGATAAGATAATCTAAGTAAATGGCTCCTACATAACCGGCCTCTAATTGTATTTTGGAGTACCACAAAAAAAATTATCAAATATACAAAAAAAAGGAGCCTATACAGTCTGGATTTCTATTAATTTCATGAATCCAGTCATCCATCAATATGAGTTGTGTGGTGTTACTCATCCTGTCTACATGATACCATCGTGCCATCAGCGGAAGAAGACTCTTTGCTGCCGTCACTCTTCACATTCTAACAGCAGACAGATCTTGGTAATTGGCCTCTCCAGCACACTGTTCTGTGTTTTAACTTTGACAGCTCGAACCAGGCCTTTAGTGTCTGCCATAGCTTCTAGAACTCTTCCCAGGATCCAAGAGCTACGGGGAGCAGTAGGGTCAACTACCATTACTACGTCTCCAGGTTTAAAGCTTCTATTCTCCTTGCACCATTTCTGTCTTTCTTGCATGAGGGGTAAGTATTCCCGGCATCAGCGTTTCCAGAATAAGTCTGCCATATATTGCACCCAGTGGCGGCTGGCCCATAGGGGCGCTAGGGGCGCCGCCCCACCTCTTCCCACATACAAAAAAAAATATTAACAAAAAATATTAAATAAAAAAATATATATTTAAAAAAATATATATTTAAAAAATATATATATTTCAAAGTCTCAATAGTAAACTGTTCTGCCGAAACATCATTTCAGCCAATCAGCGGCGTCAAATATTTTGGTCACGAGGGCGCCCACGTTGGCGCCCACGTTGGCGCCCACGTTGGCACCCACGTTGCTTACGTGCGTTGACGTGAGTTGTTTTTTTAGACTCGTGAGGAACTGGGGTAGTATAGTAACGCAGTGTAGGCGGAGCCGTGACGTCATCTTCAATGAGCTCCCCAGAAAAACAACACAGCCGTTAGCTCTTAGCACTCAGAGCTCACAGCTCTTCATATCTGTTCAGAAACTAGACAAAAGTTAAACAAGTACAAACCACATACTGTCTGTGTCATGGCGAATACAGTCGCTGGTTTATTTATGTCTGTATAGGCCGTTGTTGTGAGTGTGGACGGTCGGAGCATTTACAACGTTAGCTTAGCCAAATCTCCATTAGAAAACACGCATTTTAAAAGATTTTTTGCCTGCCGTCTGTCTGCAGACTTGTCAAAGCCTTAATTCATGGTTTTTACTATCCGGTATCAGTATGTTGTTACTTCGGCATCATTTTGAAACGTATATTACAATTAAATCACGGTCAAATATGTTCATCTTGTTGTAGTTGTAGCCCCCGTGACAGCGATTCTCTCTCTAGTTTAGCATACTCAGCCCGACTCAGCCTGGTTGTTCCTGGCCCTAGAACCACGATTTTATGGGGCCATTACATCACCAGAAATCCCAATTTTAAGGGGTCATTTCTCCCCAAACATTTTTTTTTTACTCACTATATCAACAGCCCCACCAAAAATATTTTCCACCAGCCGCCACTGATTGCACCTGTTTCCATCGGCGTCTTACGTACAGGTCTTTCTTGTCAAAAACTCCAGGGGGCAGAATTGGCTTGGTTTTTAAGAGCAATATATGATTTGGGATTAGAGGCTCCAGGTCTTGAGGGTCATTTGAGACTGTTGTGATTGGTCGACTGTTCAAAATTGCCTCTACCTCACATAAAAGGGTTTGTAGCCCTTCTTCATCCAAAGTCTGCTGCTTCAAAACATAATAGAGAACCTGCCTCACAGACTTTATCAGATGCTCCCAAACTCCTCCATGATGGGATGCTCCTGGGGGGCTGAAACTCCACTTTATGCCCTTTTGCAGCTGAGTTTCCTGAATTCTGTGCTGGTTCAGAATGGAGAGAGCTTCCTTTAACTCTTTCTGAGCTCCACCAAAATTGGTCCCATTGTCAGATCTTTTATGTTTCACTTGACCTCTTCTGCATATGAATCTTCTCAAAGCGTCGATACATGAGTCTGTATCAAGTGAGCTGGCGACCTCAATATGCACAGCTCTGCTTGTCATGCACGTGAACAGCACTCCGTACCTCTTTAATGTGGTACGTCCTCTTTTGACTTGAATAGGGCCAAAGTAGTCCACACCAAGATTGGTAAATGGAGGCATGTCTGGCTCAAGCCTATCCTGTGGCAAGTCAGACATCTTCTGCTCTCCAACTTTGGCTCTTTGTCGTCTGCACAAAACACAATCTCCCAATATTTTTCTTACAGCAGAGTTGGCTTTGATTATCCAATACTTCTTCCTAACTTCAGAGAGGATGTGGTTTCTTCCTCCATGTCCAGTTCCTTCATGAGTGTGCCTTAATATGAGAGTTGACACATGAAACTTTTTTGGCAGTATGACAGGGAACTTAGTTTCTTCTGGCATAGCTGCCCTCCTCTGGCATCCTCCCGCTCTTAGCACTCCATCCTTTAACACTGGATCAAGCTTGTAGAGGCTGCTTGTCTTTTTGACACCACGTTTTGTTTTTAGCAGTGCTTTCATTTCCTCTGGAAAATACTGTCTTTGGGTTTGGCATATGATGGAGTTTTCTGCCTTCTCAAGATCTTCCAGAGTAATGGTCTGTCCACCCAGTGTGGCCTTCATGTTTTCTATTTTCTGCTCAACATTGCTTTTGTTTTGAGCATCAGTGTTGGAGTCATTTAAAGTGGAAATAAGCTCTTTTCTCCTTTGAACGAACCGTTTCAAGCTTTCTTTGAACTTCAGGATCCATGCTACTGCAACTTTCAGTTTTCTCCAGCTGGAGAAATTCATGAGTAGCTTGCCTGTAGGATTTTCTGTGACTATAACTGTTGATAATAGCATTTATTTTGACCTGTAAATCATCGCAGGAGAGAGAGATGGATTCCAGGGGAAACAGCGGCCAGTCCTTTTCTGACTTCCAGAGCATTTCTGGGCCATGGATCCATGTTCTGTTCTCCATAAATGTGTCAGCCTTTTGTCCTCTAGAGGCGACATCAGCAGGATTGATCTTTGTGTTCACATAGTGCCATTGGGTTATCTCTGTGGACTCCCTGATGATGGAGATCCTGTTTGCAACATATGTGTGAAACCTTGTGTTTTGGTTTGCAATGTATTTGAGCACAGATTGGCTATCAGTCCAAAACATAGAGCTTTCCAACTGTAGTTGCAACTCTGTTCTGAGTAATGTGTCCACTCTTGTAGCCAGCACTGCAACAGCAAGCTCCATCCTGGAGATTGTGATCTTCTTGAGAGGAGCTACTCTTGCCTTTCCCATCATGAATGCCACGTGAATGTTGTTATTGTGGTTTACCAGTCGCAAGTAGCTCACTGTGCCGTACCCCTGCACACTTGCATCTGAGAAATGGTGTAGTTGTGCTTGGATCTGTTGGCCAAAGTCTTTGGGCTTGATGCACCTTTTTACCTTGAAGTCAGTCATCTTCTGAAGATTTAGCTTCCATGAAACCCACTGCTTAGAAAACTTCTCAGGTATGTTCTCATCCCAACCGTAGCTAGTGCTACACAGCTCTTGTAATAGCAACTTGGCAGGCAGAGTGAAGGGTGCAAGGAACCCGAGAGGATCATAGATGGAGCTCACCATAGATAATATTCCTCTCCATGTGTGTGGTTGTGGCTTGATGCTGACATTGAATGTAAAATTGTCCTCTTCCACACACCATTGCACTCCAAGTGCTCTCTCAGTTGGGAGTCGATCTCTGTCCAGGTTCAGGTCCTTCACTTCTTTAGCTCTGTCAGCTTTGGGAATTCAGGACAGCACCCTGCGACTGTTGCTTATCCATTTAGAGAAGTGAAAACCTCCCCTCTGACATGCAGCTGTGAGCTCTTTGGCCAGCAGTATAGCTTCTTCCTCTGTAGCAACCGACTTTAGGCAGTCATCCACATAGATGTTTTTCAGTATTGTGTCAATCACTTCAGGTCTGAAGTACGCCCTATTACCCATTGCTGTTCTTTTTAATGCGTAGCTAGCGCAGCTGGGTGATGACACAGCGCCAAAGAGATGCGCAGTCATGCGGTACTCAGAAGGGGGAAGGCTTGTGTCCCCACCAGGCCACCACAAGAATCTTAAAAAGTATGTATCTTTTTCGGGCACCTTGACTTGGTGAAACATCGCTTGGATGTCCCCCATAATCCCTATTGGCTCCTGGCGGAATCTGGTTAGTACTCCTAAAAGGCTGTTAGTGAGATCAGGACCCTGCAGCAGTTCTGAGTTTAAGGATGTGCCTTTGAATGATGCTCCACAGTCAAAGACCACTCTGAGTTTTCTTTTCTCGGGGTGGTGGACCCCATGATGAGGTATATACCAGACTTTACCCTCCTTTTGCTTCAGCTGCCCCTGTGGCACTTCTTCAGCATAAGCTTTGTCAATTACATCACTGAGAAATCTGGTATATTCCTCATGAAATGATGCATTCCTACAAAGCTTTCTTTGCAGGCTGGAGAGACGTTGCTCAGCAACGTGGCGATTATGTGGCATTGAAACATCATTCCTCCTGAAAGGTAATCTTAGACTGTAGTGTCCATCCACAATGTTTGATGAGTCTTTTGCTATTTGCATGAATTGCTTGTCCTCTGCTGACATTTCCTTTGTGTCCTGATAGGCCTTTTCACTGAAGTCTGTGTTATATTGTGTGATCAGTAACTCCTGTAAATTGACCAAAGAAATTCTGTTCACAGAGACGGTATTGCTGTCCTTTGCGATTCCTCCTCTCAACGGGTCATTGACCACCCATCCCAGTAAAGTCCCGCATGCGTATGGGCCTTCTCCTTGGCTATTAATTTCTAGCGGTTCCATAACTTTGGGTGCATTAATGCCAATCAACATGTGGATTTCTGCATCAATGGTAGGGAGTTTGATTTGACTGAGGTATGGCCACTTTGATAGATCCTATTGATTGGGAATGTTATGTTTGGTGACCGGCATGCTTTTCTGGGTGTAGATTTCTGGGACAGGGATGAACCTGTTGCCATGTAGCTCACTCACTTCCAGTCCTTTGATGATATGACTGCTCACAGTCTTTTCTTGGCCCATGGTATGAAGAAGGATGTTTGTTTTCTTTCCTGACATGTTGAGCTGGTTCATGAGCTTGCTTTTGCAGAATGAAGCTGTACTTCCAGGGTCAAGGAATGCATACGTTTGAATTATTTGATTTCCTCTGTTAGATTTTACATTAACAGGCACAATAGATAACACACACTCCTCTTCCATTTCACCGGCCCCAATATGCCCACATGCTTTTAGAATAGCCTTCTCTCCGGTCCTTGAGGTTTCAGACCTTTCACCTCTTTCCAATTTTCTTTCCTTTTCTTTTCCTATATGGAGAACAGTAGGGTGAGATTGGTTGCACACTTTACATGTTAAGCGGTTATTGCAGTTTTTGCTCATGTGACCTGGTACAAGACAACCAAAACAGATTCCTCTTTCCTTTTGTGAAGCTTATCTTTTCTTTGTGCATTTTCTTTTTGAGTGAGAAACATGCATCCATTGTATGTCAACCTAAACAATACAAACAGGAAGCTTGGGAGGTGCTGCTGTGAGGCTGCGGAGATGTGGACTGGCAGTCAATGTTTGTAATACTGGTAGCAAAGCTGCTGCTAGTAGATTTTGGCCTCTTTTTAATACTTGCTTTGAAGCCCAGCTTTGCTGTGTTGACAGTTTGGTCCTGTATACAGCCAAAGACAGGGTCTGTTAATATCTTTACATGATGCTCAATGAACTTGACAAGGTCGCTGAATTTGACCTTGCTGTACCGCCTTTCCATTAGCCTGTAGACTCCTGATCGCCACCTCTCTCTGAGTTTGTATGGTAACTTTGTAAGCAAGGATTTAAGATTTGAAGAAAGATCCAATTCCTCCATGTAGGTGATTTCCTCCATTGCATTACAGCATCCTCTTAAGTACAATGCAAAGGCCTGTAAAGCCTTGGGGTCCTCAGGTTTAATTTGAGACCATGATATGGCTTTTTCAATGTATGCGTTAGCAATTTTAAACTCATTGCCATAATGTTCTTGAATAAGTTCTTTAGCCTTTTAGTAACCCCTTTCTGGATCCATGTATAAGCAGATTCTGACCAGTTCACGACACTGTCCCCTGGTGTACTGTTCCAAATAGTACAGCCGGTCTTTACCACAGAGAGTCTTAGCTTCAATGGCATGCTCAAAGGCCCTTAGAAAGGGTCGGTACTCAACTGGATCTCCTTCAAAGACCTTGATGCAGTGCTTAATTTTTAAATCATAAGGTGCCGGAACGCAAAGTACATATGACAGCTCAGGGATGACGAGACGCGTACAGGTCCCGGAACGTATACAGAAAAGGTGCTGAAAACAACATGAAAATGTCCACTTGCAACGCTGTGGGACTTACAAGCCTCAATTTCAAATAGTATCCATGGTATAAATGTTATGACGATAATTTATAATTTGTTAGGCTAGTACGCACAACATAGGCAAATGCCCAAATCACCACAGGTGGGACTTCAGTATACAGCCAGCAATTAATTTCTCAACAGGTTTAACGTGTAAAAAAAATATTTATTAGGCCTATTCAAAGATTGGCACGGCGGCCTATTAATAGACAGTATGTTTGCTCACCATATTTAGTTGTTTAAAACACCCCACATCACGAGCATGTCCGGATTGTCCTCTATCTCTTTTTTTCTGCTTTTACTGCGTGTGTCTGTGGCAGTTCTGTGTCCTTTGGCCACCCAGGACCTCACGTACGGGACTGGATTGAATTTAGCCAGATGGGGTCCAACAAGATTTAGGAAGAGTAAAGATGACATGGTGGATGTGAGCAAAGAGCTACGGTTGGGAGTGCAAATCAAGTTCATTTGAGAAAATCCGCGCTCACATTCAGCACTTGCAATGGGAATGCTGTTGACAGCAACAAGTAACTCCATCAGCTCATCATCCTCAATTCCCCTTTGGCTCAGTTCAGTGTAGCGACCTGGCCGATCCGACATGGCCTCAAGTACCCTGATTTCCCGACAAATTGACTTGACATTACCATCATTTCAGCACATGTGCTGAAATGATGGTAATGTCTCGTTTTTGAAGCTCGACTGAGAGCTCAGATAATTCTTGCAATGCATCGCACATTATGCCTAAATTGTTCACAAACGCATGCGAAGATAAGCGCATAGCAAGCCCACTGTATGTTTGCTTTGTGACACTGTTACGGGAGGGATCTTCTGATGCAGTTTTGAAATGCTTGTAAAGTGCTGGGTAGTTCTTCCACACTGCTTCAACGGTTCTAAAACTTGATGCCACCCATCTAGGGTCTAAAATACGACCTATTTTGCATAGCTGGACATCCAAGCTCTCAGCTGACTCTCTCAGCTCCATTCAATTTTTGTTAGATGTGCTATACAGTGCATATATCTTGTCCATCAATATTTTAAAGTGATTTATAGCACCCATCTCTTTCACTACGTCTGCGACTGCAAGCTCAAGCCTGTGGGCTGAGCAGTGCCACACAGTAATGTTGGGGAACATGGCCTGGAGCCGACTCGCCACTCCGCTTTTACGCCCTAACATAACCGAAGCACCATCACAAGTTACTCCAATGAGGGTCTTAGAGAGAAAATCCTGTGTCAAATGCAGGCGCTCCAGAGCAGACAACAGTTTGTGGACAATACCTTGAGCAGTTAGATCATCTAGCTCTACGAGTTCAGTAAAAATGTTTGTAGGCTTGTCCATATCGGGCAACTGAGCCCTAAGGTATATTATCAAGCAGCTCTTTTTGCTTAAACTGGTTGACTCATCCAGCATTACACTGATTTTGGGAGTGCACTGTACTATTTTTTCAAACAGTTTTCTTTTCATTTCTTCAGAAATATGTTTCTGTATGTTTACACATGCAACATTGGAATGTAAAATTCTCCCCATATCGAGTCCATTTAATTCTTGGCAATCAATCTCCTGTTCGAAGCCATATGCGGGACGGTGGCGTTTAGCCTCCTTGTACGCCGTGCGAAATACGCGAGCTGTAGTGGCCATCTGTTCAGACTGACTATTAATTATAGACTGTCCTAAAGTGTCCACTTTTGCCTTTTCAAGAATGCTTGCTGCTGCTAGGTGAGCCTTGGTACGGGCATGTTCAAATACTTTTTTTCTGAGTGCGCGTTGCTGTTTTATAATATCTGAAGCAGATGAGGTTACTGTGCATAAAACCCACTCTTTTGCAAGTTTCATCCCCGACGTCTTCCCTGCCCCCAAAGTCCCCACCGCCTTACACGTTGTGCAACCCAAACTTGATTTTCCCCTAAAAAGCCAGGGATAGTAAGTCTGCTTCACTTTTAGCTGAGCTTCTGTCCAAACAGTTGTGCATCCCATCCCTGACCTGTCGCTGGACGTCCCACACTCTTCTACGCTCAATGCGCTCTCCTCTCCTACTGAATCTTCCTGCTGTAAGCCAGCTGATGTCGCGGTTCCGCTCGCCTCTTGCTCCGGCTGTTGTACCGGGCTAGTTGATGCCAGGGTACCCACCCGTTGCTGTTGGTGGTCCACCTGGCTGACGGTAGCTGGCTCCTGTTCCGGCTGGCGGTGAACCTGACCCGCTGCTGCGCCCGGGCTTGGCTAGCTGTCGGTTAGCTAGCTGGCTAGCTGTTGCGGCGCTAACCTCCTCCTGGTTTTGACCATCAATATGACCGCTGCAGCTGCCCTCGTCGCTGCTTGTGGAGGCTTTTCTGACTCGTTTTGAAGTGTCTATTACCTCTTCCTTCTTTTTGAAGAAAGACAGTAAATTTAACTGTCTTTTTGACATGCTTGCATTGAATCACCGTTTCTTCCTCTCTGCGACGTGCTCCTCATGTGGCGAATTTCAAAAGTGAAAGACGTTTGTCCGTTGGTCCAGCTTTTCAGTGCGTCAACACAGATCTCCGACTCTTTCAAATCTTAATCTTAATAAACGACATGAAATTCTTGGGATTTTTTCTGTAAATTAATATCTGCATATTTTATTTCATTTTAACCATTTAATGGCATTTTGTGCCAGAGGAAGTCCCGAGTTCTACGCCAGCTCCGGTAACAACCCCTCTCTAGTGTGTCAGCTAAGAGTCGCACTGTCTCTCGGTATGCGGGTATTTAAACACCAAAAAGGCAGGAGCAAGCTGACTCCGGCATTCCCAAAGTACCTGCGATCCTGTCCTACCTTCTCAAAGTAAAATCAGCGCCTGAAGCCTTTTAATTCCACGATATATTCCCGTGAAAAAACTCGATTTCCTCTGCCTGCAATATAAACAAATGTTTCTACATCCGCGTTCAACCACGTTGTGCTGCTGACGTCACACCCCCGAGGATTCTGGGAATTGGAGTCCCAGATCCAGCCACCAGTTATAGCTTCCTACCCCCTGCAGCAACAATTTCTCTGGAATCGCATCTTGGCAGGTATATAATACTATTCTGCATTAGCAATGTTTTATTATGGAAATATTTGGCCTGCAGTAAGTCATATTTGAGGCAATTATACAGAGTTGTAAGTGTATAAGTATTTATACTACTATAAATCAATTAAATTAAAAATGGAAATTAATTAATCATTTCCATTACGTGAATATGAAGGGGAGCTTGATACATCTTTGACCATCATTTTAGACTTCAATCTCTCCTACAGTGTCTCTTCTATGAATACCATGATCATTCTCTGCCAAGCGGCCATGTACATTTAATCACCTACCAAAGAAGAGTTTCTTCACAGGAATTAAGCGCTACCTGCAATATCTGCCCCTCGCTGGGTGTGCCTCAGGAGGCTTCATGCTGCAAATCGTTTCCAAGCTCTTTCTAATCACAGATGTTCGTCAAATGACGTTATCACAGGCTTAAATCAAGGTTTCTTAGCAGGTTATGCTGGCTCCCAGGGACCCATGTCTGTTAAAACCTGCACTCAAGACTGAAGTTTGCACTGAAGGAGCCAGGGGTATTACACGTGCTGCTATTTAAACGTTTAAAAACATGACAGGCCCCTAGCCTAGTGCTAGGAGGAATTATTCTAGCAACGTTTCTTTATTGAGCTGTTAGTTCCTCACGATTATTCTGTCAAGAGTATTAATAACTACTAAAGATTTTTCTCGTTTCTATGCTCTGTAGATGACATGGCAGGGAAAGCAGACATCCCATGCCTTCTGTGGCATATATATTTTAAGGTTTTACAATCAAATGTGCATTTGGTTGCCATAGTAGCCCAAGTTTCTTGACACCTCATCAGAAGCATTATGCTGGATTCTCTACAATACCTGCAAGCACCCCTTGGTGTCCATCTTTTAACCAATTCCTAGTTGTTAACTTTCCCAGATAAACTTCTCAACAGCTAGGCCTACCTCTTTCAGAACAGGAACTGGAAGCCCTTCCACACGTCTAGAATTATCGGTATCATTCTCGATAGTGCGCTGATGCAAGCTTCACTGCCACCAGACAAGCTGTCCCGCATCAGAACAGCCATAATTACAATTCATTTTATTTATTTAGCGCCTTTCCAATGTTCAAAGTGCTCTACGTTATACTACATATTAGACTTGTAATACATTCAATACTGCCTTCAAATATGGTCTTGGGTCGCTCGCTAGTAAACTCTGGAGAGGTTCATTGCTGGTGTGACGTAGTCCGCATCAAACATGGGAAACAACTATTTGCGCGTCATCGCTTGTTTTGCTATCTATGCTGTGTGCAACATCCAGTAACCTATAGGTTCATGCATTCATTCTGGTGACTGCTTACCTCACTGGTCCCCTGTGTACAGAGAAGGCAGCGGTACAATCTCATCAGAGCCACCTGTCATCGGTGAAACCTCTTCATTGCATAACGTCTCATTATGTGTTATAATGTTTTTAATGCACGTTGTTTGATTTATAATCCTATGCGCCGGCCGCAGAGTCTGTTGATACACTCTCCAGATTAACAGCAGCATGAAAATAACCTGCCAATGCTCCATGATGCAGGCTACTGTAGAAATTGCTGGGATCTGCATTTTATCCGCTTAATGTCACGCCAATTTTGAAAAAGCATCTCTGTACAATGACTTTAGCTTACAGTTCATAGTCTGTTGAGGTTGCCTGGGTAACGCAAACCCAACCTTCTGCAAATGATCGATGTAATACACTTGCGTCTGGTGTAAAGACGCGGACTATTCGGCATGAATGCAACCTTAGAGATGGTTATTGCTCAGATCTTTGGTCCTTAGCCCCTCTGCGACAAGTGGAATGTCATGTTCATTATTTTATAATGACCTTGCGGTGTCTTCAGATCCTCTCTAGTTACTTACAGATGCTGCGCCTTCTGCTGGTTTGGGGGATTTCACAATGAGTGGTTTGCCCCACCAGCATGCCATGCCCTTCGTTCAACCAAATGACTCTGGATCTACACGTCAAGCCCCTCAAGGAGTTCCCATATTCTGCCTCCAACCAAGAGCATGATTCAAAGCATACAATTCAGCTTGGTACTTTATCTTCTTCTGTCCCAACCTTCTCTGTGTACTTATGCAATAGATATAATAGTTGTTCATGCATTAATTGTATTTTCATTCAAATCCTGCAATCTTCAAGTGCTAAGTATTAAGCCACGCTAGAGTTAATTAATTTGCTCCTCAAGGGCCTTAAGAAGGCACGTCCTCCACGCAATGATAAAGACTGCCTCTTAACTTTGCACCTGTATAAGTTCAGACAAAGGGGTTTCACTATACATCGATAAACGTCAGATCCAGTTGTTACAGCTTTCTTTTGGTTTCTCAGGTGGTGAATATAGACAGACCTCTCACCTTTTATTCCTCAGCATAATCTCACCCTTACTGAATTAACTTTGGAGATCAAATATACACACTGTTTTGAAACATTCAATGTCTGACAGTTCTGTTTGGGAAGTCAAGGAACCCTGAATAATCATTGCTAAAACTAACACTGTTTTCTTTGTCCTTTATCTTCCATGCTGAACTTCTCGCATCATTGCCCTCCGACACATGGGTCGGCACCCATGTTTATTCGATAGCTGCAAACCCAACAACGAGGGTTCTCCTCCAAGCTGCGTGATCTCTGCCTAAACTGCGATCTGCCCCCAGATCGCTATTCCCACTGTTTAAGAATCTGCACAGCCACAACCGCAGCTCTATATCCACCTACCTCAACCCTGAGTTTCCTGGGCCGTCAGTCATCTTCTGCCCACCAGCGCTATATCATGCCTCGCAGGAATGAGATCCTTTCAGCACAAACAACCGTGAACTCTTGCACTACTCGATGATGAGTAAACGTTCAAAGATGTATATCTGTAGAATTCTGTTATTGCATACCAGGTGGTTGCTGGGTTAGATTCTATTTATTTCATTATAGTATATTCCCCTCATAGCAGCATGCTTGGGGGGGAAAGCTCATTGTCGCTGCCTCAAAGACCTACAGATGTAGCGCTTCGTTTCGAGGGCCTACCGCACGGGGCGGGCCCCTGCTGAAAAGGAAAGCCCCCGCAGGACTTGATACGCCCCCTTGATAAATAAATGTAATTATAATGAAACCAGCTGCAATGGATCATGAATCCACCAGGGGGAGCCGTGATTGAAAGCTGCCACACTGGAACTCATGTGAAATAAACAGCTGATAGATCGCAGGTATCTGATATAGCGGATATTTGTTAAGATATATCACGGATAGGATCATATTCTGTGCTAAATAAGAGACATGTAATCATTTACTAAACATCACCATGTTTTTTTTAATCAAAATAATGTTGTTTAATTCACGTTGGCGTAAGTACAAAACCATCGCTATGTTTTTAGATCAGGAAATGCAGCCCGGCTCAAACAAACGATTTTCAATCATCATCCTCACCATCATTTAATGTATCATATGTTCGCGAGTTGAAATGCATGCACTCGCCTACATTTAATTAAATTTTAACGAAATAAATGTGGTTTAATTTACTGTGATAATTGTTTACTGTTGTGCACATTACTTTTCGCTGCGTGATGCACCCCTGGTTAGAAGCTAAACTGCATTTCGTTGTCTCATTTCGTTCGTTGCAATAACAATAAAGTTGAATCTAATCTGGAGCAGGAACAAATGTATTTAGTACATATGACATTAACGATTAAACACATTTGTGCATTCTTTAAACCGAGTCAAGCCGACTCCGGAGGTGGCGGCACATTAACGTGTGCACCTTGTTTAACTTGAAGGTGCCTGATGACATGTAATCATTCAAACAAAATCATATTTTGTTTCTTTTTAACGAAATAAATATGGTTTAATCCACTTAATTTACTGTGATAATTGTTTACTGTTGTGCACATTACTTTTCGCTGCGTGATGCACCCCTGGTTAGAAGCTAAACTGCATTTCGTTGTCTCATTTCGTTCATTGCAATAACAATAAAGTTGAATCTAATCTTGAGCAGGAACAAATGTATTTACTTAGTACATATCTGACATTAACGATTAAACACATTTGTGCATTCTTTAAACCGATCCAAGCCAACTCCGGACTAGGTGGCGGCACATTAAGGCCCCGGCGCCACGAGGACAAAAACGGTCGTTTGCGTTACTGTTTAGTGTCATATAGACCGTTCTGCCACACTAGGACGACCGAATATGACAGTAAACAACTGCGGAAACGATAACGGGTCCCAAGGTGGATAGAACGGCATACGCAGCGCTCTGGGGGGTCCATCGGCTCCGTGTGTAAGCCCTATACGATCATTTTCTGATAATGATGAGGCAATAGCCCCGCCTCTCCCCACCTCTGCTGCTCACCCCCGCGTCAAAGTAAACTGCACACTGAATTCAGATTATTTATCTTTCTCTCGATATGGACATAAACACGAGTGAAGTCTAATCTGACAGGACGGAGACACGCAGCTCTGCTCACCTGCAGCTCCTCCCGCTCTGATGCAGCGGTGAACGGAGCAAAACACACACTTCAAGTCAGATCATCGCCCTTAGTTATTTTAATTACCTCTCAAACCTAAACTAGTTATAAATATGTTTATTTTTACTTTCGGCCGGGTCACTCATTACTGGATCAGCTGCTGCATGAGACAGAAACTGACGCTGTCCGAAGAGAGGGAGGAAAAAGAGAGGCTCCGTGTATTTTATTATTATATTATATAGAGTCGTTATTCATTTGTTTTAAAGCTCAATAAATAACAAAGAAGACCTTTGACCGGCACTTTTATAATTTTGTCCGGAAGACTTCAACTTTAACACACGTTGACTAGCGAAAAACTCTGCCCGGTTCCCTCTGCCCCCACCGCGGAGAATAAACAGAAGGGCCACCATGATAACCATGCTTCTTCGCTGCTTTAGTGGAGGAAGTTACAGCGCCACGTACAGGCTCCTGCATATGTACTGCAGCTTCTCCAGCGGTTGGAGCTAAACCGAGCTGTCTCGTGTGGACAGACACTAGGCTTGTTTGAGACGCGTTGCGGCTCGCCTCGAAAGTAGACGAGAATAGACGATCGCAGCCGGGGGAGGTCTCAAAAAGATCGCCTGAAGTCGGACAGCTCCGAGTCGGCTTCTTCTTCTTCTTCTTCTTCTTCTTCTTCTTCTCGGTTTTTTGGCAGATTGCAAACAACTTTAAGGTGCATGCCGCCACCCCCGGAGTCGGCTTGACTCGGTTTGCATAAATAGAATGCACACATGTGTTTAATCGTTAATGTCAGATATGTACTAAGTAAATACATTTGTTCCTGCTCAAGATTAGATTCAACTTTATTGTTATTGCACATATTAGAGATACTGAGACAACGAAATGCAGTTTAGCTTCTAACCAGGAATGCAACAAGCAGTAAAGTGATAAGAATAAAAGATAGAATGAATTGAATGATGAACAAACAGTGAAGGGTATGAATACACTAGATATACACAGCAGCCTGTGCTAAGATATATAAAGTATGAAAAAGGGAAGCAGTGCAAGTATAGTATAACATATATAGATATTAATTTCATGATGATAAACATTGTGGAACAAACAAATTACCAGACCGTTCACCAGCCCCCCACCCCCCATGTTGATGTGCACTCTTTGTTTAAAACGAATTGGCCATCGGAATATGTGGAGGAATTCCCCCAAGGGGGATGGTCGCATTCCACAGCTCTCCCCGCCCTCCCCGGCCAAGACACACATTGAGTCCAGAAAATGAATGTTATTAAGAGCTGTAAATATAATAAGCCATTCTTCTCTTGCATACATATATTGTCTTCAGACATGCATTATATACACAGACTTAATCCATGACAAACTGGAGTTGAGACCAGGAGGCAGAGTCGCAGTCTTACACGCTTCTCTGCGCTCTCTCCTAGGCAGTCATCCATAGGAATCCCGAACCCAATAAAATACCCAATATTAACGGTTTGTGTGTCTGCCCAAGGACAATTTAAGGTAAAACCTAATAGAGGTGTCATACATAATAACCTAATAAAAGTAAATGTAACAACTACTACAGTGGAACAAAACAGGAAGATTAAATGTGGTCTCTTAAACATAAGATCTCTAGCATCTAAAGCAATACTGGTAAATGATTTAATATCAGATTATAATATTGATATATGCTGTCTCACTGAAACTTGGTTGAGACATGAAGAATATGTCAGCATAAATGAGGCCACTCCACCCAGCCATATCAATACTCATATTGCCCGAGGCATGGGCCGAGGAGGTGGAGTTGCAGCAATCTTTGACTCAAGTTTACTTATCAATACTCAACAAAAATTAAATTATACCTCCTTTGAAAGCCTCATTTTCAGTCTTACGCATCCGACCTGGAAAACTTTGCAGCCAATCTTATTTGTTACAGTGTACCGTGCACCAGGTCCTTATTCAGAATTCTTATCAGAATTCTCTGAGTTTTTATCAGCTTTGGTACTTAAAACAGATAAAGTAATTATCGTAGGAGACTTTAATATTCATGTTGACGATGATAAAAATAGCCTTACTGTTGCATTTCACTCTATATTAGATTCTGTTGGTTTCTGTCAGAGTGTAAATAAACCAACCCACTGCTATAATCACACTCTTGACCTTGTTCTGACTTATGGTATTGAAATTGAGCAACTATTAGTCGAACCGCATAATCCTGCTTTATCCGGCCATTTCTTAGTAACTTTTGAAGTACTGTTACTAGACTACAAAGCATTAGCCAAAAGCTCCTGCAGCAGAAACCTATCTGTTAGTGCTATAGCCAAATTTAAGGAAGAGATTCCACCAATACTTAACTGGATAGCATGTCTGCATGTAGGGGAGGAAACTTATACAAAATGTACACCACCCCAAATTGATCATGTTGTTGATAGTGCTACAGATGCGCTGCGAATAAAATTAGACTCTGTTGCTCCTTTGAAAAAGAAGAAAATAAAACAACATAGATTAGCTCCATGGCATAATGCCGAAACCCGCAAAATAAAGCAAAAGTCGAGACAACTTGAAAGGATATGGCGTTCCACTAAACTTGAAGAATCTCGTTTAATTTGGCATATTACTCTCAATGAATATAAGAAAGCACTGCGTAAAGCCAGAGCAGCCTACTACTCTTCATTAATAGATGAGAATAAGAATAATGCAAGATTTCTTTTCAGCACTGTAGCCAGGCTGACAGAGAGCCACAGCTCGACTGAGCCTTCTATTCCCATAGCACTCAGTAGTAATGATTTTATGTGCTTTTTTAACGATAAAATTGTTACTCTTAGAAACAAAATCAATGACCTCTTGCCTTTGACCAGTATAGTGTTATCAACAGCTCCCGGAAACGTAAGTTCTAATATTACACTAGATAGTAAACTAGAATGCTTTTCAGCCATAAACCTTGAACAATTAAATTCAATGATTCTCTCTTCTAAACCATCAACGTGTATCTTAGACCCGATTCCAACTAAGCTGTTAAAATAAGTTTTTCCATTAATTAGCACTTCTTTATTAAATATTATGAATATGTCTTTATTATCAGGCTATGTTCCACAATCATTCAAAGTAGCAGTGATAAAACCGCTTCTTAAAAAGCACAACCTCGATCCAGAGGTTTTAGCCAACTATAGACCTATTTCTAATCTTCCGTTCCTCTCAAAAATTCTTGAGAAAGCAGTCGCAAAACAGCTGTGTGATTACTTAAAAAACTATGATTTATTTGAAGATTTTCAGTCTGGCTTTAGAACACAACATAGCACAGAGATAGCTCTGGTTAAAGTGACAAATGACATTCTAATAGCCTCTGACAAGGGACTTGTCTCTATTCTTGTCTTGCTCGATCTTAGTGCTGCATTTGATACTATCGACCATGATATCCTATTGCAAAGACTAGAGCACTTAGTTGGCATACAGGGAACTGCTTTAGGCTGGTTTAGGTCCTATCTATCTGAACGCTCTCAGTTTGTACGTGTCAACGATGAATCTTCCATGCAAACCAAAGTTAGCCATGGAGTGCCACAGGGCTCAGTGCTTGGACCTATTTTGTTCACCCTATATATGCTTCCGTTAGGCAATATTATAAGGAATCATTCTGTAAACTTTCATTGTTATGCGGATGATACTCAACTATATTTATCAATCAAGCCTGATGAAATTAATCATCTAAATAAAATTCAAGACTGCCTCAAGGACTTAAAAACGTGGATGACCTTACATTTTTTTATGTTAAACACGACCAAAACTGAAGTTATTGTACTTGGCCCGAAGAATCTACGAAACAAATTATCTAAAGATATATTAACTATGGATGGCATTAATTTGGCCTCCAGTGAGACTGTAAGGAATCTTGGTGTTATATTTGATCAGGATTTATCCTTTAACGCCCACATAAAATCAATCTCAAGGACCGCCTACTTCCATCTACGTAACATTGCAAAAATCAGGCATATCTTGCCTCAAAACGATGCAGAGAAACTAGTCCATGCATTTGTTACTTCAAGGCTGGATTATTGTAACTCCTTATTATCAGGGTGTACCAAGAAGTCAGTCAAGTCGCTTCAGCTGATTCAAAATGCTGCAGCTCGTGTACTAACCAGAGTTAGGAAAAGGGACCACATTACTCCTGTTCTGGCTGCCTTACACTGGCTCCCTATAGAACACAGGATATAATTTAAAATTCTTCTTCTCGCCTACAAAGCCCTTAATGGGCAGGCGCCATCTTACCTTAAAGAACTCATTATACCCTATTGTCCTACAAGGGCATTGCGTTCCAAGAATGCAGGGTTGTTGGTTGTTCCTAGAGTCTCTAAAAGTACAATGGGAGCCAGAGCCTTTTCTTATCAAGCTCCACTTTTGTGGAATCAGCTTCCAGTTTGTGTTCGGACGGCAGACACCCTATCCGTTTTTAAGAGTGCGCTTAAGACCTTCCTTTTTGATAAAGCTTATAGTTAGGGCTGATTAGATTCAGCCCCTAGTTTTGCTGATATAGGCTTAGTTTGTCGGGGGACATCTTACTTCTTCCTTCTCTCTGTCTATACCTGTGTACTCTCATGTTCCGATTAACCCAGCTTCCCCAAATGTCTTTCTTTTTGGTGTCTATCTACGCCGGGATCCGGAGTCATGGATGATCCTGCGGTCCTGTGTCATGGATTGCGAGTCCTGGATCTTGAGTCGTGGCTGTGGTCCTGGATCATAAGTCCTGGATGGATATACTCGTGGATTCATCTTCCTATTATACACACATGCATTTCCAAACGTTTGGACTACCTATGTTGCAAATGTATTATCTTTTCAATTTACACACGGCATCTATTGCACGTCTGTCCGTCCTGGGAGAGGGATCCCTCCTCTGTTGCTCTCCCTGAGGTTTCTCCCATTTTCCCCTTTAAACTGTGGGTTTTCTCTGGAAGTTTTTCCTTGTACGATGTGAGTGTCTAAGGACAGAGGGTGTCGTATTGTCATACTGATATTCTGTACAAACTGTGAAGTCCACTGAGACAAATGTAACATTTGTGATATTGGGCTATATAAATAAACATTGATTGATTGATTGATTGATTGATATATTATGTTTAATATTAAATGTAAACATTGAATGAATCTGCATGAGAGCAAAATGTATAAATATGAGCATTAAAATATATGAATATGATAACAAAATGCATGAATGTGTGAGTGACAATATATGAATGTGTGCTATCCGATAGTCCACCATTTCCACCGGAAATATCAAACATTTAATAAAAGTGAAAAAAAATGAACAAGACTTAACCTATTAATAATAATTTATTATATTTATTCCGTTTGGATGTAGGATTTTTGACTTTTTTGTTGTTTAGAGCAGTGCCGTCTCTCTTCGGTTCCCGCCGTCCCTCTTCGTCTCTTTTCGTATCACTCCGTTTACCTGATTACCTCACCCCTTCCCTGGTAAATACATCCTGTTGAGCAGGATCTACAGTTTCCAGTATTTTCCGTTTCGTAAAATGATCAAATATGGCGAAGATATTAAAATATGTGCTTCCATTTCTCTTACTTTTGAAATGTATTAACTTTATATCATCGTATCTCCGTGTTTACTGGGTCTTTTTGCATGAAACAAAGACTGGCATATAGTTTCAAGCCAGTACTTTCGACAGAAACACACGGCAATGTTGTCCTGACTGTTGTTTTTATGCGGCAACGGCTTGAACAGGTCATGTGATCTGATCACGCCGGCGTGACGGTCGACTCCAAAGGGTTAATATTACATACATATAAGTATTGTTACAACTTGTATTTAGAAATACTCTGTTGTAATTATTGATGCATAAATGTGTTCATCCATTCAATGTGGCATCTGCTATAATGGGGTTAATGTATGATATTACTTAATAATACAATACATTAGAATATATGATATGATAATTACATTTGAGTTTTATTAATTTCTTATTTTATAGTTTCTCATTATTATTATTTTTATTTTTATCGCTAATCTTATTTTAGATTTTATTAATCTGTGCTATCCTGTTTTTCACTCTCACTACTGTGTAAAAACACCCCAACAATATTACAAAAAATATACTGCATAAAGCAAACTATATACTTTATTTGATCTAAAATATTGATATTTTTTCATTATAGTAGCCTGTGAAAACCATAACAAATAAGTGATTAAATGCTACAGTATTCGGCAAACACAACTACAGAGCTGCAAACATTGCAAACAGACTAATTCTACAATACCCAGTTGTCTTCGTGTATTCGTGAATGAAGCGCCATCTCATGGTTAAATCCTGTAATTGAACAAATGGAGAACTTTGGCAACGCCCTCTAGCAATTTGGCAACACCCCCAGCCACTGGCATCCGCTGGGTTTTTGACTGGGACACACCCATGTGAGTCCTATCTGGAGTGCTACATCTGTAGACACAGCAGTGTTGATAGGTGGTATATTCCCCTCAAAGCCGCGGTGCTGGGGGGGGGGGGGGGTCGGCACTGGTCACTTCCAGGCCTACACATAGCAATCGCTCTACGTAGTATATTCCCCTCAAAGCCGCGGTGCTTAAGGGGGATGGCTTTCGGGCTGTTCCCGGGCCTTCACATAGCAGTCACTAGGTAGTATATTCTCCTTGAAGCCGCGGTGCTTCAGGGGATGGCTTTTCGGGCTGTTCCCGGGCCTTCACATAGCAGTTTCATTAGGTAGCATATATAGGTAGTATATTCCCCTCAAAGCCGCTGTGCTGGGGGGGGGATGGCTTTCGGGGCGTTCCCGGGCCTTCACATAGCAGTCACTAGGTAGTATATTCCCCTTAAAGCCGCGGTGCTTAAGGGGGATGGCTTTTCGGGCTGTTCCCGGGCCTTCACATAGCAGTTTCCTTAGGTAGCATATATAGGTAGTATATTCCCCTCAAAGCCGCTGTGCTGGGGGGGGGGGATGGCTTTTCGGGCTGTTCCCGGTCCTTCACATAGCAGTCACTAGGTAGTATATTCCCCTTAAAGCCGCGGTGCTTAAGGGGGATGGCTTTTCGGGCTGTTCCCGGGCCTTCACATAGCAGTCACTAGGTAGTATATTCCCCTTAAAGCCGCGGTGCTTAAGGGGGATGGCTTTTCGGTCTGTTTCCGGGCCTTCACATAGCAGTTTCACTAGGTAGTGTATATAGGTAGTATATTCCTCTCAAAGCCGCTGTGCTCGGGGAAGAATCGGCTCTGGGCTATTCCTCAGGCCTACACATAGCAGTCTCACTAAATAGGATATTCCCCTTAAAGCCGCTGTGCTTAGCGGGAATGGCCACATGGCAGCTCGCCAGGCCCTCTACTTATCAGATTTACATCACCAGCGTCAGGCTCGGGCTTCGCAGTTTCGGGGGATAGTATCTAATCTCCACGCAGTTTTGGGGGTTAGTTATTCAATCATCACTCATTGTGCTATGTATATCTATGGAGTGATGATGCCCGAGCCTAGTTGCCAAACTTAACTATATGCTGCTTCTAATAAACATGTTAAAGAAACACGTGAGTTGTCTGACTGAAATGGGGCGAAGCCTGCAAGCTAGTTCAGGCAGTCAACTCGAGCACTTATGTTGCATTCATACATAACGGCCCTTGCCACTCTACAACCAACCAAACAGAGTCTGCTTAATATGCCGCTCTATTTAACCTGCCAGATCTCTCTCCATGCATTGCTTGCTGCTGCTATTGCCGCAGCTACCTCTACGTCGCTGCTGCTTGCCTGCCCCGCCACCACCCCAGCTTCCACCCGAGCTTCCACCTGTAGGCTTGAGGGTTAGTTATTCGTTCATCACTCATCGTGCTATGTATATCTATTGAGTGATGATGCCCGAGCCTAGTCGCCAAACTTAACTATATGCTGCTTCTAATAAACATGTTAAAGAAACACGTGAGTTGTCTGACTGAACTTTATAACTTAGGGTTTAATGTAATTGGAAAACCATTGTGACAGTGAAAATACAATAACAACTCAGGAGGGAGCCAGTCTAGATTTCCTTTTGAGAGCCACCAGCTGCAGAGAGTTAACTAATTAAAGGGGCGTGGCCCCACAGCTGTGAGAACTCAGCAATCAGGTGTCCATTTTAGGTAGCACTTTCCTGGAGCGTGAGCTCCAGCGTCAGCCAGACGAAGACATTAGAGTCCTGTTGGAGTAAGACTGACAAAGACATTGGAGCACTGTTGGAGTCACGAGGGAGGCAAAGAAGAGGCAAATCCTACTTTGATTTTGCTAAGTATCTCTAGTATTTTATTTTATTTGTTTTTTTTAGCCCCTCATGCTATAATCATGTGTATTTTCTCCATTCCTGTTTATGTGTCGTCCCGCAATTATCACTGGCCCCGTGTATCTCCTAATCAATATAACCGGCCTGCTCTCGTCTATCCCACATGCTCCACTGAGATCCAACATCTAGTTTCAGGGGGCCTGTGGAACTGCCAGTCAGCTGTTCCTAAGGCTGACTTCATTTCTGGCTACGCTTCCCTGCAGTCTCTGGATTTCCTTGCTCTCACTGAGACCTGGATTATTCCATCCAACACATCCACCCCAGCAGCTCTCTCCACAGCCTATTTCTTCTCCCATAAACCCACACCCTCTGGCAGAGGAGGTGGCACTGGTCTCCTGCTCTCTCCCAAATGGAGCTTTTCCCTCTTCAAGCTACCTAACTTCACTCCTTCCACCTTTGAATTCCATGCCGTCACAGTAACCCATCCTATACAATTAACCATTGTTGTTCTCTACCGTCCACCAGGCGCCTTGGGGGACTTCATGGAGGAGTTAGATAATCTCCTCTCACACATCCCTGAAACTGGCCCTATTACTTCTCGGCAACTTCAACCTCCAGACAGGGAAGATAGCTGAACTAACATCTCTTTTAACCGCCTGTGCTTTCTCACTGTCTCCATCCCCACCAACTCATAACGCTGGCAATGTCCTTGATCTCATATTCTCAAGGAACTGCACTACTTCTAACCTCACTGTAAACCCGCTTCACACATCCGATCACTTCTTCATTTCATTCTCTCTACCCCTTTCCAAACATAACGAACTAATCTCTTCTAATTCTGCACCTGTCCGCCGAAACCTTTGTTCCCTCTCCCCCTCTACCTTTGCCTCATCGGTGCTCTCAGCCCTCCCTTCCTCTGACTCGTTCCAACTCCTGCCTCCAAACTCTGCTCCAGAAACCCTCCTCTCTACTCTCTCATCCTCTCTGGACTCTCTCTGTCCTCTCACATCTCGGCAGGCTCGTAAGTCCCCTCCGGTTCCCTGGCTAAATGACGCACTGCATGCTAAAAGAACCATCCTTCGGGCAGCAGAGCGGAAATGGTGGAAATCCAAGCACCATGACGACCTCCTAACCTATCAGGCTCTCCTCTCCTCTTTCTCTGCTTCCATCTCTCAGGCAAAAAGCACTTTCTTTCAAGATAAGATCCAATCTTCCTATTCCAATCCCAAAAGACTATTTTCCATCTTCTCCACCCTCTTGGACCCCCCGAAAGCCCCTTCCCCCTCCTCCCTTCTGTCAAGCGACTTTGTTGACCACTTTGAAATAAAGGTTGATGATATTCACTCTTCTTTTTCTGACTCACCTTTACTCACCGCTGGGTCACCAGACCCACCTTTCACCCACACACTAACCTCCTTCTCCCCTCTCTCTCCAAGTGAGGTTCTTACCCTCATTACCTCTGCCCGTCCTACCACCTGTCCTCTGGACCCTATCCCCTCAAACCTACTTCAGACTATCGCTCCTGATATTCTACCATTTCTCACCCATTTCATCAACACTTCTCTAACTTCTGGTCGCTTTCCAAACAGTCTCAAGGAGGCAAGAGTAAACCTTCTCCTAAAGAAACCCACTCTCAACCCGTCTGATGTTATAAACTACAGGCCTGTCTCTCTCCTCCCGTTCCTGTCTAAAACACTTGAACGCGCTGTCTTTAAACAACTCTCCTGTTATCTCCATCAGAACAACCTTCTGGATCCGCACCAGTCTGGTTTCAAGGCAGGTCACTCAACAGAAACTGCCCTCCTTGCTGTCTCTGAGGAACTGCACACTGCTAAAGCAGCCTCCCTCTCCTCTGTCATCATCCTTTTGGACCTGTCTGCTGCATTTGACATGGTGAATCATCAGATCCTCCTTCGCACTCTCCAAGAACTTGGAGTTTCAGGCTCTGCACTTTCCCTCCTCACCTCATACCTCAAAGACCGCACCTACAGGGTAACTTGGAGAGGGTCTGAGTCCGACCCTTGTCAATTAACTACAGGAGTCCCTCAGGGCTCTGTTCTTGGTCCCCTCCTCTTCTCCTTGTACACAAACTCGCTTGGATCAATCATTAGCCCGCATGGTTTTTCATACCACTGCTACGCTGACGACACCCAATTAATTATGTCCTTTCCCCGCTCTGAGAACAAGGTCGTCGCACGCATCTCTGCTTGTCTAGCTGACATCTCTCAGTGGATATCTGCTCACCACCTCAAGCTCAACCTTGACAAGACTGAACTGCTTTTCCTTCTGGGAAAAGATTGTCCCACTCTTGACCTAACAATCAACATCGGTACCTCGATTGTTTCCCTGACTCAGACTGCAAGGAATCTAGGTGTGACCCTAGATAACAAACTGTCCTTCACTGCAAATAT